>NC_133401.1:59314069-59939069 GCF_047511655.1 Castor canadensis | reverse complement strand
GAATGTGGTGGCAAGTTAAGGCAAGAGAGGGAAGCAGCCTCTGGACATAACGCAGCCTTGCAATCAGGAAGAAGGGTCTACACTGAGCAGAGGGCAGTGAGGCACTCGTCGTCACACTGAAGGAGTGTGCAAGCACAAGACCCTGGAGGCAGGCCCTCCTCCAACATGGCGCCCAGGCTTCACCTGCACTAGGCCTGCTGCCCACCCCTGAAGGCTGTGGGATGTGGGGCAGTCACTCACCTCTCCTGAGCCTTAGTTGCTCAAGTGCAAAACAGAAATAATAGAACCTACCTGGTGTAAGATCAAAGACATTAAATGAGACATTACTCTACAAGAAATGTATATTCATTTTCTAATGAAATTTCCTAAATAATATGCTTAGAAAATGCCAAGGCAGCCCCTCAACTGTGCCCAACTAATCTACGGGTCACAGCCCTGCCATTCTTCAGTCAGCTCAGGAGCCAGGGTATGCTCTTCCACTCAATTTCTTTTTCTTTTTTCTTAAGCTGCCATGAACTCACATTGCAAACCAAGCAAAATTCACTTCAGGCTCTTGTTTTATGATGACTTCCAGTCCTCCCTTCCCCACCAGTTTTAAGGCTGGGAAAACCATGGCCCCAGGTCTATGTGTCAAGGGCCAGGCTGCATTTTTAGGACAGTATGCATGATGCAACAATGGTGGATCCTTGTCATCTGACACTGGCTCACACATGGGATGCATGACACCAAGAGGGTCCTGCTCAGTGGATGGTGGCACTGGGCATGACCGCACGGTTACCAGTTGGAATGACTGGACCGCTTTGGTGGGGAGCACTGTGCATGTTGGGGGTGGGGTATAAATAGGAAGCTCCTGTACTTTCCTCTCAATTTCACTGTGAGCCAGGCACTGGTGGTTCACACCTGTAATCCTGTCTACTCAGGAGGCAGAGATCAGGAGGATTGTGGTTTGAAGCCAGACCAGGAAAGAATTCATGGGACCCTACCTTGAAAAAAACGCATCACTCTGACCCTACAACTACTCTAAAAAAAAAAACCCGAAGTTTTTAGTTAAAAAACAAAAGCAAAGCTAGAGCACGCTGCGTTCTCTTGTTGAGTGTCAGTAGCTGGTCAGTGACAACTGGGCTCCTCCTATAGACAAGCATCCTACAGACTGGATGCTTGGCAGAACTGCCCAGCATCCCCAGCAGAAAGGAGCCCTGGACCTCACTCACTGATCTTGGGCATAGATTCAGGGATGACAAGGCCACTGTGGGATCTGGGGCTCAGGAAGCATGGGTTCTGGGCAAGGTACCTCCTTCCATGGAGGAGACCTGTGCTGTGTTATCACCTCGGTCCACTCCCTTTTCATTTGGAGAAGGCTACTGTCCCCAGCTAAATCCCCTAGGCCCATGTAGATTTCCACCGGTCCCCATAAAAGCACTCAGGGTGGGGTTGCCTCCCCAAAGCTGGTGCTTGATGGCTGTCTGCAGCCTGTCACCAGGTCCCACCCTCCACCCTGACATGCCTGCGGACTCTGGCCCAAACACAGCACACACCCCACACCCTTCTACCTCCTCACATGGGGAAGCAGACTCAGAGAGGTTAAGTTGTTTGCCTGAGGATGTACAGCTAGTCTGTGGTAGAACAAATAATCCAGCCTTGGTCTGTGGAGCCCCAACACAGGCGTACTTCCCATGGTCCTGCACTGCCCAGTGAGGCAGGTGGTCAAGGCTCAGAGGGAGGTCAGTAGACCACTGTCCAGCCCCCAGAACTGCCGCAGGCCCCCAGCCCCTGGCTTGCAAGTCTAACCAACATGCCCCCAGGGCTCAGCCTGCCCCATCTGAAGTCAGCAGGGCTTAGCGCCTCAGGAGGGAGGTAAGCCCAGGGGACAGTCCTATGCTTGTCAAATCCAGAGGGCCCTGGCGACTCCGGCTGGCCATCTCTGGTGAGCCAGTCCTCGGCCCTTTCTCCCCAAGGTGACCCTAGGCAGCCAGCACAAGGTGTGGATGCGTGGCTCCCTGTTCTGCCTCCCTTGTCCCTGCTCTGCCCTTGGGTCCTGGGTGGGGTGTAGGGAGCAAGATGATGCTCTTCTCCACATTGGCCCTGAGCTCTGGAACCTCACATGCTGCCTTGTGGTGATCAGCCCTCATTCCCCGCACTGTCCCCACAGGGACTGCTATTCCTCTCCTGCCTATAGCTGGTCCAAGAGCTGGGGACAGCACTCCAGGTACAGTGTGCCTGACCAAATGCAGAGGAACTCTCTTCTCCACTTCTAGATATCACAGTTTATTGACAGAGCCTTGATCTATATTTGTGTCTTATAGCCGGGTCACCTACAGCAAAGTGCCTGCTACAGTTTGGAGTTGATGTTCCTCAAAGTCCCATGTGTTAAAGGCCTGGTCCCCAGGGAGGCACCACTGGAAGATGGTGGAACTTTGAGAGGTGGGGTCTTGTGGGAGGTGCTTAGGCCAATGGGGGCATACTCTCAAGAGGGGATTGAGAACTCAGCATCTTCCCTTTCTTTTTTTTTTCTGGCTGATGGGTAAGTGGCTCTGTGCTGCCATGTGTCCCTGCCATGATGTGCTGTCCTGCCACAGGCCCAGAGCAATGGAGACAACTGGCCATGGACTGGACCCTCCAAAACTATAGGTCAAAACAAACCTCTTCTCGTTATAATCATCTTGGGTTTTTTGTGACAGTGAAGGCAGGTAGTGTCCTTCCTCAATGTGTCAACAGCCTGCATGTCTATCTGGCTGGCTGAGAACAAAGGACTCTTGCAGAAAAGTGTGCTGCAGGGAGTTTCTCTTACCTAATGGGCCAGACCATGCTAACTGACTAAGATATTCCTCTATCAAGGTATCTGGAAATCTTTGTGTCAGCATTACAGGGGCTGGGCAAATACATGCACTGACACCTGCTTTGTAATAGCACAGGTGTCCTGGATGTCCATCAAGAGGGACTAGCTAAATAAACTAGAGTGCTGACATTCTGTAGAATACTATACAGTCATAAAAAACAATGGGGTAGACTATTTTGCAATGACACAGAAAAGTGCATGTAAAATAAAAAGCAAAGTGCAAGTATATATATGTAACAGGATACTACTTTTTCAAAGCACACAACTATGTGTGTGTATAAAACCTTAAATGTGCATAGAAAATGGGCTGGAAGGATATACGCCAAACTGGTACGGTAGACAACTCTAGAGAAGAGCCTGGAATCAAAGGAAGCTTTTCTTTTCCTTCAGAATTTGACTCTGCACCTGGGAAATCTAGCCTGATTCTTATGCAATAAAAAAGTTAGTTTTTACATATGGTGGGGACAGGGGAAGTGGGGAGAAAGGACAGAGAGGACAGTTTTCACTTTTTACTTTTTGCACTGCTTGAGTTTGTAGAGTATGTGTTGTTATGTAACTTCTTAAAAGGAGACTTTGTTGTTGTCTGCTTGGCACCTGGGTGGGAATGAAGTGAGACTTTACACATACATCTACATTAATTTAAGAGGCTAGATGCAGTTAGAACAGAGGGAGGACCCACATTCTGGCACCACCTTAGGCTGGAAGAAAACGGGCGGAGCAGAAACCTGATAAGAAAGAAATCAGAAAGAAAAGCCAGGGCCAGGTTCTCCAGGTAAGGCACTCAGTATTTGGGGAGGAGCACCTATACAGGAGGGCTCACTGGACCCCTAGAATAGATCTGGCTTCAGGAAGGTGGCAGTGGCCTTGAGCTGAGCACAGCAGGCACAGAAACACAAGACTGCAGAAAATCACGTAGGCTGGAACAAGTATGAACAAGAGGGCTCACTCCTGACACCTGCTCAGCTGGCCAGGTGGCTGAGTCCAGAAGTCAGGTCTGACTCATGATCTACCACACAGTCCTCAAAGAACAAAGTGGAACCCAAACCTTACTGTCACATCATCCATCCCCACCTGTGTGTTTGTCACCAAGAGCCCCTAAGAAGGGCTAAAAAGGTGAGCCAAGCACCTCTCCTCAACTGTCCTTCACCATTCTTCCTCCTCTGGCTCCTCGATTAGGAAGGAGGGGCAATGAATGCCAAAGAGCCTGGCTTACCTCCTGGTAGCTGGGACCTCACTGAGCCCAAGAACTCTGGCCTTAACCATCGCCTATGGGGACAGAAGGCACTGAGCTCAATCTGAGGATATCAAGGATGGGGTTCCAACAACCTTTCTGTCCCTCAATCCCCAACATACCACAGCTGGTTTATCACACAATTTATCCAACTGTTACTCCCACATCCAAGAAGGAAGGTGCCAATCTTTGAGAATTCCCTTTATAGCAAATATGGTGGAAAGAGGATTTATAGATTCAAGTCTGGCTCCCTCCCTCCCAGGGTGACCTTGGACAGGCCTCATTTCCCTGTAGAAATGTTGTAGGAACCATGGAGCTGGCCATAAACCTTAAAGTGTTATCTGAACAGGTGCCATAATGGCTAGGAAAGGACTGGGAAGCTTGGGGAAGGCTGGAAGGGGAGTCAAGGATGTCTGTATCAACAACAAAGGGCAGGAAACTACCTACATGAAGAGGAAAATGCATAAATACATTTGACAATTTCTTATCAGGAAATACTATATGGCAGTGAAAAGGAACCAGAGCTATAACAGAAATGTGGATGACTCTCACCATCATATTAAGCAAAACAGCAAGCTTGTGGAAGAATACACATGGTATGATGACATTTAAACATTTAAAACATATAAAGCAGTACTACATCGCTTACGAATGCACACATACAACTGTAAACACAAGAAAATGATAAGCACTATACTCAGAACACTTAGCTTTTTTTTTTAATTATTCAAGTATTTATTTTCAGTAACAGTTCAGCACCACTCATTTCTAATTCATTATTTCTGCTCTTTCTATAATTTGGAATTTCTTTTTTCTTCACTAATCTCTGAGCTTCCTTAGTCTCCACATTGCTTAGCACCAATGAGGCCTTTTAAAATTTCCACTGCTCTGTATTCTAGTTGCCAAACTCTGTAAGAACTCCCACTTTCTTAATTTTTCTCTCCTTGGTATGTTATTTTGCACCTGTGTAAACCTATACAGCTGTGCTCAGCTATGTATAAATGTTTGCTATGTGCTTCTGTCATATTTATTTATGTGATTCTGTGTACAGCCAATTGCTCTATTAAATTATAAATGCCTCAGGGCCAAGGACTGTACTACACTTAGTTTCTTTTGGGGGGCTGGTGGGGTGGTTAGGGAACTGTTCTCTCTTGAATGGCAGGCGCAGGTACCAGGTGTATGCATGCTGGCCTCTCTATCTGAGAGGATCCTTGGTATTTTCTGTAAGTCGGTATTGTTCATTCCCAGGCATCAGGGTCAGGTTGTGGAGGCACCTGCATAGGTAGAAGTGTGGGTGTGGCGGGACCAGGGCTCCTCAGACCCCTGCAGAAGCCATCTGGATGAAGGGCAGGGAGATAGGGCAAGCGCTCTGCAGAGCATGGAGACCAAACCAAGGCCCCTGACTCATGTGCACCCCACTCCACCCTAGAAGTACCAGCTGTGGCCTCCAAGTAGGACTCCCACAGTACCCCCCCACACACACCTGCATGGGGCACCAGGCTGGTCCCCCACACAGGTGCATAGGACACTGGATTCCTGCCTCTCAGGGAACTGCCTCAGGTAAGGTCCTGGGGCATGGAAGTGTGCAGGCCAGTAGGACAAGAAGCCAGCTGCCCCTTGCCAGTCATCTGTTCCAGTGGGAGCGTGACTGTCTGGAGGTCACAGGGAGAACATGGGGAACTTCCTGTAGTGACCACAGTCACTGCCAAGGTCTGTCTGTGGGGGTCAGGAATGCACCTCCACACAAGGGAGTGCTCCTGTCTCCAGCCTTCCTCTACAGCTCTCCCGAAGGGCTGGCATCCTCCCTAAGTGCATGGCCAGGGACAGGAGGGCAAGGCACAGGACTTGGGTGGCCCAGAAAAGCCTGGCCCAATGGGAAGAGATGGCGACATGCTAGAGCCAACAGGAGGGCCTAATTGCTGGGTAGCTTGGTTTCCAAAGATGGGAGGCAGTGCCCTGGGACTGGGGCAGCAACCAGCCAATCCTTTCATTCTGCCACTGGGAAACCAATCCAGCAAAGGCAGAGACTGACTCAGGGCCTCAAGGGACAACAACGACAAAGAAGCTGCTACCAGGTCTTGTGGTGGCCACCTAAGTGTGCCACAACACTGGCCATCCCCTCAAAGTGGTTAGGTGAAAACCTGGGGGGGAGGTAGAAATGAGCCACCTGGACAGAGCCCTACCCATAGGACAGGGAGGGAGAGAGTAAGGAGAGAGGGAGAGATTGAAAGGGGCTGTCTACAAGGTAGAGAGCCCCCTAGCCCCGAGGGCTCAGGCAGAGGTGTACTGAATATGGTCCTTCGAGCATCTCCGACATCTGAGTTGCCAACACTTGAAATGTGGACAGACATCTGAGACAAACCAAAGAACGGCCCAGCCAGAGAGGTAAGAGCTGGTCCTAAGGGTGGTGGGGTTGAAGGCCAGGTGCCCAGAAGCACAGGAAATGGGACCATCTGTATCACTCCCACTGACATCTGTTCAACAGCCTCATGGTTGCATCGCTACCACTAACAGCCCCTGCTATGCACTGAGCACTGAGCACCACGCATGCACGGTGGTCCTGAGTGGGCACCTGGCCCGCACTGTCCCAGGAACTGGTGTCCCACCAAACTAAGGTGAGGAAGGATAGGCGGCACCTACCCCAGTCTGCACCAGGGGTCCTCACATGGTGGCCCGGGCCAGCAGCAGCGGCCTCCCTGCCAGTACTGGGTCCCTGTTAGCTCTGGTAATAAGCAATAAGTGCTTACCAGCCCCTCCCAAGGTGGTTATGATGTAGACCAGATTCGTGAACCACCTGCTCTAACCACTTACCAAGGCTGCCAACCAGGACAAACAGTCAAATCCAGGCCTCACAGCTTTCAGTTTTTCCTGGCCCAGCTGGTGTCTCCCCACTCCAACAGAACCTTACTCCAAATTTCTCCTTTGCCCTAGAGGAGACCCAGGCCCCACTCCGCACCTCACTATCTTCCTAGGCTCTGCCCTTAAGGTCTTGTCCCTTTAAAAGCCCCCCAACCACCTGGTGCCCCCTGGTACCACTGCACCCCCCCCCCAGTCACACAACACCTGCTGGCTCATGATGCTTCCTGGTGGCATTCAGGGCCCAGCGATCCCCACCTGACAACTGCTTCTTGGAGGGCAGAGCCATTGTGAACACTGCCCAGCACAGCAGGAAATGTTTGTAACTCTCAAAAGGAGATGCCTAGAGGGCTCATCCCGCCTGCCTCAGTTTACTTCCCATGAACCACACCATTATTCTAGTTTCTCTAACTCCTCAACAGAGCCTCACCCCAGACTCTCTTCCCCATTGTCAGAGATACACTTGGGAAGACTAAAAGGTCTTGCTCTCACCCTTCTATTCTGGGAAAAGAGACAGACAACAAAAAAATAACTCTGTGAATCATGAAGTAACTTTCTCATCCTCAAATAAACAAATATATTTCAGAACATGATAAATGTATGAAAAAAAGTGGTAATGTGACAGAAAGTGAAAAAGGGGGCTATTTTGCATAGAAAGGTCAGGGAAGGCCCCTCTGAAGAGGTGACATTTGAGCTGAGAGTTGACAGATAAGGAAAAAGCAGTATGGGAAGAGCTGGAAAAAGGTGTGGGTCTGGCACAGGGAAGGCAGGGTGAGGGCCTCAGTGTGAGAACAAGACACGCATGCTGGAGGGAAACAGCAGGCTGGCACAGGTGGTAAATCACAGCCAGTACAGAAGGAAAACTGTAACCAGTGGAGGGAGGCAGACAAACAACCTCCCACAAGGTCACCATGCTCAAATCAGGTCGGCCTGACCCAACCAGGGCATCCGGGCCTCCAGTTACAGCAGCACTGGGTAAGGGTATGAGTCAGACCCCACGGCTTCCTGGGGCCCCAAAGAACCTGGTGTGGGCATCCAGAGGCAGGCCACACTGTATCCACACCCACAGGACAGCCATAGGTGCGGGGACACCACAGTCACCTAAGTATGCAGAACACTGGACACTCCCATCTGTAGCCTCCAGAGGAGCATGATCAGTCCCTAATCACATTATTTTCCCAGGACACAGCCTTGGCCATCGGAAAAGGAACAGGGCCAAGGTTCAAGGCTTACTGGTTGGGCAAGTCTTAATCTCTTTGGGCCTTAGTTTTCTTATCTGAAAACTGAGACTACTTTAGGATTGTCAGCAAGATTACATGGGATGCTGACTTTAAAGCACTGTGCCTAGCACATGGTAGGTACTCACAAAAGTAGGCTGTTAGTACTATCATTATGGGTTTTTCTCACTGCCTCAGTTTACTTTGCTGCAGAAGGGTAACACAGTATCACAGAGTTTGTATAAGTATTCCACCCTCCTAATAAAATATCCATTGTCGAGATAAAAAAAAAAAATTGAGTCCCCTTTTCTCATCACTCATCAGATGCCGAATTCCCCTATACTGTACCCCCATTGTTTAGAAAATGAGTAAGAGCTGATTAAATCCCATTCTGACGCTGCTGTGAAATCAAAATGATGCAGTAGGAATCCACACACTTCCCTGCACTGTCATTCTGCAAGGGGGTGGGGATGGACGGTTGCTGATGGTTTTACATCATACATAAAAGTCCCTCCCTCCCCTTACCAAAACATAGTTTCTCATTCAGTTGCACAAAACTCCTACCCACTCCCGGGCGCACAATCAATGAATACATAATACAATTACTCCCATGCACATGATCTCACACACAGGTACACAAATGCCCTACGGTGCAACACTCAGCCAAAAGTAAATACTCGAGCCCTCAGTCGCTCCAGGACCTCACTACATCTACTCTACTCATGCACATAAATGTCTCCAAGAATGTGCAAAACAAACACATTCAACAGAAACAGCAGAGCAGGGCCTCTGGAACCAAATGCCTGGGTTCAAATCCTGACTTTGCACTCATTAGCTATGCAAACCCAATCTCCAAGTGCTTGGGTTTTGTCGACTGTAAAATGGGAGTAGAAATAATACTCATGTTTAAGATGGATGTAATAAATAAGTTTACCATTTGGAAAGTTATTGTTTTCCTCATTGTTACATGTACACACTGCTTACAGAACTTTATTTAATAATGACGCCGCCTAGGCTACTGTCTTCCCCCCCCCCCCCCCCCCCCCGCTTCCCGGTGAACAGCCCTCAGGGCCGCGGTCACCCCGGGGGTCCGCACTCCCGGTCCCGCGCTCCCGCCCACCCGCCGCCTCCACGGCGTCTCCAGCGCGCTCCCCTCACACTGCGCACGCGCGACCCTCCGCGCTCGCCGGTCGGCGGGGCGTCCCCAGCTGCCCGGTCCTGGTCGCCCAGAGACGCCCCAGGACGTCGCGCACAGGGCTTCAGGGACCCAAGCCACCTTCACCCCGGGCCCGGTCACCGCCGAGTCCCTGAAGGACCTCAGTATCGGTCTGCCTTCCGCCCCCTCGGTCCCCTGCTGCGGTCCGGCCGGCTTACTTGAGGACGAGGGCTTGTAGGGGACAGCGTCCCAATCACCGCATCCAGTCCTGAGTCCAGGAACGGGGCAGTGTCCAGACTGCGTCCCCACGGCACTCCTCCGGTTCTCGGACCGGGGCAGGAGGAGGGGACGCCGCCGAAGACAAGGAAGTGAGGGGGACCAGGCAGCCCCACCCCTGGGAAAGTCCCTGGAGACTGACAGGCGGCTCGTCCAATCGCGCCGCGCGCTCCTGCAGCCGCAGCCGCTGGGGGCGGGGCGAACGAGGTAAACAGCGACCGCCGGGTTCCGCTGGATGAGGGTGGCTGGGGGAAAGCCCGCGACCTAACCGGGCGCTCGGAGCTTGTCCCCGCGCGCCGCGCCCTCCGGCGCCGCCCTCTGCGGCCACGCAGCCCCGAGGCCCTCCCCGCGCCGGAAGCTCGGACCGAGGCCAGGGCCACCTAGAAAGCGGGAATTTCAGAGCCGCTAAGACTACCCAACCCTTCCTTATCCGTAGGGGACACGGGCCGCAGCGGGGAGAGGACTTGCCAAAAGGCACGTAAGCATTTGGAGAGAAGCCAGAGCTGGGGCCGCGGAGTTACTGCAGGGCCCTCGGGGACTCAGCGAGGCCAAGAAATTCCCAGCCGAAAGCACCCTTGAAGAATCCTGTTGTCGCCAGGAATATTGTTGCGCACTTGCCACTACACATCGTAGACATTGCGTGCATTGCTTTATCTTATTCGCACGATCACCCTAGTGATGGGGTTGTATTCCACGTACAGACAGATGGCCTTAATAAGGGACTGAGCCAAGGTCCAAACCCAGGTGGGCAAATCCAGAGTCCACCATCTGTCCTTTTTCCTGTATGTGATCCAAGTAATGCTAAAGGCTGTGGTGCAGTAAGGAGTAGGAACACTTTTTTTTTCTTTTCTTCTTCTTTTTCTTTTTAGACTAGGTCTCACTATGTAGCCCAGGCTGGCCTAGAAGTCCTGATCCTCCTGTCTCAGCCTCCTGACCTGGGTATCTGAGATTATAAGTGTGTACCACCACATGGGGCAAAAAGATAAGGCCTCTCCAAAAAGTGAAAAGGCTAAAGCCTTGGAATAAAGGACAGATAGGAGCAGATATGAAAACATATTGCAAAAGACCCATTTCACTGAAACTATTCAAAACTTAGTCACTGACAGGCTCTGGTCTCCAGAAAGGACTGGGAGAAAGGATTTGGGGGACTGGTTCATATATGCTTGGTTATATGACCTGCTAATTCATTGTTTTGAACATACAGCACCTACTTCCATATAGGCCTCTTCCAGGAGTTCTCCTTTCAGGTTTTATGACATCCTTTACCAAGTTTCAAAAGAATATTCTAGTCCACTCTAATTATGGAAAGAAGTATACAAGCACCTTGATTGTTGAGACACACAAACAGGAGCAAGGCCCCACTGTGTCACTTCAGGTAGGCTGTAGGGATTGGGAGCCTGGGACCTGCTTCACACAGCATTTAGGCTCCAACTGACACTTTTCCTTTTGCCTCTCCAGTGTACTTTGCAATTCATCCCTTCCTGGAACACTCTCTTCCTAATCCCAACCCAAAACTTCACTCCTCCCCTCTCCAAGAGCATTGAAATTGACTTTAAAAAATGAAAAGGCTTTAATAATTTGCACTTTCTTCCCACACCGTTTCAGGTGTTTTTGTAAACTGACCTTAAGAGTTTCAAAGTTTCATTCTCCAAAGTGACAGATGACTCCTTGGTAACCTTGTTGGAGAATGATGACCTTGCCATGCAAACAGCCTGTCATCTTTTTGCCTGATTTCCTAGTGAGATACATTCTCTTAATAGTTACAACTTGTGAGAAAAGTACCTGTTCAAATTCACTACTTTTCCTGTTCCTTCAATCCTGGTGCATCTTGATTTGACTTCAGAGCACTGATAGAGGCCATGGGGACCATTGGTTACAATCTCTTTCTTGACAGATAAATTGAGACCTCTGTGTAGAGGTTTGCTGAAGGCTCCACACATTGAGTAAGACAACCCAGGCTAGACCTTAGGGCCTTAGCTTTCAGTCCCGTGTGCTCTGTCCACAGCACCATGTTGTCATCACAGTGTTAAGATTTTTCTCTTTCTTACAGAAGCTCAACTCTGTCACAGACACACACTGTGGATCTAATGGGGTTCCAACCCCTCCTCAACCACTTACTACCTGAGTGGTTCTGAGCCTCAAATTCTTCTCTGAAAAATGGAGAGAAGTGTATCTACCCTTTAGGTGATTGTGAGGAACGATATAAAGCAAATAAAGCCTGAGACTCGGCACACGGTAGGTATTTGAGACATGCTAGTGGTACCTAGATGTGGGTTGCACGTGTTGAGTAGAATTTCATTGTTAAACCAAGCAATGTAACCTCTAGCTTCCATGCCACCTTCTGCAGCCCCTATGGTACCCTAGCCTGGGGATACAGAGGGGACAGGAGACAGGCCCCCTAGCCTGGCACTCTCTGCTGCCCCTTAGCTGAAAGGGGATTTCCTAGTCAGGAAACTGAGCCTTCTGGGTGTGCTAAGTGACTCAGACAGATGGCAACCTCTTGCTCTTCCAGAGTGACAACAAGCACCCGCACAAAAGCCCCACCTGGCAGGAGAACCAAGCTGTGTTTGGATTTATTCTGCTTTGTTTTAAAACACAGAACTTCCCAATCTTTCTGCTACTCCCTCCTCCTTCACCTCTACCAGGGTGGCTGCAAAGTCAGACCCAAATCCATATTCGAAGTCAATAAAACACATACCAGAAAAATCCACCTAGAAATGATTTAGCTCCGAACCAAGTGTTGTTACAAAGCATTCAAAGGCAACTGTGTGCTAGGCCTGCACTTTTACATAGCTTGTCTTCCAGCAGCATGTGACATAGGTTCAAAATGCTCCATTTCACAGATGAAACAGGCTTTGATGTAATAAGTAACTTTACTGCAGGTCTTATGGAGTAGCAAGTTCCCAGAGCACAAAGAACCAGGCTCTTCTTACCCCTCTTTGGCATTATGCTTGGATGTCTTAGAATGCCCACCTTGGAAGGGTCTTCAGAAATGATCAAATCCCAATTCCAAGTCCTACTCAAAATAAGTGGCAAAATTTGTGATAGAAATATGAACAAGAGAAAAAAAAAAGATGAAACCCTTATCCTTGTGAGGGATGGCACCACACCGAGGGCCAGAGGGAGGCTGGGACTTGCAGGTGGTCTTGCATGGAGTTTGGGATGGATGGTCAGGACTGGCACCCATGTCTCCTGCTCCTGGTGCAGTGAGGTGCCACATATCTCACTGACAGGAAATGGAGCTTCCACTCAAACCAGCACATGCCTCATTCCATTATGAGAATGGGTGAATTGGCACCTTGGTGGGTTGCTGGGGTGAGTGGAACTGGAGGAGGGGGTGGGCAGCAAATGAAACTGGAAAAGAGCAGTCCTTGGATTCTCTGCCTGAGGCAATCTAAGGAATACTAAACCCTAACGTGGATTCTAGGTACTTTCTGGTTTTGGGTGTGTATGTATCTAAAGAGAGATTTGGACGATAGTTAAATGAGATAATGCCTGTCCAGTGCATGACAGTGACTGAAATGGCATGAGGTAATTGTGCTCACTGTTGATAAGGAGTAAATAAGTGAGCAGAGTCCCAGAGGTTCCAGCTTCCCTCCCTCAGCCTAAGAAGGCATTTTTATTTATTCTTTTTTCTTTTTTTTTTTTTTGTGGATCTGGGGTTTGAACTCAGGGTCTGGAATGGTACCAAGCACACTACGACTTAAGCCACACTCCCAGACCTTTTTTGCTGTAGTTATTTTTCTGATAAGAGTCTCAAGTTTACCTGGGCCGGCCTGGATGGAGATCCTTCTTCCTGTGCTTCCCACATACTTGGGATGACAGGCATGCACCACCATGCCCTGCTTATTGGTTGAGATGGGATCTTGCTAAGTTTTTGCCAGGGCTGGCCTCAAAACTTGAACCTCCTATCTCTACCTCACAAGTAGTTGGGATTATAGGCATAAGCCACCTCACTTGGCATTTCTGAATTCTTTGTAACTGCCTTCATGAGGGAATGGTAAGGTAGCTATGATTTTTCACATTCATTCAGCACTTTAAGATGAATGAAACTCTTTATACTCGCAGCTTGCCCCTTTCCAAGAGACAGGTCATGTGGGCTCACCATAAGATTAAGACTGGATACTTAATCCCATCCCTGCCATTTACAGGGCACAGCTCAGTTTCCTTATCAAGGCCAGGAAGGTGATAACTGCCAAGTTCACAGGGCAGTGAGAATTAAAAGCCACAGGGCTTGGCTTCACTGAAAGGAGGCATGGAAATTAACAACCAGCAGCCCTCTGAGGGCCAGGGATTGTCTCCCTCCCTTTCCCAGGGGGGACCCCAGAGCTCACAGCTGGGGAGCAACTTGCCTAGAGGTCTCTGAAGGCTGGACCTAGGGGGCTTGCTGCTGACTCCCCTAGGTTCTTTCCTGTTTCTCTTTCTCCTTCCCAACTCTTGCCCTTGTGTCCTTGGCCTGCCTGTAACTCCTCTGTTTCTAGGGCACCATGGGAGGAGGAAAAAGGGCAAAGTGACACTTGGGGAAATTCCCAGACCCGCACAAACAGCACAAACGTGGCCCAGCCAGGCTCCTCCCACATTCCCTAGGAGTCTGGGGTCTCCCTTACTTCAATTTCTCTCTCTCTGGCCTGCCTATCTGCAGGTCAGAGTGTCAGGCTGGATTTAGGGTGGAATCCAAGCTTGGCCTTTGTCATCCTCCTGGAAGTGGGAAGAAGTTAGGCAGCCTCAGCTCGGCCCCTCAGGGAGGCAGACCCACACAGGCACAGCATTTCCCAATCCCGGGAAGCCCTAGCAGGGCCAGAGAGAGTAGTCCTCTTTCTGTCCTACCCTCTCCTTCCAGTGTCTTCCTCCAGACTCCTATTCTCCAGGCCCTTCCACGTTCTCCTATCCTTCCACAGCCTGGAAGTCACAAGCAGATGTGGCCTGTAGTTCTTGTCCCTCTAGCCAGGAACTTCCCTGGGCCCCTGGGTCTCTTACCAGCTTTGGAAAATCTGGACTGTGTGATCAAAGGGGAGACCTCATCACCTCTGTGTGCCAGCCCTTCACCCACTCTCTCTACCAAAGATTCAACTGCAGAAAAAGTGCAGCAGTCCTAGGAGCAAAGCAGACAGGAGGGAGGGGCGATCTGACCATCTGCCCAGTGTTAAGGAAGGTCCTGGCCACCATCATGCTTCCCAGGGAGGTCAGACAGGCTCCCACCTGGTCTTTCCCCATCTGGTTTTACTTCTGAAGTACCCAACACATCCCCATACTCTCATCTTCCAAAATCATATTCACACAGAGGCATGTGCACAGACATTCTCACACACGGATGCTCACAAATGTTAACTCACACAGACCTACGCATACACACTCTTGAAAGTATGACACACATTCACAGACATGTTCTCAGGCACACAGACATAAACCGCTCGCAGACATGCAAACCTACTCCCTTTTTGGGGGGAAGGGATAAGACAAAAATAGGCCTTTCTTTTCCTTCCCTTTGGAAAAGCTAGTGACAACTGAAGAGAAGTCCAGCTGAGGAGAGAGGGCAAGAAGAGGAGGCAGGAAAGAAACAAGATGAAGTCAGAGGAGAATAAGACCAGGCAAGGAGAAGAGGCCTAGAGTCCAAGGCCAGGGTGGGCCCAGCAAGCTGGACTGGGGAACCAGAGGACCCTAGTTGGCAAGAAAGAGGCCAGGCAGTTCCTGGCACAGAACTGGGAGGATCTGGTGGTATTGGCACCCTTGTGTGGTGAGTCCTCTCCCCTGCCCTGGCCTACCTGTCCCCATCCTAGGTCTCTCACCTGGGGAAGTGCAGGGAAATCCGAGGTCTGTACAGCAGGGGCTGTCGGGTGTCCCTGAGAAGACTGCTCGGCTTTTTGTGCCTCTGCAGGAAGGAGGGCTGGGTTGCGCTGACTTTTAGGCAGAAGGGGAATTCCCCGAGATAGAGGAGCCAGCCACCAGGCAGCCCCACAAGGCCCAGCTGAGGCCCCATCCCGCCCTCTGGCAGAGCACAGGGCCCTTCTTCGTCAGCCTCCACCTGTCACTTCCCTGACCGGCTGTCACTTGCTATGAATTCCAGGGAGTGAAGGGGGCTGTGGGGAAGAGCTGGAAGCCTGATGAGTCCTTGGCTGGACTGGGAACTGGCACCAGAGGCCACCTGGCCTGCCCTGTTGGGTTCTCCTGAGGACCTCTACTTCCTCCTCAGCTAAGGTGGGGGATTCCAGCACTGAGGCCCCGAGGAAATGGCCAGATGTCCAGCCCACATCCTCCTCCCTTTCTCCTATCCATCTGTTTCCATTTACTCCTCTTTGTGAGTCCTCCATGGAGAAGGAAGAGCCCACGTCTTCCCTCCTGCATGCCGGGTCTTATTCAGATGCCTAGTGAGACCTGGAGACCTACAGCCCAGGAACCACCCACTCTGCACTTGCTAGCTGAAGATTCCTAGCACATTGCCTGAGTCTTGGTGACCCCCTGCTGCTATGCCTGACTTCTGCCTTCCTTGATTATTCCTGATTCCAGAGCTGCTTCATCTTCTAGCAACTGAGGATACAGGAATTGACAGGTCAGGGCTGGGGATGTAGCTCAGTGGTAGAGCACTTGCCTGGCATGTGCTAGGTAGGCCCTGGGTTCCATCTCAGCACACAAAAGAAAAAATAAATTTTTTTTAAAAAAGGGAATGGACAAATCAGACCTGCTTTCTGCCTTCTCAAAGCTCAGAGATACTGGGTCTGTCCTGACCAGTAGACATTAGCCACATATGGCTTTTTAAATGTAAATTAAAAAGAGATAAAGGTAGCAGTTCCATTCCTAAGTAGCACCAGGCACATTTTGAGTGGCTACCGCTTTAGACAATGCTTGTATCCAACACTTCTATCAGCATGGAAAGTTCTATTGGATAGGATTGCTTTGGGCTGTAGGCAAATGAACAGGTAGTTATAACTGGCAGGAGAAATGCCGGTTACTATAGGAACTAGGATCTGGGCATCTGGGAATTCTTCCTGGAGGAAGTAACCTCTCAGCCTAGACCTGAAAGTAGCCAGGCAAGATCATGGGGAAGGGTGCTATCAAAGAGAATGCAGAGAAGAGAGAGTATTCGGGGAACTGAAAATTGTTCACTCCCAGCCCTAGCCTGGGCTTTGAAGTAGCAGGGGGAAGTAATAGTAATGAACCTGGACAGGCAGGCCGCAGAGGCCACATGCAACCCTGGGGGTGGAGGCTGGGCAAGGGGGAGGCTGGGTGTGTGTGGGGAAAAGTCCACTGAATCCACTCTTCAGCTGCTTCTGTGTCCTTCAGGTTGAGATTACATGGGGAGTACTAGAAGAATCTTGACTAATGCATCATTTTACAGATGAGGAAGCAAAGACCAGACAGGGGAAATGACTTCCTGTGAGTAAGTGCAGGGGCTTCCTGGCTCCTGGTCCAGTGCTTTTTCCCCACTGCTCACTCAGTTCTCAGAGCACTGGTCACTTGTCAAGGGCTCAGTGACCCCAGTGGGAACAGCTGCTACCGTAGGGTGCACAGGTATTCTCAATATCACAGCAAGTTTCATTAGGCCAATGACACCAATCCTCAATCTAGATGGGGACAAAAGGGTAGACCATTTCCTTTTCTCTGCAGGGAGTGGAACTATGTGTTATAAAACCCTGACATTCCTGGACTGCAGTGTTCTCTCTACACATGGTATTTTCTCTCTAGAGGCCACAATAATCATAGCTCTCCTGTGAGCTCTTGAAGCATGGTTTGGACTGTTTCCTACCCATGGAGTCTTAAATGGCAGAGGAGCTTTGAATGACTAAGGAGATTCAAGGAGCTGGATCACGATGAGCAAGGTCTCTGGTTAGGAGCACTTGGCTTGCACACCTGGGGAGATTAGCTCAGGCTTCTCCCTGGTGAAATGCTGAGAGCAGTCAGCTTCTCTCACCTTCTTTCCACCTCTCCCTCTCAGCCATGGATTCCCTGAAATTCCCTTCCATGTTCAGGCTGTGGGATAGCCATGAAGGAAGAAGTCGTTGCATTGGGCATCAGAAATGTTAAGTGTGTGTCCTGGCTCTGCTGTGTGGCCCTAGGCGAGTCCCTCCTCTTGGGTCCTCATCTCCAATAATGTGAGGGAATCAGACTAAATAATCACTAAAGGACCTTCCATTCTGATATTTTAAGGAAGTCTGAAGGTTAAGAGGAAGGAGAAATAAGGGCAGGCCAAGGCGTTCAGGAAATACAACACTAAACACTAAGCTCATATCATGTGCCAGGTATAGCACTAAGTGCTTTTTTTGGGGGGAGTCCAGGGCTTCATGCTTGCTAGGCAGGTTCACATGCTCCTTATAAGACTAATACTGTTATCGTACAAATGGGGAAACTAAGGCCTCTACTGGGTTAAGCTAACTGCCAATAGTGGCACCGCTAGAGTTCAAACTCAAGTGCAGTCAGCCCTCTGTATCCATGGGATTCACATCCGTAAATTCAACCATGGATAGAAATATTCAGGAAAAAAACTGTATCTGTATTGAACATGTAATTCCTTCCTTCCTTCCTCCTTTTTTTCTTGCACTGTGGCTTGAACTCAGGCCACAGCACCCAGGGAGTGATTCCTTGAATTCAGATACCCAGGCACTCAGCAGTCAGTGCTGCCATAGTCCAAGAGGATCTGGCTGTTTAACTATTCAAGCTAATGGCAGACCTCAGTGCTGTCCATATGATACAGGCATCAGGAGGCAAGAGTTGCGGGGATCATGGGGACTTCCACCTAGATTTCCAAGGAAGATGTGGAAGGCCAGGCAATGTGTGACGGTGTTGGAGTCTGTGTAGGCAGCCCTGAGAAGGCAATGTGTAAAGCTGTAAAGGTAAAGCCTAAGCTGCAATGGAGACCCCAGGATGTTGGAGCTGTCAGGGACATGGAATTTCTGCTAAGGAAAGCTATAAACACTGAGTGGAGTCAGGAGAGAGAAGGCATGCCGACTGCAAGTGGCAAGGCCATAGTGGACAGGATTGCAGAAGCCCATTGAAATTCACATCATGAACACCACGTGCCCCAGATGCTAGACCTGGAGCTACAGGATTTATAATTTTCCATGCTGGGTTTTGGTCTTGCTTTGGCCTGATCCTTCCTTGCTATTCTTCTCTTTTGAAATGGAAATGTACAGAAAAAAAAAGTCTCTTCTGTACAGAAGAGACTTTTGAATTTGGACTTTTTTTTTTTTTTTTTGCAGTACTGGGGCTTGAACTCAGGGCCTTCTCCTTGAACCATTCCACCAGCCCTTTTTTTGTGATGGGTGTTTTTGAGATAGGGTCTCTGAAACTATTTGCCTGGGCTGGCTTTGAATCACGATCCTCCTGATCTCTGCTTCCTGAGTTGCTAGGATTACAGGTGGGCCACTGGCGCCTGGCTGAATTTGGACTTTTGAACAATGTTGGAACTGTTAAGACTTCGGGAACCTTTGAAGATGGACTAAGTGCATTTTGTGTCATTGAGATCGCTATGAGCCTGTGGAGGCCAGGGGCAGAATTTTACAGCTTGAATATGAAATGTCCTCCACAGGCTCATGTGCTGAGCACTTGGTCCCCAGATGTTGGTGCTATTTTGGGAGATTCTGGAAACCTTGGGAGGTGGGGCCTAGTTGGAGGAAGCAGGTCACTGGGGGTGTGACTTTGAAGGTTATACATTGTTCTTAGTCCCTCTCTGCTCCCTGTCTGCCAGTGGTCAGAAGAACCCCTCCTCCACATAACTCCTGCTTCCATGACGTTCTACGTCGCCATGGGCCCAGAAGCATCAGAGCTAAGGACTATGGACTAAAGTCTCTGAAACTGTGAGCCCAAATAAATCCTTTTTCCTTTAAATTGTTTATGTCAGGTATTTAATCACAGCAATGAAAAAAGAAACTGATACAAAGGGAAACTCTCACAGGACTGTTCTTTTGAAACTAATTATCCAGCCCCACCTCTCCCATCTCCACACCTCTTGTCTTACTATTGGTGTTGTGAGAACAGCATTGAGCCAGGCTCACAGTAGCCACTCAAGTGCTTATTTGGGGAACTATGAATATGACTTCACACATTTCCTGATTCACCAATTCTGTTAAAATCTCCCCCAAAGACAACAATTCCTCATGTCATTAGGACCTAGCCTGGGATTTGGCAGATCTCTGGGCCGGTCTAGAGACCTAAGGACTCAGGCTCTCTGGAAGATAGAGCCCTAGAGGCAGCATTTAAAATAAACTACCAGGGGTGACCCTGCTACTCAGTAGAGTTTGAGAAACCCCAAGCTCCTTGAGCTGGGCCTTCCGACTCCAGAGTGAGAATTATCTGTTCATATATGTGTCTGGAGTTACCCAAGCAACAAATCCACAGCTTTGGGAAAGTCTCCTGCCTTCTTATCTGAACTTCAAGCACAGGCAGCTAGAAGAGGTCATAGAATCATACATTTTCAGATGTCTACAGGGCTCGAGTCCACCCAGAGTAAGTGTGTCGTCCCCACTGGCAGGTGGTCACCCAGGTTGTGCTGATATACTTCCAGTGATGGGGGCTTCCTACCTCAATCTGCATAAGGCCCTCCAGGCCCTGGCACCTACTCTCTGTCCCTTTCTACTCCATTGCAGCTACACGTGATGGGTTTTGGTTCTGGTGTGTGCCTTGGCCTATGCCATCCACTATGCTGTCCTTGGGCCAATGTTACTGTCAACTTAAACACTCCTCCTCTGAGAAGTTTTCTCTATGGCTCCCACCAGAGAACACAGTCGCCTCGCTTTGCATTTTCAAGTTGTCCTCCTTTTCTTTTTCCTTGTACCTATAATGAGATGATTATTGGTGAAGTTTGTTTAGTGTCTGATTCGGCCAGGGGTGATTTTGCCCTCCAAAGGACATCTGATCATTTCTGGAGACATTTTACAGAAGGATTATTTGCCCCAACGTGTCCATAGCGCTATGAGCCTATCAACAGAGAATCCCAGTGCTAGAGTAGAAGCCCTGGGTGACCAGGAACTGTTCTTCTGTGATTTTTCAGTAGCTCCCCAGTACCTAGCACACAGGCAATCAGTGAATACTTGTGGAAGGAAGGTGGGAAAGAGGGAAGGAGGAGGAAATGGATGATAGAATGAGATGCTGGAACCACGTCAGTGTGGTGCTGATGTTGGGAAACATGGAGAACTGAGGAGACTGAATAGAGAGAGTGGAGCCAGCCCTCTGGAACCTAAAATGCTGAGCTAAAGAGTTTCCCCATCATTCAGCAAGCAATAGAGAGCCATGGAAGTCTGTTTCCACAAATGGAAGGTTTTTGAAGCCAAAAATGATGCGATCCAACTACACCTGAGGAAGAGATCTGAGGACAGTGAAATGTATGTCTTGAGAAAGGAGATTTGACTGGCTAGTGACAGAATCAGGTCTTGAATCCACAAAATATCCCTTTTCATTTTACTGATACAGATTGGGAATCCTGACTGCAAATAATTACCTGAAGAACTATGAGCAATTTATTCATACGTGAATAGATGGACAGATATACCTAAACAAGTTGTTGTCTACATGTGTCTGCCAGGTGCCAGGTCTACTACTACTACTGACTCACCCTGCGACCTCATCAATCATTGTCACTCACCTTCTTCCTCTAGGCAGGCACCCTACCACTTGAGCCACTCCACCAGTTCACCTCCCTCCTCCAAGAAAGAGACCCCATACTCTTTGTCTATCTATAATATTGGGAATTGATGCATGGATCAATTAGGGCATCCATTAGGATAATTTCATAAAGAATATTATTGACCAGGGGGTGGTCATCTTTGGTGTCCATCAGAATTATGGCGAGATCCATTTGGACTTCGGTGGGGCCTTAAACCAGCAGTTATCAATTATAGCTGCATATTTGAATCACCTGGGGAACTTTGTAAAAATACAGCTGTCCAGGCCCTAGCTGGTAGAGTTGCTCAAATGGTAGAGCAACTGGCTAGCAGGTGTAAGGCCCAGAGTTCAAATCCCTAAGTACTGCCAAAAAAAGCCCAGGCTCCACCCCAGACTAATTAGATCAGAATCCCCAGGGGCATGGCCTGGGCATAGGTATTTATAAAGTCCCCCAGGTGATTTGAAGACACAGAGTTGTGTCTACCACCCTATAAGCTGCCCTTTTAGAAGTTGATTCTGATGAAGGTGGTCCCAGGATCACCTTGAGTGGTCCTGGCTTTCGTCAGTATAGTCTCTCAATTTGTTCACCTTTTTGTACCAGAGAAGGTGCGTTTTTCAGAATCAGGTCAGAGATTGTGATGACAAATCTTAGACTCTAGGGAGAAGAGAGTGCCTTCCTCTTTTTCTGGATTGCAGAAAATTATGCATGATGGATATAAAGGGACAAATTAAAACTCAAAATCACTAACAGGAAATGGGGTACATGTAATCCTGTCAGCATTTGAGAAGTGGGATTCAGGGATGCGTTTTGCAAAATTGTGCTTTCCAAGGAAACAGATACGGGGTGGTATGTTGCAAGATTTTTGTCAAAGGAAGCGAATCCAAGAAGAAATGTTGCAAGTCTGTGCTGTGAAAGGAAGTGCCTTCTTACTTAGTCCATCAGATCTGCAACAAAGCTTAGCAATTATCTTCACCAGTCTCACAAGACAGAAGGAGAAACTAAGGCCCAGGGAAGAGAAGGAAAGTACCCAGGTCAGGCTAGCACTGCAATCCCAGCTTCCTGACCCTCCCTTCCTCCCCTGCCCTTTCCTCTCCTCCTCAGGTAAGTATCATCACCTCAGCTTTTGCTCCAGGTCCTCAGCCCAGCCTTGGCATCCCCGCCCTCTGGGCAGCACCCAAGGTCAAAGGATGGCACTAAATCTGTCTACCTGGATCTATACTTGCCAGATGACAGGCTGCAGCCAGTGGGTGACTGGGCCGAGCTGGAGAGGAAGGAGCAGTGCGATGATGTGGCCTAAACCTCAGAAAGGAAGCCTGGTCACCAGGGGGAATTTCCCCAGCCCTGGTCTCATGTCTATGCAAATGATGTACTGCAATGAATCTGGACTCCAGAATGGGAAAGGAAGAGAGGAGCAAGGACACTGGGAAAGATAAAGGCAGTAAGGCCTGAACACCTCCAGGGACCTGGCATTGTGCCAGGCTCCTGTATGCTTTACCTTATGTCGTCCCTAAAGCATCTTCCGGTGGAGGGAAATTGGAACCTTCCACCCAGGGCAGAGGTGCACTGCAAAGGGAAAGCAGTACATTCCAACCCTGGGGAGACCAGGCCTCAAGGAGGCGATGATGACAATCATGGTGATGATGGGTTTGGTGCTTTTGATGCTGATGGAGGTGGCAGTGCTGAGCTGGGAGTCCAAGAAGTCTACAGGGTTTCATTTTAAGTTTCCATGTCACTCACCAGGGGAATTTTATCCTGGGAACGGCCAAAAGGCAGACGGCAGGTAATGACCTTGTCTCACTCTGGGCAAATCCCAGCACTCTGGATTTTCAAAGGCCCTGTGGGGACAGTTCACAGGCTGGCACTATTAACCCCTTCACCACCAGCTTCCAAAACACTCCTGGGATGGTGAGTGGAATGGAGTGACCTTCTGAAGGAGACTCTCTTCCTCCTACCTCTTTAAATCTTGCTCACCTTGAGCCACAGCTCCCTAGGAGGCCTGCCTTGGATCTCCAACTCTTTTCTAAGGCTTGATCGAAGGCACCACCAGGGACTGGTCTTGTGTCTCCAGAGCAGTGCGTCAAGTAGGGCAGAGCTCAACTCAGAGCTGTTAGGCCCTCAGTTTGCCCTTCATGAGGCCTGGCTGTTTCTCCTCCTATTTCAGGGCAGGTCCCAACAGGCAGGTCCCTGATTTCTGGAGTTGTGTGTGGCACACTAAGACTGTGTGCCAAGGATAGCAAGTGTGTGGAGAGCAGGCTTGGAACCATGCAGCCTAGTAGCCTAGGTATGGATGTTTGCACTCCTGGTCAGCATCAGATGACCTGTGGGCCTGGCCATTTTAGGACTGTAGTCAGCAATGTGTGTTTCTGTGTGTTACCAGCAGTCTGTGCCTTTGAGTTGCCCCCTGATTCTGGGTCTTCATAGTGTGTCACCATGGGCACAGCTGTCAGTGATTTGGAATTCTGTGACAAGCAGTGCATGTGTGCTCTGGGTGGATACCAGGAGCATGGGAAATGTCACATCCTCACCCTCCCTGCTGTATCAGGCCCTCCCAGGTCAAGGTCCAGAGCCCTCTTGATGGGGTGCCCAGGGTGGGGTTCTGACTGCAGCTGGCAGCACCACAGACAGATGGTAGTAACTGAGGAAGGGATGGGTCCATCCACAGAAGGAAACACATGTGCTGGAAGCTTCTTTGAGCAGCTGAGCCTGGGGGAAGGGCCCATTCCCAGACAGCTGTAGCTTAGGTTGTTTTTGGTCCTTAGCTAGCTGAAGAGAGGGCCCTGTATGGCCTGGCTTGTATGGGGGGCTTTAGCCTCACATCCTGCCTTTAAATGCTCTTCCTGTCTTTGGGTTCCCGGATAGTGCCACCTGGCTTTGCATTTGCATTCCCATATCAGGACAGGCTGTCTCTCTCGTGTTCCTGCTCCCCAATGTCTTTCTTCTCTTTTCTCCACTCTTTTACCCTGACTCATGTCCTCATCCTTCACACCCAGGTGACCAGTTCTGGTCCTGTCTACTTCTCCACGCTGGCTCCAGAACTGTCCTTTCTAAAGGGCACCTCTATCATGCCACTCCCTGCCCCTGGCACATTCAGTGGTCACCAGTGCCTGCAGGGTAAAGTTCACCCTCTTTTTCCTGAAGTCGTCATGACCTTCCTGGGTGGTGACTTCAAACAGTGTGTGCCCTCAAGGTTCCCATGCACATTTGCAGCTGCCTCTACTTCCCCAACTCTGCTCACACCTGCAACTCCACTACTCCTTCACTGTGGAAAGCTCCTGTAGCCATCTTCTGGGGTCTCACTCAAGTACTCCCCCTTTCCAGTTCTCGCTGAAGTTAAGTTGTGCCTCTGCACTTAGTGCGCCTTGCTTCTGTGTACTTGGTTGAATTTTGTCTAATAACTTCTCTCAGCACCTAGCTCTTTGAGGATATCAGGCTTAGTAGAGGGACTCAGTAACCAGGAGAGGGTGTCAGGACTCTACTTGCAAGCCGGTTACTCTCTATAAAGTTAGTAATTATAAAATTAGTTAATAGTAAAGGGGTGATGTTTGTGGAGCCAGCCCTATGGTCTGGTCACTGTGCTCAGAGATGGACATGCATTAGCTTAATCTTCATGCACTCCCCTTTTACAGATGAGGAAATGAAGGCCAGTGGTTGAGTGGGATTTGAACCCAGGCTTGCCTGCTGCCAAAGACTGAAGCACTGAGCAACAGCTGTTATGTGACTAGAATTTCCCACTTGCCTCACTCCAGCTGTGAAATGGAGAAGTCTCCTTTGGGAAACCTGTGGTCTGCCAGGGAATGGAGAGGCAAGTTAGAACACCGATTTACCACTTCTGTGTTCTAAAACTCAGGTTGCTGCCTCCCACTCAGCACACTATGGCTCTGCTATAAAGAGGAGAGCCAGGTGTGGGTTTCACACCTGCACTCTCAGCACTTGGGAGGAGAGGCAGGAGGATCTCGAGTTCAAGGACAGCCAAAGCTACATAGCAAGACCCGGTCTTAAAAAGCTGGGGATAGGGGGCATGGAGAGGTGGAGCAGGAAGCATCGACAGACAACAGTAGGACAGGAACCAGGAGCCACAGTCTAACCCTTATTATCACTGTGGTCACAATCTGCTCTCTGGGCCTCAGTTATCAAACTTGTCACACGAGTGTGGGTTGGGTCATCTCGAACACCATTCCCGGCTCATGGATCCAGGATAGACTATGTCTTTAGCAATCTGTTCCACTTGGAGCCTAAATTTCCTCACCAGCCACATGAAGGCGCTAATCCAGCACTACTGCAGAGCTATTTACCCTAATGGCCAGGGGGACTGCTCTAGTGGTGACTCTCTTCAGGCACAGTAAATTTCAAGAGTTTCAAAACATCCAGCAGTTCCCATACCACTCTCCATTGGCGGGAAGCATGAGGATGTGATGCTCAAATAGCTACTCTGTGTGGGTCAAAGGGCAACTCCTTCCCCACCAGACACTTCCTTCAGGTATTTCCAAAGACCAGGGTTGGCTCATCCCAGTCCAGAACTTCTGAAAAGGGTTTTCCCAAAGAGAAAATGCATGCCCATGGTAGGAGGGGGAATGACAAGGAGCTAGAGGGAGGGTGGCCCTGGCTTTGAGGTTCACCCCAGAGGGGGACAAGAGGGACAGGAGAAAGTAAAGGATGCTTATAAAAGCCCTGGACCTAGGTAGGACTGCAGAGTTCCCATCCGGCCTGCACCTCACTGCTATGATCCTTGGCCAGGCTCTTCTGTGGAAGTGACAGTTGCCTCATCTGTGAGAGGGAGGTGAGAATTTCTGAGGCCCCTTCCACACTCACAACCTCCCGGCCACCCCCCTTTTCTCCCACTTTGACACAGCAGTGGTTTGAGCTTCTGCTTTCTCTTTCCTTTTAGTTTAATTTAGCCCCCACCACTTCTCATTGACCTTGGGTCACAGACGCAATCTCCAGGCAGGAAGCACACTCAGTGGAAGCTCCTTAAGGATGGGAACAACCACGATTCATTTCTTCAGCACCCAGCACAGGACACAGCACAGGGAAGGCTCATGAATGACCAAGTGAATGAATGAGGTGCCTCTGATTCAGAATAACAGCACCTCCCTCCTCCCCTGCACCTCCAAGGAAAAGCAGGGTTTGTTTTGCAGGCTCTGGATCCCAGTCAGCAGGGTTATCTTAATGGCCTGTCAGCACCCTCTTCCTCCATTCACTTTTTCTTAAAGGATAGATACCTTCCCTGTCTAAGAACCTCCGAAGGTTTCCCCGGGTTGTAAGAGAAAATCTTGATATTCAAAGTCCTCTGTGATTGGATACAAACTCCCATTTCTGTCTCGCCTACCTCACCCCATAAACATCCAACAATGGAGCAATCCCAGAATGCAACCACCTTAACTGAAGATGAAGTGAAAAATGCATGTGGAGACATTAGGATGGGTCCTGCCCATTGTAAGCGCTTGGTCTTGGCTGTCCTCAATCCTGGCTCCCACACCTCCTCTTTATGACTCCCTCAGCTTCATGGGGACTTCCACTCTTCTATCCCTCTGTCCCAGCTCAGCCCATTTCCCCTTGAGATTTTATATATATACACGAATATATATATATATTATATAAATATATATTATATATATATATATATATTTTTTTTTTTTAAGGCACCATCTCATCCTTTTTGGCTTTGGGGGGCCTCTGTGATCTGCAGCTGATCAACTTCTTGAAGTTCAAGCTTGGAAACATCACAGGATTCACCTTTCAGCTCCTACAATTGACAATGGTTCTTAGCACTTCCAGGAGCTTCTCATGTGACTCCCACAAGGCTACAGGACAGGAAGGATTACGATCCCACTTTATAGATAAAGAAATGGAGGCTCAGAGAGATTACATGCTCAGTGACAAAAGGTCCCAAGCCAAACCATTAACCATTCTCTTTCAGTAACATTTACATTGGGCAAATACCCCGAAGTGCTCAGCTGACCCTCAAGGCATTTTGGATCACAGCCTGGTAGAGGCAAGGAAGTGGAGAAGACTCCACCAGGTCACTTCTTAGTTTCAGACTCTATGCCAGGGAGGGTTCTTCAAAACCGTTGGGTCTCCCCTCACCATACAAAGGGGGAAACTGAGGCCCAGTGACACTGAATGGCTGTTCTGAGGTTACATAGCAAGGGAAAGACAAGAGCAGACCCAGCAAGTCCTCAGTTCTCCCTGCTGTCCACACAGTTACCACAAACACACTGAACCCAAATAGCCTGGCCTGGGCAGCCAGGGTAGGAGATAGAGCCCTCTGGCCAGTGGACTACCTCACATCCCAGACACTGGACAAGCTTAGATCCAACTCACAGAGCAAAAGTTGGGCTAGGGGAAAGGAAGACAGAGAAACTACTTAAGCTCACTTGCTTATCGGTAACATTCACAAAGTGGAAAATTTCCATGGGCCTCCCCAGATGCTGATTGAATTGGTGCCCTTGAAGGGGTCAAAGGAGGAAATGTGGGGTTGGCTGTGATGGATGGAGAGCACACAGGGAGATGTCCAGGTAGTGAGAGGGGAGCTGAGGTGGCAGGCTGGGCCACCTTCCCAAGCTTGAGGCAAACTCAGACTCTCTGTGTGTGGGGGGACTTTCCAGGGGGGGCTTTCCAGGAAGCAGCAGGAAGAGTGAAAAGATAACACTCACTCCTGGGCCGTTTAACCACCTCCCCATGCCGGAGGAAAATCCAGGTTCTAGGTAGAAGACAATGGCCCTCATTGGAAATGTCTCTATGTGTTCCATTTTTGTTGTTTTTTACAGAATGAACAGGACTCAGGGGATGAACTGCAGGCTTACTCTAGGGCCAATATTAGAAGGGATGTCAAAATTTTGTGGTCCGACTCTCATTTTGTAGATGATAAAACTGAGACTCGGGGGGAAAGGCCCAGGGACAGAAATGAATGCATGGCAGATGCAAACTGGAGCCCAGGCATCCTGACCACTGGCCCTGGACTAGCAAACTGGGTGGGGAAATGGAGTGGGGGAGGGGTGCCAGTTTGCCCAAATATTTATTCCTCCCTTCTTTGCCCCTGGTACACTCACCCGGTACCTGCCACCATACCCTGTCAGTCAAAGCACACACATCACTCATTTTATAGCACAGGCTCAGTATTTTGGGATGGGGCAAAATACTGCCCAAACCAGGGCCAGGGCTGTGGCAAGGGACAGAAGCTGAGGAAGGCCAGAGATGAGGGATGGGGAACAGAAGTGGACGGGACTGGTGTCTGTGGTTCTTCAGGTGCTTAGCCATGAGCAGGAGGGACCGTGCTGGGTCCCCACTGTCCTATGGAGTGGGAGCCTTTCCTAAGCCCACGTGAAGAACCCAACACAGCACCTTCTCCACCCATGCTCTTTCCTTAGTTTCTGAAGCTGGAACAATGGCTTGGTCATGGCGGCTAGTGCAGGTAATGGTTCTTGGCAGATGGGCTCATCAAAGTTGTGGCCCTAGTCCTCACCACCACAGAGAGCCAGCAAGGCCTTCAGGAAGTCTCCGGAGGTGTCACTCTGGTGGAACAGAGGAAGGACAGAGTGAATAAAAACAATCTTGGTCTCAGTGCCTCTCCTCCTAGCATCAAATGTGACCATGTCTCTTCTGGGGCTCCTGTGATCCTCAGGAAGATGTGACAGCCTGGTGTTGAGACCTTTGGGATCTGACACCTGTACAGCTCTGTGGTGTCACTGCCTTCCTTCCTCCCGGGAGCAGCTCGGTCCTCTTTCCACCTTCTACCACTCCTGTGCCCACTCTCCCCAAAGAAGCAGTCCTGTCCTCTATCTTGCCTCAGGAGGCAGACTGCATTTCCACCACCCTTGGTCCCCATGGCACTCTGCTAAAACCCTCCCCTGTATGGCCCTTACACATTGTGTCATGAACAAGGATGACTGTGTACTCACCACTCAGGCCACCATTGAGAAACTGTGTGGTGTCACCAGGCTTTGAACACACCACAGTGGTCTGGCCTCTGGTGAGGCAGGGAGAGGCTGAACCTTCTCTCATATGGTATAGCTCATCCTTTAGAGTGGCTCCTATGACTCTGATAACCCGTATTTGATATGTGCATTTGGGGGTTTTGTTTTTATATTTTTTGATATAAATATTTTTCAAAATAACCTATTACCATTATAAACAATTCAAATCAAAAGAATGATTTACAATGAAAGTCTTCCCCCATCCTTGACCTAGGCCCCCAAAACAAGAGGTAGCCACTGTTGTTACTAATTTCTTGTATGGTTTTCCAGTAATAGTCTATGCATATGCAAATATGTATATAATATCCCTCTTGTATGCAAATGGACACATATCCTGCTCTAGGTGGTACTTTTTCACTTTTTTTCAGTGCTGAGGATTGGACCCAGGGCTTTGTGCATGCCAGGCAAGCACTGCACTCCTGCCCCCATGGCCTGTACTTTTTGACTTAGAGAAGATTCCAAATCACTACATGGACAGTTCTCAGGCTTTTTCAAGGCTGTATTGCATTCTATTATACAGATATACATTGAGTATCTCTTATCGAAAATTCTTGGAACCAGAAGTGTTTTGGATTTTTTTTTTTATTTGGAATATTTGTATATGTACAGTGAGGCATTTGGGGGGGCAAGTCTAAACATAAAAGCCATTTATGTTTCATATACACCTTATACACATAGCCTAAAGGTGATTTTATATAATATTTTAAATAAATTTATTCATGAAATTTATTCATGGTGTGGAACTTTTCCCTTACACTATCCGATTGGTGCTCAAAAAGTTTTGGATTTTGGAGCAATTCAGATTTTGGATTGTCAGGTTAGGGAGGTCCGACCTGTACCAGAATTTATTTAGGTTATGTATGTAAGGATTCTAATCTTCTGCTACTGTAAACTGTGCTGGCATTGTTATGTTCTCACGTGTCTTTGGGAACGTGTGTGGTTATGTCTATATATTCCTACATGTAAGATTACCAAGTAAAACCATACACATTTTAAAATTCTGAAACCACCAGATTATTCTCTAACGTCGTACACCAATTACATTCCCACCAAGTGACACACCACCTGTGAGATGTCCATGGTCCTGTTTACAAAGCATAGATAGCATCAAGCTTTGAGATCCCAGCCAACCTCAAGAAAAAAACTCGGCTCCATAAGTCAAAGAGGCCAGAAACAAAAGTCCCCCATTACAAGAGTCCATTTACATGAAGTATCTAAAAAAGACAAACCTTTAGGGACAGAAAGGAACCCAATGGCTGTCTGCAGCTGGGGTGGCAATAGATGGACAGTATGAGGCGTCTCAGTGGAAATGTCTGGAGGCTGGATTGTGGTGATGGTTGCATAACTCAATAAATTTTACTAAAAATTACTGAATTGTGTCCTTAAAACAGATGAATTTTATGGTATATAACGTACACCTAAATTAAGTTGTTTTTACAGATGACTAGACTAAGGCTCAGTGAGGGGAAGGGGCTTTTGGCTTTATATTATAAGCAGAGTTAGAATTAGGAGCTTTTTTTTTGGCAGTACTGGGGTTTGAACTCAGGGCCTCATGCTTGCTAGGCAGGCGCTCTACCACTTGAGGTACTCTGCCAGCCCCATAAAATTGTTTTTGAAAAGTTAAAAGTGAGTTCTTGTTTCATTGAGAAATCTTTCATGATAAACCTCTGTCTTCTGGATTTTGGTGTAAGCAATGAGACAACCTCCTTTCATTTAGCAATACCTACTGAGAAAAAGGCCATCCTGAGTAAGCTCCTCTTACCTCAATGGCGTGGTGAAGGGACTTGTCATATTTCTCAATGAATTCCCGCCGGATGTTGAGCAGGTCGATCTCACTCCGGGAGACCATGACCCTGGTGAGAGTCTTCTCATCTGTGCCAGCGCCCTGGTGGAGCCAGGCAAGAGGGAGACCCGGAGCAGAAGGAGAGACAGAGCTGGGTCAGTAAGAAATAGTGGGTTCACTGCCTTTGTCCGTTTTGCCCTCCAAAACCAGGGTGGGATATTCCACCTCTGTTGTCCACGTAGTCCTGACCAAGACTCCCTTGTACTGATGACTGGTCAGCTGGAGAGGCGAAAAAGGCTTGTATGGATTGAGTAGTGTCCCCTCCAAAACTCAGGTCCAACTGGAACCTCAAAATGTGACCTAATTTGGAAATAGGGTCCTTGCACATGGAATTAAGATGAACTTGAACTGGATTAGGGTGGACCTTAATCCTACTGACTGCTATCTTTATAAGAAGAGAGGGAGCTGGGCATGGTGGTACATGTCTGTAATCCCAGCATTCAGAAGGCTGAGGCAGGAGGATTGTGAGTTCAAAGCCAGCTTGGGCTACACAGGAGGAGGAGGAGGGGACATAGAAGATATGGGCATGTATGCAGAGAAGGCCAGGAACCATGGAGGCAGGGATTTGATACAGCCACAAGCCAAGAGACTCAGTTCCCCCTCATGCCTCCAGAACCCACCTTGTGGTAATTATTTGTTACAGCAGGAAAGTAACACAGGTGAGGGGCAGGTACAGGCATGGAATATGTGAGTAGCCAGGGCCCTACCACCACTTTGCCACTGAAGAGCCATTTAAATGTGGGTGAGGTTTAACCTCCTTAGGCCTCAGTTTCTCCTCTATAAAATGAAGATGCTACCATGGATTTCACAGGATCACCATGAGGGCTAACTGTGGTCAGAGCAGACACTTGGCACAGGGTTTGGTACACAGCCACAGCGAGTGCTCAATAAGCAGAGGGCTCAGGCCCCTTCTCTCCAAACCACCTGCCCAGGCCCTGTCAGCAGGTGAGACTCCAGGGCCTGGTGGGAGAGTAGCCAGGGTGGCCCAGGCTTCTCAGAAAGAGCAAGGCTGAGCACTATGACCTTGAATGACCATTTGTCAAGAGACCCAGTGTCACCTGCTGGAATATGAGCTCACAGAGGGCAGAGACAGTCCTCTCAGCCCTGTGCCTACAGCAAGAGTCTCAGCCTTGGTGTTTTGGGTCAGATTATTCTTTGTTGTGGGGAGCTGTCCTGTGCATTGTAGGACCTTTTTAATTTGTGTGTGTGTGGGGGCAGTGCTTGAGTTTGCACTCAGGGCCACTTAAGCCCCTTTTCTGTTTAAATTTGTTTCAGATAGGATCTTGCGCTTTTAGCTGGGCTGGCCTGAGACCACAGTCCTCCTGAGTAGCTGAGATTTCAGGCATGGGCCACCAAGCCTGGCCTGTTGTAGGATTTTGACAGCATCCTTGCGCTCTCCCCACCAGAGACCAAGTTGTGACAACCCAAAATATGCCTGGACATTGCCAAATGTCCCCTGAACAAAATCACCCCTGATTGAGAACTACTATCCTAGAGCCAGACAAGGGCAGATGCTGACCCAGTACAAGTGGGAGGGTCCTGAAGTGGGGGAAGAAGGTGTACATCCACAAAAGGCAGTGCTGGAAGGGAAAAGAAGAAATGACCCAGATGTCTCACCTTCATGGACCTGTAAAGTTTGTCGGCAAAGAAGAGAGGCCTGTTCTTGACACTCTGAACTGGTGGGAAGAGGAGACAGAGGCAGGGAACTTGGTCAGAGGCTGTGTGCCCAGACTATCGGCTAGGCTTCCTTCCTCCCACCTCTCCCCTAGCCAGGGTCTACAGATCACTGCCAAGCTCAGGACATGCCCAGGGGGTGACACCTTCCCTTTCCCTTCCCAGTGCCACCTTTGCTGGCTCCTCCCTAGGCTTGGCTCTCCCTGGACCAAGGTCAATAGAGGATACAAAGGAAATTAGCCCGTCATGGAGCCAGGGTGTAGGACCTCAACGTATGTGTATTAATGCAATATGTTTCATAGTAAATGATACCAATAATAATTAATACTAGTAAGACCAAGTTCAACCCTTGCTCTTCTCTACTTACACATATTTACACATGGAGAAACTGAGATCCTTTTCAAAGTCAAGAACACAAATTATGTTGAGAAAGAGGAACCAAAGAGAGTCGGGTGCTGGGAGAGTTAAATGTGTGTATGTGCAAATGTAGTATGTGTGTGCAGTGAGTTACATGTTAATGTGTGTTGTATGTAGGTATCTTGTATGTGTGCACACACTCTAGTCATGCAAGGTACTGCAAACCACCACCACCACTGCCTTCCTTCACCTTCCTGGTCCTTCCTCAGGGAGAGCCATTTCCTTGCCCTGTCCTACAGCCTAGAACAAGTCCTCACACTGTCCCCAGCAACTGAACACTTGGCAGTTGCACATCCCAGTAGCAGTTGTGTAGCAATCAACTAAGGCTACACTCTTCCAGGGAACCTAGCCATGCTCCCAGTGCCCCAGCAGTTACCGATGGCCACAAATGCGTCCCTGACATCCCCAGACATCTCCTTCTTGATGACGTGCTCCACGTCATAGTTGGTCATCTTGATGAACTCCTGGAAGACTGGCCCCAAGAGAACCCCGGAGGAAAGAAGTGAGCTTCAGTTCAGAGGGGAACTGAGCTACCCTTCCCCCCAGCTCCACCCAGCCCAGGCTAGGGATGTGACCAGAGAGCAAGGACAGCAAAACAGCCATAGTCCAGGCTACGCATTGGACAGGACCACCGTGAGAGGACGTTCTGACCTCAAGGCTGCCGTAGACGCACAGCCAGATCTGTGCCAAGTCAAGAGCGTCCAGCCAACAGCCCCTGAGCCTTGCAAGTTCTATGAACCCAAGCTGGAGTGTAAAAGGAACAGGGGTCTTAGTCATGGCTCTGCCTCAAGCTCAGTGTATGACCCTGGGTTTCCTCTTCCTCTGTGTCAAGTTGGGATGGAGATTACAATAAGAAATTATAACGATGACACTTAGGAGCACTAAGTGTGTGGCATGGTGCTAAGTGTGTTCCATGTATTGCAGTTTTTAATATCCTAACAATAAGCATCTGAGGTACAACTAAAATCTCAACTTCTAGATATGGGGGTTGGGGGACAGAGCAACTCAAGTCCATGGGTGGTAAGTAGAAACTGATTAGAACCAAGGCGGCCCAGTGCCCACGTCCATTCTTTTAGCCACAATATTAAAACATCTTACATATTGACGTGCCAGGGAAATGCTGACTAACCTGTCTTAGTGGAAAGGGAACCCTGTGATCACCTCAAGTAAGGGCCACTGCATACAGCTGTATCCTGTGTGTGTGGCAGCCTACAGGTAAAAGACTTCTATGTGGTCTTGTGCCACCACCTGTCTGCCCTGCTTTGCTCTCAGCAGGTGTCATTAATGGATTGTGCCACCAAACTCAGACCTTCTCAATAATAATCATGTTACATGTATTGCAGTTTTTATATTCCAACAACTACATGAGGTACAATTAAAAATTGTAACTCTTAAGTAAGGGGATAGAGGCATTCTAGGCAGCTACTCTGACCTGCTGATAAACTGAGGTAAACCCTGTTAGCATCCCTTAGCCCAAGGCATCCCACCTGCTTCCCTAAGGAAGTGAAGGGAGTTGGAAGGCAGTTGGCCAAAGGCTGACCATGTGCCAGGGCTCCAAGTCCCCACCAGCCACAATTCTTCCCCACTTCTCTCCAAGGAGGAGGCTGGGCCACATCAAATCTGGGACTCTCACTGCTGAACCGGAAGTGGGGGGTTAGGCCTCACCTCTTCGGAGGTGGGGATAGCTACGGGTGCACAGAACTGTCATGAAACGCGTCTCCAAGGAAGTCTTGTCTCCACTGGGAGTGTCTGCTATTTCCTGCAGAGCCCAGGTGGGCAAGGATTTGGGAGGGAGACACAAGGAAGTCTTGGTTATTACCCACTTTTGGTTTGCCAAGGTTGAGGGCAGTCAGAAATGGGGCTGATCCGGCCATCTGAGGGGGCTGAGGTTGTCCTGTTCCTTCCTCAGCCTCAAGCACAGTGGTCACATCTCTTGTCCTGTTCTCAGATGCTCTGAGGACACACACAGATGAGCCTGGTGCTGGGCACGGTCACCCTGGCCTCAGGGTTTAGGGCCATTGGAGGGCCAATATGACACTGGGCACAGAGGCTTGAAGCTCCTTTCAGCCCTCCACCTGTCTGAGAGCCCCTCTGAGGAGTGTGTACGTGCACATATGCAAGCAGAAATGGCTTAGCCAGTGTTTCCCCAGGTTTGATCAAGGTCACACATATTTTAACACACCAACTACATATGTTTCCACATTATAATCTAGCCAGCTACGATTCTATTCATATCAACTTAAATTCCCTTTAAAATAACTCATTTTAGGTTAAAAAACTGAGTTGACTTAAAGAGCACAATTATAGCTGGTAGTTACATAGCCAAATTCATGCCAGAGATGACAGGCTGAAGTCTGGGAAACACTTGCCTGGCCTGTTTTTTTAGCAGCAGGGTTATTAATGGGCCCTAAGGGGAGAGAGAGAAACCAAGGAGCAAGTCCCCAAATCACTGCCCAGTTCTGCCCAGCTCAGTCCAGCCCCCACAGCACAGCCCGACTTTACTCAGAGAGGCTGTCAAACTCCCACATGAAGAACAGGACACTCACCAAGATCTCAGCAGCCACCTGAGAGCGGGGAGAAGAGAGAGGAGGGAGAGAGGGGAGGCAAAAGTCAGAGGAGGCCAGAGAGGATGGCTTTGGGGGCCCTGGGTGGAGCTGGCTAGGAGTGGCAGAGGTCCCATAAGACTCTAGGACTCCACATGAGGGGCAGGGAGAGAAAAATACCTTTCTCTGACCTTTGGGCTAGCACTCAAAGTGGGAAACAGGCCTGGGAATAATTAAAAATGTGTCCACCTGAGAGATAAAAGACCCAGAAATGGGAACACAATCCTTTGCACCCAGCAACCAGGAGTGGGCTCCATATTGGTTTGCTCATTTGAAAACTGGGAGAAAGAACTCCCATCACTTCCACACAGAGCCACTGGGAGGACAAAATGTGCAGGGTGCGGTATTCTCTGAGCCCTTAGCATGTTCAGAGTTGGAAGGGGTCAGGAGATACAGGAAGACACTGTAAGACAAGACAGCAGGGGTCTGTGGGAGATGACACACCTGGGGACACACAGTCAAGCAACAGAGCTGGGAAAGGCATTTTATGAGCATTCATTTTAATCGCAGCATTCTGCAGGGCATATGTCTGTAGCTAGGACACTATTTTGTTAGGTAAGTAGCTATTTCTTGGAGTGCCTGGGAACAAATTCAGTTGGCCCTGTGTGTGTGCCCAATTTCTTGCCCGACCACTTCTTTTCTCTTGGATAGACTGAAACCCTGGCCATCTCAGCTTCCCAACAGTATATGCTCTGGAACCTTCTTGTTTTCATTGCATAGATTGGCAATGTCTATCAAAAATGCATGTGGCATCTTGTTAGCAATGGTGGTGCTAGAATGTGCCCTACACGTAGATTGGCAAGCCCTCTACCACAGGACTAAAACAGGGATGTTTACTGCAGCATTCATAGAGAAAAAGGAGAAACTGGCTGCAGTTTATCTGATCAGTGGAGACAATCATGTAGCTTTTAAAAAAGAATGAGTCTGCCAAAATGAAGTTCAATCTCTTTGTGACTTCTGACCGAAGCAAGAACCGTAAAAGGCATTTCAATGCACCATCCCACATTCGCAGGAAGTTCATGTCTTCCCCTCTTTCCAAAGAGCTAAGACAGAAGTACAATGTTCGACCTATGCCCATCGAAAGGATGATGACGTTCAGGTCGTGCAAGGGCACTATAAAGGTCAGCAGATTGGCAAAGTCGTCCAGGTTTACCGGAAGAAATACATCATCTACATTGAGCGGGTACAGCAGGAAAAGGCTAGTGGCACAACAGTCCATGTGGGCATTCACCCCAGCAAGGTGGTTATCACCAGGCTAAAACTGGACAAAGACCGAAAAAAGATCCTGGAACGGAAAGCCAAATCTCACCAAGTTGGAAAAGAAAAGGGCAAATATAAGGAAGAAACAATTGAGAAGATGCAAGAATAAAGTAGTCTTATATACAACTTACATTAAAAACTACCTAAGTTGAAAAAAAAAAAAAAAGAATGAGTCTGGACGGGGGTGGAGCTCAGTGATAGAGCAACTGCTTAAGTTATCATGAGCAAGGTCCTGAGTTCAATCCCCAGAACCATGAAAAAAGAAAAAAAAAAATGAAACTGATCTACTTAATTTTACATAATTTATGTAAAAAATAACATAGATGTTGTATATAATAGTGTTTCTTCTGTCTAGATTTAAAAAGAAAACACTCTCATACTTGCTAGGAAGTACGCCAGAAATTGTTAGGGTAGGGCTGATGGTGTTTAACTTTTGAGGAGAGGGGATACAGGAAAAGATTATGCAGTTTCTTTTATTTACCTGAAATTTTGAGATCACATTTCCCCATCATGCAAATATGTTATTTTATTTTTAACTTAAAAATCAAACAGGAGTTATGAAGGTTACTAGGATTTTGGGCTGCTTCTGGGTTTTAAATACTCTACCATATAAAAACAACCTCGTTGAATCTGAGGACATTGTGCCAGGTGAAATAAGCCAGTCAAGAAATGTATGATCTGCTTACAGGAAGTCCCCACAGTAGTCAAAGTCACAGAACAGAGAACAGATTGGTGGTGGTCAGGGGCCGGGAGGAGGGGAACTGGGGAGTGACTGCTTAGTGGTTTGGAGTTTCAGTTTTGCAAAATGAAGAGTTCTGGAGATGGAGAGTAGTCACGGTTGTGCAATAATGAGAGTGTATTTATTGCCACTGTACACTTAAAAATGATTAATAAAGGGCAGGTGGAGTGACTCAAGTGGTAGAGCACCTGCCTAGCAAGTGTGAGGCCCTGAGTTCAAACTCCATACCACCAAAAAAAAGAAAGATCAATACGGTAAACTTTATGTGTATTTTATAAAAACTTGAAAAAAAAAACCCTTTTTCTACAGAAAACCTAGTATTGTTTAAGAAAAAAAAAAAAAGAGATGGAGAGATGTTTAAAAATTAAGAAAAAAAACCAAAAGAACATAAAGTGCCAAGCATTCTCATTATTCAGGTCAAAGAACCACCAACATATTTTCTTCAAAGTACTTTTAAGACAATATAAAAACTGGGTACTAAAATAAGATTCAACCCAAATCTTTTCCTTGTTAGCTTAGCTACTTCACTTAGAAGTTAATCTGGGCAATTCCTTGAAAGGTCAAACAGAATTGTCACACAACTCAGCGAGTCTCCTAGGAAATGACGATACATGGGCACACCAACACTTGTACATGAGTGTTCATAACAGCCACAGGTGACACAACCCAGACATCCACCAGCTGATTCATGGATAAACAGAAGGTGGTAAATATGTGCACTACGTGTACAGTAGTAATGAAAAGGAACTCAGTAATGAAAAGGAACGGGGTGCAAACGTGTCCTTTTTAAGTGAGAGAAGACAGTCACATACGGCCATATACTGTTTGGTTCTACCGACATGAAATGTCCAGAACAGGCAAATCTAGAGAGACAGAAAGAAAGCAGACTAGAAGTTGCCTAGGCCTGGGGGGTTGGGAGAAAATGAGGAGAGACTGCTAATGTATATGGGGCTCCTTTTAGGGATGATGAAATGCTTTAAAAGTGATTGTGGTGATGGTCACACAAGCCTATGAAGATATTAAAACCACTGAGTTGTACACTTTATAGGAATTGATGATATGGTATATGAACACTTCAATAAAGCTGTTTTTTTTTAATCTGGGGAATATCTAAAAAGGACTAAAATGCTTCTTTTCATTGTGGAATTATAATTAAGTTATCTACATTATTGTTGTTCGAACTGGGGTACGAAGGAGGAAGCTATTAACATTTACTATGGGACAAAAGGTGGAAACTGGACATACAGTCACTCTATTGATAACAGACCCACACTTCCACGAGCTTGCTGATGTTCTAGACATCCAGAGGAAGGGGCTGGGGAGGCAGTGTAGCCCAAGGCAAGCATTAGGGTGCATATAAGTGGGGAACTTGGTTCTGCCTATCAAACACCTTTGATTTTTGTATACATTTTGCTCCAGCATTCCTACCTTACCTCCAGAAGTCTACTCTCAGGGAAAAATCATGGGTGTGATAAGGGTTGGCTACCAGGAAGAGGGCTGGTTAAATAAAGTATGGTAGAGCTGGAATTGTGGCTCAAGTGGTACAGCACCTGCCTGGCTCAGGAGTGAGGTCTTGAGTTCAAACCCCCAGTACTGTAGAAAAAAAAAATTCCCAATAAAGTATGGTAGATTCGGATGTGGAATAGCATTAGCCATTAATTTTTGCTGATTTTTTTTTTTTTTTTTGTGGAACTGGGGTTTGAACTCAGGGCCTACATCTTGAGCCACTCCACCAGCCATTTTTTTGTGAAGGATTGTTTTCAAGACAGGGTCTCTCAAACTATTTGCCCAGCCTGACTTCGAACCGTGATCCTCCTGATCTCTGCCTCCCGAGTAGCTAGGATTACAGGTGTGAGCCACTGTTGCCCCAGCTTGTTGATTTTTTTTTTTTAATATGCAGCAGTGTACAGAGAACATTAGTTTTTAACTGTTATAAACCAGGAATCTATCTATCTACATACATAAAAGAACAATTTGAGTAATATATGCCATATATGCTTGTTACTATTAGGTTATGTATTTTTTTCTTTTTCTCTCTGTTTTCTAATGTTTCTATAAAAACAATATGTATTACTTGTGAAACAAAAAAAAATCTCTAGTTACAAGAAAGTGAGTCCACCCTGAGATCAGCGCCTAGAATTCTAATCTGGGAGGTGCCACACCTGGCAGGGTCCCTTCCCTGCTTCCACCTGGGTTCTCTCTCTTCCCCTTCCCTTCTGCAAAGCAGCTGCTGGCAAGGCCCACCACTGCCCCCTGCCAGCGTCAACTGGAAACACAGCCTCAGAACCGACCAGGCACCAGGCAGACGCTTTCCCTGAAGATGAATTTGGGACAAAGGATGGGTTCAGGGTGAGAGCTAAGATGGAAAGCTCCCCATGGCACACTGAGGCTGATGACAGTGATACTGAACAAGCATCTTTGAATGAGTGGATGACCTTGGTCTCAGCAAGACTCCCTAGGGTCTGGTTGGGGCCGAGGCTAGCTCCTGTATCATCACTGAAATAGCACACCTGAGTGGAACCTTGCAGCTTCTGACAGTGGATTCCAAAGCAAGGGCTGGACCACTGGACAACAGCTACCTGGTTTGGAAACTGCAGGGGAAGTGACCATGCTGAGTCCTGGAGGACAGTACATGGTAATGAAGGTGGACTTTGGCGTCAGCTAAGCCTGGGTTCCAAAAGAGCTTAGAAGCCCTTGGATAGGCTAGGAGCTTAATTTTCTCCAGTGAAAATGGAGTACTTTCAGTAAAATATAGAATGTCTTTTAGCACCATGGTCAGTATATTACAATTATAGTTTTGTATCATCAGGACACAGCTGGGATTTTTCTAGTTCAGATACTGTTGTACCACGTCACTGTCTGTTGGAACTGGTCGAGCAGCTATTTTCTTCTTGCCAACTGTGAAATGAGGGGGCTGGATTCAACACTGGAGGTGTTCATGCCCAACCCCAGGACACAGAGCTTTTGTGGCAGTGGGGATGAGGCAAGCAGAAGAGATGGAGCCCTGGCCCTGGCCTAGGTGGTGGATGCTGGGATCAAGGCCTAGGTCCATGGGGACCAGGTAGATGGCCTCAGTGTGGGCTATAGCCACAGGAATCCTCAGGGAAAATGAGTTTGGGGTTGTCCAGCCTCAATGAGAAGCCACTCCCAGACCTACCCTCCTCAGCTAAGAAGCAGGGCAGAAGCAGGGCAGAAGCACAGCAGACATGAGAGCCTGTGCCACGGTGAATACATCAGTGAGCGAGACAGTGATGCCAGCCTTAGGAACCTACTTTCTAGGCCTCTCCCGGGACACGCTCTTTGACCTTGGTCCCATTTTACAGATAATAAACTGTGACCTTCAATTTTGAGGTCTCTTTCCCACCAGGATCCCAGACCTGCTCCCTCTGGGCTCAATTCTGCCTGGGTCACTGACTTGCTATGGGACTTTCAGACGTCATCTACCCTCTCTGGCCTCCATTTCCCACTATAACCCGAGAGGTCTCACCTGGGTGATTTATGAGTCCCTTCCAGTTCTAAGGATCCTATTATTCACATGGAAAATGCCAGTAAGACCAGTGTCATGATCCCAAATCTCATTCTGAAAACCCTCAAAGTCTCACTTCTAAGGATAGGGATAGAGGGGTCCAGCGTCTAAGCATCTGTCAATCAAACCAGCCTCCCCCCTTGCCAGGGGCCAGCCTAGACACACAGCAGCTGGAGCCACTTGTCAGGGAAGCCCAACAGGGGTGGGCAGGAGTCTCACCTGAGCATCTTCCCGGGCCTGGTCCCGGTCTTCTCCGCCTTCCTCACGGTTCCCCTGCAGCAGGACCAGTGAGAAGTCAGTCCCTAATCACCCATCTGGGCTCTTCCCCACAGCCACACAGGCCTTGCTCAGTCATGACACCTCCCCAAAGCCCCTTCCTCATGTGCAATATGGGGACAACAAACCTGTCTTCCAGCAGGCCATCTGGGCCCCTAGCCTCATGCCTGCACAGAGAGTTCGATGACTGGCTTGAGGCCTGGTACTCAGATTATAGGAATTTGACACAGTGCAGGAGAGGGACACCCACATGGCTTTGTCCAGTGAGCTGGTGGCCCAAAAGGCCAGCTGAAAGCCATTCCCAGAGAAGGTGGTGCCAAGCCATCTTTGGAAAGGGAACAATGGGTATGGGGGGGGCTTTGAGAAGTCGAGTGGGGTGGTGTCTTCCCTTACACTCCATGATTCTTCCTCTCCTCCTGGCCTCTAACCATGAACTCACTCACCGTGGCCAGAGAGACGAGAACCCTTCTGAAGTGGCCGGATGTGTCTGAGCTCAGGGCGTCCTCCAGGGACTTGTGATAGTCTGATAGAGAAAGAGGTGTGGGCAGTCATTAGCAAAGATTTGGTGGTGGGGGCAACAGGCTTGGACCTGAGTGAGGGCAGGGGGATGATGGAGTTTGTCGTCACTTCTTGGAACAGCTAGTCAGCCTCCTGCTGGTTTTGTGAGACAGCTGGTATGCCGCCAACCCCCCACCTCCTCTGCTATGTCCCGGTTAGGTCACATCCAGCCTCTTCCATTTAGCATCCTCATTTTCTTTTTTTTTTTTAGTGGGACTGGGGTTTGAACTCAGGACTTCCAGCTTGCAAAGCAGGCACTGTACCACTTAAGCCACACCTCCAGTCCATTTTGCTCTGGTTATTTTGGAGATGGGGTCTCATGAGCTATTTGCCCATGCTGGCCTCAAACAGAGATCCTCTTGATCTCAGCCTCCCCTCTCTCATGGCAGCTACTAGACCTTGAAGCAAAACTCTGGCCACCTATCTCACTCTCCCACTTACACCGTCTACCATCTTAGTTACTTGCAAGAGAGAAAAGTTTAATTTTGACTAGTACTCAAGATTCTTCAGAGTACAGGGCTACTTGTTTAAAAAGTAGGAATTTCAAGGTAGCAACAGCATGGTGTACAACTAGGCAGGGAAGAGCCTTTGAGGGTAAGGGCCCTGGGTGACTGCTCAGACTACACACCCATGAAGTCGCCCTCTCTCTTGTTGGTGGGCTGGGATGCTCTCTCATCCCACCTCCATCCAAACTCTCCTCTACCACCAGTCCTTTGTCCTTCTGGGACACTTCTGTTTTTCCCCATGTGTGGGGCTGCATACACCTAAAGGGCTTATAAAAGCCTCATGGATACAAGGAAGGAGACAGGCTGGAGCTGTGGGCAGAGTTGGAAGTCAAGGCTAAAAGCTGGAGGGCCTGGCTCTCTTCTCCTGCTGCCTCCCAGCAGTGCTGGGCCCAGGCTTCTCACACTCACCCTCCTTATAGGCTTCATTGATGGCCCGGATTTCAGCGTTGGTGCGAGTGGCCAGAATTTCAATGAGAGCCTTTTCATCTGTGCCAGCTCCCTAGAAGGCCCAGACAAAGACAATGTCAGTCACAGTCCTGACCCTCAGGCTTAGGAAGAGCACCCAGGTCCCCAGCAGCTTCTGCAAAGACTGGACAGTGTCCCTTTGGTGCCCAAACTATGATACCTCCATGGCCTTCTTCAACTGCTTGGCGTCATAGTGGGCCGGTGGCATCATGAGCCCCAGAATCAGCCTGGCCAGGTCTCCGGAGATCTCAGACTTGAGGTCAGCCATTAAGTCCTACAAAAGGCAGAGCCAAGCTCATGACAACATCCTCACATGACCCAGGATAGGGAAGAGATACGGAATGAGGAAAAGGGACTCTGTGTGGGGGTCTTGGGAGCCTGGTCTGTCTTTGCTGATGGTGGACTTATTATTTACAGGAAGCCAAAGGGAGTGGGGGCCAAGCAAGAGGTCGGTCTGACTCGTTGAAGGCAGCACTGTGAGATGCCACTTCCGTCCTGAGGAAGACTCGCCAGCCTAAGCCAGATACCACCAAGTGCAATAATCACTGACACTCAGGATGGGGCTTGGAAGCCAGCTTTCCCTGGGCAGAGGACCTGCAAGTCCCCAAAGCACTGCACAAAAACATCTATCCCTGATCCCCACCCTATGCTGCACCTGACTCCACCTAGCCATGTCACTCAAGTGTCATGGATCACAAGGAATTGGGAGAATAAAGAAGCATGTTTGTATCTCCCAGACCCAGCGCTGGAGACATTCCAAAATTACAAGCACAGGGGTCCCACTGGCAAAAGACCCCGGTGCCCAGTTGTACAGAGTTTCATCTGGGAAGTGGGGGTCTGGGGCTCAGGAGCAGACCCTTACCCGGCCAAAGTGAGACTTGAAGGTCTGTCGGATCTGCTGCCGCTGGGCATTGCTGCGATGTGTGATGATATCAATGATGGTGGCTTCATCGGTTCCTGAGTCACCAAAGCCATATGCCTCAGAGAAAGGCCAGTGGCTCAGCTGCCCTGACATCCCCCACTGATGGTCCCCACCAATCTCAGTCAGGGTAGAAGCCAGTCTCAGCAACCACACGCTCCTGAGTCCCTGCAGGCACCTTGCCTCTGGCTCAAGCCACTGACTTCCCCTCAATTCCTCCCCAGTTTCTTCCATCATGTCACTTTTTGAGCAAAAGGGACACTTAGGAGGGAGGAAAGCCCTGGGTTGGGCCTCCAAGTTCTAGCCCTGGCAAATTCCCTTCTCTTTTTGGACTCAGTTTCCACATGCGAAATATGAAGTTACTAAGGAATCTTTGCAACCTTACACTCTAAATCCTGTTTAAAATCCTGTCCTTTCTCTTCAACTCTCTGAAAGGAGGCCCCCAAGTCCCTCTAACCATGGCAGGGTGACTAAAGGCCTTAGGATACCACTTCCTGCCTCTCAGGAAGGAAAGTAAAGCTACCAACCTTAGATCTGGCACTGGACTTTATATTTCAAGAGCATTTTTACCTCTATCATCTTACAGTCCTAGATGTGCTTGCTGAGTTTGAGGCCCAGAACGTGAGGGAGTTACCCTCAAGGCCCCTGGGAGTTGTTGCTGGACAGATGGGAGGAGAGAAAGCAATGGAAGCGAAACCCTAGGGTGTTCAGTCCCCACCTGGGCTTTCTGAGCACAGGCCCAGCTTTGTGTATAGAGAAGACCATCCACTCAGAGTAGCTCTTTCTACTGCAGGCAAACTGAGGCCAGCAGGGGGCACTCCATCCCCAGGACTGGGCTCTTGGATTAGAGTCAATAGCCCTCATTTTACATGTGGTGGGATGGGGGGGAGAGGTGGAGGAGGGTGGGAATTTGAGACCCAGACCCATTTAAGGACTTGCACAAAGCCATGTAGTAGTGAGGGAGTAGCAAAGGCAGGGTATGAATCCAGGTTCATGGACCAGTGTTTTCTTTCATACCAGGCTACTGCTACCAGGCTACCTTGGTCTCCAGGAAAGACTGCCAAGTTCCTTACAAACCTTCTCACACCCCTCCTTCCTGTCTGAGGGAGCCAGAGTCCCCCTCATCCTATAGCCACACAGGCTGCCCAGAAGCCAGCCCTAGCCCTCACGTCCCCCTTACCGAGTCCCTTCATGGCTTTCCGCAGAGCTTTGGCATCTGCATCAGGGTTGAAATCATCAGCTGGGCGCACGGTTCCCTTCAGCTGTGAAGAGCAGAAAGAACCTTAGCAGGTGTCTGGAGGCCCCCAGGGGCCAGGCCAAGAGGTGAGCATGCTATGAGGGGAGGCTTTTTACAGAAGCCCCAAATCAAGCAGCCCGGGGACAGAGGCGGGGAGAAGGTACAGCAGACAGAATGTGCCCTTCAGAGACAGTCAGGCCTGGGTGCAAGGCAAGGGCTGGGCAAGGCAGAGTGACCACTCCTGCTGCAGGGCTTGGCTCTGTCCCAGCTCTGGTGGCTGTCTACTCCACTCCCCAGCCCCAATCCTTCAGAATCTTGCACTGCCCTAGGCCACTGTCTGCTGGAGAGGCCCTGCTCCCGAAAACACAGGCCAAAATGTTCTGAAATATCAGAACAGTTTCCAAATTTTAGTCGCTTCTGAATGGCTTTCATACTGCTTTTTTTTTGGCAGTACTGGGGGCTATTTCTTAACATTTACCTAATTCAACTTCTTTTCTATTTTAACTAAACATATTCTGTTCTACATAAACACACACTCTTTTTCTTTTTTGGGGGGTGGGGATGGGGGGTGGCTGGAGATCACACCCAGAGCTGTGCATCCTAAGCTCACACTCTACCACTGCGTTCCACCCCAGCCCCAAAGCAACCATTTTGAAGGGCTTTTAGGTGCTCCTAAAAAGCAAGGATTTTTGTCTATTTTTATTCTTTAGTGTATCCTGTTGTGGCAATGACAGTGCCTGACACATTAACAGGTATTCTTGCTAAGTTCTTGGTAAATTAATGGATTTTTCCACTTTATATTACTATCATGAATTGGAAAGTTGGTATCATATCACGAACATGATACCACATGAAAATAAATGTAAAAAAAAGAAATAAAACCAAAACATCAACAAAAACCAGGTTACCTATCACCATATTTAACAAGATGTCAGTGTTTGTCAAAAGCTCTGACTTTAAAGCCAGCTCCCTCCACTTTGTGAAAAAGGACAACTTAGTGTAGCAGAGGTGTGGCAACAAGCCAAGACTGCGACAGATCAGGAGTAGCTTTCTCACTCCATGAGGCTCAATGTCACCTGATGCCATGGAGGACAGTCCAGCCGCCGAGCTAAGCTCATTTCTCAAGTAACTTCAGGTCACCTTCAAGGCTTGTTCAAGCCTTTTAACTTGGGGAATGCTAGAGCATCAGTGCTCAAGAGCCTTTAGGTCACTGACACTGCCATGTCTAAGTCCCTCGTTTATTTTTGGCAGTCCTGGGCTTTGAACTCAGGACTTGTGCTTGCTAAGCAAGTAATCTAACGACCCCAGCCATCTAAGTCCCTCATTTTAAAGATGCAGACAGAGGCCCAGAGAGAGATGGAGACATGCCAAAGGGAGTATGACAGGAGCAGAGAGAATTCAAGGTCCAGCGTCTAACTGTCTCTGCAGCACCATTCATCCTTGTCCTTTGTGGACCCCAGGTCTGAGGGTGCTCAGGAGCATAGCCTTGCTTCCTCCAGTGCACCCAGAGGTGCCATCTGCCCTGAGTGTGCATGCCTGTGAGCCCGACTGTGGACCCCAGGATGGGAGAGGCCTCCATGGAACTAGTCAGGTCTCCACTCAAGCAGCTACTGTTAGTAGGGAGTGGGCCAGAGCGCTTTCCAGGGCGTGAGGGTTAATGCAGGAGTCAGGTGCCCCCTTGAAGTGCCCACCCACCCTAAGACAGGAGAAAAAGCTTCAGACGTGTACATTCCTGCCTCGGGTTGGCTGCCAGGGGGCAGCTGGGAGCCAACCAGAGCAGCAGGAGGTTATAAGCGAAGGAAGAGTGGAGGCTGCTGGTTGAGAGGTCAAGCAGAAGTTGGGGAGGGTCTGACCTCTACTCGGGACACTGCACTAAGCTCCCACATCTGATAGGCCACCTGCGCTGCTTCCGGGAAGAACTGGCCAGCAGCACTAGAATGGAGGGGGTGGGAGAGGATAGGAAGATCATCATGGGCAACACTCCATGTGTCCACCACACACGCACGCCCACTCATGCTCGCATGGCTGGCTCTACTTTGTCTCTGGCCTGTGCCTCACCCATTCACAGAGCCCTCCCTCCACTCCTGACTCTTCGAGAAGCATACCCTAGTGCTCACTCTTCCCAGTATCCTTGCTGGTCCCAGGCCCAAGCAGAACAGGACCTTTCCAATCTTTCCTGTCCCCCATTCTTCCTAACAATGAGGGTGACTTCTGTCAAACTGGTCTAGGGACAGGATGTAGCCTCTTTACCCCTCATCTCCTCCTGCCTCGCACTTGGTGCCAATAAGAGTCTGTGGCACGGGATTAGTGGCCCTATCAAATTCACTGGAAGCTTTTGTATCCCTTCCTAACACCCATAACTGAACATCCACGGCTCCCTCTCTACAATTTGGCCAAGCCATGGACCGATTTAATATCCTGGGAAGAAGCCCCAACCTGGCCCACTTCTCTGCCTCATTTCTCTCCCTAGAGTTCCACAATGAAAAGTGTGACCTCAGTTATGTAAATGAGCCAGGCCACCTCTTTGCCTTCCTGCTTGGGTCTCACCCTCATTATCTCCAGAAGCCCCCAATCTGGGCTGGGGTGCCCGTTCCTGCTTCCACATAGACTTTGTATTCGGCACCTACTCCTCCCATTGCAGGGCTGCCCCTTGGCATCTGCCTAGTCTGCAGTCCCTTCCTGGCTGGGGGCTTGCATGGCCAGGAAGGCACTCAATACAAATACGTAAAGCAGGGAGTAGGCAGAGCCCGGACTTGTATTTCCCCATTAAAATAATACAGGGTGGCAGCTACAAAGTAACAGGGTCTGGACACCCATATTCTGATTCCTGGTCCAACTCCCAGAATGACTTTCCAAGTTCACAAGAGCAGACATCTCCATGCATGGGAAACCACACTCTGACCAGACACACTGAGCCACAAACCCAGCAGACATATGCAAAAGCCACCTTTCACCTGCATGGCTCTCAGGCCTTAGAGGAAACTCCTGCTTATTCAATCCATCCACCCACGGGGATGGAAGCCAGGACAACCACAGGGCTGAAGAGCCACTTACTCATCATCACCCCCACACAGCTTCAGCAGGGCCTTCTTGTACTCGCCAGAGGTGTCATTCTGGGGACAAAGAAGAGGAAAGGTGACCTAAGAGCCCCAGGCTCTTCTCAGACTGGAAAGGAAAGTTCTACATGGCCCAAAACAATAGAAGGCTGAACACTCATCATACCAGCCCTGCCTCTACTTCTGCCTGGAGGTGGCTGAGACCACTAAAAGATGGTGTGCTGGGCAATATTTAACAACTGGCTCTCTAGGGAAATTTAAAAAAAAAAAATTAAGAAAGAAAGAAAACACCCTGGTCTGTAGCATCTGCCAATTTCTGTGGTGTAAATACTTCCAACAGTGGACCATTCAAGCTGCCAGTGTGATTTCATTAAGGATGGAATTAGAGATGCTCACTGCTCTCCCACACCAGTGTACACACTACTGCCACCAGAGTACCCCACCCAGCCTCCAAAAGGAAATATTCCACAGAATTAGGTCTCCATGAACAAAAACATTGGAATATGCTGAAGGTCAAACACACACACACTGTTGGAGACATACATTGATGTAGGTGGCAGATTCTATACTTAACAGACTTCAAAATATTAATGGCTATGAGAAGTTTGGGGGAAAAATACTGGTTTATCTTACTCTAGCTTTTTCCAAACATTTCCCCATGGAATGTGGTTCACATAATACCTACAAAATTTCCTCTTTGGAAACATACTTTGAGAACACAAATTGGATGTCTTCCCTGCCATCCTCACGCAACTTTATTCTACTCAACCAAAAACAAACAAACAAACAAACAAACAAAAAAAAAAACCAAGAAACCCCTAACTTTATAGCTATTTCTTGACCAAGCCTCATGGGCTGGATACCACAGAGCCGTCATTAATCACCCAGCCACGGCCAAGGGTTCCCCAGTGCTAACTCCCAAGTGAAAGTTCTTTCACTTGAATTCTTCAACAGCTCTCTTCTTCCAGGAGACTGAACTTTCACTGCTCCTGGAACAGAGTCCTCTTCTGGTCTTCCTGATCCAGCCTGCCCTCCTTTGTAGCCTCACCTCTCACAGGCATGCCAACACTGGCCTTCCCAGAGCCATCAGCAAGGGCTCCTGAAATCCGAGGACTCCCAGCTCTCTGATAGCACCTTTCTCCTGGGAATGGCTCTCACATCCTCCATCCTTCCAGAAAACTCTGTCCCCCTCTCCCATCAGGCCTGCTGACCTTGATCATGCTGTAGAGGGACTTCTCATATTTGGTCCGGAAGATCTCCCGGATGTCCAGCATGTCCAGCTCACTCCGGGAGACCATGATGCGGATTAAGGTGTTGTCCCGGGTCCCTAGGCCCTGGTGACAAGCAGTTTTGAGTATCAGGGCCATGAGAGAAGGCTGGGGTTCTGACAGCCCCCAGGTTAGGCAGAAACATCATTTTCAAAATGAAAGTTCAAGAATAGATGAGGCAGACACTGACTCTTCTTGCTTTGACCACTCCATCCTTCATTTTCCTTAGAATCTCACCATAACTTTGCAACTGTGAGCAACACAAGCTAACTATGGTGCACTGGATGACAGAATGGCCAACTGTCCATTTTGACCTTTTGGGATGGCCAAGCAGGGCCAGGAAGACCCCAGCTCCTGGGCTGTGGGCCTCTGTCAGCAAATGACCACATTCATTCACTCTGGTGAGCATGGAGACATCATCAGTTTCTCTGTCATGTGTATAATAGCCTGGGAAGTTCTGGTCGCAGAACAAACCCAGAGTGGACCTGCTGGGTTGTAAGGATGAGCAGAAGGTGCTAAGGTGTTCTCGAACAAACAACCTTCTGGTCAATACCCAAGCACATTAACCCACTGCACCATAGAAATGAATCAAGATGTTCTCCAAAATGGCCTTACCTATGTACTCTGTACATAAATGTTCTGGATAATTACTATTTCTTTTTTTATTAGCATACATTGTACAAAATAATGGATTTCATTGTGATGTTTTCATACATGCATACAATGTACTTTGATCCTATTCTTCCTTCCTCATTTCCTCTGGTCTGCTTAGTTAGGAGTTTTTACAACATGGGCTACCAACCCATTGGCTGGATGGCTCAGGGAAGGCTGCTGCCACACTTCTAACTGGGCATGAGGTCAGGACAGGTAAACAGTGGCAGGACATGAGATCAAACACTGTCCCCAGTGTGGGGCCCACAGGGGAGAGAGTGTCACCCCAGGGCAGTCCTGTGGCTGCTCCCTAAGATTCTCTCTGGTTAGTTGACATCAAGGACTTGCCCAAGAGTCCCCACGGTCCTGTGAGGTGGGCAGAGGCCCCCTCCCTCAACCACACTCACACCAACCCCACACACCTTCATGGATTTGAAGAGCCTTTCGGCGAAATACTCCGGGGTGCTCCGGATACATTTCACTGGAAGAGGGAGGAAGAGGTAGGTTATCCCAGCTGCCTTGGAATGGGGAAGGGATGGCTGTAGCCCTTCTTTGTTTCTATCTGAGGGGCCACCAAGTTCAAAGACAGGAAGAACTCTGGTTCCTGATGACCCTTGGCCCTCACCTTGAATTGACTTTTTTTTTTTTTTTTTGGTGGTACTGGGGTTGGAACTCAGCCTCATGCTTGCTAGGCAGGCACTCTACCACTTGAGCCACTCCGCCAGCAGCCCCCCTGTTTGCCTTTATCACAACTCAGGGATAAAGAAATCAGGGAAACTGGGCATGGTGGCTTACACCTGTAATCCTAGTCTCTCAGGAGACAGAGATTGGGAGGATCTGAGTTTGAGGCCAGCTTGGGCAAAAAATTAGCAACACTCCATTCTCAACAACAAAAAAAAAAACTGGGCATGGGTGGGACATATCTGTGATCTCAGTTACTCAGGAGGTTTAGGTAGGAGGACTGTGGTCCAAGGCTGGCCCTGGGCAGAAGCGTGTGAAAACAAAGCAACTAGATCAAAAAAGGGCTAAAGACATGGCTCAAGTGGTAGAGAGCCTGCCTAGCAAGAGAGGCCCTGAGTTCAAATCCCAATACTGCTTCAAAAAAAAAAAAAAGAAGGAAACAAGACTGTTGAAATCTGTGTATAGTCCCATTTCATCTATAGTTCTTCCAGGTTTCACTGGGCCTAGTCAGGGGTGGACTCAGGGTGGAGACGGGAGAGGTGTTTCTTTAGGTTCTGCCACACTGGAAAGGTATTAGCAACAGAATCACTTTGGATCTTGCTGGCAGAGCGGGCCAGGACCCTGCTGCTTCAAACAGGGTTGGAGGGGGACAGCGCTGGGTGGAAGATGAGGCCAAGGTACACAAACACAGCCTACACGTCTCAGCCACGTGGACTCTTGGAATGTCAGACTTGCATAGGACTTGGGTTGGCACTGCCCCCATTCATCAGGTGAGGAAATGAGGCCCAACAAGGCTCAGTGACTTGTCCCAGCTCAGAAGCAAATTTGAGAAAAGCCCCGGGTTTCAATCTGACCCTTGCCATTGACTAGTCAGCTCTGGTACTCCTCACACCCAGAGCACCCCTAGTTCATTACAAACTGCCCCTCAGCAAGGGATTCAGCCTCTGTGGGCCTTGGTTTCCCCACCTGTGAAGTGGGGACAATGACAGTGCCCATCCTTGTGCTTTTCTAAAGATTAAACACTTAGGCGGTGCTTTTGGATCGCCATTATCCCAACCCCAAGTTTGGTGCCCCTTCTCCTCCTACAACCCTGGAGAAAGTGGTGGGAGGAAGTCAGCACCCAAGGCTCAGTTCCCTCCCTTCCTGGCCTCAGCTATGCCACCCCAGCCAAACACTTAGGGCTTACAGCCCATCTGGTTTTCTCCTTCCCAGCTCCTCACCATGGAGTTCCTGTTTTCCATTCCTGGCCCCTGCTTCCTGGGCTGGGATTCCAGAACCCCTTAGAGCCCCTGTGAATCAATGTCAGGACATACCCACGGCTAGCATTAGCCTCTCAAAGTCCCCAGACAGCTCCCCTCGGATGCTGGCTTCAATTGGCTTCCCCGTGGTCTTCAGGTACTCATCAAACACTGAGTCAGACAGAGAGACAAGATATCCCAGTGCCCAAATAACACAGAGAAGGAGCAGGAACTTCTGAAGCAGGGACTCTGAGGACCTCACTCTCCAACATGAAGGTGGGACTGGCACTTCTGTGGAAGGCTGAGTGATCCCGTTAATGATTGAGGAACTATGCAAACCACTGTCTAATAAAATCAGGGCTAGCCTTTGGGTTGGGGCTGAAGGTGCTCTCCTGTGCCACCAGTGGAAAGGGATTCTTGGCACCACCCCAGGGAGGCAGCCATAGGTTTTTTTCTGGAACATACCCAACCGGAGATGCTGCTTGCTGCGATTCCCCAAGATGTAAATGAACTGGGCCTCATCAGTTCCCCATTTCAGTTCCCCTGCCTCGTACAGGTCCTAAAGGGGAAGAGATGGGACTTAACCGCAGGAAGAAACCTCAGGAGACAGGCAGGACACCCAGATCAAGGCACTCAGAACAGCTCACAATCTTGAACATACTAGTAACTGGTGGCCCCTGGACCTTTGCACATACCTCTTCACCTTTCTTTCCAGAGAAGCTTCTTTTATGGCCCAAATTAAATGTCCCTTTTCTTTTCTGTCCCTAGGCAGAATTCTCTTTCCTTCTCTCCCTCTCTAAGGCTCCTATAGCCTTCTGCTCTTTATCACTTTGACCTTCTGTATGTTATGTCTGTCTCTCCACCACTTCATGGGCTGCTCAAGGACAGGGGCTCTGTCTGGCATTCTTCATAACGACCCTTGTAGTGTTAGTGGCACTGAACCGTATGTCGATAGGACGGTGTTTGTGGGATCAATGTATGTGCTGATTTTGTTCATTAGTGATTTCCTTGTGCTTGGCAGAGTGCCTGGCACACAGTAGGTGTTTTTACTTCAAACAACATGAAGTAACTGAATGAATAAAGCAATGATTAACGTGCCAAAGTATCTCCTCAATGTACGTTATATACCTTCGAAAGACACCTTCAGTCTTTTCATCAACAAAGCACTGCATGAATTGTCTGTGACCAGGTATTTCTGGTATTTGATGCAAATGACTTCACCTCTGGCCCTTCCCAGGTCCCCCAATCTCTTTCCTCTCTCAAGGCTCTTTCTTGCTGTGCCTTGGGGACCTCTCTTGGTGCCAGCTTACCTGGACATCCTGTTGAACCAAGTCCTCACTCACAACATCGTCCTTCTCCCTGGTTCCCTGACAGAGAGATAGGGAATATGTGTTCAAATACCTCAGGCAGGAGGGAGGCCCAAGTGCCAGTGCTGGAAACAGGGAATGCCAGAAACCCTGGTGGCCCAGAGGTGTCTAGGAGCAGTGCCTGGGTTAGGAGAAATACCAGCTGCCCTTGGACTGAGATGATAGCATCTATTTCCTAGGGAATCACAGGATTTCTCTCCCTGGACCTTCCCTGGCCCCTCTCAGGACCAGAACCACACAGGAGTTCTGAGAATAGCCAAGATCCTCCAGGTGTTGCCTCCCACGGGAGGCAAGCACTGAGCCTTACACTGGTGACATCTCTGAAGTCAGGGCCTGAGGTCTGAATGGCTCTAGTCACAGATCCTGGTACTGCCTGTGACACCTGCCAACAGTGATGCCACAGGGCACAGTACTACACGTTTGGATATGCCCAAACACTCACCAAAAAGAATCTGGGACTTGATCTGAGCTCGCAAGCCCAGAAGGCACCAGGCCCTCATGGTGCCTCTGTTGCTCTGCCCAAGCCCTGTGCCTCACCTGACTAAGGAGAGTAGGAAGGTGCTCAAAGGGAATGGGACAGGCCATACTGGGTCTTGCTTATGGGACAGAGGTCTGCAGTGACCAGGTCAGGCCTATCCTATGCTTCATCCTCTCTTCCTGACATTGTACATTTCAGGGTTTCAGGGTCATAGACTTCCTGGCTTTCCTTCGGGACCGAGCATGAGACAGAGCCGGCATGCCTACAATCTGTACACAGCACTGGTACTTGTGAGAGACTGAGGACCAACATCTCTAACTCCAAGAGATGGGAATCTGCAACCGCCCCCGCCCCTGCCAATAAACAGCTGTGAAAATGGGGCAGAGGTCACACTCCCCCACTCCTGGTCACTCCCTGGCTGCTTTATACAGGATGTGGGTAGCTATTGTCATGGGAGGAGTGGAAGAGGAAAAAATGACATAAACCAGGGAAGGAGGAAGACAGGAGCAGAAAGAGGACAGAGAGGTGGCTTAATTTATACATGAAGCTTCAGGAAGTTCTTTTTGGAGCTGGACTTCAGACATGCAATGCCTTCCCTACCACACCTGTGGTCACAGATGCTCCCATAGGGCCGGGCAGGTAAAGGACAGAGAAGCAGGCAGGGGGTGCTGCAGATCTGTCGTTGCCAGAACTTTCTAATAAGCAAGAATCCAGACATCTGGTTTTTGAGCAGAATCTTTCTTTGTTTAAGGGTTAAGAATTAACTCAAAATCTTGTTTTGTTTTGTTTGTTTTTTAAACACATTGTATGGGAAAAGAAAAAGAAAAAAGATCCAATGGGGCAGGTTGAATCTGGCTTTGGACGCCAGTCTCCAGCCTCGTCCGAGCCCCTTTTTGATGGACCCCTTGGGTGAGTTGGGAGGCAGTGGAGCTTAGCTGTGGTGCTGCAATGCAGGTAGCTCCAGCCACATCACGTCCCTGCTGGTGTCCTGTGCATGGCTGGAGGTCAGAGAGGGAAGGTGGGGTGCAAATGGAGAGGGGGAGGAGGATTCTGGCCACTGGAAGGCAAAAGTGGGTACAAAGCATGAGTTCTCAGAGTCTATACTCAGGTGAGCCAGCAACTCTCAGGCTCCAAGAGGAGGGAACTGGCAGTGGGGTGGGAGGTATGCCTGCCACAAGAGAGCTCCAGGGGGAGGTCTAGAGCTGAAGTGTGGACCAACCTGGAGCAGGACCACGAGCATCTTCTGGAAGTGGCCTGAGGTGTCACCAAGGATGTCTGACTCCAGGTCTCGCTCATAGGCTGCAAGAGGAACACAAGCTCTCGTTTCATGGGGATGCACGACAATTGTCCCCTGCTGCCCCCAAAATGATTCAATATTTGTTACAAATCCCAAAACCCAATATACATAGCCGCCAGGGCAAGACCCAGCTGTCTCCTCAGGGCTGCTGGCACCGTGACATTAAGAAATGGAATCTATCTGTTTCTTGCCATTCTCCCATACCGCCCCCCTGTGGGCCCCATCAGCTTTCACCTAGACAGTGACTACAGCTGACAGTTCTCTTCTATCCACAGCAACAAGGATAACTGTTTTAATGCCCATCTCCAATTGTAAGACCCCTGCGTGTCACCAGACTCAGAGTAAAACACCATCTCTCTCTTGGCCTATGAGGCCCTGTGCGATCCTGACCTGCCCTCTGCATCATGAGCCTCACACTGGCCACCAGGCTTATTTCTACCTCAGGGCCTTTGCACTTGCCGTTCCCTCACCCAGAGGAGTGGAGAGAATTCCACTCTTTCTATAAGCAGTTCCTCACTTCCTCCCCGGATAGGCTTTCCGTGACCGCTGAAGTGACTTTCCCTCCTGAAAGCCTGACTCTTGTTCATTTCCTTTGGAACACTTAAGAACAATATGTCATTATCATGTTCACCTGGTGACGCATTATCACTATCTTATGGATCTTTGAGATATAAGAGGCAAGGACTATACTGGTTTTCCCCACCAGCATATCCCAAGAACCTCGCGCTGCCCAGCACCAAGTGCACATTTATTGGATGGACAGAAGGGTCACAGGGAAGGAGGAGAGAAGGTGGGTGGCTAGACTGAGTGTCCTCTCCCTCTCAATCTTCATTTCTGAGGTGCTGAGTGTCACCTCCTGCCCATCTCACCATCTTTGTAGGCTGCCACCAGCTGGTGGATCTGCTCATTGGTCCGAGAAGCCAAAATCTCAATGAGACACTTCTCATCAGTACCGATTCCCTGGAGAAGAACAGGGGCGTGTTAGCCAAGAAGGGAAGGCAGGGGTCCTGGAGTGGCCTGGGCTTGGTCACCCCCAGCACTCAGGGTGCTCCTACCTCAGCTCTTAGGCGCCAGTAGGGAGCTGCTGCCACAACACTCAAAAGACATGGGTGCTAGTTCCAAGCCAGTAGCTTGCTGTGTGACTTCTTGTTAAGAAATGCAACCTTGGGCTGGAGCCAAGGCAAATGGCAGAGCACCTGCCTAGCAAGTGCAAAGCCCTGAGTTTGATTCCCAGCACCTCCAGAAGAAAAAAAAAATGTGGTCTTGCCCTTTTTTTTGCCTGGTTGCTCCTTGAAAACAAGATGGGTCACCAGCAGTTTCAATGGAGCCACTATAGAAATTCAACCCATATACTGCCATCAGGAGAAAGACAGTCCTCAGTAAGTGGGACTGAGTGCTCTTGCTTGCATGGACTATCCAAGACAGCCACCCAATCAAAGAAGCTAGGCTAGGTGTTTATACATAAAAGACATATTTTAAGGGTAGAGTTCAGGCTTAGCAAGCACAAGGCCCTGAGTTCAAACCCCAGTACCATCAAAAAAAAAAAAAAAAGGAAGGAAGATATACAATCAAGGGCTTTTATTTATTTTTTTTTACAGGACTTGGATGGAACCCAAGGCCTCACGCATGCTCAGCAAGTGCTCTACCTCTGAGCTGAAGTCCCTGTATCAAGGGCTTTTTTCTTAATTTCCTCCTTCTTCCTAGAGGGCAACCCTCTGCCTCAACTAGAGGGACCCTTTTTCATACTGAGCAAATCTCCACAATCCTTTCTGCCATTTCTCCCAGCCTGAAGTGACCTCCACACTCCTAGCTACCAAATCCTCTCTGGGCCTTTGGACTTCACTTGATCCTCCCATCTTCCTAGATGTCCCCTTGGGCCATCACAGGCCCAGGGTCTTGCCCTGTTGATTCTCTTTAGTGTGCCCTGGCTTGTGGCTTCATATCTTCACATCCTGCTTCCTCCAGACCATAAACTCCTGTGTAGAGTTCTGAGCCGAGAGCCCCTTTCACGGGGCCGGCTTCACACTGACACCTGTCCACATCTGTCTGGAGTAGATTAGGAATCCACTGTGGGACAGGCTGCCTCTCAAAGACGACACACCTGCTGGGCAGATGGGACTTAGTGAATGCTTGCTGTGGAGCCCGGAATCTTCCATTACATCCACGGCCCATCCCAACCTAAACAATTGCACCCATACTTCTTACCGAAATGGCATCTTTAATTTCCTTGGCATCACAATAGGCAAGTGGCCTCATCAGACCCACAATCAGCCGCTCGAACTTTCCTGTCAGTTCATACTTCAAGTCTGCAATGAGGTCCTGGGGGTTGGGGGTGGGGAGAGAGCAGCTATGATAGGAAGGTCACATAATGAACACTTACCCTGACAGGCACTGGGCTTAGTAACCTACCGCATCACCGCTCTTGGAGGTGTGCGCTCTGATCATTCCCAGGACCCAGCCTTACCAACCTCAGGCAACATCCTGAAGTCACGTTGCTAGCAATTGGGCCATGCAAGTTCCAGTCCCCAGCACTGCACTCTTCCCCACCACTGTGTGCTTCCTTATTTACTGTGCACCTCTCCATGATCTGGGAGTCTTATTCCCCAGTGGAGCCCTAACACCTGCATGGAGCCCAAAGTACAGCAGGTGCTGTGAGTACACATGAGGCTGCAGGAAGAAAGAGCAAGGATAGGTTCAGAGGCAGAAGAGCCAGCACAGAGGCTGATCTGGAGGAGAACATGATGAAAAGAATGTGGGTAACTCACAGATGAGTGACAGCCTTCCTCCATCCCCACCCCACCAGCCCTGGGTTTCCATGGTTACCTTGCCATAGAGGGACTTGTAGCTCTGGGTGATCTCCTGCCTCTGCCTGTTGCTTCGGGAGGTGATAAGCTCCAGTATGGCCTCCTTGTCACTGCCTGGAAGAGGGGAAGGCAACTGTCACCCCACCCAACCTACCTCTAGGAAGCTTACCAGGATTGCTTTCTTGCCTGGACACACAGAATTGATGGGGACCTGTTAAGGCCCCAGCGAACAGGATCATAGCACACACAGTATCTAAGGTTAGAGGGATCTTCTCACTGCACAAGTAAGGAAACTGAGGTACAGAGAGGAGCAAGGACTTGCCCAAGGCCTCACAATGAGCCTGACTTAGAAATCCCAGGTGTCCTAACACCCAGCATGGTGTTTTTTTGGTCCCAAGTCAAATAAAAGAGAGCAGTAAACACCAACTTGAGGGTAATGATTGCCCTGAAGAAAGGCAGGGGAGCCATGGGGAGGGGGCCTATCAAGGAGACCTCAACTGCACCAAGAGGCACTCTTCCTTAAGTTGGGTGGCAGGTCTACGGAGAAGGCTTTCGTTACTCTTTATACCTTTTTGTTGACCTGAAATGTCTATGAATCCTCATTCCTACAAGACCCACTGTCAGGGGCTTGGCACCCACCGAAGCCCTTCATGGCGGTGTACAGTGCCTCAGCATCCTGGCTGGGGTCAAAGTCTGGGAAGTCACGAATGGAGCCCCGGTAATTGCCACCCTGTGGAGAAGAGCAGAGGGTGAAGACTTGCTGAGCTCTGTTCGCCTGCAAAACCAAGTACTGATCACATAAACCCTGGACCACCTGTGCAGCCTGCCCAAAGGACAGTGCCACTGCTCCAAGGTAGGGTGGCATGGCCAAGGCCTTGCATCTCCTGCTACCCCAGGAAAGGGTTAAAAAGTCTGGCTCAGTGGAGGGGGTGGAAATAACCTCAGTGAGACCAAAAAGAATCCCTCCTACTTTCATGGCACTTTACAGTCTACAAAGCCCTTTCACCTCCATTAACATGATGATTCAGAGTACCTTAGTGCATCTGAATAGACAAGCAGCCAAGTCTAGAGAAAGAAGCCACTTGTAGGAAGTCACACAGACCCCAGGCCTCATCCCTGCTCCCCTCTGCTCTCCAACTATAAAACCTTGCTGCTGCCAGCTACTCAGGGGACCCAGAGCCACTCTCAGGTTCAATGACAAAACGAGGGCTGCCCCTATGGGGCCAGTAAACTTAGCTGTGAACTGGTATCTAAGGACAAGCTGGCATGGTCTCTAGAGGTCAGGAGAGGAGGGCAGAGAGCCAGGGGATCTCAGACATCGGATCTAAACCTGAATGCACAATGGGCCGGTTCACAGAGGAGTCAGATGTGGGTCAGCCACTGCACTGAGAACTACAGGGTCCTGGAGAGAAGCTGGGAGAGCCAGGGATGCAGGAGCCCATCAGTACTTCACCTATGCCAGGCTCGACGCTAGGGGTGCAGATTCAGGGGGAGAACAAGGATCCCCATCTCTGTCTTTCCTGGGCTCCCAGCTGGCAAGGAGAGACCAGCATACAACTCACAATAAAGCTTGTCACAAACACCTGAAGAATTAAGCAAGGTAATATGAAAACAGCAGAGGCTAATCCCAGGTTTGGTGGGGAGGGGAGACCAGAAAAGGCTCCATGGGTGAAGCAGCTGGAAGGATGGGGAGTGCCCACAGACACACCTTCAAGGAGTGAGACACGGTCAGGCACTCAGGACCCAGACAGGCCTCCTGGTTTCTGTCTGCAGAGGCTAACTCCCCCGAGGCATGCATGCGTGGGTTCAGTGTTGCTATTTAAAGTTCCCACAGAGCGGGTGACCAGAAAGAGACACGGCTTTCTTCCCACCATCCGTGAATCCCCTGCAACCTGATCACACCCTGGGCAGAGAAGGAAAGTACAACAGACCAAATACTGGACTAGGGCACCTTGCAAGGAGCTCAGCTTTGCCTCTAGCCAGGGCTCCCTGGGCCTTATGTCAGACCTCCAGCTGGAGCCTATGACATTCCTGAGGTCAGCTCTGCCCCAGGCAGGCACTCTGATCTAGGAACCCCACAAAGTAGGTGCTAGACCTGGTCTGTGACTACTCAGAGACTGCCAATGGGGGCACTCAAGTCCTTGTCACCAGAATAAGTGAGGGAGAGGACAGAACAATGGGTGTCCTGCTGGAATTTTATCTCAACTCCAATCCCTTTTGCATCTTTGGACACTCCCAGTCCAGCAATATTGGAAAAGAAGAACAGTCAATGTCAGCTTCCAGGATGGACGGAGAGGGGATCAAAATGACTGCTTTGCAAGGAGACTTAAAGACACTTTAATTGAGCTTTCTTCCCCGTTCTTGGCTCCATGGGAGACTGGGACTGAGTCATAAATAAGACAAATACCTGCATGAGAATAACTGGATCCCCCAGCACCAAGCACTGCCCAGCAACAGAGACTGAAAAGGGTTGAGGTGGAGGATTCTAAAGAGGAAAGCGGCAGGGAGGACGCCTGCCTGACACTGGATTTCTGTCTAGTAATGTTCTCTGCAGTGCTGGAGACACCTGTGACTGGTGTTGGAGTACAAAGCTTTAAAAGATGTCAATAGGGGCCGGGTCCTCTAGAGTCTGTCTGGACCCTTTGCAGGTTGCTTTTGCCATGACCTGTGATTGCTTTTCTCTCCACCTGTCTGACCCAACACTTAGGGGGCTGGGGCAGGAAGAGTAAGAGCTCAAGGCCAGCCTGAGCTATACAGCAAGATTCTATCTCAAAAATCCAAGGGCTGGAGACATAGCTTAGCGGTAGAGTGCTTGCTTAGCATGCATAAGGCCCAGACTCCTTTTCAGCAGGCCATGACCTCACTTTCTCTGTGCCATGACCTCACTTTCAAGGCTAGAGCAAGGCAGTACTGCTATCTAATAGTTTGGATCCCAACTATTTCTCTCACACAGACACTCATGTTTCCAGGACAGGCAGCTTGGGCCACCCTACTATCCATCTAATTACCCTTCCATTAATTCATCTGCCTGTCCATCCACCCATTCATCCATCCATCCATTCATTATCCATCCGTCTATCCATCCATCTGTTCACCTATCCACCCACCTATGCACCTGTCCAACCAACCATTCATCTGTCTGTCTGTCTGACTGTTCAAGAAACATTTACTGAGCATCTTCTGAGAGCTGAGCTCAGGACCACTGAGAACTCATAGTTGGGTAGGTCAACTGCAACCATAATACAGTGTGGTAGGTACTATGTTAGGGGTAGCACAGGAGACAGAAAGAAATACTCCCTTAGGAAGCTCTGTGAGGGCAGGGACTATGTCTGACTTGCTCACAGATGTATTTTTGGCACCTGGCACAGGGCTGGGCAACTGGGTGCTCACTCAGTATGTTTCATAAATAGATGAATGGCTGAACATGTGCAAAGTAGATCAGAACAGTCTTCCTGGAAGTGATGTCTAGTTGAATTCTAAAGAATGAGTAACTGCTGGGCCCAGGGGTGGTGGCAGGGGAAAGGCATCGCATGAAGGAAACACACAGCAGAGGTCTGGGAGGCAGTGAGGAACATTTGGGAAAGCAAGCCCAGATTCTTGAGTACTTTGGGACTTATACCCAGAGTCCCTAAGCTCATGCACTAGGACAGGGCAGTGAGGGGTTGGTGGGGGGCAGGGGCTGCACTGGAATGTGATGCAGAAGACAGGGATGCTGCAGGGATCCTTCAGGGCTGGCCCAGGCCTGCTGCCTAAGTCAGGACCTGGATAAAGCAAGGCTCTAGTACCTGGCACTGTCTTCACCCATTAAACAGAGCTGACCACTCATGACACTGTCCCCAGGGTTTGACATTTTTTGTTAGGTTGAACCTAGCAACATAACTTGCCTTTTATGTAGATTAAAAGCAGTTAATAGTAGCAAGTTGCATATGGTTCAAACCAATCCCTTTCTCCAGGCTGACATGTGAGATCTAGAGAATTAACTTGTCTGCTGGGCTGTGGATGTGTTAGTAGTAACAAGCGCCAAGAGACACCTGAGAGCAGGTTCTTCAGAGTTTACAATCTCATGCCCAAAGTCACTGCCAGAGGAGACCAGAAGACAGAAGTGTGCTCCCGGGATGAAGGGTAGAAGACATGGTAACAAGCAGACTCCACTTTCCCACTGCGCTCCTCTGCCTGACCCTTCTTCTTCCTTGAAAAGCACATGTGGGTTGTGGTGTTGTTTGGGGAAGGGGCTGAAGGTGTCAGAAGAGGAACGAGTGCCACGCTGGGGAAGGATGGCTAATGGCCTACATATGTAGACTACAGGGTCAGCCTCCTATGTAGCTCTTTGTATAAGAATAATAAAATCTTCTAGGTAATTACCTGCCAAACAGTTATCCAAGACTCCACATGATCGTGGTCACTATGAGTAGGGCTAGGGCTTTTGCTCTGGTTTCATTTAGAATCATACAGACAGACCCTCAAATCATCCAGGCCTGGAGTTCCACTGGCAGTCATTCTCATATACATGAAGTCATATATGAAGTCTGTATCTTTAAGTGCCGCCTGTGTGGCTGCTCAGGCCTCTCCTCACCCACCTGCCCCTGAATGTCTGCCATGCCTCCAGCAGATAGGATCCTGGCTGCAGGTACCCATGCTGGAGGGAGGGGAGAGAGAGAGAAGGGACTTTCCACCTGAAATATTCAGCAGGTCCTGGTGCCAGCTGGTGAGCAGCTCAGGCCCCGGGGCTCTGCAGTCAGAGGCCCCAACAGGTTGCTACTGTAGCAGGTGTCCTAGGCCTCCCAGTGCAGAGGCAAATGCCCCAGAGACGTCTGCTTACACCATGTTCCAGCTGAGAGCAGCCTGACTGGGCTGCCCCAGGCTCATCCATGCAGTTCCTGGCGTTACAGGCATGAGCACCTGCCCTTCTTGCCCTGTTGAAAGTGTTTTTATCTTCACTGATGCATTCCAACCCACAACTTCCTCATGAAACTGGGGCTACAGAGCTGTGCCTCCTGGTACCATCTACGACATCAAACTCTTTCTTCATGCCTTCATGCCTCATATTCCTCTTTTGGAAGGGCACAGGGAGGACAAAACCAGGGTGAAAGAACACAGAAGAGTAAGCATTCTGCTGTGTGTGTGTGTGTGTGTGCATGTGACTGTCTGCACTCGTGCATCTGTGAGCATGTAGGGGTCATGGAACTAGAAGCAGAGTTAAGAACTGGAGGCAGTAGATACAAACTTCAGCTTGCTGGAAGAAGACCCATCCCACATGAGGGACTCCAAAGGCCCTGCCACCCTGGGATTTTCTTGCATGGAGTCTACTGGCTCTTGGTCCATGGCAATGAAAACCACTCTCACCCAACCTGAGAGTGTTGGCCAGGATCTGGGGTGCAGAGCTAGGATTCCTGGTCCAACACTCTCAGGCAATCCCTGACACAGTGATCCCTCACTCTGGCCATGGAAAGATCCCACTCTAAGCCACTCATGATAGGTCTCAAATTCTACCCCCTAGCAGAGTGATCAGACAGCATGAAAGACTAAGGATAGAGTCTTCCAAGTCACAGGGCTGGCAGAGTAGCTCAAGTGGTAGAGCGTCTGCCTAGCAAGTGTGAGGCCCTGAGTTCAAACCCTTGTACCACCAAAAAAAAAAAAAAAAAAAGAAAAAGAAAAAAGTCTTCCAAGACAGGAAAACTTAACCCCAAATGGGTGTGGCAGGCAACACCTCATCTCCAGAGCAGAGAGCACCCTCTATTATGTGTTTTTGCCTGTCCAGTATCCATTTCCCTCCCTGGACAACCACTCTTGGGCCATGCAGTTCAGGTGGCACCCTCTCGACCTCCTGACTGCAAGTCAGAGCATGCTGCGAAGACTCAGGCAACAGGAATCACACCTAGGACTTCTGGAATCATTGGGAATCAGTTACATTGTTTCCCCTGCCTATGAAGCCTAGAGGTGCTGGTGATTCGGTGCCAGGCAAGTCACTAAGTGGCTTAGGAACCTACCCAAGAATAAAGTCACTCAACAGAAGCCTGGACCCCTGGATCCAACTGGACCAGAAATCCTGGGCTTCCCAGTCATTTGAGCCAACACTCATCCTTTTTTGCTTGCAATAGTGTGCATTGTCATTGGTGACTTGATCTGAAGAGCTGTGACTTTTGAACTGCTCCTGCTCCTTTGGAGCTGAAGCCCTGCAGTAGGCCCAGTGACGCGAGGGGGACCCAGGTGTTGGGGAGGCGGAGCATAATCTCAGAAGGGAGGACTCTTACCTGTGCTGGCTTGGCCATGATCTGGAATTCTGCAGCAGAAAGCACTGTGAAGAAAGGAAGAGTTGTGAGATGGCCCTCTTCATTCGTTCCCAATTTCCTCACCCTATTCTTTTCTATAACTCTTCAGGTTATAGTACATCTGAGACCTGACTCAGGGCCAAGCACCATTTTTCAGAGGACAATAGCTAGACTAGATGGTGTCTAGACCGTCACATGAACAAGGGAAAGGGATCTGACCTCTGACCCACCACTGCCCGGATACCTCCAGGCCCCACAGAGTACATGCATCTCATGTAACACCCCCAGCCATCAGACACCCTTCTTTCCAGAGGAGGAAATGCAGTATGAGCATCAAAAGGTGTGGTCCAAGGTAAAACAGCTGAGAAGGGAATCCAACCATTTCCCGAGTCCAGAGCGCATGCCCTCCCTGCCTGCTCTCCAAGTCACAGTGCACAGCTGCAGGGCTCCTGGTGGCCTCTCTGCGGGTGTCCTTCCAGCCTGGGTTAGTGGGCACTACCTCTCACTTACTCCTAGTCGGGCATCACAGTAGGCACTCAGGACCCAGCTGCAAATGGGCAGCATTTACAAGCCCCACTCCACTAGGGCAGAATGACAAACACATACATCAAGATATAATAAGGAGCAAAGTGAGCTGGCAGAGTGGCTCAAGTAGTAGAGTGCCTGCCTAACAAGCGTGAGGCCCTGAGTCCAAACCTCAGTACTGCAAAAAAAAGAAAAAGAAAAGACCAAGAAAGGACAGGTACAACCCCAGATAGGTGGTCAGAGTGTCTCATGAGGGTACCTAGGGCAGTGGTAAAAAGGAACACACAGAGCACATGATCTCACTAGAAATGGATAAGGAATACAGGGTGAGGGTGTCAGAAGACAGGGTCTACAATGAAGGAATAAGGGATACAGGTATATTACCTAAAAACAAATGAAAAGGGAGATGTCCCTGATTTGGAAAGGGGAAGAGAAGCAGGTGGGGGGTGGGCTAAGGAGCACTCAGACAGGCAAGGAGGAGAGTTAAGGAATCATGAGCAAAAAAGCAGGGACCACGCTCTCCATCTGAAACAGGCCTGTGCAGTCTGACCTCTTCAGCCATGTACATGTACTACTTTTTAAAAGTAACAAACTTGATGGAACTTAGCAAGATCCAAGAGGGACAGAACTACAATGGTGGGTGAGACCCAAGTGACTTGCCAACTTAGCGCTCTGTCCCCGAATTTAGGAGAAAGATTGGAGAAATCAGCTCCCAATCTCAGTCCACAATTCTGTCCTCCCTTGTGGTCACTAGGCATGGCATGACACAGTGGAGAGAAGGTAGGTCAGATGGATAAATACTTGTTTTGTCACTTATTAGCTATGTGACCAAGGGAGTATGGCTTATTTCTGAGTTCAAGTTTCCCTTGAGCTAGGGCTTCCCTTCCTTGCCTCATAGGGTTGTTGAAGGATGGGACTTCAAAGGCAGAGCAGTCACATTCTCAGTAGGTGGTGGCATTCACTGTAATGGTGTGAAGTTGGGGACAGGGACCTTGTCAGTTTACCCGTGTCCCCACTGCCTGAGTATAAGTCCCCTAAACAGCAGGCAGCAAAGGACAGTCATCAGGTGGGGCTGGGAGTGAAGGACAGAGGACAGAGATTTGCCTGCAAATGCAGCCGACTCAGCTCAGCTCAGCTCAGCTCAGCTCAGTTTGAGGAAACCATGCTGTTGCCCTGGCAACCAGGGGCCTCTTGGTACAACTGTGCAGCTCTCACCAGGAAGTGGAAACTGCACCCCTTCACAGTGCATGTGTGTGTATGTGTGTGTGTGTGTGTGTGTGTGTGTGTGTGTGTGTGTGTGCGTGCGTGCGCTGACTTCCTCCCTAGGATTGGGCTGGGGGCCAGCTGTGGGATTCCCCAGGCCTGGGGGACAATGAGGGAATCCCAAGGCCATCAGAGATAGGGACTGTATGAGGCCCAGGAAGTCAGCTGACACAGGGGAGGGAGGGCTGAGGCCTGTCACCTGCACATTGAAGCATTTTCCTTTGGCCTTGTTGCTGGAAACTTCAGCAGCTGGCTGCCACCCAGGCCATCTGGATGAGAGCCCCTTTCCAAGGAGAAGCAGCTCATTGGAAGAAGGAGCCTCCAGGCCTTTAGGGAAATGGTCTCAGCTCTGTGCATCTGTGTGAGCACGTCTCCTGTGTACGTGGAAAGCAAGCTTCTTCCAGAACTAGATGATCAAACTGTGGTTCTGAGAGCTAGTCTCCCAGCTGATTCCAACAGCCCCTCCTCTAGAGGCTCAGAAAAGCCCTGGAACTAATCACAGATGTGACATTTGCATTAACTCTGGGTACAAAGGGCCTCAGAGCCCTCCCAGAGCAACTCAGAATACTTCTCAAACTGGCTGAATGTTCTATATCCAAAAGTTCCAGAATCCCAGGAGGCTCTGAGCGATCCACACTCTGTCTTTTATTTTCTAGAGGGGAAAAAGCATCTCAGGGAGGAAATAAGACTTGTCTGGTCTCAGGCAGCAACTCTGTCTCAGAGCCCCAGGTCATAGCAAGTTCCCACACAGCAGAGGGCACTGGCCAAAACAGGACATTGGGAAGGAGCCAGAGGAAAAGGCCCAGAGTCTGGTTCCTATTCTGCTGCTGTGCAACATCAGACAAGCCAGGTTTCTCTATGGGTCTCAGTTTCTTCATCTGTAAAATGAGGACAAATCTATCACTCCCCCTTTGGGAAGCTCTGTAGAGGACATTTTCATAGCACGTGCTCCTGGGAGGGTTCTCCCCCAGAACCTGGGATTCTTCCCCTTCCGGTCTCTCCCTCCCAATATGCAACTTTCATCACCTTGATCAAAACAGTTGCTCAAGATAGGCAAACATGGCCTCTCTCTCCTCCCAGCAGCCCTGAATCTCTTCTGGCCTAGACACCAAGGATGGTTTGTCATGGCTGATCACTCCAGAAATCTATTCCAGGTAGAGGCCTGGGTGGCTTTGTGCAGTGTGGCCCCCTACTGCCTTACCTTTTAGCCTGGTATCAGCACACCCCTCCTTCTGTCTTGGACTCATCGGGGTGACTCCATAGAAGCAGGTCACCACTGACCCTCCCACAGAGGTACACAGGGGCAACGGGCAGGTCTTGCCATGTCATGGGAAGGTGTGGGCTTTAAGGCACAGCTGTTCTTTACCAGCTTGTGATTTTTGTAAGCTACTTAAACTTAACAGCAATTTCTACTTTTTGGAAACTGGGGTTTGAACTCAGGGCCTCTTGCTGGAGCGATGCCTCAATTTCTACATCTTAAAAGTCACACAGAAATAGCAATTTGTACTGAGATAACAGATGAAAAGCACTTAGCACAGCGTCTGTACATGGTAAAAAGCCCAATAAGTGGTCATTTTTATTACAGTTAGCCCAAGCATTTACAATGGAAGAAGCCCATGGTATGGCAATAAACACAAACTTTTTAAGTCAAGGTCAAATTCAAGTCTTGACATGACAAATTCCTAGCTCATGACCTCTGGTGATTTATGTAACATCTCACTGCCTCAGTTTCTTTATCTGAAATGAAAAATTTTAAGGTTTTTGTAAGGTCCTGGAAGGTCATGTAAAAAAATCACCCAGATATGGGAGGGAGGGCAAAACATCCCACATCAAATACATTTCTTTGGCATATGTCAAGTTGATTACTCTGCAGACACAAGAAAGGCCGGGAAAGTTGTCCAGTTATAGCAATGCAGTACTTCATTACATGAGAAACGTCACAGTGGGTACAGGAAGAGGCTGATACTCCCCTTTCTGCTATGGGGTCTGACACCTGGCCCAGACAGAGAAGACCAAAGGTAGCCTAGATCTGGGAGACTTCACCTGCATCATAAGACAATCCTTGTCACTGTGCCCCCAACCTTCCACACCAGCACCCCCAACCTTCCAGGCCAGTGTCACCTCCCTTCCTCCCAGAAGCCCAAGCCCCAGCCCCTTGTTTAGCTCTGTAGAAGGCTCAGTCATCTGCTCTCTTTGAGCCTTATACATTGCCTGGCTTTGGTGACATTAACACAGATGTATAAGGTTCCCTGTATAAGGTCAGTTCTATTCATAGATTAAAATTCTTGAAACTTGGAAGAAAAGAGTAAATTTAAAACAGCCCTACACCTGTGTCAAAGGCGTGCCCAAAGGCCTGGAACTTATGAGCCAGTGGCGCCTTTGCTCACGGGCCTCCCAGGGTGCCTGGGCTTCAAAGCCAGCCCTCTAAGCTTAGCATCCAAGGTTCTGACTTCTTGGTCTTCTCCTTCTTCCTCTTCAGTCACACTCTCTCCTCCCCCTATGCCAGGACTGCCCTCCACCAGCATTTTCTATCCAGCCTTCTGGAATCTAGGTCAGTGCTTCTCAATTCTGGATTTATTAATACAACCTGAGGACTTTTTCAAAATTATCGAAGGCCAGAGATTGACTCAATGGTTCTGTGGTGAGGCCTAGGCTTTGGTAATTTCTAAAAACTTTTCTGGGTGATTCTGACTTGCAATCAAGAAGGTGAGAATCACTGCTCTCTGCTGGATTAAAAGCCACCTTTTCTGTGAAGCCAGGAGTGATTTCTTCCTCTTGGGAACCCCACAGAGCTCTGAAACCACCTTTCCTGGACTGGTTTTGGTCAACCACTGTGGAGTCATTCTCCCTCCATCCATTGGCTGGAGGCTGCTAGCCTCCCGGCACTTCAGGGAAAAAAATCTACATTTCTCTGATTCTAATCTTTCACTGTCTCTGGGCTATTATTCCTTGTAAGTTGTAGATAGCCATGGTATGCAAAATAATTCTAATACTTGTTCATTCCGTCCCTGTCTGGGAAAAGTCCAATTGGCTTCCTCTCCTGAAGGTGGAAAACCCAGTTTTGTCTCTAACTGCATATTCCTTTCAGTATAAAGGTATCTACGACTCCATTTTGAGCTGTTACTAGCATCTGGTTGGACTGGCCATTTGTTAATGAGCAGAATAAAATCTTTTGCAACACAAGACCATTTTATATCTGTGATTTCTGATTTTACCCTTTTTTGAAAATTATTACTGTGTATCTTCTTCGCTATAAACTGTTAGAAGTTAAATACCTGCCTATGGCAAGTGGAGGTGGCTCCTAAGGATTTTTGGGTAACATTCACTGAATGACTATGACAGCTTTTTTTCTTCTTTTGGTGGTACTGGGGTTTGAACTCAGGGCCTTGAGCTTGTCAGGCAGGCGCTCTACCACTTGAGGAACACTGCCAGCCCTTTTTACTTTAGCTGTTTTTTCAATAGGGTCTTGCATTTTTGCTGGACAATCCTGGACCTTGATCCTGCCTCCCAAATAGCTGGGATAACAAGCATGTACCACCTTGTCAAGCTTTTATTGATTGAACAAGATGGGGTTTCCCTAACTTTCTGCCCAGTTGGCCTTGAAACTCGATCCTCCCAATTTCTGCTCCCTAGTAGCTAAGATTATAGATGTGAGCTACCAAGCATGGTTATGAAAGATTTCCTTAGTGACAGCCTTGAAAAGTCACAGGAAAAAAAAAAAAAAAAAGAAACAACTAGCCAAGGTACGCTTTACTCCTCACTGTACAGCCAGGAGAGAAAATAACTTGAGAGGTTAGGTAACTTGCCCAACTCCAGACAGAAAATTACTAATTAACCTGGGACCCATTTTTCAGAACCTGGTTGCTACTGAGCAAACCAGGCTCACTAGTAGGAGTTGGGGAAAGAACAGAAATGAGACAGACAAGAGTCCTGCCCCCACAAAGCTGGCAGTCTAATATCACAGGCTGCAAACTTGTTTGGATTTTATACATCATCAGCAACAAGAGAAAAAAATTGAACATTTATTATGATGAACAAAAATATACTTTTAAAATAGGATATTCAAAGTACATATAAAGCTTGATAGTTTCTTTCTGTACCCTGAAGACCATCTTCAGAGCCTCTTTGAGGTGTGTCCACTCCACTTTGAAGGCCCTTGGCCTATAAAATCTAGAATGTTTGGGGCTGGGGTTGTAGCTCACCACGTGCTTGCCTAGCATTCATGAAATCCTGGTTTCCATCCCCTGAACTAAAAAAAACAAAAAAACCCAATCTAGATTCTTCCCGCTCTCTCCTTTTCTGATGGGTCTCCCCCAGCCACAAGACGACACTTAGGAGCTGCCAAAGGCCCTCCAGGAACCTCAACTAATGGAGCCAGGGTAAATGTCATCCCTGGCCCTGAGCCTGGGCACACCCCCCAGCTACAGGCACTCAGATTTCTTAGAGAGCGGTGACTTCCCTCTCCTGACCCAGAACCATTGATCCCAGGCTGGACAAGGCCCCGAGAGGTTGTCTTGCTGCCCCAGCATTGGAAATGATTTGGCCTGGGTTTGAGACCCAGCTCAGGTCACTTTTATGAGGCAAAGTGCAGAGTCTCACAGTACAGCCTGGAGGTAGACTACCTGAGATTGAAGCCAGAGGTGCTATTTAAGAACCTGTGTGGCCCTGGGCAAATATTTCACTTCTCTGCACCTGGCCTGTATATAAAATGAGTATAAAATTAGTACCTCCCTCAAGAGTTAAGGTGAGGGTGAAAAGAATTACAAGTCTAGTGCTCACAAGAGGACCTGGCACCTGGGAAGCATGACAGAAGAGCAAATTTTACTCCTTCCTTACTTGTGAGAGCTGGTGTGTCCACATCTCCAAACTGAGCTAATAACACCACTGACTGTGTTAAGAGTCCAGCTGGGAGCTAAACAAGTTGTAAGGGTTCACTCACTATCAGTGGCCACTGATTTATAGCTATTACTTAAGGTCACCAGGATGCCAGTCTGGGAAAAGAACAACCGGAGGCTCAGATGGCCTGCCTTGTCGGGTACCACACCCTTCTGAGGTCACAGCAGTAGTACCCACTTCTGTTTTAGAGCACTCTACAGTTACAAGGCACTTTCATATCTGCCATCTCATCTTGTTACCTCATGAAGGTATCAGTCTCATTCTCCTTTTACAAATGGAGGATCTGAGGCTCACAGAACCCACAGGCAGGCATTCTTCCACAGCCAGCCTCTGTGGGGGCCTCTCAGCCCAGGAGGAAAGAAAGTGGGAATATGGTTGGATGTCAAGCAGTCTATAAGATGAAGACACCAGCTTACACGCTTCTTCTCCTCTATTGGTGGGGGCAGGGAGCATACTCAGGAATCAGTGTAGAGACCACTTCCTCTGGAGGTCTGCACCCAGGAAGTCTCTAGGAGAGGCTGGGTGGGGGTGCATCTGGGATACCATGGGGCCTCCCCAGAAAATGCCAGAGTGGTACAACAAAAAGAACCAGCAGACCCCAACCACTTATGAGCTGGATATCTTGGGCACAGGTCTCACCCCTCCAGAAAGGAAGGAACTGGGCCCAGCTGGGTAGGTGTGCCCAGGGCACCCAGTTGATTGGTGACAGGGTAGAGGCTGGGCTGGGGCCTGGTGTCCCTGGGCTCCATCTGGGTGCTGCAGTGCAGATGTTCCAGCCCCTGGCAGCCACCCAGAACTGCAGAGTCCCACCCCCACCCTGCCCCAGGATTTGCCTGCAGAGCCAGGCTCTGGCCTTCCCAGGGCAGCCCCCGACTCTGCACTCTCCCAGCAACAAACCAAACCACAAATCCATTCTACATCCCAGCAGACAGAGCCTTAGGAACAAAGAGTAGGAAGTAAAGATGGATGAGTGACAGTCACAGTTGCAGAGGGGGATGGAGGCCTCTGCCTTCCTCCCTGTCCAGCCCCACCCAACTCCCACAATCCTAAATCTTAGAACAGCTGCATGCTGCTAGGAGGCCATCACTGAATAGTTCAGCAGTCTGCTACAAGCAACAAAAAGCCCAGAGGGAAAAGGGGCTATCCAAGGACTTCAGTCCACCTGGAGCTGCAATCAGTTTTCCACGACCCCAGGATGGGATCGTGAGGTTCAGGGCCTGTGGGTTAGAAGGTCAGGGCCCAGAGGGGCTAAAATGGTGACAGATACTCATCTGATAGGGCTAACCAGGTCAGGGCATCCAGTCTGGGTGGGTGACGCCCTGTTTCAAGGTGTGCTTGGGGAGGGGTGGCGCAGTGAGGGGAAAATGGGCAGATTCTTGGGAGAAACCACAGTTCTTTCACAAACCGGGGAGCCATATGTCCAAATTTGGAATTGTCTGGGAAGACCCACCAAAGTTTAAACAAAGGGAAGGGAGGGAGGAAGCAGGGCCAGACTGAGCCCTCCCAAAGGACCCCTTTTGCTTCCCCTCCCCCTTTCAGGGCCTACAAGGGTGGCCCAGACATCCCAAATCTGTGATTAAGATCCCCAGACCTATAATGGGTCCGGGCAGCTGACAAATAAATTCATTTTCACAGCCACTGTGGAAACAATGGCTGGGTTTATCAGCTCCGGATTTGGGAGAAGGAAATGGAGGCTCAGAGAGGGAAAGCTACTAGCTCAAGGTCACACTGCAAGTGGAGCTGGGCTTTGGATTCTGGATAATTTACTCCCATCTCGAATTTTGGGAGGATTCTGAAGTCGCTGAGCTTTGAGAGGCACACACTGGAGCTTAGGGGAAGCAAAGAGAAGGGTAGGGCCCTGCCTCCCGCCAACAGCCCTTGGAGGCTCCTTCACGGGGAAGCAGTGATCCAAAGTGGCAGGAGGATCCATGGAGACTGGGGTATGGCCAGCCGGTCCTTCCCCTGTCTGCATACAACCCTCCCCGACCCCCACACAAGCCATCTTCAGCGGGAGGGCTCCACACTTCATGCTGTCCTTGGCCTCAGTCACATTCTTCCCAGGGGGTCTTTAGACAGCGTCTGGATGCCCTCAGTCCTAGGCCTTCAAAGTTTCTTCACTCTCCCAAATCAAGGCTAGCGCCTGCCGCCTGCCCCCGGCCTTGGCCACACCCTCTGCAGAGCCCCCATCCCCATCAGGGGCGCAGTCGGCCCACGCCCCTCCGCCTGCAGCCACGGATCTGCTACCCGCGCTCCCAGACACACCCAGCCCGCGACACTCCAGGCCACCGCGCGCTCCATTCCCGCTCTCCAGAGTCGGGGCCGGGGCTTCGATCCGCTGGTAGCGCGTCCCCGCGGCCCTGGAGGAGGTCCCGGGATCGACTCCCGCTCTCCAGCTCAACCCACTCACCGCGCGAAGGAGGCCTGTCGCGGGCGGACGGACTGACTGACCGACGCACGCACGCGCTCAGCGGAGCTCTCTGGGTCGCAGTCCGTTAGCTGTGCAGAAGCAGCCTCGGCGCAGCCGCCGGCGGGCGGGTGGGGCGGGGCGGCGGCTCCAGACCCGACACGTGGCACGCAGGAGCCAATCCCGTTCGGCCGCTTTCGCCCCGCCCCTGCCCCGCCCCATTCCCGCCCCCGCCCCCACCTCAGTTTCTCCACTTTCGGAATCTTAGAATGTCACCAGCTGGAGGGTGCGGGGAGGCATCCGGAGAAGCTGGAACCACGATCAGTTCTCTGTCCCTAGCCCTAAGATCTAGAGAAGGGAGGAGATTTGGCCAAGGTCACGCAGCCATCCAGGGCTAGATGTCAGGGCTCCTGACTCCCCCTTCTAGACACTCACCCAAATTCTTCCTACTCCAAGGCCAAACCTTTGTTGAGAAGCTGAGGCCAAGCACCTTATCTGACTGCTCAGATTTCATGCCTCAACAGCCCCATCGGATCACTGGCGTTATTTACCCACTTTCCAGGGAGGGAGAACCCGCAGGAGGCCACACAACTAGTGAGTAAGGTCACACAACTAGTAGGTTGTGGAGTGGGGATTTGAACTTGGACCTAATGATTCTAGATATTTGGCTCTAGGGAGTGAATAGAGTGTGTGTGTGTGTGGGGGGGGGAGTGAGGACATAAGTAACCAGGGCTGTGTTGAAAACCAACAAATTCTTTGGGAGTCCAGAGGGAACAGAGATAGTCAACCTTTAACCCCCAGCACCCTGCTCAACTGCTCTGATTTTCAGTTTGCTCGAAAATCAAAGTGTCATCCTCAGAACCTGTCACTGGTCCAGAGAATTCCAACCCTCCAACAAGGAGATCCTGTTGGATCTGTCTTTTCATTCTCCCAACAAACCTTCGTTGAACACCTGCTGCATGCCAGACTGAGATGAGCAAGTGGAAGAGAGACCCCATGGAGCTTCTCTCTTAGGACGGAGATCACTGTTTGAATGCCCAGGGTGTGGTAATATTGAACCTGTGGAGGGCTATGAGGTCTTCAGCAGGTGGATACAGCCTAACCCAGGACTCTGAATGAGTGATGTCAAGGTGCAACCAGAAAGAAGAGCGCCCTCTATCAGGAGACTGAGAAATGCAAGTCGCCATCATAAGATGAGGTCTGTTGGCTGGACCCAGTGAGGATGGAGGTGGGGTCGCCTGAAGCATCGTGTGAAGGACTGAAGGACGGACTGCAGGAGGTCCCAAAAGGTGATAAGCGGTCTAGGAGACACCTCTCCTCCCTAGGAAACGCCCGTTTGCATCTGAAAGGCATCTCCGCCATCAGGCAATGCAAATAGGCTATAAACCCACTTCCCTCCCTGACCCATGGGATCGCCGGTTTCCGGGTCCCCCTGCATTCCCCAATATGCAGTCTTTCTCTTCTCTTTTCTCCACTAAATTCTCTACAAATAAAATCTTTCCGACCTCTGCTGTTACAATCTGTCTGTGCTTTCATTCTCAGAGCAGGCTCAAGAACCCTGAGCACCTGGTGTCATCCGTGCATCACGTGGATGGAGTTGCCATTTTCTAGGAGCCAGCACCTACTTGCAGTGTCATATTTAATCCTCATGACTCATTGGATAAATATTTATCCACCACCTACTATGTGCCAGGGACTACTTTAGGAGCTTTATTACAAAAAGAACTCTGTTCTCATAGAGTCTGCTTGCCAGTAGAGGGGAAATAGATAAAAAATAAGTAAATATGACAATATGTGAGTAGACGACAAGTGCTGTGGACAAAAAGGAACAGCAGGTGAAGACAGCCAGGGTGACAGGTGAAGTTGCAGGATCACCCAGGGTATTTGGCAGGGGCTTAGACCAGAGTGAGATTTGCATAAGATGTGGAGGAGATGAGGAAGTTAGCCGAACTGAACAGATATGGGTGGAAAGATTTGGGGGAAGGAAACAGCTGGGCCAGTGCCGCCTTGGCGGAGGTGTCCCGCGATGTTGGGGACCGCAAGGGGGCGCAGGAGAGAAGCGGTAAGGCGGGACCAGTCAGGTCCGGCAGGTGGACTCTTTCAGGGACTTTGACTTCTACTGAGTCATTTGGGAGCCATTGCAGGACGTGGAGCAGAGGAAGGACGTGACCTTTAGGACATTCACAGGGTTGTGCAACCCCTGCCTTCCATCTAGTTCCAAAACACTTTTGTCATTGCAAAAGGAAACCCGTACCTACTTGACCCCCTGTCCCTGGCACCATCAATTTGCTTTCTGCCTAATTGGATTTACCCATTTTGAATATTTCATATAAATGGAATCTTACAATATGTGCTTTATATGTCTGCCCTCCTTTATTTAGCATGTTTTTGAAGTTCATCCACATTGTAGCATGTGTTGATCCTTTATGCCCTTTTATGGCTAAATAATATTTCACTGTATGAATATACCACATTTTGCTTCTCCATTCATCTATTGATGGAATTTGAGTCATTTCAACTTTTTGCTTCTTCGGGTTTTTTTGGCAGCATTGGGGCTTGAACTCAGGGCCTCACATTTGCTGGGTAGGTGCTCTACCACTTGAGTCACTCCACCAGCCCTTTTTTTGTGATTTTTTTTTTTTCTTCAAGATAGAGTCTCATGAACTATTTGCCAGGGCTGGCTTTGAACTGTCATCCTCCTGATTTCTTCTTCCTGAGTAGTTAGGATTACAGGTGTGAGCCATTGTCACATGGTAGCTTTTTGGTTTTTGTGAATAGTGCTGCTGTGGACACTTGGAAACACTTATGTGAGTGCCAGATTTTGGTTCTCTTATATATTTACCTATGAGTGAAATTGGTGTGGCCATATGGTAATTCTATGTTTAACATTTTTGTTTTCTTCAGTGCTGGGAATTGAACTCACGCCCTTGTGTATGTTAGGCAAATGTTCTACCACTGAACCCCATCCCCAGTCATCTATGTTCAACTTTTTGAGGAACCACCAGACTCTTTTTGCACAGCAGCTGCACTCGCTGATGTTCCTGCCAGCACAGTACAAGGGCTCCAATTTCTCCACATCTTTGCCAACACAGGTTTTTTGTTTTGTTTTCTTTTGTTGTTGTTTTGTGGTGCTGGATTGTACCCAGAGCCTCACATAGACAAGTGCTCCACCACTGAGCCAAACACCTGTATTTTACTCATTTTAAAAATTGCAGTCCTAGTCATTATGAAATGATATGTAATTATGGTTTTGATTTGTATTTACCTACTGACTAGTAACTTTGAGTGTCTTTGCATGTGCTTGTTGGCTTTCTGCACATCACTTTGAGGACATGTCTATTCAAGTCCTTTGTCCATTTTTAATAAAGTTGTCTTGTGTTTTTGAGTTGTAAGAGCTCTAGATAAGATTTTTTTTTTTTTTTTTGTGGTGCTGGGGTTTGAACTCAGGGTCTACACCTTGAGCCACTCCACCAGCCCTTTTTTGTGATGGTTTTTTCAAGATAGGGTCTCTCGAACTATTTGCCCAGGCTGGCTTTGAACTGTGATCCTCCTGATCGCTGCCTCCTGAGTAGCTAGGCAAAATATGACATATTTGCAAAAGGGTCACTAAGGATTCCTTTTTGAGAATATTGAATACTGTTGGAGGGGGGACAAGATTAGAAGAAAGGGATCTTTTAGGAGATTTTTCTTTTTTCTGAGACAGAGCCTCCCTGTGTCACCCAGGCTGGCCTCAAACTCTTCATCCTCCTGCCTCAGTCTCCTGAGTGCTGGGATTCCAGGCATGCATCACTACCCCTTGCTTTTTCGGGAAGTTTTGACGACGCAGAACTGAATGCTGTCATTTCAGTTAGCACATTGTGCTTCCTTTTGACCACTTGCCTAGTCCTCATCCCTTGAAGAGACAGGCTTCATTTCATCTAAGTTATTTCATCTGATCATTATTACTTGTAAGTTTATTGCTACTACTTTTCTCAGCTTTTTATTATGAAAGGAATATGAATCCATCTCATTTTTCTTCCTATTTTGTAGATTACAACATAAAAATCAAGCATGTATCTTCTACTTGTAAGATGATTTTTTTTGGCGGGGGGTGCTGGGGATTTAACCCAGGGCCTTACACATGCTGAGCATGTATGTACCCTACCTACCACTAAACTACATCCCCAGTCCCCCAAACTGCCTTTTAATAGAGTTCTTCCCTAAATTCACCAATCTCTGAAGGACCACTTTAGCCTTTGAAAGGCAAGGCTTTTATTTTTTTCTCCTATAGTTGGCATTCCTTGGCCTCCTGCCAAGCGATTACTCATGTGGTCCTAGGTCCTAGGTATTTTCTGAGAATTAATACTGAGCAATATTTTGAAATCAGATTTCAAACTTAGCTAGTTGTAATACTGTTTATGCCTGTGTATGCTCTAGATTTGAAGGGTAAAATACATTTTATGGAATCCTCATACAGTTGTGTGAATTCTGATATGATACACTTTTAGCTTCTCTTTGTAAAGTGATTCATGCTCCAGTGAATCCTGCACAGATAGTGTATATAGAAATACATTCAAATAGAAAGCCAGTGTCTTTATAAATTCCAAATACATGAGTTGATTCCATAGCTTTCTTTGTCAGTAAGGAGGCTCAATAGATGTTTAAATAACTGTATTCCACCTTTGGAAGTTTTAACATTATTTACTAACAAGGAATTAAGGGATGAGGGGACACACTTTTGCTGAGTAGTATGTCCAAAAGATCACTGAAAATATTTTTACCATGTAAGAAGGAGATATATGTACTTGAAGAACAAGTAAAAGTGCATGATAAAGCATTCTCTTAAAGGCGATGACTTCATGGATCATCAGTGTTCCAGGGTGTTTCTCAGTGGCCTAGATGTTAATCCACAGTGTAGGACCTATTTCTGTGAAACAGCTTCTCTATCAAAAGGTTTTCACTGCTTAGAGACTCCTTTTTAACATGAACCATATGGTTATTTTATGTTACTGCTTTGAGGGAACTAACAAACTCAGTGCAGTGCTTGGCCAGGTGGCTCTGTAAATTCTCAGATACTATTTCTGTGAGAAATATTCTACATAGCATAGAATTTTAAGAGTGGCATTGTCTTAATGCCTTTCTAGAAATTCTCTACTAGGAATGAAAACTGAAAACGCATGATCTCATTTTTATTGAATTGGTTAGAACTGAAGTCTTTCTAGGCTCTGATTTCTCTACCTGGTCTTTACCTCTGATTGCCTCTTACCTGAATCACTTTTGCAGTATGGGCTCAGACAGCCAACTCTGTTTCCAATCCTTGAGGCAATATTGTTTTGTTTGAACTTAAGTTTTGTCCTCAAATCCTAACTGGGTAGCCCGTGCTATCTGTTTTCTGGATTCTCTAGGCTTTTGTTCCTTTACCGTCTTGTCAGTTTTCACTATATTCCTACTCTTCATAGCTTCCCATCAAGCCATAGGGTATTTGATGGTAGTCCACATGTACCTTGTGCTTTACAATTTATTAGATTCTGGTTTTGCCCAAACACTTGGCATGCTTTTAATAATAACTAAAAATCTTCCATGATTTGGATAGGAACAGGTAACCTTCCCAAGCAGATTAACAGGATATGGCAGCTGCCCTTTTGGAAGGAACAGCTAAAACCTAGATGTGGATTATGGACTAACCTAAAGTGACATGATGAAGGGAAAAAAACGTTTAAATCTAGAGTGAGAGGGAAGATCAATAAGAATTTCACTGACTTAATTTTTTAAGGAAAACATGGGAGTTTTCAACAAATGAAGCTAATGTTTCTTCTGGTCCCAGAATTTAAACTATACTTAAGTGTATAATTCAGCTATCTTTGGTTTAAATGGATTTGTAGGGCTAGCCTGGGAAATGTCATTTTTACTATTTTCTATAGGGAAAATATTTTCCAATATATCTATTAAACAACTCAATGGACTTTCTAATTACAACTCATTTTTTATGTTAGAGCATTTTGTGTAGTGGTTTCTCAGCAGTTGTACATAAAATTTTTACAGTAAAATGAGTTAATGTATAAAACTGCTTTATGATATATAATAAAGATGTTAGTACTGTAAAAAAAAAAAAAAAAAAAAAAGAGAATATTGAATACTGTTGGAGGGGGGACAAGATTAGAAGAAAGGGATCTTTTAGGAGATTTTTCTTTTTTCTGAGACAGAGCCTCCCTGTGTCACCCAGGCTGGCCTCAAACTCTTCATCCTCCTGCCTCAGTCTCCTGAGTGCTGGGATTCCAGGCATGCATCACTACCCCTTGCTTTTTCGGGAAGTTTTGCAATTACCAGTCAAAAGATGCTGGTGCTAAGCCAGAGTGGTTTAATGGAGGTGGCGGTAGTGCTGGCTGTATTTGAACATTCACTGAATGTGATTTCCTGGAGGACCGATGTGAAGTTAGGGAGAGAGGGAGGAAGCTAGAAATGCAGCGCAATAGTACAGCACTTTGGGTAGAGGCCCTGGGTTCCATCCCCAGCATGGGGGTGGGCGAGGGTGTCAAGGATGTTGGCCTGAGCCCCATGAAGGGAAGGATTTACCATTTTAGGGGTGAAAGATCAGTTCCATGTTTGACCTATTGTTTAAGATTTCTAGTAGGCATAAAGAAGAGACATCAAATAGGCAGTTGCACAGGTATGATTGGAGTTCAGGAGACGAGGTCATTAGGGACAAGAGAACCAGGACCAAGCTTGAGACACTCATGCTACGAGCCGGAGAGAAGAGAAGATTCAGCAAAACAAAGGTGACAGAAAAGAGCTGGCAGCAAGGTGGGAGGGTGCAAAGGCATCTGTGTCCATGCTGCCAGCAGGTCCAGCAGGACCAGGCCCAAGTCTGTCACCAGACTTAGCAACGTGAGGTCAGTGCTTCTCTTGCAGTGAAGAGCAGAGTGTGGGGAGCGGGGTCACTGGCCTGCTAGGAGCTGGCTCACAGTAACAAGTAAGCAAGAACTTCTTTCCAGTTTTGCTGGAAAGCTGGCAAGGGAGAGGCAGTGTCAGGCTGGGAGCTTGTGCCAAGAGAAGGGCTTTTTATTGTTGTTGCTTCGAGGTACTGGGGTTTGAACTCAGGGCTTTTTGTTTGCTAGCAGGAGCTCTACTATTTGAGCTATACCCCAGACCTTTTTACTTTATGTGGTTTTTGAATAAGGTCTTACATTTTTGCTCTGGCCAGCTGGGACTGAGATATTTATGCTTCCCAAGTAGCTGGGATGACAGGCACACACCACCACACCTAGCTTTATTGGTTGAGATGAGGTCTCACTCATGTTTTACCTGATTTGTTCTCAAACCGCTAACTTCGTGAGACTATAGGCATGAGCCACAGTGCCCAAACCCTAACTGTATTTTTTTACGTACAAAAAGGAAACAGCCCACACTGTGGAATGGCAAGTAAACAGGGGTCACACAGCCTCAGTCACCTGGAAGGAAGCAAGTATGAAGATTTCGTCTCTTGGTGGTATCCCAGCCCGTTCCTCCTCAGTCTCACTGGGTCAAGGAGTCTGTGTGGAGACAGTACGATATCACCAGAACAAGGCACTGGGATTCAGACTTTCTTGCTTCTCTTCTCGGAGCCTTAAACTGATTACAGGAGAAAATTCACCACATCCAGGCTGCCCCTGGAGAAGCTGGAATGGTCAGCTATTGCCATCTGCTGGCAGAGTCCAGTTCTGCCGGGCCTCAGTCACGTGCTGTGCTGTGCCTGCCCAGAGAGGCCTCTCACTTTAAGTTTCTTTTATTTTTTTGGTGGTACTGGAATCTGAACTCAGGGCCTTGCTAGGAAAGTGCGCTACCACTTAAGCCATACTCCCAGTCCTTTCTGCTTTATTTATTTTTCAGTCTATTTACACTACTTGCATAGCTGAGATCACACAACTTATTTATTGAGATGGGGGTCTCACTAATTTTTCCCCATGACAGCCTCAAACCAAGATCTCCCTAATCTCACTTCCTGAGTAGCTGAGATTACAGGCGTGAATCACTACATTCATTGCTTTTTTTATTCTAAAAATAAGAGGTGTTCATTACAGATAACCAAAAATTAAAAAAGTCATAATTCTATCTTCCAAACCTAGGCTACATTCACACTATGCTAACATATTATTGTTTTATTGTATAACTACGGCAATAGCAATATTTATGGAGAATTTATATAACGTTCTTATACTTCACTTTTTTGGTGCTGGGGATGGAGTTCGTGACCTTGTCGGTGCATAGTAGGAGCTATGACTGAGTTAAACCCCAGCCCCAGACTGAAACACTTTCATTTCAAAAATGGAAATTTATTGCAAATATTATTTTATCTTTTTAAAAACTGTGTTATGAACATCTTTCTATGCTAAATATCCTTAAAACATTTTATTTATCTGTTTATTGTTTAGTGGGACTGGGGTTTGAACTCAGGGCTTTGAGCTTACAAAGCAGGCGCTCTTCTGATTGAGCCACACCTCTACTCCCCTTAAGACATTTTAAATAACAGCATCAAATCACATACATAGCAACAGTACAACTTATTTATCTAATTACCTATTGTTGGAAATTTGGGTTGTTTCTGATCTTTTCAGCATAGCTAAAGTTTTTTTGTTTTGGGGACCAGGTCTCACTATTGAGCCCTGACTGGCCTGGAACTTGTAATTCTCCTCTCAGCCTCCTGAGTGCATGCTGTGTGCATGACTCATGGAGGTGGTATGGGTTTTTAAGACTTTTTCCAAATTGCTCTGCATTTGAGAGGTACAAGAGATTCTGATGGATCTTAGAATTGTACAGTCACACGTCACTTAATCATGGACACACATTCTGAGAAATGTGTGGAAGGTGATTTTGTCATATATGAAGGTCACAGAGGGTTCTCACATAAATCTGGAGACAGCAGGCATATGGTATGAAAGATGAAAATGTTGCGTCTGCAGAGGGCATTGACCCGTGGGACTGTAAGCGCTCTGTGTGAGTGAGGGGAGAGTGGAGGTGAGGGTCTTGACCTCATTGCAGGCCCCTGAGGACTTCACAGTTATGAACACATGTGCGTGGGCTACCTCACACTTATAAAGCTCTCAATAATAAGTTAGCCTTAGCCTACTGTAACTTTTTACTTCATACTTTTTAATTTTTTAAGCTTGTTGGTGCTTTTGTAATAACACTACACATATTGTACAGCTGTACAAAAATATTTTCTTTCCTTATATCCTTATCCTATTAGTTTTTTTATACTTTTTGTTTTTGGTGGTACTGATGTTTGAACTCAGGGCCTCATGCCACTAACCATGCCTCCAGCTCTTTTTGTGTTGGTTGTTATTTTTGATTTATTTATTTATTTTAAGTTTGGTAATATTTATTAAGACTTGGCAGAAACATAAGCATATACACACATTATAGAATATAGCTTTATGATATGCTGTGTACAATCATCTATTTTAAATAAATTAAAAGCTTGATTCAGATCTACAGTCTGTATTAAATCACTATGAAATAGCATGTTGTTCTTTTTTTTTTTAAGAGTAAAACTAAAACAAAGTTTTTTTTTTAATTTTTTTTATTCATATGTGCATACAATGTTTGGGTCATTTCTCCCCCCCTCCCTGTGTTGGTTGTTATTATTATTATTATTTGGGAAAAGGATCTCACTTTTTGGCCTGGTTGGTCTGGCCCATGATCCTATTTGTGCCTCCCTATTTCCCCATGTAGTTGGAACAACAGGTATGCACCACAGTACTCAGCCATTTGTTGAGACAGTCAAAAACTTTTCATCTAGGCTGGTCTCCAACTGTGATTCTCCTGATCTCTGCCTCTCAGGAGCTAGGATTGCAGATATGAGCCACCATGCCTAGCTCGCTTTCTCTCTCTCTTCCTTTCTTTCTTTCTTTCTTCCTTCCTTCTTTCCTTCCTTCCTTCCTTCCTTCCTTCCTTCCTTCCTTCCTTCCTTCCTTCCTTCCTTTCTTCTCTCTCTCTCTCTCTCTCTCCCTCCCTCCCTCCTTTCTTTTTCTTTCTCTTTCTACCTTTTGAACGTTTTTGTTAAAAACTGACAGTACAGCACAGTAACATGCATGGAGCTGTCACCGCCTGTGATAACAAGGCCTTCTGGAACATCCCTGATGGATCTGCCTGAGGCTCTTCTTGAACAGCCATCCCTCTTTGTGGAAATATGTCCATGGCGGCCTGATTCCTTTTGCCATCCTACATTTGCCTGGAACAACATGAGCTCTCCTCTCCACTAAGGAAAACCTTTCAGTGTTGTGTCATGTTTTCATAGTTTTTAAGGAGCTTGTTGAGGTGTGGACAGGCTTCTGCTAGACCCTTGCCTATGAGTTACCTGAGGTTCTGTTTCTTCTCCTGCACCTTCCTGTTCTTGCCTCTTCCTCGGCTAGGTTTCCTGTTCAAACCTACAACTCCTCATTGGTCAGTTCTGCAGGAACCCCAGCCCTCTCCCCCCAGGAGCTCCCCGTGTAGTCCTTACCCACACTCAGGGCTGAGTCCTTTGCCATCTACACTGCCTTGGGGATTCTTGCAACCTCCTCATCCTTGCCAGTGCCTTTGAGGTCATGGATGCCATTCTTCAGCGACATCACCCTAAGCCCAAGCAAGGGTCTGGATGCAGCCATGTGTGTTGTGACCCTTCCAGAGTCGTCCCAGCCCTTCTCAGGGTCTCCCTCAGCTGCAGCAACAGTGTGGGCGAGGGTTCTCCGTAGGTGGTGCCCCTAACAGCTGCTTCAACTCCCTGATCTATTGGATGGAGAGATCACAATGGTGGTGGTGGAGGGAGAAATGCCACTTCCACATAGACAAGAAGGTGACCAATAAAAAGGAGGAGTGCAGGAATGTGAGAAGCTAAGCCTGGAAAAGTTTGCTGCCATTCTCCAGGCGGTGCATCTCCACTTACCAGTGCAGCAATGCAGGAAGGCATGAGGGAAGAGGAGCTGGAACATGCCTGTTTTTCCCTTCCCTTCCTCCCTTCCTTCCTTCCTTCCTTCTCCAGGCTTGCCTCAAACTTCTGGATTCATGATCTTCCTGTCTCAGACAATTGAGTAGCTGAGACTATAGGTATGCACCACCATGCCCAGCTGTGAAATGCTAATTTATTCTGTCTGCATCTTCTAGAATTACCTCCTTCCCCTTTAATCTTTTGTATTCTCCCCTCACCTTTGTTTTTCTTATATCCTTTAATACATTAAATTTACTTCTGGGTGGAAGCAAAGTCCCTTTGCAGCAAACTCCAAGAGAAAAATCTATGTGTATCCATTTTGCTAGAATGGATAGAGTGGATTAGGTTGTTAGAGAGAAGGGAACGCCTGACTTCTTACTGCTCCTGGGGTGTGCTGGCAGTGTGGCTTACTGCTGTGCTTGGAGGCCTGGGGTTCTCAGCACCAGACCACAGTGGGTTTCAGTTTTGTAGCCTGTCCTATCATTCCCAGTCTGTTAGGACAGCGTGGTCCTAACAGCCTTGAAACCTGGTATTGATTGGCTTTCGGGCTAAAAGTCCTTTCAGGCATCTGTTTCTAGAATAGGGAGATGGTTTTTGTTTTGTTTTGGTTTTTAATCCATACTGAAGTTTGCTCTGGAAAGTAATTTTTCTCTACAATCAGCTTTTCTGAAGCTGCCTTCACCACACCAACACTCACAGGGTCACCACTCATTTTCACATTATGTAATAAAGAATGATTCTTGAATTGCTCGCGCCACCCAGAGCAAGAAGTAAATTCAACATAGTAGTCAGTCAGATCCAGCATTTTCTTTTGACATGGTAAACAAGCTTTTAGCTTTGTCCACAGCCGTCATGGTGCTGGAGTGACATTTTCACATCTGATCCTCAGCATAAGTCATTGGAACTTTCTTCACATCTCTCTTCTCACATTTTTGGCACTTCTCAAAATCTGTTGGTCTTGTTGCTTTCTTTTTTCTTGCTTTAGTTTTTTATTAGCATATTATTGTTGTACTGGTAGTAAGTACACTGTCTCTGCCTTCAATGAAGCAGATCCTTTAAGTTTCTGTCATTTTGTTCTTTTTTTAAGCAAACTCAGAGCCGTGTACTTGCTGGGCAAGCACTGAGTGCATCCCCACCCTGTCCACATTCCCACTCTGTCCCTTTGTTCTTCAAGTTCATAGCTATGGTGGAAGGCACATGCCTGACTGGGGAGTGAGGACCTTCACTGATTTCCACTTGTCCTTAGTCAAGTGGAATTTTTTTTTTTTTTTTTTTTGAGATAGTCTCACTATGTAGCCGAGGCTGGCCTTGAACTTTCCATCCTTCTGCCTCAGACTCCCAGTGCTGGGGTTACAAGTGCACCACCATCATTGACTGTATCACTTTAAATTGCATCTTGACACAGCCCCTAACTAGTGACATTAGCAGATCATTTTGTACACTTAGGGGCCATAATGAACAAAACACCAGAGTTTAAATCAAACACAAGAGAGAAAAAAAGATACAACCAAGAGATGCTGTAAACAGGAGATGTGTCTGCTACCAGTGTAACACGGCACTGTTTCACAGTGAACTTTTTTTAATAAGTAAAAGAACATTGTAAAACAATGATAAAAGGTACAGTCTAATAAGTGTATAAGCCCCAAACGCTCATTTATTATCAAGTATTACATACTCTGTGATTACACATGCCACTGCGGTAGGCTTGTTTACACCCGCGTCACTGCAGACACAAGTCATGCTTTGCGATATGGACAATGACTACGACATCACCAGGTGACAGGAATCTTTCAGCTCCGTTATCATCTTATGGGACCACCTTGGCATGTACGGTGTACCCTTGACTGAACCATCATCACACAGCTCCTAACTGTGTTTCCAGAAAGTCTCTTGCATCTGTTACCTGTCCACAGTCGAGGCAGATAACATAGTACTAACACAATCCTATCTAAAACACGGAGCCTGAGTCCCAGGGAGGCCCCAGCACTGGCTGGTTTAGTGCCTGACTCTGAACTCAGGTTTCTGACTCCTAGCCCTGGACTGTTTCCTTGGCCTGTGCTGTCTCTTAGCCCCATAAACAAACTTGCTGCTGTAGGCCCAACAGCATTTAGGTCTTCAGAAGGCTTCTTTGAACTTGGAAGTATGGTGCTGATCTCCCAGGAGGAGCTCCCTTGCCAGGGTTTTCCTTGACCTCTAGAGGGAAAGTTCTAGAAGGGTTGGACTCACTGTGAGCATGGTAAGCCTGAAAGCAGCTATAATCAGAAAAGGCAGGGCACTACAGTGCTTTACAGCATAGCCTTCAAATAAACATGCAAATAAACAAGAAGGCGCCACCACATTGTAGCTGAGGGACCATAAACCGTTATTTATTTTGTCGTCTGAGCTTCTGTTTTCTCAGGTATAATACATGGGTATTATAAAGAATTTATTTCCCGAGAGTGCTGGAGTTCACTGATACAATGACAGAACCGTTTAGCACACGGGAAGAACAAATGTAAGCATTGCTGTTTTTGTTATTAGAGGGACAGAGTCCCGGTCCATTCGTGATAGGAGGTGAGGATTCTGGCTGGGTTCTATGACCTTGAACTTGTGTTTTTGTCTGTACAGTAGGAGAGAGGGAGTGAGTCATCTCTTAAGATTCTCTTTGTTCTATGTGAAGACTGAAGTTCTAGGATTCTAAAGTACTCCTTAAAGAATTTCTTTCGTTCAAGATTCTATGATTTTGAAGATTCTATGACTCAAGCTGAGCACTGGTGGCTCACACCTGTAATCCTAGCTACCTGGGAGCTGAGATCAGGAGGATCCAGGTTCAGGGCCAGCCTGGCAAATAGTAAATGAGATTCCCATCTCCAAAATAACCAGAGCAAAATGGACTGGAAGTGCTGCTCAAGTGGTAGAGCACCCATTTTGCAAGTGGGAAGCCCTGAGTTCAAACCCCAGTCCCACCAAAAGAAAAAACAAAACAAAAAAACCCCTATGACTCTGAGATCTTTTTTCTGGGGTTCCAAGATGCCATAGCTCCCTTCAAGTTCTATTGAAAGATTCCATATGCATAAATTATTCCCTCAGTGTGGGATGAAATTCTTCCAAGCCTGGAAGCAGCTCACCTGACCAACCCTTACCATGGGTCTGTCCTAAAATAGCGCTTCTCAGGAATCCCCTTGTAATCTGTCCTCAACATACTTTCTACATGCTTCCCATGGTCTCTTCCAGAAGTCCTGTTCTCTCCCATCACAGCATGGAGCCCAGTTGGAATTATATATATCCACACCTCCAGCCCATTTTGCTTTGATTACTTTGGAGTTGGGGGTCTCACAAACTATTTGCCTGGGCTAGCCTTGAACAGCGATCCTCCTGATGCCAGCCTCCCAAGTAGCTAGGATGGCAGGCAGTAATTATATTTTTATTTATGATTTTGGTTAGCTCCTCCCTTCTTTATGCCTCCATTCTTTGATAAAATATATGCTCAATAAATATTTGATGAAATTAATTTGATGAAATTAATTAATTTGATGAAAAATTAAATGACAAGTGACTTCTACATTCCAAAGTTTCCATGAGTGTTTATTCCCAAGACCTTGGTTCCAGACACTCCTCACCCCCTGACTCATTTCAGGGGCAGAGAAGAGAGGGACCACCTGTGTCCTGTCCCTCCATTCCCCACCTGCCCATTCTTAGGAGCCCTTGAACTAGAAGGGAAGGATAAGCTGTCTTGGGGCTGAAACCAACCTGAATTCACTCATTCATTCATTCAGCAAATATGGGTCTAGTGCAAGAAGGTGACAAGTACCACATTAAGGTGCTGGGGAGAAAGTATGAGAGATCTGGGTCCTGTGAGCAGACCCGGGTCCAGAGGTTTTTTTTTTTTGATGGTACTGGGATTTGCTCAGAGCATCATGCTTGCTAGGCAGGCTCTCTACCACTTGAGCGACTCTACCAGCCCTTCTTTTTTTTATTGTGTATTTTTGAGAAAGGGTCTCAGACTATTTGCCTGGGCTAGCCTCAAACCATGATCCTCCTGGACTCTACCTCCTGAGTAGCTGGGAGTACAGGTACAAGCCACCAGCTCCTGGCTCTGGGTTCAGCTTTGAGGGTTCACATTTTTACATTGCAAAAGGGCTGGGGTGGACATCCATGACCCCAGATAGGGATGAAAAGGGTGCTCTGAGAACATAAGGCAGTCCATGGCCTAGACCCGGGGCCTTGGATTTCATGCCAATGGGGCATTCTCTAGGGCCTTGGCAGGTCCTGCAATGACCGCTATCTAGAACATACGGATACTCCTCTTGTGAAATCTCTCTTCTGAGAAACAACCAGCTGGAACTTGGGTTCGAAGTGGTGACCTGGCAAGTCCCTAGCACCTCCCTTGAGACTGTTGAGCCTGTGAGGCTGAAGCTAAGTCAGCACCTCTCAGAGCTCCTCCCTCCTTGAGTGAAGAATGTGAGAACCCTGAAGGTCAGGGTGCCCAACCCTCCTTGACCAGGTGGGGAACCTGGGGCCCAAGGAGAGAAGGTTGTACAAGGCCACCTAGCAGATGGCAAAGCCGAAAGTGGGGCCCACGCTCAGTTCCCAATTCTTGGTGGCTTCTGCACTGTCTCCCCTCTGCAGTCCCCCCACTGCCTCTCCTCTGTAGCCCGCCTTCCCTCTGCAGCCTGGAGGAACTCTGGGCTCTGCCACAGTTTGGACTGGCTAGAACTCTGCAGGGGAGTAAGATGCTCACAGCTACACTGGAGGGATGAGTGTTTACTTAGGTCACAAACATACAGGAGGAAAAACACATCCGGTGACAGTCTGTGTTGAATAGTCCTCATTCATTTAACTAACATTTTCTTCAAGGAAAATGTAGCCATTTGAGCCTTGAATTCTTGCTCACTGCAACACTGTTTGCAAGAGCAAGCCTGAAACAACCTAAATTCCTTGGGGACAGGATAAGCTGTGCTTGAGCCAAACTATGGACTACTATGTGACACTTAAAAAGGAATAAAGGTAGGTGTGTATATGTGTGTGTTGGGGATGTGTGGGGCAAAGCACCTTGCTGAGTGACAAAAGGCAAGTTAAAGAAAAATATGTATGATGTAAAACCATTTACAGAAAAGAAGGAAAGGAATACACCAAACAACACTGTCTTTCCATGGGTACACACGCTAATGAAAATGTACAGAAAGATCTAAAATTCACCAAGATGATTACCTCTGAGGAAAGGGGAAGGAGCCATGTATGGGGGGAGGGTGATGGCAAGAATGATGGTCAAATGGAATTTAAGCTTTATCTGTTTTTATTTGTTTTTGACAATGAACTTTACTTATGTTAGAAAAAACGCTGCTCACAAGAAAAGCTCACGAGAAAAGTCTCACGTCCATAGAGCAAAGTTTAATGGCAGGCCCAAACTGCCAGGCTGGCTGGGGAAAGATGGTAACAGCGATTTTGGGCCAGGCGTGGCTTTTATAGAAGGGGGGGGGGTGGGTTAAGGGAGTTAGTGCATGCGTGGTAGTCTCTGGTAGGGGTGGGGCTGTCTTATAGCGCGCGAATTTCTGTTAAGGTGGGGGCTGTCCTTGGAAGTTTCTCAAGTGAGGCCTGAGGATAAAATGGCTGCCGATTTATAAATGGTGACATTATTGTTCTATCAATTTATATATTATTTAAGTACAATTAATTACTTTTTAGAGATAACCTCTTTTAGTGCAAGGATCAACAAACTTTTTTTTTTTTTTTAAAGAAAAAGGAGCCAAAGAGAAAACATTTTAGGCTTAGTGGGCCACACAGTCTCTGTTACAACTGCTGACACATTTTGATGTTGTACTGTAAGTCAACACATGAAAGAAGGAGTGTGGTACTGGGAAGTGTGGTGCACACCTGTAATCCCAGCATACAGGAGGCTGAGGCAGGTGCATAATGAATTCAAAGCCAGTGTGGGATATATAGGGAGACCTTGTTTTGAGAGAAGGGGGAGAGGAGGAGGGAGAGGGAGAGGGAGAAAGAGATTATGGCCATATTCCAATAAAACTTTATTTATAGAATATACATAAAATTTGAATTTCATGTAATTTTCGTTTGTTACCAAATACTATATTTTTCAATCATTTAAAAATGATGAAACCATTCTTAGTTCACGGTCCATGCAAAAACAGCCTGCTAGTCAAATTGGGGCATTACAACCTCAGCTTTAGGGCAGTTCAAGCCCCACCTCCCTCCTGGCTTTACTCACCCATTTTGTCCTCAGGCTCCCATGATCCTCCTGTGACCCTTGATGGCCCCTCCAGCTCCATCCTAACCCCACCTGTCTGTCCTTGGGGGTCCCTCCTTTTCTGGCTGCAGTGCTGTTTTTTCCTGAGCAGGGCTTTGAATAATTCCATTCATCTTGGCAGGGGGAACCCAGAGAAAGGAATTTTGTTTGGAGTCCTGGAGAAGCCATGAGTCTAGACTTTGATTTGCCTTTGAAGCCAGGCCCCCAGCCCTCCCATTCCAAGGGACCCTGGCCACTGCCTGCCTCACACCCTGCAGCCTCAACAGTCTGCCTTCTCTGCGGCCTCATCTGCATTTCAGTTCCAGGCTGCACCATCATGGACCTCAGGGCCCCAAATGCTTCCTGGCCTGTGTCCTTTCAGGTATGGACATCTCTTTCCACCTTGACAAATCTTTGCACTTCCGGGACCCCTTGTCTTGGCTTTCCCAAGAGTGCCTTCTATGGAGACGGGTAACAGACACTTGAATCTGGGAGGCTGAGTTCCAGGCTCAGCTACCTTCCCTTACTGTGCTGTGTTAGCCAGGTTCCATCTTCTCTCTGAGCTCAGCTCCCTCTGTGCGTGAGGATGGACTGGGTGCTTTCCCAGCCTTTCCTGGACCTAGCTGGCCTCTCTGATCCGAAAGCCAGAGATTCTCATTTGTCTAGTGACCAGGGACTCATGCTGTGGTTCCATGAATATGGAACTCTGGAATGTGACAGAACAAACTCTGGCTCCTCAGGTCACCAGCGAGCCTGAACAAGATCGAGTCTCTCTGACGCTCAGTGTATTTGGGAGTAAAATGAGGCAAGAGAAATCTCAAAATCACAGGAAGGTTTTAAGGATGAAATGATAGGTTAATTGGAAGATAAACAAATGTTTAGTGGAGAGTTAGTACATCAGTAGCACTCAGTGTGTAGTACCAATATTATTTTAATTTTGAAGACCGTGAGCCTAATGTATTATTATTATTGCATAATCCTGAGTTGGCATGTTTACACCTAGGTTCTTTCTAAGTGTTTATAATTTTATTCACAAAGGCCAACAGTTTTAGGACTCCATCAGGGAGACAACCTGAGGATTTGTAACCCAGAACTCCATAGTAGATAGATCCCCAGGAGAGGTCAAGGTCCCAGGAGACATGACCTCTACTTCTCAGCTCCTGGCCCACCCAGGAAGAGGTGGGGCTGTGCCTGGAGCAGGTTTAGAGATGTTGTCATTCCCTCCTTCCTTCCCCTTTTCCTGTCCCAGTGCTGTCAGATGGAAGGGAGGGGCAGGTGCTTCCTGGTAAGAAAGAAGTCATTGAGCAGTGACTAGTGGAGACTGGAGGGTGTTTGAAAGAGAAGCAGGTGGAGGTGTGGTGATCTCAGGCATACCAACCATGAGCAGAGGGAGCCCCATGAGCTCAGGGACTTCAAAGCTATGTTCAGAGGATCCCACTGCCTGCCTCAGAGGGTGCTGGGAGCTTGGGGTGGGTGGAAGGAGGGAGGGAGAAGAACTGGGGTTTGAACCCAGGGCTTCATGCTTGCAAAACAGGTGCTCTACCACTTGTGCCACACCTGCAGTCCATTTTGCTCTGGTTATTTTGGAGATGGGGTTTCTGGAACTATTTGCCTGGGCTGGCCTTAAACCGCAATCCTCCAGATCTCAGTCTCCCAAGTAGCTGGTGTCCAGCTCAGAACAATCCTATTATTAATTCTTTTTAAACCTTGGTCTTTCAGTATACAAGAAAGGGTTTTGTTATCTATAATCTATGTATTATTTGGTTTATTTTTAAACTTGAAACTCTCTGGTTTAGTCCAATCTGTTCATCTTACAGACGGGACAACTGAGAGCCAGAGGCAGCAAAATAACCCATGCAAAGGGTGCCATGAGACAGTGTCCCTCTAAGTTGCTAGTCTTGGGCAAACTATAAAACTTCTACCACACTCTCTGTAAAATGGAGATGTTGGTGAGTACTCCCTGGTGTGGCTATATGAGGGTTAACATAAGGCCTGACATCACTTTCCCCAGGCCTGGGTACCAGTAATTTTTACCTGTGATCATGGTCTTCAGCATCATCAGGTTCTAACATCAACTTCAGGTCTTCTGTAACTTGTCTGGGTGACTTGGCAAAGCCAGGAACTCTGAGGTTGTGGGCATCTTGTGATATCTGCCAGAGAGGCCCTTCCCCATGGCCTGGCAGCCCTGCAGTCCCTGCAGGCAGAGCCTCTGCTAATGAAAGTGTATGTATAGCCATCCTACAATCAGAGCTGGGCTGCGGCAGAACCAGGCCAGCACTGATCTAGCCCTGAGAGCCACTATTCGTTGGATTTCAACTCCAGACCCAAACAGGAAGGTGGCTAGAGTTCAGAGACTTTCTTCTGCTGCTGCTCTAATCCACCCTTCCCATAAGGTCAAAAACAAAACACAAAAACCAAGCAGGTGCTCCTGGCCCCTCTTATGCTTTCTGAGTGAGAAGAAGCAAGTTTAAGAAATGTGTATGGTATGGAATCATTACCAGAAAAAAAAAAAAAAGGTAAAAAAACCCACTTGACCAAACAATGTGTATTTTCCTATAGATGAATATATAAATGCAGAAAAAGGCTGAAAGGCCTTTGATTGGCTTGCTTCTGTATCACAGAAGGCTCTTTCCTACGTAGGTTTGGCTACTAATGCATTAAGTTTATATTTGGATTTTTAAATATATACTTATTTGTGTGCCCAGAGCCTGTGCCTCACGTCTGTAATCCCAGCTACTCAGGATCAGCAGAGATCAGCAGGATTGCTGTTTGAAGCCAGCCTAGGCAAATAGTTTGTGAGACCCTATCCATCACAAAAAAGGGCTGGTGGAGTAGCTCAAGGTGTAGGCCCTGAGTTCAAGTCCCAGTACCGCAAAAAAAAAAAAATCTATCTACCTACACTATTTGTGTAGCCAGGCATGATAGTACACAGTTATAATCCCAGCTACTTGGAAGGTGCAGGTAGGAGGATCATGATCTACAACCAGCCCACACAAAATCAAGAGACCTTATCTGAAGAACAAACAAAAGGAAAGTTTAGTGGCACAAGTGATAGGGTGCTTCCTAGGCTTGCAAGGCCCTGAGTTCAATCCCCAGTTCTGCCCCAAACAAAACAAAAGCAGGGGGTTGGAGACATGGCTCAAGTGTTGGTCTAGCAAGCCAAGGCCCTGAGTTCAAACCCCAGTACTGCAAAAAAGGAAACAAAAACCAAAACAGAGTATTGGCTCCTCAAAGATGTCACGCCTTATCTTCAGAACCTTACATGGCTAACAGGAGTGAAGGGTGAAGGCAGAATTAAGTTACTGATCAACAGATCTTCAAACAGGGAGCACAGGCTGGATTGTTCACTGTAATCCTAGCTAATCAGGAGGCAAAGGCCAGGAGGATTGTGAGTTCAAGGCTAGCCTGGGGAAAGTTAGAGAGACTCTGTCTCTAAAGCAAAGCAAAGGTCTAGAAACATTGCTCAAGCAGTAGAGCACCTGCCTTGCAAGCATGAAGCCTGGAGTTCAAACCCTAGTATTGTCAAAAAAAAAAAAAAAGTCCCAAGTACAAAGGGCTAGGGCCATGACTCAAATGGTGGAGCACTTGCCTAGCATGCACTTGTCAGGGTAGCAATTGATACTAAGTACTGCGCTCTCTGTTCCTAGGCATATCTAACTGAAGATTAAGTGATTTTAAAATATTGCTGGGAGTTTGGATAGGACAAAGCCCATCAGCAGCTCTTCTCCTTCTAAAGAATTCGTAAGGAAGGCGTCTGTGCAAAGATGCACGCACACGGTGTTTATTTCACAATTATTTCCTCTGGCTAAGAATGTGAAACAACCCAAATAAATTGTGATACATCTTCATCAGAAAATAGTGTGCAAGTAGATTTTAAAATGTTTCTATACATGTGCTCATTGACTTGGAACGATAACCCTAACATATTCCTGAGTGAACTACAGGTGATTAAAATTCCATCTTATTTTTTTTTAATGCTAAATTTTTTTTAATGCTAAATTTTTGCATTAAAAACCTTAGAAAAGCTGGGTGCTGGTGGCTCACGCCTGTAATCCTAGCCACTCAGGAGGCAGAGATCGGGAGGATCGCGGTTGAAGCCAGCCTAGGCAAATTGTTCTTGAGACCCTATCTTGAAAAAACCCAACACAAAAAAAGGGCTTCGGGCAAATTTAGTCCTTTTTGTTTAGTTTCAGTGCTGGGGTTTGAACTCAGGGCTTTGTACTTGCAAGGCAAGCACTCTACCATTGGAGCCAGGCCTCTAGGCCTAGTCCTTCTTCTTGGAATGTCTATATTTTAGGATTTTTCTCTGAATGGAATGGTAACATACGTAAACGTTGATAGAACTCTGAGGTCCGGGCAAGGACCGAATTCACAGTGAATGTGAAGGCTGGTGACCTCACTCCCACCCTGTCTTCTCTGCAATGGAAACCTAGGAGCCCAGCAGAGCCCCAAAGGCTCAGAAAAAGAGGGGCCTCAAAGCTGCCAGCCTCAGCGAAGTGAAGCCCTGAGGAGCCCCAGGCCAAGAGGACCCCACTCGGCCCGAGGTCCTAAGTCCCTGGGGGCGAAGACCCCAGTGGAGGCTCCAGCCTCCGCAGTCCCACGTCCCCCACGCCCCTCCAGGGCGGTGGGGGCCACCCCCAGAAAGTGGGGGACTCTGAGCGCGTGGCCTGGGGCGCCTCTGGAGCTGTGCTGCGGGGGGCAGGCCGTGCGTGGAGGCCCACGTTCCTGGGGGAAGAGGGCGAGGGGCGCCTAAGGTACGCGTGGAGGGTGCTGGGAAAAACATGAAGGGGCCCAGGGGTCGGCTACAGGTTTCTAGGGAGTAGGCCACAAGCACAATGACCACAGTTTCCAGGATCTCAAGTCTCAGAACCCATCCTGGGCACCCTGTTAGATACAGCTGCAGCCCGTCTCCCCGCAAAGACTGAAATGGCTGGGATTCCGCCTCCTCACGCACACTGCGGCGCGGGGAGCGCGTTTGCTCGCCGAACGCAGGTCCACAGCGAAGGTACCAAGGAGCGCAAAGGCTGTCGGGAGATTCCCTTTGCAAGGTGTCGGCCCAATGAGAAGTTACGGGCATGAGGTCACCGGGTTAGGCGAGCCAATCAGAAACTGGGGGTGGGGCCAACACATTCTCAGACTCCTAGGGGAAAGTGGGGAAGATTGGGTGGGTGCGTGGTGAGGGGGTGGAGGAATGTCTGCTGACCAAATATCGCCCGCGAGGTGACTCGGGACGTCCCCATCTCGTGTCCCGCCCCGCCCACTGTCTTTAGGATCAAGCACTTTGGCCGGCACAGCCAGCTGCTGCTCGCGAACTCCACGGGCGCGGAACACCGGGGAGTACCGCTGCTGGGCGCGGCATGGCCAGGCTCGCGCGTACGCAGAGGCCAGGACCGCCAGGGACAGACCTTCATCTTCACAGGTGCCCTAGGGTTAGGGTCTCCAGGAATCCGTCCCCGGGAGAGTTCTCAAACATAAGTCTTGAGGTGTTCCTTTTAGACCCATGTGTAAGACTAGAAGAATGCTACTCACTCTCCAAGATCCTTCTGGGACATTTTTTGGTTAGATCCTTGGAGAACCACTAGTCAGAGACCAACAGAGGAAATGCAAGAGTCAGCATCTCTCCTACGCAAACCGAGCCGGAGCGGAAGTAATTATCCAACCTTTAGGTTCTTGTCCCTGGCTGATTACCGGTATCTGTTAAAAACACGTTTCCGGGCCGGATGTGGTAGCTCATAACTGTAATCCCAGCTATTGCGGGTGGGTGGGTAGGGAAGGGGTAGGGAGCAGAGATTCGGAGGGTCACGGTTCGAGGACAGCCTGGGCAAAAAGTTCCTGAGGACTTCACCCCGCCCCCTCCCCTCAACAAATAAATTGGGAGTGGTGGTGTATGCCTGTAACCCCAGTTATGTGAGAGCCATAGGTAGGAGGATGTCTGGCTGATGTGGCCAGAGACCTTATCTGAAAAATAACCAAAGCAAGAAGGGCTGAGGACATGGCTCAGAGGGTAGAGTGTCTGCCCTAGCAAGCGGGAGGTCCCGAGCTCAAATCTTGGTACTACCACAACAAAAACTCTCACAGATTACAGCCTGGCAAGATGGAGTACACATGTAGTCTCATCGGCTCGGGAAGTAGACGCAGGAGAGTCCCTTGAGCCCAGGAGTTTTGAGACCAGCCTGGGGGAACATAGTGATATTCTGTCTTAAACAACAAAAAAACAAACCAAAAAACAAATTCCTGGGCTCCATTCCCATTAAAAACTGGGTGGGGTCTGGAAACCTGTAAGACCAAGCCCGACAGGTGACTTAGAGGAGATCTGGGGATAAGTAGTCAGTGCTTCCCAACTCTGGCTGCACACCATGGTCACCCACATAGCTTTAAAATGAGAGACGCCAAGCCCTCCACTCCAAGGCATGTTCTGATTTACTTGGTCTGGGGTGATGCCCAGGAGTTGGTCATTTTACTTATTATTTTTAAATTTTTTGGCAGTACTGGGGTTTGAACTCAGGGCCTCGCATTTGCTAGGCAGGCGCTCTATGACTTGAACCTCCACCAACCCTGGAACTGGTCACTTTAACGCCATCTCAGGCAATTCTAATGTGCAAAATTAAGAGCCACATTTGTGTAACTTTAAGCCACTTCACCCAATTCAGAAGCTACTAAACAAATGTACTGTTTGAGTGTAATTAAATAAGATACATTTGGTTCCTCAGTTGCCCTAGCTATACTCCAGGTGCCCCGTAGCCACACATTGAGTAATGCAGATACATTGTCGTCACCACAGAAGGTTCAGTTGGCTAGCACAGCTCTAGAACACTGGTCCTCAGAGAATTCCCTCTCACTGCACCATTGTGCTCCCAGAATCTGACCTGAGTTTGTTGTAAAAGTGTCTTGAAAGAGTGCAATGAATGTGTGTTTCCCACGGGCCTGGTGTCGCATATCCAATATCTCATTTGCTTCTTATCAGCTTTATAAAATAGGCCAGAAAGGGATTATTGCTCCCAACTAACATAGGAGAAGGAGTGAGTCTCAGAGGAAGAAAGTGAGTTGCTTAAGGTCCCACAGGTGGCAGGACTGACTGAGAATCCAACCAGAAACCCTGACTTCAAGGTCAGTATTTCCTGTAATATTTTTGATATAGAAGGGTCTTAGAGACCATGTAGTCTCATGAAAGAGGGAAAGAGATTTTAAGAGACACAGCAAGCTAAAGACAGAACTGGAGTGAGGCAGCTGGTTTAGCACCTCAAGTTCAGGATCACTTATGAGAAGGAATCCCCTTGAAGAATGGGGAAGGGCAGAGAAAGTGAGGTTTCAATTCCCCATGAGGAACCTGGGTGCTAGATTATCAGGAAGCAGCAATCTTCCCAAGCTGAATTTCCTCTCTCCTTCATCCCCAAACCCGGAGGACTTTGTCCCTACAGAGAACTACTATGTGGTGGTGCAGCTCCACACCCACCAGCCTGCCCTGCTTCACTGTCAGGTGACCAATCACCTGGCTCAGGTGACCCTGTACTGGAGTTTCCCACCGAAGAGGTCCCAGTGGATGGGACAGACATCTCCTTCGATGTGAAGAAAGACTTCACCATCCACCGGCCCCAGGCTTCCTTGGCTGGCTCCCTCTTCTGCTTGGCCAGCCTAGGTGGCATCAAATATCTACCAAGTACATGCTGATCTATGTCAATTGTGTGTGAGCCCAGGGCTCTGGGTGGGTGGGGAGGGGCAGGGATTTGGGGAGAGATACCACCTTTGGGAACCTTGAGTCTGGGATTATGTGAATCATGGAACTCTAAACCACCCGATGGGTTTAATCACAACGACATGTAGTTAATCATTTTGTCCAGAGCACCTGTTGCTTTTATAACATCCAATCAGCCATCAAGCTAGCCTGCAACAGTGCAGCCTATCTATCCATTCTCATTCAAGTCACACCATCCATCTCAGTCAAGCCATTCATCCACCCCCCCATCAGTCCATTTCATTATTCACCAATGCTTCATTTATTGTAAATACTCATTCACACATCCTCTATCAACTTGACCACCTCAGCACTCACCAATTTAAACTTTCCTTCCATTCATTTACTGTTTATCCTCATCACTCATTAATTCATTTCTCCAACCACTTACCTGCCCTCAATCCAGCCATTCTAACAACCAGCCAAAATGTCCATCCCCATATCCTCTTCCCTCTTTTCATGGCAGACCCATCCTCATCCCCTAAACCCACCATCCATGCTTCAGCAATGTCAGTAAAACTAGGGGAGAACTCCAGTGTGACCTGTACAGTTCTGAGTGAACCAGAGATTGCTGTGGACATCAGCTGGGAATATCCTGGGAAGAAGGTAAGGAGGGGAAGAGGAGGCTGGGGATGTGTGTGTATGTGGTGGCAGTGGACTGGGACAGGGGTGTGAGGAATTGGGATGAAGGCCAAGGGTGATCATTGCAGAATGGAACCACTGCTTGATGGGGAGTCCAATGAACCTGGTTTCTAGTGCCCATACTGACAGTGCTTCTGAGTGCCTTACTTCCCTTAACTTGAGCCTCCGTTTCTCCATTTGTCAAATAGAACTACTTCTCGGGTCACTGATAATGTATCATTTGTTCCTTTGTAAATACGTCTAACAATAATTTTTGAGCACCCACCACCTGCCACTGTAGTAGCAGCTGAGACTACAGCAAGTCAAAAGAGACATGGCTTCTGCTCTCCACAAGCTGCCAGTGTAAGCAGGGGGCAGGAAATGGGAAATAGACAAACATAATCATGTTGGGGATGTCAGGTGGTCCAACGAGAACAAAATGAAGTGATGGGACCGGGTCCTCTTAACATAGTGTTCAGAGAGTAACTTTAATTCCGGGCATAGCCAGAGTGACCCCAGCCACAGGAAGATGGAGTGGAAGCAAGTGCTCAGGCCCTGTGAATGTATGTGTGTGGAGACAAAGGGAGACAGATGTGGGCCAGAGAGAGGTAGATGCAGGCCAGACACGTTAATGGCTGTGTCCTGGGCATCCATGGTGGGCCAAGACCTCCCAACACAGTGTTAGAGATGCGATGGTGGTGATGTTCTTTGTCTTGAAGAGTTTACCCATCAGCTTCAAATATCTGGAGAACAGCTGTGCCAAACAGTGTGCTACCAACAGTGAGGACTCCAGGGAATTTTTACAGAGCTTCCTGGAAGGGCTGGAGTTTGAAAGGAGACCTGAAGGGTGGGTTTAGGTGAACACAAGGCCTTCCAGACACATGCAGCAGAAGAGCAAAGATGCATGTCCCCCACCCAAAACCCAGAGAGTTACCTCTCCTACCACTTGACCTGCTGAGAATGCAGGGGAACCGTAGGGGACAGGAGCCAACCCTGGGTAGTTCCTGGGGAAAAAAGTGGAGTGGAGAGACCTCATGGGGGCTATCACCCAGCTGGGATCACTTAAGAAAAATGTAGGACACACAGGGAAGTAAGGTGCTCAGCAAACTGTGTCTCATTCACAAGATCACCATTGACAGCAGCCCTGGAAGGGAGGGCTGTGGAACACAGCAAGGTGCTCTGTCCCCTTGACTTAAAATGCAGCGTGCTGCAGGGTACGGGTGGCTCACTCCTGTAATCCTAACTACTCAGGAGGCAGAGATCAGGAGGATCACGGTTCAAGGCCACTCTCGGGAAAATAGTTTTTGAGACCCTATCTGGAAAATGCCCAACACAAAAAGGGTTGGCAGAGTGGCTTAAGGAGTAAGAGCGCCTGCCTAGCGAGCACAAGACCCTGAGTTTAACCAGTACTGCCAAAAAAAAAAAAAATTTGCTGCAGTGCCACCTCTACATGAGCTGAGCCACACATTCTGACCCCGAGTTCATCCCTGCAGTGGCTGGCCCAGGGCTGGCCCCAGAAAGATGGATCCCACAGAGGCCACAAGAAGCATGAAGGATCATTCTCCTGCTTGTCATAAGAGGAAATGGAGGCCCACGAAGAGAGATGGTTTGGAAACCACATGGATTTGCTAAGCCATCATTTCTCCATGCATGTGCTTGGGGGTGGTAGAATGCCAACAAGTTCTCTCCCACCCTGCCCCATGTCTAGAAATGTGATCTCAGGAAAGCGCTCCTCTAATCATCACCCTTTGCTTGGCAGAGTGAGAACACTCATGCGCACAAGTTGTCAGAGGTTTGTCTCCTGACTTCGTGGTTTGACTCAAATCTCCCAAACTTGTCTGATAACAGAATCCGCATTGTATCTTTGGGAAGGTAGTGCTAATGACATCCCTGCAGAACCAGACAACCATGAAACCATGTCAGAGAATCCTGTGCTGAGCCATTACCTCTGGAATATTTCTTGAGTCAGGGAGGAGACATCAGCTTCTCTCCAAGAACTCATGAAGCATAAAGGTTTTCACAAAGAACCTGACCTTTAAGATGGCCCGATGCCAAATGTGACCTTGGGCAAGTCACTTCCCTTTCCTTGAAGGGCTACATGGTGCCTCTTACCTGCTCGCTGGTGCCTCACTCTGAGATGGCACCAGGAATGGACAGTTACTTTTTGTCCCCTATGTCAGTGAGTGGGCCAATGTGATACACCGGGACGATCAGGTACAGCAGGAGGCAGAGAGCACCCTGTATGAGGAAGAGACTTGGGCTGGGGATACTGGCTTCTACACCTGCTGGGTTACCAACCTTCATGGCACAGGCTCTGCCACCACCTGTGGCTGTGTGACCCGAAGCCCTCTTAGTTCTTGTACCCCTTCTTAGTTCCTTTTCTGGCTGCAGCAATGGGCAGAAACAGGGGTAACTACCTGTAGGAAGTTCAGTGTTGCTTTTGCCAATTCTGCCCCACAGTGAGTGGCAGAAATCACCTGCTTACTGGCTCTTTGTACCCTCCAGCCCATCACTGTGTTTCACCCTCACTTCCACCCTGGCCTCGCTCCATGCCCTGACCCATATGAAGGCCAATGTTCGATCTAGCCATCACCCTAACCCCAGGCTTCAGTTAAGGCTGGAGCACAGCTGAGCCTGTGGAACCCCAGTACATGAAGAGGGAGCCCAGAACCTCTGGTGGATCACCAGGTCCCAGGGTATCTTCAAGATCCGTGCCACTGGCAGAGTCCTCAGAAGACCCACCTCTTTCTCCTCCTGGGAAGACACAGAGACCAACTAACGGAGACATGCCATGTTCTTTTACTTTCTACAGCTTGTCTGCCCCAGAGTAAGGGGATGACCACAGCTCACCTCCTCAGTCCAGCTTAGGGTACATGAGGGAAACCCCTGCTCACTACAGCATTCCCCTTCACCAGCCCAGCCTCTCTCAATTAAAAGGATGCTTTCTAAAGTGCATTCTGCAGCCTGAAGTGCTTTGGGGGGTGGGGCGGGGTGGGGTGGGAGAGTAGCAGCTTGGTCAAAGAAATTTGGAAGATGCTGGATACTTTGCTCCCTTCTTGGAAATTGGCAACACACACTAGCATTTTAAAGATTGCTGATCTATTTAACTGGATTAAACCTAGAGTTTCCCGAGATTCTGGACCACTGATTCCTTTTTGGTCATGCCTATTAATGTCTAATAAACTAGTGCACACCGGATGTGTTTCGGAAAAAGTTACATGGACCATTCCATGTGCACTTCAATCTTGAGGTTCCCAGAGACTTGACCAGCCATGGCTGGACAAGCAGTTCTGCACTCCCGGAGCCTGACCTCTCTCAGATGCTCAGTAGGGAAACAGTCACACTTGAACTTCAAGAACCAGAAATGGATGGAGATGGTATCCAGGGGAGTGGAGAGGTGGTTTGTTTGGGATGATGCCACCATAGGTCAACTGATGGAAAATGTGGACTGGCTTTTCCTATGAGCTGGTCAACAGCTTATGGCTGAACTGGGTGGCCTCAGGCATGGACCTCTGGCTCTTGTGGCCTCAGCTTGCTCTGCTGCAAAAGAGGGGTAAGAACCTGTTTCAAGGATCTCCTGATGATCAGCGGACTGATGGCAGTGTTTTATGCAGGAGGAAGGGTAGTATAGGATCCTGAAATATAGCTACCTGAAGTTCCTGAGAAGGACCTGAAAGCCATAGACTGTCCACTGCACAGCCCTGCTGAGGTCACTTGCTGTGCCACCTCTTCTCACTGATGGGGAAGTTGAGGGCCATATGGGAGCCCAGGACCAGGGTCTGGGGTCCAGGGTGGCAGGAGGAGTGAAGGCAGAGAGGAGTGAAAGAGAGACTGTGATGGGGATAGGCAGAGGAAGGCAGAGAAAGACTAAGTCATATACTGACTTCACCAGAGCCTGGGAGAACACAGAGCAACAGGAAAGGTAGGACCCGGACAACAGGAGAGGTCCCAGTTCTGAGTCTGTGGAGGCCACACCCCCTCCCTTTCAGTCCTGCCTGTTGAGGATCCTCAGACCTGCTAAGGTGGCCCCTGGGGCCAGGTGGCACTGAGACTGAAGCAGCAGGAGGGCAGGAGGATGAGTCAGGCCTGGTGACTGCCACTGCCCCCGGGGCTGACCACTCAGGCACCAGAGTGATACTGGCTAGGGTGGCTGCCTCTCCGGTCACCCTGGGGCCTGCAGGGACTCCCTCCCAACAGTTGCCCTTCCTGCTCTGACTCATAGCGTGTGTCCACCACTCAACCCCTAGTCTAACCTTCAGATGATCCTGGAGGTAGACACGGCAGCGACAGGCCATCTTGTCACCTCAACATCTTAGGGTGGGGGTAAGCTGAGGCTGACAGAGGGAGAGGGCACATGTGGGAACAGTTGGGGGATGCTGACAGTAGATAAGTCAGCAGCAAAGCTGATGAGCTGGGCCTGGGAGCTGTCTCCTTTGTCAGATGGCCAAAGCAGCACAGGCCACCTGGGAAAAGCCTCAGCACTTACTGATTTGGGCAGAAAGGGGCAGGAGGAAAGGGCTCCTCTTGCTTGATCCCCAGGCCAACTAGAGGAGAGGCGCCTTCAAAGCCCTGTGGGTGGTCCTCATGACCCAGGCTCAAGGGCTCCCTGGGCATTCTTGAACCCAGGCTTCCCCCCTCACTCCCACCCTGTTCCCTCCTGGGAAGAGAACTGAGACACTCTTGTTGTCTCCTCCAGAAAGTCTTTGGAGGGGGCTGTGAGCACAGGTGTCATGGTGGGCCCAGGTCCTGCCCATTATGTGGCGAGGAAGGAGACTTCTGTGGGGGTGACAGAGGCCAGGGGGAAGGTGGAGGTGGCATCGGCTCCAAGGACCCGATACAGCAGCTCCTCCTTCTCCTGCTGCAGCTGTCGCCGTACCCGTGACTCCTCCTCCAGGGTCTTTTGGGCCAGAAGCAGGTCCTCTGAGAGCTGCCTGTGGGTGCAGAAAGAGTCTGGGGTGACATACTGGCTGTGGGAGCAGTTGCAGTAGGGACCAATCCATTCCCCCAGGAAGCCCTCCCACCAGCCTACTCTCTATTCCTCCTACCTGTCCTTTGCCTGGATGCCACAGGCAACTCAATCTGTTAACCAAGTCCCCATAGGCAGACAGTTCTGGGTTGCTGCAAAGCTCCACCCCACCACCTAGCTGGGTCATCTGGGACAAGTGATTTGTGATTCGCTCTTACTGACTTTCGGTTTCCTCATTTGTAAAACAGTAGTAATAATAGGAGCCAGCTCACAGAATCTTTATGAGGATGCCATGAGAAAATGTGTAAATTATAATCTGTGCCTGACACACAGTAGCAGCTCTCATGTACAAAGTCCATAGAACTGATTCATCCCACACAGGCCTGCTCAGTTCCAAACTTTGTTTCCTCTTCCCCATGCTGGAAAACATGGATCCTGACTCCCAAGGAAAGAAGAGCCACATTCGCTAGACAGGCCCTAGGCCTACCTGTCAATTCCTTTCCCAGGCTCCCCTGAGACTCTTTAAACTGCAGGTTTTAGTGAAAGAGATTAGTTGGAGGAGGAGGCAGTGGGGACAGCTACCTTGACATCATTGCCTGCTTCTGGGCTCGGACAAGGAGGTCCTCATTCTCCTGCTGCAGGGTTGTTATTTTTTCCTCTAACATCAGATTTTTTTCTTTCTGTAACAAACCAGAAGGAGCTCAGAAAGCTGCCATACTCAATGGGCATAGTGCCTGCTATAATCTCCCTTTCATCTGTGACCCCATAAAACACTGATTCATTGTAGACTAGATATTGTATCTCAGAGGATTAAGGTAGTCTAAAATAAAAGTAACAAGTTAAGAAAGAGCTGCCAACTTTGAATTTTGCTACAGGAGAACGTTAAAAGAAAAATACAGCCCCTATCATCTCATGGCACCATTAGTTCATAGAAGCAAGGATATTGTTTGTTCTTCAAAAGTGGTAAGGAAGTGGGGTTATGATGGTACATGCCTATAATCCCAGCACTTGGGAGGCTGAGGTAGGAGGTGGTGAGTTCAAGGCCAGTCTGGGTTACATAGTAAGATCCTGTCTCAAAAAAAAAAAAAGTCATAAAGACATTATCTATATAAAAAATTAAGTTAGTCTGCTATACTTTTCTTGAAGAATAGTTCAACAAAAATGTATAGGGTACATTTGAGATGTATGAACTTGTGTGGCTGATGAGATCTCTTCCAGAACAACACAGTCTATTTGTATTCTGCCCTAGGATTCTGAGGCCTATGATGTCCTGCAGACAAAGCCACCCAGGTCTTCAATGCCCTCAGCTCCCCAGCCCCGTCCTTGTTGGTGCTGGCCTCCCACAGCTGCCTGGACTTTCAGTCTCACTTCTTTCCTAAGCCCCTGCTAGGCATGTGACATCTGCCAGCCCCTCCTGATTAGCCAGGCTACCTGCCCCTCTGTTGCCCAAATTACAGCACAAGAATAGCCAAGAAAAGCTCTGAATGACATGGAGCCACTTGTGGAGCCACAGATCAGCCTCAGATGGTCTGCATTGGTGGCCAGCCAAAGCTGATATGAACCAGGCTGGGGCCTTGGCTGCACACTTTACAAGGGAAATGCCAGAAGCTTCAGGGGAGGCTGCATCCCCCAGCCACGGACCACTGTTTCCGCGAGGATCAGCTGCTTGTCCAGCTCGTGAATCCGCTCATTCTTCATCTCGATGACAAAGTGCAAGCTCTCCAGCTCCTGCTCCCAGAACAGGCTGGGGCTCCCGTAATCCTAGACAGGGACACAAAGTGACCTTGTGAGACCAGCAGGTAAAAAAAGAGGCATGGGCTACCTCTCCATTCTACCACCAGCTCACTGTTGGACTTGCACAAGCTGCCTCCCTCTCTTCACCCATGGTGTTTCTGTCCATTTCATTTTACCCCAGCGACACCCTTTAAGGCATGTTCTAGCATCTGCATAGGTGAGGGTGCTCAGGTCAGGTAGGATGAGCTGCCTGTGCTAAGTGGTAGGTTTGCTATTTGCACCTGGCTCTCTCTGAATGTAGAGGCTGTGCCCTTTGCCATACATATACCTGTTTCTGAGCCTCACCCTACCTGTCAGTGAAATGGGCACCCTTTTGTTTCTAGGCCCTTGTGAAGGTGAGAGTGTCAGGCCCTTGAAGAGGGCCTGGCCTCTCCATCTGCCCAACGCTGACCTCCCTGGAGTTTTAAGGAGGAAAGTTTCATGGGTGTTCTGCACCTACCTGGATGTGCTTCTTATAGTCTTGGCTTAGAGTGGACTCTTCTACCCTTTTCATCTTGGCCTGAAATACCTCTAGCTGTGAGGTCAGTCTCGCTATGGTGTCCTGGAGAAGGGAGCAGGAGGGAGATGATCAGAGCCTGGCTCATCGAGGTGGACTTCACTGTGTGCCAGAGAAATGTTTCGGGTTCTTCAGTCTGTCTCTGGTCTGCCCTACACAACAATCAATGCAGGTTTAACCTACTTCAACTAGCTTCAAACATCCCAGTCCTACCTCTTGCTGTACAGCTTTTAATAGCTCCCTAAATCCTTGGTGCCAATATACTTGTACTCAAGGCCACTCTTAGCCTGGCATCCAAAGCCCACCCCCGCCAGGCTCCAGAGATTCTCCAGTTTTATCTCTCACTGCTCCTGTCTGCAAAGCAGCCAAATGTCCTATCACTCTCCCAACTGGAAGGTGCATTTCTGTTGCCAAACTTTTCCGTGCCGGGGACCTCCTCCACCCAACCTTGACCATGACCTTTGGGACAGAGTACAACCCCTTAACATGGCTCACAGGCTCCCACCTTCTGGCCCGCTTACCTCTCCAGCCTCACCCTCTCTCCCACTCCAACCTGCACCCCAGCATCCTGAGTTTCTTTCTGCTCCTTATGATTCCTAGTTTCCCCCCTTCCCTCCCTGCTTTTGAACAAGGTGTATGAATCTATCTGCCTGGGCACCCTGCCTGCCTTTCCTCACTGAAGAGTTCCAGTCCATCCTTCAGGTTCCAGCTCAGATCAGATTCCCTCTAGGAGTCTTCCCTGAGCACCCAGGGTGGCTTCTGTGTTTACACAGACCCCTGGCATCTCCCAGTGTCTTTAGAAAACAAGGCCTACCCCAATCGCAAACCAAACCCTGTGGAGCTAATTACCCGCTAACCACATCAAGGGGCAGGATACAAAGAAGGCAGGCATCCCAGCTCCTCATAGCTAGAGGCCATCAATTTGGACTTCCCAGGGCTCCATGCTTCTTCCCTCCATACCAGAGACTGATACTGCCCAGCCCTTCGCACCTGAAAGGCAGCTTTGGCCTCCTGGAAGGAGTGTGTAAAGGCTTCTTTCTCCTGCTCGTGTGAGGCCTGGAGGACTGGGGGGAAAAGGGATCTCTGTAAACTCAGAAACTTTCCCCCAAAGCTTTCTGGAAACCCCTCAAGGCCAGAAAGGAACAGATGATCACCTGGGGCCTGTAGGGTCCAAGAGTCAGGGAATGTCTTATGCATCCTTCTAGGTCTTAGGCTTGCTTGGGCATGAGGCCCAAAGTTCAATTTCTAGTACTGCCAACACACACACACACACACACACACACACACACACACACACACACACACACACACACTTTTTCATAAAAGCTCCTGGAAATTAAGTCAAATTAAATCCTATGAAACAAACTACAACTGTGACCCCTTCCAGATTGTGGGTGCCACCCACACCTCACTGAGGCTAAGATCCAAAGATTTTGCCTCAAGCTTCTCTACCTCATGTGACATCAAGCCACAGAAACTGCACAGGACCAATGCTAAAAAGCACTGGTTTAGTCCAATCACAAAATCAAAGTACAGAGCTGTTGTAAGTGCCCTGGATTTGTGGCCAGGAAATCTACTTGGTCCTGCCTCCGTTTCTTCACAATTGAGGGACCTTGAGAAGGTCACATCACACATCAAAAGTCCTGTTGCCTCAACTGTGAATTGGGAAATCATCCATTTTGAACAATAAAGAGAAAAAAATGAGCAGGGTCTTAGGGACCTGTAAGATAAAGTGCCTGACATTTGTATCATGAGTGCCACATAAGAGAAAGAGAACACAGAGAGAGCATCTGAAGAAAGGATGGTTGATCACTTCCCCAGTTTGGCAAAGCATAAACCTACAGATTGGAGGAGATGGTGAACCTACCAAGCAAGTGCAAGGCCCTGAGTTCAAAACCCTGTACCACCAAGCTGGAGGGAAGAGGATAGAGCAACCAACATGATAAGATTTCTACATTCCACTTGAAGAGGTAACATATGAATTCTAAGTGGACTGTTAAGTAAATATATTATGATTCTTAGTGCAACAACTTTAAAAAGCCATACATAGAGACACATAACAAAGACAACAGGTGAGTTAGAATGGAATACTACACTAAAACATGCTAAAGTTCTCAGAAAGAAAGCAGGAAGGGAAAACAGAGGCTGAAAAACAGTGAGAACAAATAGAAAAACAAATATTAAAATGGAAGACCCAGGGCTGGTGGAGTGGCTCAAGTGATAGAGCACTTCCCTAGCAAATGTGAGGTCTTGAGTTCAACTCCCACACTGACAAAAAAATAAAAGGAAGACTTAAATGTTCCAAACACACCAAAGAACGTGTCATGGATTCAAAAACAACAACAACATGCTTGTCATAGCTGTCTGTTGCTGTGAAGGAGGAAAGTGTATTTGGCTCACAGTTCTAGAAGTTTCAGCCCATGGTTGCTTGGCCCTGTTGCTTGTGCCTATGGCAGCACAGTACATCATGGTGGAAGCACCTGCAGATGCCACCTCAACGTGCCCGGATGTAGAAAGATAGACAGGAAGGGCTGGGGTCCCAATTTGCCCTGTAAGGGCCTCCCCCCACTGACCTAACTTCCTCCCACCAGGCCCCACCTCCTAAAGGCTCCAACACCTCCCAACAGCTCCACAGGCTGGGACCAGCCATTCAACACATAGGCCTTTGGAGGATACTCAAAATCAAAACCATAGCGGTGCTGTTTACAGGAAACTCACTTTAAATAGGTAGGCTTAAGGTAAGGGAGTGGAAAAAGAAACATTTAGCAATAAAGTGGTAGTAACTATATTAATTTTAGACAAAGAACCAAAAGGAGAAATATACAAATATACAGTTATAGTTGGAGACATCAACATTCCTCAGTATTTAGTAGAAGACAGACAGAAAATCAGCAAGGATACAGACTGAATACCATAATCACCCAAACTTGATCAACTTGACTGATTTATAAATGATTCGACCTAACAGTAGCAAAATACACGTTCTTCTTAAGCACATGTGATACAGTCACAAGACAGACCACATCCTGAATCATAAAACAAACCTTCAAATTACAAAGAGCACAATACAAACTATGCTCTCTCTACTGGAACAAAGATGGAAATCAATAAGGCAAAGAGCAGAGAAATCTCCAAACTTGGAAATATACTTCTACACATTCAATGGGCCAAAGGAAAGTCTCAAGAAAATTTAGAAAATGTTTCAACTGGACAAAATAAAAATGTAAAATGTTACTGTGGACTGTAGATAAGTCAGTGCTTAGGGAGCAATTTGTATCAGAAAGTTCTCGCATCGGTAATCTGAACTTCCAGTTTAACAAAACAGGAAAAAGAAGGGCTGGAGGTGTGGCTCAACTGGTACAGCACCTGCCTGGCAAGCATGAAATCCTGATCTCAAACCATGTACAAGAAAAAGAGAGAGAGAGAGAAATGGACCAGGTGGCTCAAGCTTGTAATCTTAGCTACTTGGGAGGTGGAGATTGGGAGGATTGAGGTTGGAGACCAGCCTGACCAAAAAACGTTCTCAAGACCCCATCTCAACCAATAAAACCTGGGCACTGTGGCAAATGCCTATCACACCAGTTATGAGTGAAGCAGAAATAGGAGGATCGCAGTCCAGGCCTGCCAAGGCATAAATGCAAGACCCAATCTGAAAAGTAACTAAAGCAAAAAGGGCTGGAGTATGACTCCCACGGTAGAGCACCTGCCTGGCAAGCCAAGGCCCTGAGTTCAAACCCAGTACTGCCAACCCTTCCCACAAACAAACAAACAAACAACAGAAAAAGGCCAGGAGTGGTGGCTCATTTCTGTGATCCCAGTGCCTGAGAAGCTGAATTGGGAGGATCACAAGTTCAAAGCCATCCTGGGCTGCATAGCAAGGTATTGTCTCAAAAAAGAAAAAATAAGAAAAAGAAGAGATAACAAAACATAAAACATAAGCAAGCAGAAGAAATAAAAATAGAAAACAATGAGAGTGACAATGGGCAAATGGAAAAAACCCAATGAAACCAAAAGCTTATTTCATTGACAGGATTAATGAAATTGATACCCTCAAATAATGATGACAAAGAAAAACAGAATCCACAGATTATGAACCTGAAGAACGACAGAGACAAAGCAGACAACTGAGATGACGTTATAGAAATACTGTGAGCTATCTACGCTCATCAATCTGACAATTTAGATGAAACAGACCAATTCCTCAAAAACTACAAACTACCCAAACACCCAATGTGAAACACATAATCTGAACTTCCTAAAGTTACTAAAAGAATTGAGTTTGTAGTTAAGCACATTCTGGAAATGTCCATGCACAGCTGACTTCACTGGCCAATTCCACTAAATATTTAAGAATGATATACCACAATTCTATGTAATTTCCAGAAATAGAAGTGGATGGCACACTTCCCAATTGATTCTGTGCAAGTAGCTTTATCCAGATATTAGAAATGCACAGAATAAGAAAACTGTAACAAACACTTCTCATGATCATAGACACAACACTCTCTATAAAACAGTAACAGCCAGGTGTAGTATGTACTCCTGTAATCCCAGCACTCAGGAGGCTGAGGTAGGAGGATTGAGAGTTGTAGGCCAGTGCAGGTATAGTGAGTTCCAGGCCACTGAACTACACAATAAGACCCTGTCTCAATCCCCTTGCCAAATATGAGAAATAAAACATTAGCAAATCAAAATCAGCAAAATATAAAAATAATAATACACCATGACCAGGTGGTATTTATGCCCGGAATGCAAGGTTAGTTTAATACCTAAAAACCTCAAATCAATGTAATTTACCACACTACATCCTATAGAAGAAAACCCACACGATCACATAGGTCACAGGTTTAAATGCAAAACCTATAACCATAAATTTTGGGGAAAAAAAGGTGGGGTGGGAGAACTCTTGGTTTCCTGGGCTTTAGCAGAATTCACAGATACGACAGCAAAAGCATAAGAAAGAAAAGAAAAAATAATAAGCCTAACTTTCTCAAAATTAAAACCTTTGCTTTAGGAAAGACATCATTAAGACAATGAGCCAGGCACCACTGGTGGCTCACGCATGTAATCCTCACTTCTCAGGAGGCAGAGATCAGGAGGACCAAGGTTTGAGGCCAGCCTGGGCAAAAAGTTCATGAGAGCCTATCTCGAGAATACCCATCACAAAAAATTGGGCTTCTGGAGTGGCTCAAAGTGAAGACCCGGAGTTCAAACCCCAGTACCACAAAAACAAACAAACAAAAACAGTGAAAAAGCCATTTACAGAGTAGGAGAAAATATCCCCAAATGCAAAGTACTTGTTTTGAAAATAAATAGAGGTCTCTCAAAACTCAACTGTAAGAACTGTAGCTAATCTAACTAAAATGGGGAAAGGACAGACACTTGCCCAAAGAGGACACACAGACATCAAATAAGCACAAATAACATGTTCAACTTTACTCATCATCATTAAAATGTGAGATGATTTAAATCGTCATTTAAATCATCTCACCAAGCCCATGGTGAGATATCACTAAGTACTGGAATGGCTTAAATGAAAAATATGACGACAACAACAAACGTTGGCAGGAAGGAGCAGAGGAAGCGATTCATCTCTGATGGTAGAGAACAGTTTAGCTGTTTCTCATGTGTTTATTGTATGACCTATCAACCCCACTGCTGCGTTCAGCACAGAGAACACATGTCCACACAAAAGCTTCTCTGTGGCTGTTTAGAATAGCTCTGCTCACAATCACCTCAGGCGGGAAATAATCCAAATGTTTTGCAATAAGCAAATGAGCAAACAATGGAATACGATGCAGCAATGAAAAAGAATGCATTTCTGAGACATGCAACAACTTGAATAAATCTCACAGGCATGATGATGATCAAAGGAAGCCAACAGAAAGCCATATTATATTAGTCCATTAATATAATAGCTCCCAAAAGACAAAATTATAAGGATGGAGGACAGGTCAGTGTCACCAAAGATTGGGGTGTGGGTGGGTGTGAGCACGAAAGGGTAGACAGAGAGTTTGGGGGTGATGAACTGTGTTACACACTGATTGTGGGGGCAAATGAATGTGTGTGTGAGAATTTATGGGACTGTACACAAAAAGTAAATTTTACTGTGTGATAATTTAAAAATAGAAAATAAAAACAAAAGATAACAAAGGGTCATGAAATGTGGAACCCCCAGTCTGCCCCAGTTACTTATTACTCCCCCAAATAAATGAAATCCTGCGTATTTCCCCCAGGCTATGACTTTATTCATTCAACACACTTATGTAGCACTTAATATGTGCCAAGTAATTAAAAAATAAAGAGATTGTGACTAGTGAAGAATGCAGGATAAACAATTCCTTCCTCTTTGGGTTTACAGTAGGATTTTTTTGGGAGAGTGGTGGGACTGGGATTTGAACTCAAATCAAAGCAGGTACTCTACTGCTTGAGCCACACCTCCAGTCCATTTTGCTCTGGTTATTTTGGCGATGAAGTCTTGTGAACTATTTGCCTGGGTTGGCCTCGAGCCTTGATCCTCCTGATCTCAGTCTCCCAAGTAGCTAGGATTACAGGCACGAGCCACCTACCGTGGCCAGCTTCATTGTGACTTTTTGATTTGCATTTTGCCAATGACTGATTTGTTGGGTATCTTTTTATGAGCTTGTTGGCAATTTATATGTCTTCTTTGGAGAATGTTAGATATATTTTGACAATATTGAAATTGACCTTGAAAATGCTATACAGATTTTTGTCCTCTCATCATCAGATTAGCATGACCTCTCTTCAGAATTATTTTTTTTAAAAACACAGGATTATTTTATACAAAAGACCAACAATCACATGAAAAATGTATCTTTTCATTTAAATTATATCAACTATGTTTGCAAGTGTGCTGTTACAAAATGTTTACAAGGGCTAGATCACAGACATTTGCTTACTTCCTGTGAGTCTAGACATCTAGATTTGAGCTACTGTAAATAACACTGCTCTGAATGTCCTTTGCATAACTGTACGCCGCCATTTCACAGTAGGTCCTCAGATTCGACTAACTAGAACAGAAGTCTGAGCAATTTTAAGAAGCTTGAAACATATTGCAACATTAGCACAAAACATGTTGAAATGGAAATAGAACCTACCTGGGAGTTTAAAGAGCTGTTGCAATGTTAACACACCCTGCAACAGACCTGGTCTGTGGCTCAACATCCTGGGTTCTTAGTTCCATTTCCGCCTGAAATCTACCTGCTCTCCCTCCCAAGGATTTATGGGGACACAAATTGTCCTCCTACCATTGCTTTGATGCTATTTTTAGTACTATAAATATGTCAATAAAAGATTTCCTACTGTTGCCGGGTGCCAGTGGCTCACACCTATAATCCTAGCTACTTGGGAGGCTGAGATCGGGAGGATCATGGTTCAAGGCCAGCCTGGGCAAAAGGTATGTGAGTTCCCATCTCCAAAATAACCAGAGGAAAATGGACTGGAGGTATGGCTCAAACAACAGAGCCTTTCTTGCAAGAGTGAAGCCCTGAGTTCAAACCCCAGTCCCACCAAAAAGGGGGGAGGGGGCTGGAGGTGTGGCTTAATGTGTAGAGCACCTGCTTCAAAAGTGCTTTGTCAAAAAATAAAACAAAACAAAGTCACACATAGAAAGAAAACACAAAGAGAAGCCCCGCAATGAGATGGCGCTCACACTCACTGGGAGGACAGTGTAAGATGGTGGAAAATTACAAGACGATGTATGACTGGCCACCACTCACACGAAAAGATGCTCGACAGAATTAGTCACCAGGGAAATGCAAGTCAGAAGCACATGTCAGGACAGCAATAAAATGACATGCAGGGTGGGACACGGAGAACCTGGGAATGTAAGTAGTCCAGCCCTTGTGGACAAGAGCTCAGTGGCTTCTCAAAATCCCACATTCCCCAGCAATTCTCCTGGCTGGGCACCCAGGGGAACTGAAGAGCTGATCAAGCAGGTGCTGTGGCAATGGCATCATTCACAGGGGCTAAGGTAGAGGCAGCTTAGATCCGCCAACTGACGGATGGGTAGACAAAGTAAGGTGTGTCTGTTCAGTGGAGTATTATTCAGCCATAAAAAGGAATGGAGTGCAGACACAAGCTATAGTATGGATAAGCCTTAGAAACATACTGGGTGAAGGAAGCCAGATGTGTGGGGCCACAGGTTGGATGATGTGAGTGTCCAGAATGGACAAGGCCATGGTGGCAGAGAGCAGAGCAGCCTTTGCCAGAGGCTGGTGGGAGGCTAAGGAGTGACTACATGCAGATGTGGGGTTTCCTCCTGGGGAGATGAGAATGTTCTGGAACACTGGCACTGCTTACTTGGCACTGTGAATGCACTGACTGTCACATGTAGAATTGTCTATTTTACCAGTACAAAAAATAGACACACAAACTTTGCCACACCAAATCTACTAGGAGGTTATTCTCAAGATAAAATCTTAAATGTGATCAAAACCTCGTACCTGTAATCCTGGCTACTCAGGAGGCAGAGATCAGGAGGATCGCACTTCAAAGCCAGCCCAGGCAAATAGTTCATAGCTCAAAAATAGTTTCATATCTCGAAAATAACCATCACAAAAAAAGAGGTGGTGGAATGGCTCAAGGTGTAGGCCCTGAGTTTAAACCCCAGTACCACACACACACAAAAATTTTACAAACTGAAGTTCACTGATGGCTATTATAAATAGTGGCAAAATTTTTTTGAAATTACCTAAATATTAACTAAACAGATGGGATTCAGTTAAATGAAGAGGGTGCATACTCAATGCTTTACTGTTACTAAAACTTAAAGAAGAGTTTATTGACAGAATGCTAGTTAAATTCAAAGTAAAAAAAAAATCAAGTTACTAATGTGTTTATAGACATATATTCTATATATTTATAAAGAAATGAAAGTGACCTATACAAAAGAGGTTGGGACAGTGACTAGCTCTGGATAAAATTACACAGTGTAAGTTTTCTCAAGAATCAAATAAGAAGTACTAGCAAGTACTCACCAAGTATCTTGCACTGTTCTAAATACTATCTGTCTGTCATTCAACTGTTTAACTGTCACAAAGACCTGTGAGGGAGGTCTCCAAGGTTCCAAGGTTCTCCAGCTGGAAGGAGTGGAGTTGGCTGATTCAAACCCAAGGTCTGTGGCTTCAGAGAATGGGAACTTAACCTCTATGCTATAAGATCTTTAAGTTTAATTCATACATTCTAAATTTGCTATGACGAACACATTTGATAAGAGAAGAGGGAAGTGCTATTTTAAGAAATACTCAGCCTAGCCATAAATATTAAGAGCTATCATCACTGTGGGGATGGAAGATGGATATTTTAAAGTTCTTCTATTTGCGTAGGTTTTCTAAATTTCCTTTAATGAATATGTATTGCATTTAAAATAGAAAGGGAAAAATCCTCTCAAAAATGGTAAAAAGCAAAGCATGGTGCCAGACTTTTAAAGTCATGCCCTAGCTGGCAGTGGTGCACGCCTGTCATCCCAGTACACAGAAGACTGAGGCAGGAGGATTGCAAGTTCAAGGGCAGCCTAGGCTATACAGCAAGACCTTGTCATACATACACATACACAGTCATGCCCAAAGGAAAATTCTATCATTGCCCTAAGACCAAGGATCCTGTAAACTCCAGCTTTGGAGTAGCTGTCTACTTGTGGCCCAGAGGGAGGAGAGGGGCCCTGTGGAAGCCCCAGATGAGCACAGCAGGAGGGGCAGGAGGAAGAGCCTCTCACATCACCTCCATCCTCACCTTGCAGGGCCTCCTTGTATTTTCCTTCCAGGACTCTTCGCTGCTGGTCCAGTCTCTCCCGAAGTTCTAGCTCCCTCTCCTTCTCCATCTGGGTGAAGAGTCCAAGCCAGGAGCGAGACTGAGCAGGTTTAGCCTAGCATCTCCAAGGGGGCCGGAGAGGGCAGGAAACTTCCAAGTCATGGTTGGCATGGCAGGCTTTACCCTCTTTAGGGCTCAGGAAGGGTTCACAGAGGATTATCTAGGTGGGAAGGGTCTTGGAAGTCTGATCTGGACACTCAGTAGAGGCAGGAGGCTAGAGGTTCCTCTACTGAGTTCCCTCTTCTGTTGCTCTGTATAACAAGCAACAGCTCCTTCCCTTCCCAGGCCGCTATTCTAACCATGGGCAGACCTGTGGCAAGTTCCCTCTACCTTCTGCCCTCCTGGGTCCCATGGAGCCAGTCTGCTCCCTCAGCCCAGACAGCCCCTCAGAGAGCTGTGCCTCTTCAGCCATGCTCACTGTCCCACACTTGAGATGTTTCCCAGTCCTTTAAGGGCACAGCTGGTAGGTACCCCACAGGCAAGGCACAGCTGAAAGGGGGTTCTAGCCCCAGCCTGTGTGATCTGGGACCAGCTCCTTTTCCCCTCAGGAGGTGGTGCGGGGGAGGGGGGGCAACTTGTGGTCTGTAGGGACCCTGTCAAGTCTCACAGTTAAAATTCCACAGAAAATGTCAGGGTCAAACAACATCAAGATGATGATTCTATCAAAGCAAACTAAAGACCCACATATACACACAGCTAACCCACCTCTCATAAAAGGTGTTTCTGGAACTCATGTCCAGGAAAGAATGTTCTAGTGTGTTTGGGATGCACCTGGAGGGCAGGCTCTGGACTTGACTCCCCCTGTACCCCTCTTAGCAACAAGCAAACCACACAATTTAATGGAACAATTAATTTATAACAACAGAGCCATTTTTAAAGAGACTTTGAGATTCAGAATTTCGCAGATGCAGATGATTTAGAGGAAGCATTTGTACACCATCCTAAGATCTCCTTACTGCTTTAGCACCTCCCCTGCTAAGGGAGGAAGCTGAGGCAGACAGAAGGGAAGGGTAGTGACCCAGCCAGGAATGAGGAAGAGGAAATCCTGGGCTTAGGTTGTATTCAGTTGTCATCCTCTTTAGTCTCCTTTAATCTGGAATTGTTCCTCCATCTTTCCACATCTTCTGTGACCATGACATCTGACTAATAGAACTTGATGACTGTGCGAAATGTCCCTCAATTTTCATTTCCAAATCATTTTGAAAGCCTTGGCATTACCTCCTCAGAGGCCTCTGATCTTCTCCCCACTTGGTTGAGTGCTTCTACTATGTATTTTCACAGCTCTCTCTAAACTTTTTATAGCCCTTATAATTGTAGTAAAATTATAGTAGTTGGGTTTTATTCTCTCTCTTCTCTTTTCTTTTCTTTTTCTTCTTCCTTCTTTTCTTCTTCTCCCCCGCCCCCCCTCTGCTTTGAACTCTCTAGCCTCCCGCCTCAGCCTTCAAAGTGCTGGGATTGCAGGTGTGTGCCATCACATCAGGCTGTAGTTGTGTTTAACACCTGATTTTTTAATTTTTTTGTCTCAGGCAGAATAAACTATGCTGCCATAGCCAAACATGGCAAAGTCTCAGTGGCCTAAAACAAAAGGGTTATTTTTTACTCACTATATCTCCATTTTGGGTAGGTAGGGATCTTTAATGTTCAGGGATCATTATCCAGGGAGACAGGTCACTGGAGCATCGCTATTTCCAGCAACACCAGTCTCTTAGTTAGAGCAAAAGACCTCGGGGTGCCTCAAATCAGCAATTAAGTGCTTAGCCGTAAATGACCCCTGCTGCCGGAAGTGACCTTGCGGGAAAGTAACGCTGGTCTTCCTTACACAATCATCCGCCATAACTAGTTCAATGCCCCATCCAACCAAGAGGTGGGCCAGAAGGGCAATGAATTGAACAGCACCAACGACTTTGACTCTTCTTAATTAAGTAGCTTTGTGATAGCAGCTGCTGGCTCTGCTGGCCTCAGCCAATGCGCTGGCTTGTAGTGGCCCAATATAAATATGTGCCCAGTAGGTCAAGGACTCCCTTTTGTGCAAAAGATTGAGATTCTTACAACAGTTCTTCCCTGGGGATTATCAGGGGGAAAAGGGCCAGGCAGGGGTAACTAGGACTTACCTGTTGGGCCCATTTCTTCTGCTCCTCTTCATGTTGCTGGAGGATTCTGGTTATGTCCTTCTGGTGCTGCTTGGATTCCTCAGATGCACATAGCTGGACATTTGTGGCTGGAGGTGAGAACTCAAAAAATTTAGGCAGAGCAGAGGGGTCAGGGCCCATGGAAAGGGTGTGAGAGGCCAGGGTGGAAGGGGGAGCACGGAGGTTTCCACCTTCAGGATGGCTTCAGAGGTAGCCCCTAAGAGCGCTCTGGCCTTGGAGATGCACCTTCAAGGCAGGAGCTGGTGGTCTCATTTGTCCCCTGGTATCTGCAGCAGGGCTGGCAACTCGCAGGGCAGTTGGGACTCTAAGAGTGTTCTATTTGCTCCAACTAACATCTCAATTAGGAAATAAGTAGTTGCTGAGATTAAATAGCTTTTATTTAATAATACAGATTTCCAACTTTTTCTGAAGAATCCAATGAACAGCAAGGGATGCCTCTATGTCAACAGGGGCTGGAGCCGAGGTTCAGCTGCCTTTTTGGCAAGGACTTGGCTCTGTGGTATAGAAGGGGCCACCTTGTCATTTTCTTTACCTGAGAGGGCCTGTAAGTATTTCAGTTTGTGACCCCCTTGCCTTTACCATCTCCCCAGCTGGAGGCAGAGGTGCCTGTGACCAGGAAGGAGACTGGACTAGGAAATCTACCCTTTGCTTCAGGAACTCCAAAATAGGCCCTGCCAGTGCTACTTGGAGTCTAACAGAGGCTGGGCATGACCCAGGGCAGTACCCATCCTCCATGCCTCAGCTGGCTAATGTGTGGAATCAGAATAAGAACGGTGCATCCTTATGGAGCTACTGAGATCATTAAATCAAAAAACAATAAAAATAATAAAAGCAGATAAGGAGTCCTGAGAGTGTACCACACCCAGTGCTGTTCCAAGCACCTCACAAATATTCACTTAGTTTACAAAATAACTAGTTTGGTGGGTACTGTTTATGCCCATTTCATGTAGGAGGAAACTGAGGCACAGAAGGTTGTCTAAGATCACCCAGCTCACACTCAGGGAGTATGGCAAACACACCTAATTCCTCCCTTTCTTCTGGCTTCTTGTACCCAAAAAGAAATGGGGTGCCAGGCACTCTGGAGGTGTTTATTCTAATTGTTCACTAAACATTTCCCCTACAGGTTCAACAGTGCTCATGGCCAGCTAATTCTAGTGTCACCAGCGTTACTGTTAGTTCTATAATTTGAGAATGACAGGCAGGGCCTGGCAGAGATGTGAGGATGAGGCAATCGCCAACGCTGTGGTCAGTCCCATCAGGATAAAGTGGGAGCTGTTTTCCCTCAGTCCCAAGCTCCACAAGAAGATAGAGGTTAGGGGACAGCAATGGTCAAGGTCAGACAGTGCAGACCGTCATAAATCCTGTAGCTCACACGTTGGTCCATGATATCAGCCTGATAGCATGATAGAGCGGCCTGTCTAGAGAGGATCTGATTTTAAAAGCTATCTCCTCTCTAACAATGCATTCTTCAGGGATTTGCATTGAGTTCATCAGTTGTAGGTCCCCAGACCTGTGTTTTTGATGTCCTTGAGGTCATTTTTATATTGTCAACTGAAGAGCTTCAGAATTCTGGTCTGATTGCTTATCAGTATTGAACATCACCTACAATCCATGTACTGGCAGCCCTTTGGCTGTAACAGGACACCTGAGGCAGGGAGCTCATTCTGTCACCAAGTAGCTGAGGGTTTTAAACCAACAGCTACACAAACATTTCTTTGAGGCTGGGCTGAATTCAGTCTGCAGACTATTGTTGCCTTAAGGCCCTAGTACTAACCTCTGGGTCACTGTGAACAAAGCTTATCTTTCTTCTCCATCAGGGGACTTCAGACACTTGGACACAACTGTTGTTTTATGACAATGTCTTCTTTCCACATGGGACATTTTATGATCCTTCAATGGATCCATGTTGGATCTGTTTTCCAGATTTTTTTACCAGCCTGATTATGTTCTGATGTATTCCCTCCAGTTTTTCTGAATCTCTGAAAATGTATTATCCAGAAATACACATAGCACAGTAGGTGTGGCGTATATATCATCAGCTCAGAGCAGGGAAGCTCTGGGGATTATCACCTCCCTGATTTAATACAAAGTACTTCCATTAATATGACCCACTTAAGGTCTCATGAGATATTTAGGTAGCTCTGTCAGTTTTGTTGATTATTACGGTGGGGTTGGCTACTCACCTGTGTCCTTATTAAGGGGACCCAATTCCTGTGGTTCTGGGTGGGATAGTTGATCTGGCTCTTGGTGCCTCTGGAAGAAACAAGACAACAATGAGCCAGGTATTTGAGCTATTACCTAGTGGGCACCTCAGGCAACCTTGGCCACTGCTGGCTGAACCTGATCAGTGAGTACCAGGTGCAGAAAGGCTCTCTCTCCATGTCAAAAATCATGGTGGTACCCAGATTTCACTCATGAGGAGAAGAGATGTATTTGTTTTGAAATAGGGTCTCACTATGTAGTCCACGCTGGTCTCAAAGTCACGATCTTCCTGCCTCAGTCTCCTGAGTGCTGGGATTAGAGGTGTGCACCACCACGCCCAACCAGGAGTATTTTTTTTTTCATTTTTCTTTTATTATTCATATGTGCACACAAGGCTTGGTTCATTTTTCCCCCCTGCCCAGGAGTATTTTTTAATGGGAGAGTTGATAGGAGTTAATGACCAAGGATACTGAAAAAAATAATTTGTAGGTGCTTACTACAAATAAAGGACATTTTCACCTTCCAAAACACAGTAAGGGATATTCAGGGGCAGTTCTTCCAGGAAAGGGGACCTGATGCACTCAGTATTACACACTCCCCCCACGTGTTTAATTTTCTCATTTCAGTGCTGGGGTGTAGCTCAGTGGTAGAGCTTTCCTTACAAGCGCAAAGCCTTGGGTTCATCCCCAGCACCACGATACAGAAACAAATCATTTCTTCATTTCAGCCCAGATAAGTGAAAAAGTTGGTCAAGGTCTGGCACCCGTCACTGGACAAGACTTGGGGTAGAAAAACAATTCAGACCTTTTACACACTTTTCACATATTCTAAGAAGGAAAAAAAATGTTCTAGGCCTCATTTTATAAAACGCTTTAAAAAAGGATGTCAGCTCCTGAAAAAAAATTACAAAAATATTCAATAGTAAATTAGTACCATAAAAGCAAAACACTACTTTTTATGATGGTAACAGGTTTGCAAAAGGTAATTATTAGAATAAAAACTACTTGAAGTTAAGACTCACTGAAATACTGCTGCCAAGCACACTTGTGACTGGGGAGGAAAGATAACCTAGAGAAGGCTTCTAGACTCATCTGCCCCTCCCTCACAGTGCCACGCACAGAGCCTCCCCCAGGCCCTGGTGTCTGATCCGCCCATGGTTGGGCCAGCCTGATGGTGTGGCTCCCACTCACTTGGTGAGGACTCAGCCCTGTCTTCCCAGGGGAGAGGAGGAGGGTGTCAACACAGGAATCTGGGGAAGTGACAGCAGCCAGCCTCCCTGCCCTGGGCTGGAGTAAGGAGGAGATAAGGCAGACATTTGGCTCTTCCCTGTTGCCATCACTGGTTTTGTTGAATTGGAGTAATGTTTTTGTAAGAGCAAGAATTCCTGGACTCTAGTCCTGGCTTTGCTACAAACATGGCCAAGTTCCCCCCACCCCACTTCCCACTCCTCCCCAGGGGTCTGTTTCCTCCTCTGTGAGGAGAGGAGAGAGGAGAGGAAGTCTAGCCATTTAATTCCACAGTCCCCATGAGGATCGAGCCCCAAGTATCTGGTTATTACAAGAGAGGAAACTGAGGCTCTAGGGGGTTTAAGACAAGATCATAGGCAGGTATGGTGGTGCACAACTGTAATCCCAGCACATGGGAGGCTGAAGCAGGAGGATCACTAGTTTGAGGCCAGCCCAGGTTACATAGAAAAACCCTGTCGCAAAACAAACAAATGCAAAAAGCCAAACCAAAAAACAACAAAAGACATGGTGGTACTGTGCCGATATGTCTAAGTGAGCACAGAACCAGGTGTCAGAATTTTACACTGTGGGGCAAAGTAGTTAAGAACTCCAGGGTTCTAGAAGCACCCAGATCTGGATTCAAATCCTAAACCCAACACTGTGTGGCTGTCTGACCTCTCCAGGCCTCAGTGTGCTCATGAAGGGCTATCAGAAACAACACCCCTAAAGATCTAGCACAGCCTAGGAGCCTAGGAGCTCAGATACTGCAAAAGGTCGTGCTTTCCATTTGAGAAAAGTGACAGTGAAGACCCCTCAGGGCTGTGGCAGGTCCCTCGGGCTGCCACCAGTTTCTATTTTGTCATCTGAAATAAGATCAGAAGTTCTGCCAAATAGCAGCGACCATAGGAGGGTGGAGAACACTTCTCCAGACAGCTGCCAGAGCACAAGCAGGACGTGACCTTGCTTGAGCTTGGATCCTTCAGAGCCTATCAGAACCATTCCCAGGACAGCACCTTTCAAATGACATTCGACATTTGAGACCTGACATTCGAGACCCAATGTGGTCTGTCCTCCATCCTTTATTCCCTTATTCCCTTATTTCCTTCCTTCCTTTCTCCCTCCCTCCCTCTCCCTCTTTCTCCACCCGACTCTCCCATCACTTTCTTAATACTTAAATATTTGCAAACATATTTTTCCAGTTACAGTAGTAGTAAGCATTTATTGTAAAAAGAATGGAAAATACAGAAAAATATAAAACAAAACTCCGTAACATACAGATAACCCTAGGACACGGTGACTTACATCGTACACCATGCTCATATTTGGAATTGGAATATTATATATACTTTACTGTTTCTTACTTTTTCAAACATATGAGCATTTACTCTACAGCATTAACTATTCTGTAAATGTATTAATTATTTTTTGTAGTACTGGGGCTTGAACTCGGGCCTCACGTTTGCAGGGCAAGTGCTCTACCACTTGAGTTATGCTCCCAATCTTTTTTGCTTTTAGTGTTTCTCAGATAGCGTCTTGCATTTTTTCCCAGGCCATTGGTGGTCCTCCTATCACTTCCTGGATAGCTGGGATTACAGGTATACATTACCATACCAGGTTTGTTTTTGAGAAAGGTCTCATTGACATTTTGCCTCAAAGTGAAATCCTCCCATCTCTGCTGCCCAAGTAGCTGCGATTACAAGCATGAACCACCACACCCAGTCCTTGTAAATGTATTAAATTTAATGACTTAAGTTGAACATCCCTGTGGATGAATTTAGTAATTTAATTTACTATTGAATAGATTATTTTCATGTTTAATTTGAAAATGGTGCTTTAGTCAACATGCAGACTTACAAAATTTTGAACAGGGGCTGAGGGTATAGCTCCATGGTGCAGCTTCTGTTTAGCATGTACAAGGTCCAGGGTTTAACCCCCAGCACCAAAAGTAATAAATAAGTAACATTGTGTGCTTATCTACTGTTCTTGGCTGTACCCTGGCTGTGAAAAAAGATTCTACTATTTTTCTCACCTATACATGGCACACAAAGAACCGGCTTCCTTTTCCACAAATGTTGGCAAATTTGTTAGATCAAAAACAAATCAAAGGGCTGGAGGCATGGCAAGCACAAACCCACCAAAACCACCAAAAATAGAACTGCTAAAAAACCAAATCAAATCAAAACCACCCACTGCTATCTGTGGCCCTTCTGGCTCCAGCACACGCATCCATGTATTCAAGACACCGAGCTGCTCAAGACCATCCACCATGAGGTGCAGCAACTAGTTCTCAGGCTTCTCAGCTCAACCCGGGGTTGGATCAGGTCCTGCCTTGCCTATGGTCCAGGCTTTCCTGAGAGCTAACCTGGCTAACCAGCTGTCTCTCCTGGCCACCCAAGGGGCTCCTTGGAGACAGGGACCACCCTTTTTTTTTTTTTTCAGTACTAGGGTTTGAACTCAGGGTCTCATCTTTGCTAGGCAGGCACTTTTACCACTTGAGCCACTCCACCAGCCCTTTTTTGTGATGGGTTTTTCGAGATAGGGGCTTGCAAACTATTTTCCCCAGGCTGGCTTCGAACCTCAATCCTCCCGATCTTTGCCTCCTGAGCAGCAAGGATTGCAGGCAGGAGCCCCAGCGTCTCGCAGGGACCACTTTTGAAGCCATGCCCCATTTCTGGCATGATGCCTGGAACAGCATTCTAGGAACGTGGTCTCTGGGTGAGAACCACATAGGTGCGTGCTTCCCACAATCCCCAAGCCCAGTCCCAGAATCCACAGGGGCACGTGCATGCTGGAAATCTCTATTTTAAGCAACCATCCGGGTGAACCTGAAGCCCACGGAAGCCTGAGGACTCGTGGCCAGGACTGAGTAGGACTCAACCTCCAGGTTGAGCCCTGGCCACTTCCTCGTCTGAGGTCACAGAGTAGAGTGCACCTTGTGGATAGTGAGGACAGGAGCTGAAAGGAGGGAACACAAGAATTTCCCCTTCCAAACAGGGGGAGGGTGGGGAGGCTAGGGCTGGGGGGAAGCATCTGGACTGAGCAATGAAGAAGGGTAGCAGCTTCCCGAGTCACAGGAAACTTAGGAGCAAGAAAGCCACAGAGGAGGCAGGAATCCAGCCCCCAGAGACCTAGAGTCCAGCATTGCTGTGCAATCTTGGGTAAGTCACTTTCCTTCTCTGGATCTCAGTTTCCCCACCTGTGAAGGGTCAGGGCCAGGGTCTCCTCAGCACAGCATGCTGGATACACAGCCCTTGTGCTTGGGTACTACACATGGCTCTAAGGTCCAGCTACTTGTCAAGCAGACCAGGGCCTGCAGTTGGTTCCAGCAGAACTTTCTGGTCTTAGCAGGGCACGGCTGCCACAGCAAACACTGGGGAGCTGGCGGGGGTGGGGGGTGGGGGGGTGAGGAGAGAGTGAGAGGACAAGTGTCCAGAGCCATGGAGGAACCAGACCAGCTCAGATTTGGTCTGGTGAGAAGATGCTCACATTTTGGAGGGAAAATTGACCAACTAGATGTCCAAATGAAGCTGACAGGATGTAGGAGACAAGACCAAATTACAGGACTGTTAACAACAACGGTTGTTCAGCCTCAAGAACAGGCAAGAAAACCTGGGGAGCAGCTCGTAGAGTGTCCTCTACAATCACAGAGGTCAGAACACTAGCCAAGTGCTAGAAGTTTCTAGAAGTTTCAGTCAGATGAAGAATTTCACAACTGTTCCTTCAATGGGGCTGCCGCACTGGAAGGTGGGGCACGGTGGCAGTAATGAATCCTCTGTCACTGAGAACATGTAGGAAGAAGTCAGAGAGGAACCATTTTTTCAGGTAGCACTGAGTGATTTTTTTTAGGACCCTCAACAACAATGGTTTATAATTCTATAAAGCATCCCTGACATTCGTGAGGAAAGCTGTCTGCTAAGCAAGTCTTTGGCTCCTTTGGTGGGGCGTGAAGACCACCAGAGTCTCGGTGTGCTGAGTACTCTTCAGGATATAGTATCCCAAGGCGAGTGGCCACAGTGTCACAGTCAAGCCTTTGGGGTAGATGCTCAACTTCCATTAAATTATAAGCCTCAAACTGGGCACGGTGGTGCACACCTGTAATCAATCCCAACACTCAGGAGCCTGAAGCAGGAAGATCATGAATTTGAGGCCAGCCTGAGCCACATAGCGAGTTCAAGGCCAGCTTCAGCTATATAGCAAGACCCTTTGTCAAAACAAAAACAAAAACACCTGAGTCTCACAAGTGAATTAAGCAGACGCGATTCAGAGAGAAGTTGTCTGCCGTCCCCACCTTCTATCTGAGGATAGAAGTCAAGAGTGGTCCTGAGGAAGCCTCAGCCTTTACTGCAGAGACTTGGCCTAACCCTTCTTCCAGAACCACAGCTCCATCCTGCTTGGGGACCTTCGAGGCTGCGTGTGTTCTGAGTACGTGCTTTGTATCCCTCTTAACCCAGGGAACTGAGTGACAGAGTTCACCCAGTTCCTTCTTGGTCTGGTAAGCCACAGCCCTGGCTGCTCTTGGCCACACAATCCCCCCACCTCTGCCGCCATCTTGGCTGAGAAAGGTTTACTGAGACCCAGAGTCCTAGCTGGAAGCACCCCTGGAGACAATTTTTTTCTAATACAACCTCTTTTTTTTTTCCACATAGAAAAACAGGCAGGCTGGGCAGGTACCAGGCTGAGGCCACAAAGCCGGGGAGCAGAGCTCTGAGAAGCATCCAGATTCACAGTCGAGTCCGGAATTGTTCCTTTACTTCTTTCAGACATGTGTATACCAGATATGCCCAAGTGCCAGGACTTCAGGGCCGGGGTTACTGTGTCTCCAGGGACTCAGGTCACACCCTTGGCAGTGTCACAGGTGCCTTTCTGATGTCTGGACTTGGCCTGGGTGGGGTCCCATTAGTTTAGGGTCTGAGCAGCCACAGGCAGGGCCCATTGGGGAAGGAGGGGGGTATGGAACCCAAGGGCCCCCTTTGGGGGAAAGGGTGAGGCCTAGACTTTCAGTGCTGTGGAGAAATTTTAACATTCATTCCCAAATTATAGTGACTCAGATGGAAGGGCGTCAGAAATACAGGCCTCCACTTTCCCATCTCTGAGGTGGGCAGAAGGGTTTTGCCAAAGTAATGTCTGAGTTTCATTTCACTTTCACACTGTCAGGGACACTAAAGGGTTAGTTTAACCCCTCATCTTATGCAGTGTATGGTTAACCCACAGCCTCCCTGAGGTGGGGAACTCAGGGGTGAGTATATAACCAAGTCAAAGCTAGGAGAGCCACGGGCGCCATTAGTCTGTGAACACCTGCAATCCACCCCCACCCCAGCACAAGTGAGACGGATGTGGTCTTCAGTGCTGCTTTCTGAGCATCAGAGGCCTCAGGGGAGGGCAGGACCACTTCCTTCTTAAATACCCACACCTGCCAGCCAGCCCATGGCGGACAGAGCCAGAGACTTTGAGAAAAGACAGGGGCTTGCTTCAGGTGCTTAGGTCAGCAAAAGGCTTTCCACACTTTCCTGTTCTCTTCCTCCCTAGAGCTTGTCTCTGTCCTGTGTCAGCCTCCCAGGGGTCTGCCAGTTCTGGTCACCTTGGAGGGCATGGAGTTGGCAAAAGAACTAGACACTTTTTCTGCATTTGGATCAGCCCAGCAGGCAGAGGGACCCCAAAGGAGCTGGACAGGAAGTAGTGTCAGTGGCTGGGGTGAGGGGTTGGAGAAGAGGCCAGCTGAGGCTCCTCAACCCAATGGCAAACCAGGCATCTAGAGTTGAGACCCTGGCTTGCACCTTGGCTTGCTGTGTGACCTTGGGTGAATACCCTGCCCTCTCTGGGCTTCTGTTTCCTCTGGTCTGTGGCCTGGCATTTGAAATGCTGTGGATGGAGAAGTAATAGAGTGAGGTCATTTTGCTATCTCCACTCTGTTATGCTTGTTCACTCCAGGGGCTGGTGGTTTGATAGCTGCCAGCATCTGTGACAGAGAAGGCTTCCCTGGAGGACAGGAAAGGGGGGCCCTTACTTGGGGGACCTGAGGGAGGAGCCTTCAGCAGCTCTGGCAGTATGAAGGGAGGGTAGGATTGATTGCTGAGGCAGAGGATGAGCAAGCAGCAGCCACCTCCCCAGGCACAACAATACTCCCTGGTCCTGCACTGCACTGTGAGCATGAGAGGTGGCCCTTGGTGAGGACAAGGAGCTCCTATAGAGTGCTCAGGGCAGGACATCTGCAATCAGAAGACCGAGAAACCAGCTTTGTGTCTAGAACAGAGTACAGGATCAAAACAAGGGGCCCAATGCCGTGCAGTGCTGTTTGTGCATTTATAAGAATGAGGTAGATCTTCATTTACAAAGAGAAAAAGATATTGGTAGAATTCCAGCGTGCAAAGAAGCAATTTCCATTAGTACCTAAATGCACAGGAAAAAGTACCTAGGCCAGGTACAGTGGCTCACACCTGTAATCCCAGCTACTCAAAAAGCATGAGACCCTATCTGAAAAGTAATCTAAAGTAAAAAGGGCTGGAGCTTGGCTCAAGTGGTAGAGCACTTGCCTTGCAAGCCCAAAGCCCTGAATTCAAACAAACAAAAAAGGAGTTTGAAAAGCATAGATAAATGGCACCATCATCTCCAGAGAAAAGACCGTGATTGCTGTGGTCAGAAGCGGGCAAAGTTTTATCTAGAGTCTCACAATTTTTAAACAGTAATACGCTCCAGTATTTTACTTGTACACAAATAAATTAACAAGAAAAAATATCTCACCAGGCGTGATGGTGCATGCCTGCAATCCCAGCACTGAGAAGGCTGAGGTAGAAAAATCATGAATCTGAAGCCAGTCTTGACCACTTAGGAGACCCTGTCCCCAAAAACCCCAGTCTTTCTCTTAGAACCTAAAAGCAGCCCAGGCAGTCACTGTACAGAAGGAGAAACCAAGGCCTGGGCAATACCCTGGTTTCTCTTCAGATCGTATAGATCTTTCGCCTTTCACCAAGGACTGCGCAGATCGGAGGAGAAGGCAGAGGCAGGACCATTCTCTGCTCCTAGTTTGGTCTCTGCACGTGCTGTGGCTGGTGTCCAAACGTGGGTGGGCCCTATTCAAGCAGCTTGTGTTACCTGTCTGGATTTTAATCTTGTTCCTTCTCTCTGCCTAACATGGGGTGACAAGAGTTCCCTCTACTCCACAGGCCAGTGCTGCTGGAGTGAGGCTCCTTCCTATCTGCCTGTCCCCTGGTCATCAGGGAGTGCTGTCTCCAAATTATGGCTCAAAGGAGAGGCATCAGGTCCTGTTGCCTGGTGGCTGGGACCAGGGTGAGAAGGTGGGCACAGTGCCATTAACTTACCACACAACAGCTTCCTAGCCCTTCCAAACCCAGTGGCTGAAAACAACAGAAATACACTCTCTCCCACTTCTGGAAGCTAGATGTCCAAAACCAAGATGGCAGCTGGGTTGGCTCAGTCTGGAGGTTCTGGGGGAATCCACTCTGTTACTCTCTCCCAGCCAACGGTGGCTGCTGCAGTCCTTGGCTTCTGGGCGCACCTCTGTCACTACCTGGCTTTCTTCCTGGGTGTCTATGTCCAAATTTCTTCCTTTTTCTAAGGACACCAGTTGCTGGATTAGAGCTCACATCTGCAAAGACCCTGTTTTCAAAGATCACATTTGTAGATTCTGGGTGTCCATGAGTTTTCAGGGGAGATTGTCTTTCTGTCTGTCTGCCTGTCTATCTATCTAGGCAGGATTTTGCTATATAGCTCAGGCTGTCTCAAACTTGCTCTATAGCCGGGGCTGGCTTCAAACTCAACATCTTCCCACCTGAGCTTCCCATGTACTGGGATTACAGGCATGTACCACCATGCCCTACTCAGGGAAACATTACTGAACCTATACAGGTAACAATTTTTTTGATGTATGTGTTATTTCCTTAAGGAAAGGGCAAGGGAAGGGCATTTTCTACTGAAATAGACATGGCAACGAGGTCCCCAAAGCCCCGTGTACATACAGTACAAAAGAAACTACCACTGGGGATGAGGACTGGAAATAGGTCAGACTGCACCTGACATCAGTTGGGGAAAAACCTGGATGGGGATAGATGGCTTATGTATTGGAAGGTATTTGGCCTATGTTCTGGAAGGTTTGGGTTTGAAAACAAAGTGACACAAGATGGACTATTTTTAGAGATTAAAATCCACCTGATGTGAGCAGTAGGATGGCTAAGATGGCTTGTCTCAGGGTAATGGATGGATTTAGATCGGCTAAGGATGGATGGATTGTCTCTCCAATCTTCTCTCTGACAGACGGACTGGGGTGGGGCTCCATGTTCGTCCTCCACCCTGCACATCAGGGGTGGCTTACAGTACCAAGGGGGGAACACTGAGAGGACAAAGTGCAGACAAGGACAAAACCCAAGGACACCTGAACTGTCAGAGCCAGAAGCATGTCATCATCAGGCTTTTATTCTTCCAAAATCTGTTTTTTGAATGTGAAAACTCATGAAATTTTTCTACTGAGATCCCTTAGTGTTGTATCCAGGCAATTCCAGATTCCTCTTCCCTGACCGATCTGTGAACATGGGTGGCAGGTGGCAGCCCCTTCAACCCAGAGTTCTGCCATCTTCACGCAGACAGCAGCCTGCATCTGTGCAAATGATTTAAACCTTTCTCTTTTCTGTCCTCTCTATACCAGAAGAGAAGAATGGACCCCACTGTGACAGTAACTGAGGTCAAAACAGCATCTTTAGAGGTGGCTGGGAGCATGTCAGGCTCTTGGGGACCCACCCTAGCTACCTGTGAAGTCAACTACAAAGAACAGAATTGACAACAGAAAGCACATCACCAGAGGTTTTCCTGAAGGCATTTTCTGATGTGTTTAGGTTACAAGGCACAGTTGTCTTTGCATTTCTGAGAACATAGCAATGTGGATGACACCTTACTCCCAGTGCCCTGGCATGGAGGCCTATGTTGGCTTCAGTGAGCAGGATTTGTGGGACATGATTTTCTGGGCTGGCTCAGAGGCTACATACATCAGTGTCCCCACGATGGCTGGGGCAGAGGGCTGAGTGCTGCATGACTGAGCAGGCCATGCTCGCTGTGTTACCCCGACTGTCCCATCCCTGGAAAACCAGCGAGTGGTCAGATGTGCCCATTCCTACTGACTGTGCCAAGGGCCCGGGCCGTTCCCTCGTTCCTTCTGATGACACCCTCCCGCACACTTACGTATCTACCCTCTACAGTGGCCTCCCTGCCACCCACCATCAACGCCTAGACACAAGGCCGTCTCTAAAGAATGAAGTTGTCATTTGCAGGGAAATGAGGGGAACTAGACATGACCATGTTAAGTGAAATAAATCAGGTTCAGCGAGACAAATATAGACATATACATAACACGAATGTAAATGTGGACCTGCTTGGGGAGGAAGGGGGAGGGGAAGACGGAAACAGGATGATGAGGTGAAAAATATCAAGGTACATTATCTCTCCATGTGAAGATGGCATAACGAAATCCACTAAAAACTTAAAATAGGGTGGGCAGGGGGTGTGGGGAAAAGAAAAAGCAATAGAGGATATGAATTTGATCAAAGTACATTATATGCATGTATGGAAATACCACAGTGAAACCCCTTTGTGCAATTAATACATACTAATAAAAATAGATTAATTAAAAAAAAAAAGAAGGTATAGTCTCTAAGGCGACTCTCCCCAGGTTAGGAGAAAAACCAAAGGAGGCTCACCAATAGCAAAGGAAAGAGGAGGAAGTATAAACAACTCATAAGGGCTGAGTGTGTTGGCACACAACTTTAATCCCAGCTACTTGGGAGGCAGAGATAGGAGGGGATTGGTTCAAGGTCTTTCCCCTAAAAAGAAGTTAGCAATACCCTATCTTAAACAAAAACTAAAAGCATAAGGGCTGGAGCCCAGACCAGTGGCTCACACCTGTAATTCTAGCTACTTGGGAAGCAGAGATTGGGAAGACAGAGGTTCGAAACCAGCCCAGGAAGAAAGTTTGCAAGATGCCATCTCAACCAATAAAGGCTGGGTGTATAGGACTGGCGGAGTGGCTCAAGCAGCAGAGCACTGGCCTAGCAAGCACGAGACCCGGAGTTCAAACTCCAGTGCTGCTCCAAAAAACAAAACAAAACAAAACAAAAGCTGGGTGTGGTAGTGTGCACAGTCATCCTAGTTACACCAGAAGCATAAATAGGAGGATGATATTCCACGCTGTCAAAAGTGTAAATAGGAGAATCACAGTCTAGGCTGGCCCAGGCAGACACAGACCCATTAGGAAAATAACTAGAACCAAAAGGGCTGGGGCCTGGGTCAAGTGGTAAAGCACGTAAGTCCCTACGTTCAATCCCCAGCACTGCAAACAAACCCAAGCAATGCTAATATAAGCTGGGGAATGGCCCAGGACCTTGGGTAGCCACTACAGATCATGTTTCCATGTACTTTAACGTGGGAAATGTCCCCAGCAGAGTATAAAGGAACTAGTAGATACCTAGACACAACATGTTCCCAGTTTTGTAAAACTAGTTAGGTGTATGATACATGCAGGGAAAAAAGAGAAAGAAGGCCACTGAAAGTCACCAAGTGGCTCTCTTATTGTGAGATTAGAAGCAATTTTTAAATTTCTTACTCTCTACAAATTTTGAAATTTTGCCTTAAAACACAATCAACAGAATAATTAAATTTCTTTAATGGAATCCTAAACATTGGTTAAGTTCTAGGCTTGTTGTCCCCTCAAAATTCTTTCAAAATGTCACCTGACCTCTGCTTGAACCCCTCCAGCAATGGGGAACTCACTCCCCCCTGAGATCTTTTCCTGACCACTTCTTCCTCACAAGAAGTAGAAATCTGGACCCCTGTAGCTTCCCCCCACTGGCCATAGCCCTTCCTTCTGCAACAACAGGGAACAAGGCTGCTTTGCAGGCTCCTGACAACAGAGATCCCAAGGTGGGGTCTAGGCTATAAATACCACCCCCCCACACATGCATACATGCACACACCTGCCTACCAAGGACTTGATGGCTGTCATCCTTTCACATCCTTGCTTGTTTTCCCTGGGAACAATCCAGGCAGTGATGTCTTCAAATTTAAGTTTAAGTCTATATCTCATTACCTCTTTCAAGGGCATACCCCCTGCTAGTCAGTCAGGCCCTTGGAGACTATAACATGCATCCTCCCATCAATTCTTTAGATCAACCCTGTGACACAGGAGGTAATATCATGACTGCCTTACAGATGAAGAAACTGAGGCACAGAGAAGCCAAGCCACTTTCAAGGCCACTTAATGATCTGTGATGGAGCTATGGTGAAACCAGCACCCAGTCCAGAGCCTGGTGTGGTCAATGCACAAATCTGTTAACAGAAGAATAAGTGCACTCAGTTCTAAGGCCTCTGCCCTTAGGGCAGTGGTTCTATTGCAGAATTCCGCATGCCTCTATTCACTTCTGCCCTCCTCCCTCACCTGTCCTGCCACCTGAATGTGTCCATGAATGGCCCCAGCAGGATTAACCCTGAATACCTGTTGCCTGAGGCTGAGGCCCAGCTTTGACAGCCATGTGGAGAGGCTCAGAGGCTGTACTTGGGTCTGTGGCACTGTGGCCAGAGCCCTGGGGACTGGGGGGTCCTGGCACTGGAGTGTCATTATGCCTGGGACACCATGGTGTCACCCACAGGGGGCTGGCCACAAGGTGCCTCCAGCCCCACCTCTACCACCCCCTGCTCTACTGTCTGAAGGACACTGGTGACCTACTGGGAATGGGAAGACCCCTTCTTATCCTATGTCACCCTCCAGGTGGGCACAAAAGTTTTGTCTCCTCAGCTACCCCCTGCCTGGCCTTTTCCCACACCCTCACACTAGCCATGGTCTTTGCCAAGAAGGGTTTAGGAATGGCCACATGATCCTGCTGGGTCCTCAGCATCCACCCCCAGCCTGACAGGGACTCCACTCATTCATTCCCAGTCATGGTTGCAGGAAGGCAGGGACTTAGCCCCAGGCAGGGCCTCTCCATGGGGGTCAGCAAACCCTCAGATCCTTGAGCCTGGAGGGACCAGAGAGGTCCTTGGGGTCAAGCTCCTGTCCCAAGCCAGGGTAGTTCCTGGCTTCAAGTGCCACCATAGTCACTGCTGCACATCACCCCCACTCTGTACAAAAAGCTTTCCACAGCTCAGCCTTCACTCTGGTCATCCTCTTGGCCTTGACTGGGTAACTCCTACCAAACCTTCAAAACCATCCCACCCAAGAAGCCTTCCTGTGCCTTTCAAGCTGGAGGAGTTCTACTGCACTCTGAGCTAATCCCTGGCCTGACTCTCACTTGGCCCTCACTCACTCATGAGAATATTCCTTAGCACCTGCTCTGTGCTCCGTGCTCTGCACAAGGCACTGGCTGGTCAGTGCAGAAAGCCGGGGTGCATGACCTCTCACTGGCTGACTTTCACACATCACCCCTCACTGAGCCTCAGTTTCCTTATCTGGAAAGTGGGGAGGATTCACGCCACTGCTCAGCCTGGCCTCCAAGGCTTTTGTGAGGCCGGGTGCGATGTGAAAATACTCAGCAAACCACTGCTCATGGTGTTATTATTGTGACCTGACCCTTCTGTCCTCTGAGCTCAGATTTGAACACTATCGTTTGGGTCCCTTTTTCCCAGAGGGACTGATAGCCTGGGAGCTCTGGCCTCCAGTGGTTGACACCTGGATGAGCAATTAGGCAAGAGCACAATCTAGAGAGATGGGAAGAGTACAAGCCTTAAATAAAACCTGCCGTAGTCCTGCCATCAAGCACCATAGGCCACAGAACCCAGCAAGCCCTGCACAGGGGCAGGGAAGACGTGCCAGGCTCTTCTGAGGCAATAAGGCTGAGGGCCTATATGCCAAACGCTTTGTAGCCATCAAGAAGCTAGTGGAAGCCATACATGGTGGTACACTTTTGTAATCCCAGCTGTACTGGAAGTGAAGACTAGAGGATCTCCACTTTGAAGCCAGTCCAGGCAAAGTTAAAGGCCCTACCTCAAAAACAAAAGAGGGCTGGGGGTGTGGCTCAAGAGATAGAACCCTTCCCTAGCATGCTCCAGGACTTTGGGTAGATTGGGAGTGGGGGTGGGAGGGGAAGACGGTTGGGGAGAGCCACCAGACAGTGTCTCCTTGGAGTAGGCAACAGGGCAGGAAATAAAATCCTGCAGCCTGTGGACAGTTCTAAACACCCAAGCCAAGCAGGAAAGAAGACTAAAGCTCATTGCAAAATTATGAAACGGGGGCAGTGATCATGAAGTTTGCAGGCTGTCAGTGCCACCTGGCTGGGGCTGGAGGGTTGGGGAGCAGGCTATAGTAGCAGAAAGGGCCAGGACTTGAGGGTCCTCCTTTCTCTTCGGAGTGCCTCATGATGTTCACTGAGGACTCTGTCCTTCGGGCTCAGGACTCTGATCTTCTTGGGCTTGTCAGACCCCAAAGGGCAGCTGGTCCCACTGCGAGAAACTTGAGTAGAGTCCCCTGGGCCTTAACCCAGCTCCGAGGCCCCTTGGGGGAGGGACAGGAAGGGAGGAGAGGGCAACAGAAGGCGCTAGATCTCCTCCCTCTTTGGCTCCTCCCAGCTACCCCAAGGGCAGTCCACATGCACCGGCTCCCGGGCCTGCAAGAGGCCCTAGCCCGACGCTCCTCGGAGTGTGAAGGGTGTAGCGATCAGCAGGTTCCCTGTTACTAACTTGCGGGGAGAGAAGTGGGGGTGTGTGGGGGAAGACAGTGCCTGGGATTCTGCATTTCTAACAAGTCCCAGGTGGTGCGAGCCCCTGGACCACTCGGAGCAGCGGCCCTGGAGATGATCTGCCTGTAGACGGGTGATAAAGCGGCATGCTCAGAGAGGTCAAGTCTCTTGTCCAGGGCCACACAGCGAGCAGTCGCAAACCGAAGGCAGAGGACACCTGCTTTAGACACTTCCCCCTTGGAGGCAGCGGGGTTCACTGCAGCTCCCGGGCCGTGCAAGCTCGGCTGCCCAGCGCTGCTCAGCCGGGGCCGGGGCGGAGCGGAGCGGAGAGCGCTCCCGGGCAGAGTCATCCGGTGTCGGTGCCCGCGTCCCCCGGTCCCCCGCCGGGTCCCCAGCCAACCCAGGGCGCCGGTCTGCCGGGGCGGAGCAGTTCCGCACCCCTCCCCTCCCGAGACAAACTTCGCGCGCTCCCCTTACCTTTTTAGGGGGCTTGCAGCAGCTCAGCCGGCTGCGTCCGCTGCCCATCCTCTTCTGGGGGCTCCCGGAGGAGGGGGGAGTCCCAATTCCCGGGCTCCCCAGAGGGCCCTGCGCTCCGGGCCCCGCTGCCCGCTCCGCGCCCGCCGGCTGGGGCGGCCGGCTAGACCCTGAAACTGAACCTGGAAGCGCAGACTTGAGCTGGAGCCGCGGCCGCCGTAAATACCCGAAGAGCAGGGCCTCGGCCAAGTCCGCTGGGCTGGCGGCCGCAGGTGACCAGGGTCTTTCCACCCAGAGCAGAAAAGAGCTGCACGAGGCTCTCAGCTGAGAAAACAGAGGGAAGATAATGAAAGCCAGTGTTTGGTAAACCTTCCACTCGTTGAGGGATATTTTACATGTATTATTTCTTACCAGATCCTTACAGCAAAGATTTTATTCCCTCTGTTTTACAGGTGAGGAAAATGAGGCTGAGAGATGTGAAGTGATTAGCCTAACGTAACAAAAAGTAGTAGTACCGGGCCCAGGTAGAACCGTCTCCAGCACCTAAGATTTGAAGTCCTACAAATAAATAATAATGCTGAGTTTCACTGTAACGCTCCCTCACTGCTGGGGCAACCGCTTTCCCCAGCTCACCAGCATCTGTAACATTCTACTCTGTCCATCACAGATCGATGCCACCCATCACCACAGTCTTGCAGAGGCAGACAAGTGGGGAAGCCTGGGAACGAGGGACGTGACCGCAGTGTCGCGGAAAAGGAACTTTTATCTCATCTTACTTTGCTACTAGCTGAGGTTTCTGGCGGTGGCAATGCAGGAAAAAGATACTAGTTTTGAAAAATCGGGTATCTCTGTGTGTATTACAGTCAGGCCCTCACACTTGGAAAGAAGTGTTGATGAAAGAGTCATGAATGGAGAAACATGAGTTCCTAAAAGTCACTCCCGTTCCACTGAATGTAAGACAAATCGCAGACAGTTCTAAGAAGGGAAACGAAGGAAACAGCTGGTTTTAGGCTCTTAAAAAGAAGATTGATAGAAGACGGGTGGTTTACAAAGTGGGGCTCCACAGCAACAGCGCCAAAACTACCAGGAAACTGTGCTAGAAATGCAAATGTCAGACCTGGCCGCAGACCTTCAGCTCCCAAACTCTGGGGTCAGGGCTCAGGTGGCCATAGTCAGCCAGCCCTCCAGGTGATTCTGCCCAGACTAAAGTGTGAGAAAAGTAGGTAATGGGGAAAGGGTGCCTGCTTAAATTAACAATGTCGGTTGATGGCTTAAGACAATCAAAACCCAAACAATCCAAATATCCAAGAAAAGAAGCTTGCTTAAATAAATTATGATATATCCATAAATGATACCCCAGGCGCACGCATGCGCGTGCACACACCAGTGAAAACAGTGATGAGGGATGCGAGGTGTGACTCAAGTGATAGAGTGCTTGCTTTGCAAGCATGAAGCCCTGAGTTCAAACACCAGTCCCACCAAAAGAATACTGATGAGGATGGATTTTTTTAATGTTGCAAAATGTAACAAATTCATTTTTACTTAAAAAAAAGTAAGGCTAGGATGTGGCTCAAGTATAGAATGCCTACCTAGCAAACACAAGGTCCTGAGTTCAAACCCCAGTATCTCCCATGTGCATATATAAACTGGGTGTGGTGGTGCATGCCTGTAATCCCAGCACTCAGGAGGCTGAGGGTTGGGAGTTAAAGGATAGCCTGTGGTACATAGTAAATTTTAGGACAACCTAGGTTACATAGACTGGTCTCAAAAAACCAAGGGCTGGGGGTGCAGCTCAGTGATAGAGCACTAGCCTAGTATATACAAGGCCCTGTGTTTGATCCCTAACTCCTTAAAAAAAAAAAAAAGAAAATTAAAAGTTTCAGTGGTGGTTATCCTTGGTGGGTAAGATTTTAGATTTGAAAAACTATTCCTTATTTTCTCATTAAAATGAGTATGCATCTATTACTACTGTCATATGGATCGTGATTGTGACTTAACTAGGTGGAAAAAAACACATATAGGGCAAAGATGGAGGGTGACGGGGAGGTGAATTATTGAAGCACGTCATACACATGTATGAAAAAAGAATAGTGAAACCTGTTTTAAAGGGGGTGTAGGGGGATGAGAAAGAGTAATAGAGGAGTAAATTTGATCAAAGAACATTATATGCATATATGGAAATACAATGAAACTCCTTTGTACCAAAAATATACTTTTTAATTAAAAAAGGGCAGAGCTGGCTAAATAGCACGGATGAGACTGCAAGCAGTCATGTGATCAGTTGTTTCTATCTGAGAGTGTACCATCTGCACAGTTGAAGAGCTGAACTTTCTGAAATGGATCTTGAATTTTAATGTCAACAATAGGGTAGGAAGTAGGCAGGCAAGCTCTGCTCTGGAGTCTCTCAGCTCAGGAGCTCTTGCCTTTGGCCTCTCTGAACTTCCTGGAAGAGCAGGCTCAGATTTCCCACTTTCCTACTGCTGGCAGTTTTGATTATGCGCTTTGAAGTGTCTGTCTGAGAAAAAAACTTGAGCGTTTTTTTGTTTGTTTGTTTTGTTTTGCTTGCTTGTTTATTCATTTGGGTTTTTTTGTTGTTTTGTTTTAGCAGCTTGAGTTTGAGAAAGTTGCCAGTGAGATTCTTGATAGTTAGTGTGCCAGTCAGGTTAGGTTAGGTTTTGCTGCAATGACAAAAAAACTTTAAAAAAATCAGTGACTTAACACAACAGAAGCCAAGGTATTGCTCACACTATATGTCTAGCATGTGCAGCGGTTTCTACTTTGTAGACATCCCAAGATACCCTAGAATGCAGTCATCTCAACATGGTGGCTTCAGAAATTGTCAGGGTTGTGCAGAGAATAGTGTAAGAGGTCTTACAAGCTTCAACTCAGAAGTGACATGCACATTGCCTAGAATGTGTGAAGTCCTGGGTTCAATCTCCAGTACACACACCAAGTTCACTCACATTGGACAAAGCAAGTCGCACAGTCATGCCCAACTTCAGAGATGGGACTTGCAATGAGTGCTCAGAGGAGAGGAAAATGGCTTAATGTCTACCACAGGTAGCAACCAACAAGCAGGTACTGATTACTATGTGCTCTACCACCGAGCTACATCTTCAGCCCTACAATCTATGGGGATTTTGTTTGGGTGTTTTGTTGTTGTTGTTGTTGTTGTTACTGGGGTTTGAATTCAGGGCTAGGCAGGCGTTCTATCACTTGAGCCACTCCTCCAGCCCTGTTTTTGATATTAGACCCACACATAAGCAAAGAAGAGTTGCCAGGTGCTAGTGGCTTGTGCCTATAGTCCTAGCTACTCAGGAGGCAGAATCAGGAGGATGGAAGTTCCAGGCCAGCCCTGGGCAAATAGTTTCTGAGACCCTATCTTGAAAATACCCAACACAAAAAGAGTTGGCAAAGTGGCTCAAGTGGTAGAAGTGTGAGGTGATTGAGTTCAAACCCCAGCGAGAGAGAGAGAGAGAGAGAGAGAGAAAGAGAGAGAGAGAGAGAGAAATTACACAAAACAGGTTATGAAGCTACTGCCATGCGGAAGGTATTAGCATTAAAAAGAGATAATGAGCTAGGCATGGTGGCTAACATCTATAATCCTAGCTACTTGGGAGGCTGAGATCAGGAGGACCATGGCATGAGGCCAGCCAGGCAAATAGTTTGAGAGACCCCCATGTCCAAAATGGAGCAAAAATGGATTGGAGGCATGGCTCAAGCAGCAGAGTGCCTGCCTAGCAAGTATGGACCCCTGAGTTCAAAACCCATACTACCAAAACAAAACAAAACAAAACAAAAGAGCAAGAGAGACCAAGTTGAATGGAGATGATCGGGGGGACTTCCTGGAGGAATACTAAAGCCAAAGGACATTCATGCCAAAGGAATTATAGAATCTTGGGCTGGGATGGAATTGGATGACTGGTCTCTGTTGTCTGCAACTGAGAACACTGACTAATCCAAATCTCTTTGCCTCACTTCCCTTCAGGTACTTATGCAGCCTGTGTTCAGACCTCCCAGTAATGGGGAAATCACTACCTATCTTCCCATATCTAGGGGGAAGAGGACAGCAGGGAGGAGTAATTATGAGGGGGAGACAAAGCATGAGTCAAGTGAGGGCAGGGGTAGAGGGTGGAGAGGTGGACAAGGGGGGATTTGTGTTGTCAAGGTTGGGTACAACGGGGAAAGATGTAAAGGCGAAAGAACAACACAGGGTCCTGAACGTCTTTTGTGAGAAAAACCCAGGGAATCTGCTCACATAGAGGTTTTGCATAGACCTCCTGGCAGGTGAGGGACCTGCAGCCATCAGTGGGTCTGGGTTCTAGTCCCTGGCCAAGAGCCTCTCTGCTTAGTGGTCACTAATGGTTGTTCTACCCTGTAAGCTTTCAATGTGCAGATTCTTCTCACTGAGCCCAAACATGTCTTCGGCCTGAGTGACTTGCTTCCTGGTCACTTCTACACCTGTCTGTCACTGAGCAGCTCCCAGGTCTTGAAGCACCTGTTCTGCAGCTCCCTTGGCACTTTCGGCAGTTTCTTTCAGATTGTTTATGTGCTGTATGTGTCCTTCTTAGTGGACAAAGGGCTCGCTCTGTCACCTTCCTCCTCACCCGTCCCACTCCACCTGATGCTTAGTAGGCTGTGGCAGTCACCTTACTCACCTTCTATTCTTCTTTCTGCTTGTCACAGAATCCTGACATTCTTTGGGACAGAGACATGCCAGGCTAATGGGTTACTCGGCTGTGTCTCTTGCCTCTGTGAGGGGAAATTGCTGGGGGGGAGGGCAGGTATCCAGGAAAATGTTTAATAGGGAGATGACTCAGCTGGGAACAGGGTCCGCTCTCTTTTTGCTCCTCCCCTCTTTTCCTGCCTGGAATACAGACATGATGGCTGAATTCCAGCAGCGATTATCTTATTACCTTGAACAAAGAGATGACACAAAAACAGATCCATAGGCCAAGGGAATTGAATAGAAGATCCAGAAATAAGCTGAAGCAGGTACAGCCATCTGATTCTTGACGAAAGTGTCAAAAACATACATTGGGAAAAAGGCAGCCTTTTTAACAAGTGGTTCTGAGAAAACCGGACATTGACTGTAGAATGCTGAAACTGGATCCCTATCTCATCCTATACAAAAATCAACTCAAAATGCATCAAAGACCTTAATGGAAGACCTGAAACTTTGAAATTACTACAGGAAAATGTAGGGGAACCTCTTCAAGATGAAGGTGAAGGCAAGAACTTTTTGAATAGGACTCCAATAGCTCAGGAAATCAGAGCAAGAATCGACAAATGGGATAGTCTCAACTTAAAAAGCTTCTGCACAGCAAAAGAAGCAATCAACAGAGTGAAGAGACTGCTTGCAGATGGGAGAAAATCTTTGCCATCTATTCATCAGACAAGAAATTAATATCCAGAATGCATAAAGAACTGAAAAAGTTAAACACCAAAATAACAAATAACCTAATCAGCAAATGGGCGGATGAAGTGAACCAACACTTTTCAAGTGAAGGAATATTAATGACGAATAAATACATGAAAAAAATGTTCAATATCCTTAGCTATCAGGGAGATGAAACTCCAAATGCCACTGAGATTCCATCCACTGTCAGTCAGAATGACTGTCATCAAGAAAACAAACAAGAACAAATCCTGGCCAGGATGAAATGTGGAGAAGGAACTCTTCTTCACTGCTGGTAAGAATGTAAATTAGTTCAGTCACTATGGAAATCAGTATGGAGGTTCCTCAAAAAATTAAAACTAGAACTCCATTATGATCCAGCCATACCACTTTTGGGTACACCCAAAAAAGAAGCAAGGTCAGTTTACTATAGAAATATCTATCTACATACCTGTGTTAATTGTGATACTCTTCTTCATAGCCAAATCATGGAATCAGCCTAGATCCCCATCAACAGATGAATGGATATGATATACATGAAATATGTATCAAATATGATATACATACACCATGGAATTTTACTCAGTCATTAAGAAAAATAAAATTATATCATTTTCTGGAAAATGGATGGAACTGGAGATCATCATGTTAAGTGAAATAAGCCAGTCCCACAAAGACAAATATCCCATGTTTCTCTCGCTTATGGGAGCTAGAGGGAAACAAAACAAAACAAATCAAAATCATGAAAGCGAAAGGGGGACAACTAAGGAGGTGAAAAGAAAAGAAGGGAAAGGAGGGGAGGTAAAGAGTAATAGAGGGGGTGAATATTTCTATATGTGCACATTATATGCAGGTATAGAAATGCCATGATGAAGCCCCTTACTATGTACGATTTAACATATGCCAATAAAAGAAAAGATGGAAGGAGCCGAGATCTCTAATGAATGTATGGATCCTCCGTACCAGTCTTGATGAACCACTTTACAACTTCTGCACCTGACAGAATGAACAAACAACAAGTCTGTGTAAAATACACTGCTCCCGGCATTCTGTCACTAGCAGAGTGACAGAATTGGTTAGAGTAACTCTACCCAATACGTACGTCAGAGGTTCAGGTCTGTTGCATTGAATTTACTGCAGAATAACCACGCTTAGGGAACCTGAGAAGCCTCGGTTTCAGTCCTGGAGGGAGGGAATGATGGTGTGTTGAGAAACCATCCTGGGTTTTCTAGACTCTTGATCGAAGGGTTGGTTTGACAGCTTCCTCTTGGAAAATACTCCACGCGGGAGGAAATGAGAGAAACCTGATGTCGCAGCATCCCGTGGCTTCTGCTGGGGTGTTTCTCATGGGCTGGGCAGGTGCATGTTCTGGAAGCATCTGGGATTGCTGGTTAGGATGTGGTCTCCTGGGAGCCCTCTGTCTTTCCCCCCACCTACTGAACAGGACGCAATAGACCTGCGGTGGCGCTACCATCACTCTGGAGTCTGAGCTTTCCTGCTCCTATGGGGCTGTGAGCACCCCACCAAGGAACCCAGGTGTTGCACTGATTGGATTTGGTTGTGTTGCACTGAATTAAGGTGGAAGTCCTTGTACAGAACTGAATTTGAATAAGGCTAATTAGCAGGAAGTCATCCCCGCCTGGTGTAACCATTACTGGTTCACACCTGTAATTTCAGCACTCTGAGAGGCCCAGGCAGGAGGATCTTGAGTTCAAAGCCAGAACCACTGCTTTCCACCTCCGTGTTCTCGTGTCTAACAGACTTTTTTCTACTTTTTAATGAGCACACAGGTGATGGGTCCTTTTGGGGTCCCGGGCTGGGTGAGTCTGTGGGTGAGCACTATTTTCTATGCTTGAGACATCTTTGGCTGGGCTGGTGCCTTTGTGATTTGAGTCCTTCCCTGCAAGCTCCATTCTGAAGTCAGTCTTCTGACAGACAGCAGCTGTGGCTTCAGTGTGATTGAGTGAGTAGGACTCCAGCACTAGCCTGGGGCTTCCCAGGCTGAGATCAAAGCCAGACACTCACTTATCACCGTACCTGTCAGTAACCTCCTTGTCCCCTTCTGCCCTGCTTTCCTTGATAGACATCTCACCAGAGGACTGTTTGTACCTTCTGTTCCCACCAACATCCTACCCTCAAGCTCATTTGGTTTCAAACATTAACTCTATATTCTTATTCAATGGGACTCCCAGTTCCCAGAATTCCACCTCACTCTTTGATATGAAAAATGACTATTTTCCACCTGCCTAACCTGTTATGTCATCACCATGTAAGCAACACTTTTCCAAAGACAACTGCTCACCACCTCCCTTCTGGAAAACTTGGTGTCTTCCAACTCTGGAGCAGAGTTCCACTTGTGCCCAAGTGGAAGAGTCTTGCACAGGAGAGGACAGGAATGAAAGTCAGAGGATGGTGATAACAGGACTGGGTTTTCAAATAAAAAATTGGGACACACGATTTAGCAAAGGAATTGTGTTGACTTCTGTATATTTTTATTGATCTGATTCTATTCATGTAAAACATTCAAATTTCTAGGACATCTAAAGGGGACAGGAGGTAGGAATATCTGCAAATCCACGGAGTGTGTGGTCTATGTCTACAGCTTGAAAGCCTGTGTCTACAGGGCTGGGTGGGCACCTAAGTGAGAAGAGGCCAGCATGAGATTCAGGGTAGGTGCAAACTAGGGGCCACAGGCCCGCCTTAAAGGGATCAGACAGTTTGCTACAGTAGATAAGTATGAAATTTTTTTTTGCAGCACTAGTGTTTGAACTCAGGGCATATACCTTAAGCCACTCCACCAGCCCTTTTTTATGACTTTTTTGGTGGGGGGATAGAGTCTCGAGAACTATTTGCTCAGGCTGGCTTCGAACTGAGATCCTCCTGATCTCTGCCTCCTGAGTAGCTAGGATTACAGGTATGAGCCACTGGCATCCCACTCAGAAATCTTTTTTTTGATGGAAAATAGCATGCTCTCCATCTCTGTCTGTCTGTCTGTCTCTCTCTCTCCATTCACACACATATCATGTAAGCCGAACAAAATATTTGTAGGAGATTCCATTGTATCTAGTCCAGGTAGACAGATAATGGATCAAGGCAGTGTGGAAAAATACTATAGGCACAGAAGGCGTAACTAATTCTGTCTGGATAGTGAAGGTCAGGGTGGCCTCAGCAAGGCTGTGATGGCTAGGCCAGGCTCTGTAGATTAGGTTCTGGGCCAGTGCGATGCAGCATTTTGAGGGAGTCCTAGTGGCTCAGTGTGGCTAGAGTGCTGGGCAAATGAGGAGAGTCAGGAAGATACAGACAGCAGGGACAGGCCTCAGAGGCCCAGCCAAAATGTTTTGACTTGAAGTTGCAGGCGTGGGTGTGCACAGTTAAATGGGGGTTATCCAAGATCATGGGGCGGGGGTTGGGGGCATCCTATGGAGGACGGACTGGAGCTGTCAAACACTTTCTGGTCAGGAGGCAGCTGGTGAGGTCTGAAAGGCACTTGGGTCCGTATAATATGGTAACCAGGCTGGGCCTGGCAGACTGGCTTGCAGCAGAGTGTAGGGTGCACGAAGGGTAGGCGTGGGGGGGAGGGGGGAGCAGTTTCCTCTACTCTCAGGCAGGGAGGCTATCCAGCAGCCGGCAGTGTTGTGGTTACCAAGGCCTCGGGTTACAACACATGTTTGTTTTTAAAAAACGTTGCAATACCTTTTAAATCAGAGCCCTGGACAGGGTCCAAGGACAGTAGCAGGGTCCAGCCCTCAGGGTGCTTCTTAAAGAAGCAGCTGCACAGGGAAGGGAAGGCAGCCTTGGGAGCCTGGCTAGCTGGGACCCCAAGTTCAGGCAGAGCTTGGAAGCTGGGCAAGGTTGGAAGGTCGTCTCCAGGTTGCCCCACTCCCTCCTCTTCCGTCCTCAATGCACTTTTGAGCCTGGAGCATTTGGGGGAGATGAAGTCTTTCAAGCTGCCTGGGAAAGCTAGAGCAATGGACCGTGTACTGGAAATGTGGGGTCTGCTGCTTGGGAGGAAGGAAGATCTTTCAACTGGCCAAAGACCCCAGGGCCCAGCTTGACAGAGAGTCAGAGCCCATCGTGGAGGTAGGCAAGCAGAGAACAGTCAAAAGAGTCTGCTGGGGGAGGAGTCCTAAAGGAATGGGCACTCAGATCTGTTTTGGGGGGAGAAGGTTGAGTCAGGGTCATGTTAGGTAGCTTAGGCTGGCCTCAAAGTCTGGATCCTCCTGCCACAGCCTCCTGAGTGCTGGGATTTTATAGACATGTACCACAACACCCAGCTAAACTGATGTTTTTTTAGGGGGGTGGTGCTGGGCCTTGCAATTGCTAGACAGGTGCTCTACCACTGAACTACACCTCCAGCTCTCAGATCTATTTTGATAGGGATGGGAAGGGATTTTGTTCATGGTCCCTTTTCAGAAGCAAAAGTTTTCCTTAAAGGAGTCAAGACCAGGATGCGAAAAAATTTTATTCTTGTGTACTGTTAGTAGGACTGTAAAATGGTGCAGTCACTAGGGAAAACAGTATGGAGGTCCCTCAAAAAATTAAAACTAGAACTACTATATGACCCACCAATCTCACTTCTGGGTATGTGTCCAAAAGAACTGAAAACAGGATTTGGAGAGATAGCTGCTTTCTCTTGTTCATTAAAGCATTATGCACAATACTCAAAATATGAGCGTCTAAATATTTTTTAACAGATGAACAGATAAAGAAAAGGTGGTCTACACATCACACAATGGAATATTATTAAGCCCTAAAAAGGAAGAAAATCTTGCCATTTGCAGCAACATGAATGAATTTGGAGGACGTTGCACTAAATTAAGTAAGCAGTCATGATTCCACTTATATGAAGTATGTAAAATAGTCAAACGCATAGAAGCAGAGGACAGAATGGTGGCTGTTGGGGCTCTGGGGGGAGAAGAGGAATAAGGAATTATTTCTGGATGGGCATAAAGTTTCTGCTATGCAAGATGAATAAATTCTAGAGATCTGCTGTACCACCCAGAGCCTATGGTTATTAGTAATTTATTGTGCACTTAGAATTTTATTTATGAGCTTGTTCATGCTAAGTATACTAACTAAAACAAAACAAAACCACAACAGAACCAATGTAGCAAAAAACAAGGAAAGTTTTGGAAGTGATGGATAGATTTACTACTGTGATTGTGGTGATGCGTGTTATGCTCTTATGAATATGATGAAATTAATCAAATTTCATTCATTAAGATAGGCTCACACCTGAAATCCTAGCTATTTGGGAGGCAGAGATCAGGGGATTTCAGTTCAAAGCCAGCCCAGAGCAAACAGTTCTTGAGACCCTATCTTGAAAAAACTCATCACAAAACAGTGTTGGAGGCATGGCCTAGTGGTAGCACACCTGCCTAGCAAGAGCTCTTAAGGGCGAGAGAATGAGAGGAAGTTGCTGGGACAAAAGTCCCCAAGGACCCACTCACTGTAATTAGGTCTGCCTTCCTAAGTTTCTACCATCTTTCAGTATCCTGTCAAATGCGAACCCATCAATAGATCAAGTCATTGATGAGACTAGAGTCCTCACGACTCTAATCACTTCCCCAAAGCCCACCTCTGAAAACCGCTGCACTGAGGACCAAGGCTTCAACATATTCCAGATCCAGACTATGACAAGGTCCATGGCTCTAATTACATCACCATCATTGATCAAGGGTCTCTTATGACATGTTAAGCTCTTACTGACTTTAGCACCCATGAGGGGGTTGGGGTGGGTTACCACTTCCACTGTACTAAAGAAGCAGCTCAGGTCTCAGGATACTCTCCTAAGAGTCATTTGCTTAGGACCATCCCTGGGATTTGAATCCAGGTCTATGGAATTCTATAACCTGAGTTCTAAACTACCATAATGATTACTTCAGCTTCTCAAAGCGATCTGTGCCCCTTAGAAGGTGAAGAGACGACATCCTTCAGTCCTAGGGTTTGATTCTCTGTGAGAGTGGGAGACTTCTGAGAAGAGGGAGGAGGTGGAGGAGAAAGCTAGTCAGCAATGATAGGACAGCGCCCACGCCTACAAGGGCTGCTATTTAGAGCCTCCGGGAGCCCCCAGAATGGATGATAATGAAGCAGGCAGGGAAGAGCAGTTGTAAGAGAAGACTGTGAGGGGGAGGGGGCTCTCTCCTCCCCCCACCCTGCTGCCTCCAGCTCACTCTGTCGCCTGATGTCTAAATAAGGCTGAGAGGCACACTCTAGGCAGCTAAAAATAAACTCCCGCTCCCCCTTCCTGCCCTTGGGTTCTGGCGACCTCCCCAGCTCATCGGGGCTCCCCTTGGCAGGGCCAGCTCTTTGGAGCATGCCCTCGCCTGAGCTATCAACTCATGTCTCTGCAGGGACCCCGATGGCAAGAGGACTTGGACCAGAAGTCAAGGACACAAGGATCCTGCTCTTGGCTCTTGACCTGGGTCAGTCCCATTTTCTTCTAGACCTCAGTTTCCCCACATGTTAAATGAGGACACTATCGAATAACGATATAAGTCCTGGCATTTCACTCTGGGGTCAAACTTCAACAGAGTTTGCCCACTGGGATTTTTAGAGCACATCTGTCCTACAGCCCATTTTTAGCTCATGCAGAGTCTTTCGAAAAGATTTGAATTAAGTGCTCACCTTTAAATATTTGGAGGGGTCACATGAAAAAAAAAGATTTCCAACTTCTTTGAAAAACCACGTTTGAACACACTTGGCAGCTTGGGTCTGGCAACAGCAAACCCAGGTTGGGCAGCTTCTGCCCCCTGCTGGTGGAATGCACAGCTACAGGTGACTGCAGGCATCTCACCAAACTAACTGCCCAGCCCCACAGTCAACATTCTGGAGTAGCTGCGTGCAGGCAAGATTCTGTTTTGCATCCCCAAGCCTGGGACATTGGTATTTCTCTGCTTGGCAAATGTTTGTTAAATGAGTGAATGTGACAGGTTATAGAATGCTTTGGAAACGGCAAAGGGCTCATGAAAAGGGCTATGACTGATGACCTGTTTTGGAATCCAGGTCCCAAAGCCTAAGGAGGGACAAGATTCTCACACCTTAAACCTCAACCCAGCCACCTGTGGGAGTCATCAGACAACCAAGATTCTCTTAGGCATTGCCTGAACCTCTCAAGACATCAGTGCGATTGTCCTTTGTTGGGAAATTACTGGCAGAAACAGCGAGGGTATGTTAAACTCACATAGTCCTTGAGAGCCATGTTGGAAGCCAGTAGAAAAGTAGGGAACGAAGGAGGGAGGAAACAGAGCAGGTTTCTGTCAGCCTGTTTGGATTCACCAACCTCCTCTAGGACAAAGTATCGTGCTATGCACTGAATTATAGAACACTAAATCTGGAGAGATCCTCAGATACGGTGGAATCCACCCCCCTTCTCAATGCAGTAGGGTGTTCAGGCATGAGAACTGGGAAGAACTGAAGCTTTGTCCTTCTGTGAGAGGTGCTCAAACTGCTTTTGCTGAAAAGCATGGACTCTTTACTCAGGCCCACAGATTAACTAAAAGCAGGAAAAGCATGACATCTCCATTTTGTATCTGTCTTTGCTCTAAGTCATTCTCTCTGCAGTCATTTTGCCATCACCGTGGGTTCCAGAAAAGACAGAACTGATAACATCTTTTTGACAAGAGACTGAAACTTCCCCTAAAGGGACAGTGTAGCCTTGCAGGACAGACCACCCCTCCAAATGAGAACAATTACCTATAATGATGAGGCTGTACCCTGGAGCAGGAGCAATCATCTCTTGGTCACCAGATCACTCCCCTCAAGTGATGAAGGTGATAACATCTTCTCCAGAACCCTTCTCAGAACCCTCGGACTGAGATAACAGACAACCAGAACACAATGTGACTGAAACATACCTTTGTCCCCTGTCCCCAGTTCTTTGTCTACTTAAACCTATATAGCTTGGGTCTGTTTCCTGAAGATGTTAAAGACGGGCTGAGTGCTTACTCTGCCTCTTCCCAGGACACGCCCTGAGCTGTGTAATAACACCCTTTCTCTGCCTTCACGCCTTCTACTTGGTGTTTGGGGACTGGTGGCTGGTCTTGGCATGTGGAATCTCAGGAGTTTGGGCCTTGGGTTCACAGCCCTGGTTTCACTTCCTGTCCTATTTCAGTAAGCAGAGGATGAAGGGTGTAAGGAAATATAGGCCCCAAAAGTGACCATGTGGAGAGGAGTGATCTGGCCAAGAGATTCTTTATTGCTGGGTGGGAGAGAGAGAGAGCAGAGAGAGCAGAGAGAGAGAGGGAGAGAGGGGCAGGAGCTTAAATACCCCTCAGTGGGACTCAGCATGATCTGATTGGTTAGGATCTTATGGTTCATGCTGATTGGAGGTTGGGGCAGAAGGAGGGTTCAAGCTAGACTTGAGGCAGGACTGTGACCCTGGGAGGCAGGACCGTGACCCTGGAAAACAGAAGCTTAAGGACGCAGTAAGAACTATCGGCGCCATTATTGCCAACAAAGGGAAAGTTCCCAAGCCACCTTCCTTGGGAGGAAATAGTGACTCCATCTGTATCCTACCTCTGTTGTCCAGTGGTGGGGAAAGTTGGTCTAGTCTGGACCCTTGCCCTTGCAGGGGTGTGATACCAAAGGCCCAGGGAAAACTGCCCATTTTATGGTAAGTAAAGAATGGAAAGCCATGTAGAAATGTGATTGGACAATAAGTGTATGCTCTAATGGTAATGGACAGAGAAATTCAGCAAGGTCTGTTGGCTTAGATTCATCTTGACCAATTTGTAGCATTCCTTCCTCCCAGGTGTGGGGCAAGACCTCTTCTGGAATGAGATCTTATGATTAGACAGGTAGGTCAGAGAGTAGCTTTATGCTCAAACATTGGTTCATAAGGGAGCTAGTTAAAAATGCAAAATTTTGGTCTCTACTCCAGACTTGTTGAATCATAATATGCATTTTAATGAATTCCAGGTGTTTTGAATGTACGTTATTGCTTTAGAAGAGTGGTTCTCAAAGTTGCTACTCATTGGGGGAAACCCTCCCCCCCACTGCAGGGACTTTAAAAAAAATGCTAATACCTGGGTTCCACCCTAAGGTACAGCCTGGGCCTGGCATTTGTTTAGAGACCCCAGGTGATTGCAGTGTTGTATAGCCAGCAGTGAGAATCACAGCTCTAGGAACTAGTTCTAATGAGATGAGAATTCTGGGAGTCAAAGTAATGCTGGCTTGCACACAGTCCTCTTATCTGGGCCCCTCAGGCCAATAGTGGTGGGGAGGTTGCTCCCAAAGCACCTTCCCCAGGCCTGTCTGGCTTGCTGGACCAGTCTCAGCCCTGCTCCCCAGGGCACTGTCAGGCCTCCAAGTGCTCTCAGGTTTCATGCTAGTGAGATGAGAAAGGGGTGGTTTTGCTCTGCAGTCCTGTCCAGAGGTATGGCTGAGCTAGGAGAACAGAAACCTGGGTCCTCCTCTTGCTTCTGCTTTTGTGGCTTTGGGCTTCAGTTTCTTTCTGAAGATTAGATAGTAAGAGGCTATTTCACTGAAATAAATTCTACTGTTCCTTTCAGTTTTTTTTTTTTTTTTAAATTAAACCCAGTATCTTGGGCAAGTACTCTACCACTGAGTTTTGTCCCTAGCCCCTAGTCCCCTTCTGTTTTTTTTTTTTTTGGGGGGGGAGGTGTGGTACTGGGGTTTGAACTCAGGGCTTCACACTTGCAAAGTAGCTGCTGTACTGCTTGAGCCATACCTCCAGTCCATTTTGCTTGGGTTATTTTGAAGATAGGGTCCCACTATTGTCCAGAATGGCCTCAAACTGAGATCCTCCTGATCTCAGCCTCTCAAGTAGCTAGGATTACAGGTGTGAGCCATCAGCACCAGGTCCCCCACACATACCCTCAAAGACCCTCAAAGTGGAATGGGACTTTGGAGATTGTCTAGTTCGACCTTACTTTCTTACAAATGGCAGAACTGAGGCTCAATGATATTAAAAAAGTGACTAATGGAAAAGTATTTATTGTCTCACACACACCCTTCCACATTACCTGCTGGGGACTTTTCTGCCTCTGAAGTCACAGATAATGTAATTCAATGACAAATAGCCTGCCAGAGACATACAAAGTTTTGCCTGGAGTTTAAGTTGTCTTCCTTCTTCTATGCCTCTGATTTACTTCCTTATTCCTGATGTATTTGTTTTTTAGGTTTTCCTTGGGCCTGCTGTTGTAACATCTTACACAGTTCCTTACTGAAGAAGCTAAATAAAATCTTTAGTCTGTGTCTACTTTATATCTACATGAGAGGTATGATTTTATCTTTTGAAAATTGTTTTTTAATTGTGAGAACAAGCCAGGCGATGGTGGCTCACTTCTGTAATCCTAGCTACTCAAGAGGAAGAGATCAGAAGGACTGCACTTCAAAGATAGTCCAGGCAAATAGTTCATGAGGCCTTATCTTAAAAAAACCCTTCACAAAAAAGGGTTGGTGGAGTGGCTCAAGGTGTAGCCTGAGTTCAAATTCCAGCACCACAAAAAAATTTATGAGAATTTCTCTAAAACAGGTGTCCTGATAAAGTTGGGACTGAAAGCTCACAGGGGGACCTGGTGATAGAGAGATGCACTGTGGAGACTGGGGAGCCAGATGCCACCCCAGGGTGCTGGCAGATCAGTTCCAATGGACTGTGGCCCTATGATTTCTCAGGCAAAGTTGGAAATCCATAATTTAATGAGCACTCACTTAAAAATTATACAATAAACACTAAGATTCCTAAGGAACACCATGCAGACAAACTATGTTTAAGGTTTGCATCACCTGTCTGACCTCTCCATCTCACTCACATGCCTGCTTCATACATATTGAGTGGCTCTGTACCCAGGGCGTTAGTGGTAATTTTGTGGGAATTAATTTCTACTTTTTAAAAAGCAAACTTCATCTGTGTAGTAGCCTAAGACGATTTTGGCTGATGGAGTATGTAAGCTCAGCCTTGCTCTATCACTTCCTAGCTGTGCGACTGTGGCAAAGCCAACCTCACCGCGCTAAAATAGGGCAAAAGGCAGGATTCTCTCAAAGTCCTTAGTGTGCCTTACAGCACTTAATTAATCGTTAACTATAATGACTATTAAAAAAGTCAGTGACTGGATATAGAGAAGCATAATATTGTTAGGGAGCATGGCTTCTTTCTCAAGAAGGACTCGGGAATGAAACAACTGGATACCTGGGTTCCTAAACGTCCTTTCCGTGGCGATGGTCACAGCACAAATTCAAAAGCCACAAGCCTTACACCAGCCTCGCGCACGCCCGACCCCCACGCCAAGCCCCGCCCCTCGCGCAGCCCCGCCCCTTTCCACATTCAGTCCCGCCCCTTCCTCGCGCTCAGACCCGCCTCGCCACGCGCTTGACTCCGCCCCTCCCTCGACCTAAACTGAGTCGGAGTTCTCCACACTAAGCTCCTTCCCTTTCCTCTTCTGGCTCCGCCTCCGCCCTGCAAAAGGAGGCAGTTGACAATCACACTGGGTAGGAGGGGCGCAATGAGGAACGTCCGGGGAGGGGAGCTGGGGAGATCCCGCCTACTCCTCGCCCCTAAATCTCGGACGGGGCAGGGCCGAACAAGGCGGATCGACCAGTGGTGGGGCTCAGCTTTGCATAGCAATGTACAGCTTTGCATAACCAATCCAGACCCGCGGTTAAAGGCGCCTCCGCCAGCAAGATCCTTGCAGTTAACTCCGCGTGCACCCGCCTATTGCAATGCATTTCCTGATGCGGACCTTGCTCCTGATCGTCCTAGGTTTGCTTTTCGCCGGCCCTGCGGTCCCCGCGCGCATCATCGGTCTAAACCCCGTGAGTGCTCCCTAACCCCCCTTTAGGAGGCTGCCTGCAACCTCTCGACTCAGCAGGGGGTGTGTAGGTCGGAATGGGACATAAGGGTGGCCGCATCTATCTAGAGTTGTTTCTGTAGCATGGGGCTTTTAGAGGGAATCAGATTATTTTGGACGGGTTAATCTCCAAAATTATTAATCTGCACTTTCCCGCCCTCGCCAAGCGCCTGAGCGAAACTGCGCAGAACCGCAAAACTAAAGCACTGGCCCCAGGCCCAGAGATTTGGCACTACTACCCTGTTCCTCGCCCCACGCCCTCACTTCGCATTTCCCGGTGACAAGGCCTGGCGTCTCATACTTTTGCTCGAATGCTCTGAACTCTTTTTGCGGGAGTGATGGGTTGAGAGCCCATTCACACCACTAATTTGCCCATCTGGTGACAATCTGGACAGTCCTGGGATCCCGCTGCTCCTGTTGCGAGCCATTGATAGGCCAGCCTCCTCCTTCCCCCTTCCAAGCTTCCCCTTTCACGTCTCGTTTATTCCATGCCACAGACCCCTGGGAACGGGAAGTCTGTCATTCCCACACCTGAGAAGCCCAGTTTCATTGCCTCTTTTGCTGTGTGGCTGTAGACAAGACACATCTCTGGCGGGAAGCGGGCGGGTCCACTCCAGATGCCCATCTCTCTCATTACCTCCGGGCTTGTGGGAGAGTGAGGAACTGTGTGGTGGGTCGGGGAAAGTGGACAGGACGGAAAGCTGGCACGCCTGACTACTGATCCCTCTCTGTTGCCATCCATCTGAAAAATAGGTGTGAGGTCTCAGAGGGTTGTCAGTGCAGGGGTGTGCTTTCATAGATGGGAAAGCTGTAGTCTCAGACACTTAAAGTGTTACAAGCCAATGACCTTGTCCTCACCTGGCCAAGGGACACAAAGTCTATATGCCCAGAGGATAAGCACCTTGACCTTGAGTGTGGGTTGTGAATGTTTCTGTTGACTCCAGGGCTGGCTGCTGTGAGATGGAGTCCAGCTAGAGGCTCCAGGGCTGGCCCTCCAATTCTCCTCCTGTGTGCCTTGACTATGCCATACCAGACTAGAGGGTCTTGATTGGGAGGTTTGGAGAAACCCTGATGACATCATAGAGGCCACCCACCTCACTTAGGCCCAAGATCACACAGCAAGTGGCACTTACTATTATTATACTATTATTATTTTTTTAATAACTGCTATATATAAGGAGGTATTCATTGTTCAGGGAGGATTCATTGTGACAATTCCAAATAGGCTTACATTGTATGTTGGTTAGCTATCCCCCACCATCTCTCCCCTTCCTGCCCAATAAGTGGCACTTTTGATCCTTATCTACTGTCATCTACAGTAGATTTTTCAGACCACTGACTCTTTGATCATGGACCAGAGGAAGGCTTTGGGGTGACAAGAACCCTGGATTTCACTTCCTCTTGTAGCATTGACCAGTCTTGTGAGTCTGGGCTATGGTGAGTGTTAGATGACAGGGCAGAAGGGTTAGCCGTGCGCTGGGCTGAGAGCTTAATAGACTCTGCTATACGGTGGTTGTTATTATTGTACACAGACTATGTGTTGTGCATTGAATCTTGTGCTTTCTTATTTTGGTGAGACTGGGCTGCTGTTTGACTCATGCCTCCAGTCCTGCTTTGTGCTTTTTTAAAATAAATTTTTAATTTTGGAATTCTTTTCTTTTTTTTTCTTTGCAGTACTGTGATTTGAAGTCAGGGCTACCTGCTTGCTAAGCAGGTACTCTACCACTTGAGCCACACCTGTAGCCCTAGAATAATTTAAGATGTACAGAAAATTGCAATGATAGAATTTCAATATACTGCTTACCTAGTTCTCCTTGTTACCATCTTATTTTACCAGTGTAGGTATGTTATTATTAATTAAACTCTAGACTTTTGTGGGTCTCGTCAGTTTTCCACTAATGTCCTCTTCCTGTTTCAGGACTCAGTCCTGAAACACTTCACCAATGAAGTGTTGAGTCTCCCCGCCCTCCTGGTCTGTGACAGTTTTTCAGTCTTTTTCCTTTTGACAGTCTTGAGGAGTTGCTGTGTTTTGTGTATACAAACTTCTTAGCTGCACAATAGCCCTGTCAGAAGATATAATTATGTTCATTTCATAGATGAGGAAGTTGAGCCTCAAGGGGTTAACATGTCCATGCTGTCAGCTAGTGAGAGTGGCCAGGGTATGATTTTAACCCACGGCTGTGATTTGTACCTGTGTTTCTGCCTCCCAAGCCATTGCCTTTTGCCTGTGCCACCTTTTACCTCTACCCGTGAGTTGGTCTAGGTGCCAGGCCTGAGGCCTGGTGTGCTTTGCTGGTTCATCACAGCCTCTCTTCCCAGTAAGCCTGGGCTTGGCGGCACAGCTCCTCGTCACAGGCAGCTAGTCAAGGCCCTACCAGTGGGAAACCATCTTGTAGGTCTCCTCCAGAGCTGGGGGAAGGGTGCTGAGGAGAGGGGAAGGGCTTCTAAAAGGGCACTTTGGAAACTTCTCTGAGCCCAAAATCAATCTGCAGTGTGTCTGAAAACCCCAGAAAATAGCTAGTCCTCCTGCCTACGCCCTCAGCTCAACTCTGCCTCCTGAGTTGCTAGGATTACAGGCATAAGCTCAAATCTTCTATGTCAACTTTCTTTCATTTGATGGCGGCCTCCTAACTCATCACCCCTTTTCTAGTCCTGTCCCTCTCCAGGCCGTTCACAGCCATAAATCAGAACCTTCCTTCGATGGGGTTCCATTGCATACAGGACAGTTCATCCTCCTGATTATGACCCATGAAGACCAGCAGTAAATGATAGTGTCACCCTGTAGCCTCTGCTGGGTCCCTCACCCGACATCTCTAGCCTATTGGCCTCCCCGTAATGCCTGAAGCAATGGAGCTTCTTCTACGGGGACCTTGGTCTGTGGTCTGTCTGCACTCGCATGACTGAAGGAGTCATTTCTCCCCCACCCTAAGTGAGTCCTGTGTTACCCTCAAGGTCATCTTCTGTTCGTTTCCCTATGGCACTCAGAGCACCGTGGCTCTGCCTTGGCCTGCAAACCCCAGGCAGGAACCATGTCTAGTTGTTTACTACTCCTGACACAGCTCTTAGCGGGGACTGTAATCATTACTCCATGGATATTTGTGGACTGAATGTCAAGGTAAACATTTGCTGTACCTACCCGGTCCTGCCTGCCTTTGGCATGGCACGACCTTTCATTCCATTTGATTGGAAACCCATTCCAAGAAACTCAGGAGCAGGGGAAGGCTAATAGGTACCTAGGGATCCCATGGAACTAATGGCAGGAAGCAGAGGTGGGATTCTCATGTCATTTACAGAGCCAGCTCATGCTCTGGATGGTGTCATGAGCTTTACATATATGCTGTCGCTCTTGTGACAATTCTGAGAGGAAGGTACAAATGCCTCCACTTAGAAGATGTAGAAATCAAGGCTCCAAAGGGATCAGTAACCTATAGAAGCATGTGATAAATGTGGCTGAGCTATGATTTTTTTTTTTTGATGGTACTGGGTTTGAACTCAGGGCCTCATGCTTGCTAGGCAGGTGCTCTACCACTTGAGCCACCACTGTGTTGAGTATTTTCAAGATAGGGTCTCCCAGACTGGCTTCGAACTGTGATCCTTCTGATCTCTGCTTCCTGAGTAGCTATGATTACAGGACACTGGCACTAGGCTGAGCTATGATTTTAGCTCAGTCCGTTTGACTGGAGCCTTCATTTCCCTGTGTGTCCCTCCAAAGCTGGGCCAGTCACTGTTCCCTTTCTGTTCCCTGTTCCACAGACCAACAGAGCCCTTAGTTCTTGTCCCTTCTCCAACTTCAGCTTTGTCATGAGTCTTAGGTCTAGGTGCTTTGGCCCCAGTCCAAACTTCATGACCCAAGATAGTATCAAGCCCAATGTCCTAGAGGTGATGTGGCTTCTCGTGTCTTAATTCCAAAATTGGGCAGACAGACTGTCATCTAGCTTGAGTTAGGTATTCTCTCTGGATCCAGGCAGCTATGGGTATGTTGAAGATGGAGGCCAGCTTGGTGGTGTGGGGCTGGCAGACTTTCTCACTTAGAGTGAGTGTGGGTGGTGGACAGGCTGATGGTTTCCCATAAGTGGCCTTCAGGGGGCTGGGAAAGGCGTGACTGAGTGAGGGGGTGTGCTCAGGATCATGAAGTCCTGTGGGTGTGAGGAGTGGGTGGTCCTGTGAAGTTTAACAAGGGGATGATAGGGTCAGGATACCAGGGGGATGTGGAGTGGCCTTGCAGAGGAGAGGCAGGTGACTCAAGCTGCATGTAGCTTGCATAATGGGATGGGAGCAAGAATGCACTGGCTGGGATGGGGAAGTCCTTCCCGAGGGAGCTTTAATCATCAAGGAATACTGGGAGTCTTGTCATGTGTGTCCTGTTCTCTGGAGGGTGGGGCTTGGGGTGCTGTTCTGTTTTCCATTGTGTTTTGGGCTCCCCAGGGGTCCTGGCCCTAGGTTGGGCCTGAAGTTTAAGGTGGTCCCACCAGGAGCTGTTCCCCTAGAGGGCTCCCAAGGCTGGCTGGAGAGGAAGTGGGCAGGAGGTCAGAAGTCAGGGAAGGCACCCCCAAGCCCAAGGAGGTTAGTTCCCTATTTTGACATATCAAGGTTTACTATATTGTGCCTTTCAACAAAAGACTCGTTTGAGTCTTTTAGTTTAGTTCTGCCTATTAAATGGGTAGGTCAAGTGCAATCCAATTTAAGATTAGAGTTGCAGAAAGGGCCAGGGAGGGAAATGTCTCATGAAGGTCACAATACCATTGGCCTGTTCTCAATTCTTCTGACCTGAGATGGTTCCTTTTGCCAACTTCTCTTCTTCTTTTTCCGGGCTGTCTGATTGTCCCCAGTCAGCCCAGCTTGGTGGCTTTTCCTGGGATAACTGTGATGAAGGGAAGGACCCTGCAGTGATCGAAAGCCTGACCCTGGAACCTGACCCCATTGTTGTTCCTGGAAATGTGACCGTGAGCGCCCAGGGAAAGACCAGCGTCCCCCTCATTTCTCCTCAGAAGGTAAGCAAAGGGAGGGTGGCCGAGAGAGGGGCATGGACAGCCAGCAGAGGTCCTGAGGGGCGCTTGTTCACAGCAGTGTGGAGAATTTTAGAATCCTGCAGCTCAGAGCAGCAAGAGATGCGTACATTAACAGACTTTCTCAGGCTCTGTCAGGATCTGAGGGTTGAAAGGACCCTCTGCTGGTTGTCACTGAGTCACCTGGTGCCCGGCAGGAATTGCTCCAGCTTCTCTGGGCAAACTGGCCCATGGCTCTGGTTGGCAACTGGTTTTTTTTTTTTTTTTGCTGCTAATTAAAAAAATGAGTACATCAATTCACCAATGACATGTAGTCAGTTTAGAAAACATAGGTGGTAGAAAAGTAGAAGAAAATGAAGGAAATCACTAGAACCCTCACTGTTACTCAATGGTAGGGGGTTGAGCTCTGTGCCCTCCAATCTGGACACTAGGACAGAATTTGTCCCTTAGAATGGCAGAATGGACACTGGACTGTTCGTCTGTCAGGGTTGGCCAAGCACCCTGCTCCCTTTTCTGGATTTGGAGTGTATGCTATCCTCAGGAGGCCACTGCCACACTTGCTTCCCAGCATCCTGCAGTCCACTAGCGTTTCTAAGAGCGCCAGTGCAATGCAGCTGTTGTAGAAGCAGTTCAACCCACCGTTCTACCCTTAGCCTGCTTTAACTGGCTTCTTTGCAGGCTGTTGTGATGGCCTTTATCCCTTTTTCTATTAACTATGTCACCTGTCATAAATTTGGGTCTTGTGCTTTTTGCCTGGGGACGGCCTTGGACTTTGATCCTCCAATTTATAATCCTGCAATAGCTGGGATAACAGGCATGCACTCCCCTGCCCGGCTTGTTTGTTGAGATGGAGGTCTCCTCCTCTGCCCCCAACTTCAGGGGCTGGCCTTGAACCATGATCCTCCTGATCTCTGCCTCATGAGAAGATGAGATTACAGGCATGAGTCTCTGTGCCAGGCACCTCTGGTCTTTATGCTCACTTCTTAGTACAGATTGGCCATTGGCCACAGATCCCCCGGCCCCTTCCCTTACTCCTACATTTCTCGAATATGTATAGTTTTAGTTTGGTTCTTTTCTCTTTTCAAGGTATGTCCATATTAGTTATTGGATGACAGTCCTTTTGTCCTTTTGAGCCCTGTTCTGGGCTGTCACCTGCCCAGTGGTCCCTCATGGGAGCGGCTCAGACCTAAATGCTGTAGGAGGTCCATCTTTATTTATTTATTTATTTGGGCAGTACTGGGCTTTGAACTCAGGGCCTCACACTTGCGAGGCAGGCCCTCTATTGTTTGAGCCACTCTACCAGCCAGTGCCATATTTAAGGTGAATGTTCCAGACACCATGCACCACAGGAAAGACTGGGCTGCTCAGGACACCCTCTTCCTGGTTTGACTTGCCTCCAGGATTTGGTATAATTTATAATTCCCACTTGCCCAGCCCTTCCTCTAGTTCCAGCCTGTGGAGTCCTGGCTTTTCCATCCTCAAGAATTACACATTGCCAAAAAGGCTGGTGGAGTGCCTCAAGTGGTAGAGTAAGGTTGGGCACTGGTGGCTCATGCCTGTAATCCCAGCTACTCAGGAGGCAGAGATCAGGAGGATTGTGGTTCAAAGCCAGTCTAGGCAAATAGTTCTGAGAGACCCTATCTTGAACAAACCCATCACAAAAAAAGGGCTGATGGAGTGACTCAGGGTGTAGACTCTGAGTTCAAACCCCTGTACCACCACCACCCCCAAACAAAAACAAAATGTTGTCATTTATTTGGCATGTATACTTATGGGGCTTTCAGGCCTGATGGTTTGGCTTCCCCACCCCAAAGTCATGTACCTGTGATGCTCCCTGCCTTTGACCTGTGACAGATACCAACCTCTGCTCCCCTACCCATCAGTGGCCCACCTTTAAGGCAGTGGACCTTTATCTAGAGCTTTTGTGTGCCTGACTAAGGGATGGCACCAAGAGAGGGAGAAGTCATTTTTTCTAGATGCTGGAAAGTGGCTTTTAGGATATCAACAGTAGGTCTTGTGACCATGAGATCCAAAGACTTCACTATCTAGGTGGAGCAGCAGTAGCCCCACGGACCTGCAGGTCGCTAAGGGTGCCAGCCCATGCTTGTCAGCTTAAGGCTGGACTTCAGATTCCTTCAGTGCCTCTATCTGTCTCATTGTTGAGCCAGGTCCTGTGACACTAGAGTTGGTTTAGTGGTACCCAGTGTGGAAGTACCAAAGAAGCCCTGGAACAGAGAGCTCCAGGGTGACTTATTACACAGCTCTGCTTGCAAGCGGGTTGAAAACAGGAAGTGAGTTGTAATCAGTGATCCCCCTAATGCTAGTCATGGCTGCTGTTGACTTAAGTTCAGTCACTTTCACTTAGTGTTTCCTGTGCCAAACTGGTCCTGGGTTGGAGTAGGAACAGCAAGGGAAGAGGCCTTGCTCCTTTTGGTGGGTGCAGCACCACAGGCATCCGGCCCCACATGGCCCTCCTCAGCTGGGAGCTGTTGTTCTGGGCATAACTGGCTCCAGCATCTTCCTTGGGGCAGCGGCTAAACAATGGGAGGGCTGGGGCTGACGTGAGGCAAGAGGCAGGTTTTGCATTCCAGGCATGAGGTTAAGTGCTGGACAAGTATTACATCACTCCATGGGACCTTGTGAGAGAAGCAGGCCCTGTAAAATACCTGCCTTTTGGAGACAACGAATTGGAGACTCAGGGAAGTTGAGAGGGAACCCACCAAGTACATCCCACCTGGAAGTGGCATAGGAGCAGGTTTGGCCAGAGAAAGGAGGCAGGGCTGGTGAAAGGGGTCCCATGCCATTAGGGGTGGGGAAATGGATGTGTGTCTGCAGAGCAGACAAGACCAGTGAGGAAAACAACTTGAACTTGTCCAGACAGGATTCAGGGTATGCTGACTTCTCCCTTCTTTCTGGTCCTGGAAGAATGCAGCCAATTGTCTGATAATCTGAGCAGGTGGAAAACTTGAGTATATAGCCCGGGACTCTGGAGAATAAGTACCCATCCAGGATCTGTCTCTTCAAACAAAACCACAAATAAAGCGAGCCTGGGATTCAGAGTGCTCAAATGTCAGCACCCCCAAAATGTGGGTTTCTGCTGTAACATCCACCCACTTATGTGAGAGCTAACTTCCTACCCCCTTTGCTTGCAGTGTTTCCTCAATGGCTTTGGTGGGACGTGAACATAGTTCTAAGGGACAGCTGGCATTAGTGACAGCTCATATGTAGTTAATGTTCAGCATGTATCAGGTACAACTGGGTTGTCTTGGAAGTCCTGGCTGCTTCCCCCAGGTCAGGTCCACCCTGCAGGAAAGGGAGCAGACCGAGCCAGCACTGAGTTGGAAAGCATGTTCTAGATTTTTTTATTCACCCACAGGGTGCAGGGGTCCTTTTGTAGTTGCCCCATCCAAGTCTGGAGAGCCTGTCAGTTTTGGAGGTGGTTCATCTATGGTGGCCTAGCTGCATCTAAGATTTTAGACCAATCTCAAAATAATCTCTTTAGAATTTTCCATTCTTCTTCATTCTGCCTTTTGTGGCCATGCAGAGAAAATATGGTCCAAGAATGATCAGTAGGTTTCATCTTGGTGACCAGCTCCAATCTGTTGCTCATAGCTGTCTGAAGTCCTTTGCTGATAGCTAGTGACGTCCTAAAGAATTCTAAGATTGTAAAGGAAGGAAGTTAAGAAGGTGAATATGATTGATGTACTTTCTGTACAAGAATGAATATAGAATTTTTAAACCTACTGAGATGACCATTAAAAGGGGACTAAGGTAGAAAGGAGAAAAATAGAGGATAAACCAACTCAGGTTCTAATACATATATATATATGGAAATGTCACAATAAAACTTCCTGTATAGCTACCTTAAACAAAAATGCCTTTTTTTTTTTTCAAAAAACGGAGAACAGGAAGGTAAAATAAGTCATGTCTGGGGGTTGGTACCAGTGGGAGGGGGCAGTATATAAGGAAATGGTGCAGGAGGATGAATGTGGTGGGAATATTATGTACACATGTATGAAAATGGAAAAATGAGACCTGTTGAAACTGCTCCAGGAAGGGGGATGGTGAATAAAAGAGAATGATGGAGAGAGTGAATTCAACTGTGATATATTCTAAGAGCTTTTGTAAATGTCACAGTGTTCCCCAGTACAACAATGATATGATAAAAAAAAAAAAAAAGCAAAAAAAAAAAAAAGCAAAAAAAAAAAAAGGCAATTAATTGACCCCTCCCCTCCAAAAAAGAAAGACTTCTAGATTATGTGTAGTCTGATGAGGAGGAGATCCACGCTCGGTTATTAATGCCTCCATGGGCACAGGGAGAGGTAATAGTGGGGCACGTGCCACAGTATTGTCATTTCCAGGTTCAGACGTTAAACCTTCTGTGATTAACATTTATTACTGACCTTGTAAAGGGCAAGGCAGCTGAATGTTTGCCCTGGAATTTATACTTGTCACCTTTTTTGAATCCATTCTCCCCAGGTGGAACTGAGTGTGGAGAAGGAAGTGGCTGGCTTCTGGGTCAAGATCCCCTGTGTGGAGCAGCTGGGCAGCTGTACCTATGAGGACTTCTGTGACTTGCTTGACAGTTTCATCCCCCCAGGACAGTCCTGCCCAGAGCCCCTGCACACCTATGGGCTTCCCTGCCACTGTCCCTTCAAAGAAGTAAGTACTTGGGAGAGGAGAAGCTGACGTTAGCCTGTGTGGCTTGAGTATAATGGGGGCCTGGAGAGAAGGTCTTTATCTTCTCCTGCACATTACTGTCTGTGGATATGTAGGCGTACTTATGTTTTAGGAGCCTCAGTTTTTCCATCTGTGAAATAGGGGACTTGAACTTGGAGTGACCTCCCGAGCCCTTTAGCTATATGCTCTGTGGGCCACAGCTGTCTCTAATCTTGCGTGGCTATCAGGAGAATGGGAGGAGGGACAGGTCACAGCAGTAGTCCTAGAGGTGGCTCCGGGAGAGAGTGCCCCATCAGTAGGCTCCCCTGACCCTGCCCACTTCTTTCCAATAGGGCACCTACTCGCTGCCCACGAGTGACTTCACGTTGCCCGACCTGGAGCTACCAGGCTGGCTCAGCACTGGGAATTACCGCATCCAGAGCGTCCTGAGCAGTGGCGGGAAGCGCCTGGCCTGTGTCAAGATCGCTGCCTCTCTGAAGGGCAAATAATGTGGTAGCTGCCACAGTGGAACAAAGCGGCACGAGGAAGACACAGATCTGCTGTCCTGACCCGTGTTTGCCGAGGCCCGGCTCTGCTCCTCTCGAGTCCCTGTCTACAATGATTCTGCTTCTCTCACTGGAAATCATCATATGCCACCCCCATTTGATGCTGGGGACATGCAGCCTCCACCTCAGGGAGAATGGGCGTGGCAGGTCTTGAGCCCAGGATGTGTGCTGGGCCGTGTGTCACCCCCTTTTCACCCCCAAGGACTTTTCTCTAAGGGTTTCTTTCATTTCCAAAACAGCCAAGGAAAAGGGACCATCATGAACCTTCAGTTCAGACTGACCCAACTATGGCACTTGAAGCACCTTGTGACTTTGTTTCTTTTTGGTCTCTGACTTCAAAGCAGTATTGACGTTTTTCATTCTACTCTGAACCCCTCCTACAGTAAAGGGGCTGAAATAGTTTATCATAGCCTTTTCATCCACTAACTTCTGATTAATTTTTTATTCTATTCTAGGCTTACCTAACCAGCACCAGGCATAGCGTGTCCTGGAGAGGCAGGGTGTGCATGGTGGAGTCTCTTGCCAGAGTTATTTTAGGAACACTCAGGTGTTTAAACTCTTACTCACTCATGTGCTGGCAGGGCCAAGCAAAGACATAAATATTGTCAGCACCATTAGAAAGATGCTGCTTCCAGAAGTGGCCTCCTCCCTTTTTCCTCATCTGATAAAGGTAATGCACACTGTGACTATGACAAGTATTCCTTACGCCATGCCAAAAATAAATCAATAAAATAACAGCACCTATCATTGACACCAGGCAGCCAATGTCCAGTCTCCAGCTGGGGATGTAACCCGAGATGGCGCATCCCGTTCCACAGAGGCAGCTGTTGTGTGGATGTTGGATGTTCCCAGTCAGTGCCCCATAGAATGTTGCCACATAGTCTCAGTTTTTTTCTCTAGAAGGCAAAAATATCTGGATTTTTATATGAAATCTTGCAATTTTTAAACACTGGCAGTTCTTACTATTTTTATACATTGTGCAAGACGAAGGGGCCACTTGGCCTTGTCTGGGGAAATCTGGCTCATGGGTGACCAGTTTTCAGACTCCAGCATGCCTTGTCCTTTTCTCTGTCACCATTTCTTCCTCCACTGGGCCCAATCCATAGCATCTGGCCCCAAGGAGAAGGCTCTGCCAGCTCTAGGGGAGGCTCAGGTGGCCTCTCAGAGCCGGGAGCTGCAGAGTCGTGAGGCTGCCTGCTCCAGCCTTGGAACCAGTCAGGGCATAGGGGCTGATGCTGGAGAATGGTCCCCAGCAGCTGCTTTGTGGAACAGGGATCCAGTGAAGAGAGGGTAGATCCGATGTTGGATCACCATGTTGTGACAGCTTTCTGAGCCACACATTGGGCCATGTTTTGAACCCATTTGAAGCCTGGAATTGCAATAAAACTTTTTAACTTGCTGAGAATTCCTTTTTTGTATTTATTTATTTATTTAATTTATTTTTGTTTGCTTTGCGGTACTAGGGTTTGAACTCAGGGCCTCAGGCTTGCTCAGCAGGTGCTCTACCACTTGAGCCATTCTGCTAGCCCAAGAAGTCCTTTTTCTTGGCTGCATGTTTCATTGATCATATCTAGGGGGATCTCAGAAACCTGGTGATGGGCTGTTTTTTGTTCTTTTCATAGGACTGAGATGTGAACTCAGGGCTTGGCACTTGTAAAGCAGGTACTCTGTCACTTGAGCCATACCTCCTGTCCATTTTGTTCTGGTTTTTTGGAGATAGAGTCTCACCAACTGTTTGCTTTGGCTGGCCTCAAATCACAATCCTGATTTCAGCCTCCCAAGTAGCCAGGATTATAGGCGTGAGCTCAGCATGATAGGCTGTTTTTGTCAGGAGGATTTATTGAGGCAGTACAGCTGAGTCAAGGCATTTCTAGGGACCCCTCCTGCCTCGTCTCATGAGCTGCTCTTACCTCTCTTCCTTCTCCTTGATCACCCTGCTTCCTAGCTATGCTATTTTGCCACATCCCCCCACCCCCTCTTAACCACCATTGGATCTTTCATTCTCTTACTTGGATTCTAATTCCCAGACTCAGGAAATCATTTTGTGTCTGCCATCCTCATGGCTCAAAGTTCTTTGACATCCCTTGGGGGTGGAGGGGTGAGAAGTTAAAGACTGCATCTCAACTCACAGGACAAAGTGGATTTTTTTTTTTGACAGTACTGCGGTTTGAACTTAGGGCCTCATACTTCCTAGGCAAGCACTCTACCAGTTGAGCCACTCCACCATTCCTTTTTTGTGTTGAGTACTTCACAAACTGTTTGTCTGGGCTGACTTTGAACTGCAGTCCTGATATCTGCCTCCTGAGTAGCTAGGATTACAGGTGTGAGCCACCAGCTCCTGGCTCAAAGTAGATTTTTTTAATATATTGTGCTTAATCAACCAGAAAGCCATACTTCATACCATATGCAAGAATGAACTTCCAAATGGATCCAGGATCTAAATGTAAGAAATTGAGCCAGTGCTGGTGGCTCATCCCTGTAATCCTAACCACTTGGGAGGCTGAGATCAAGAGGTTTGAGTTTCAAGGCTAGCCTAGGTAAATAGTTCACAAGACCCCACCATCTCCAAAATAACCAGAGCAAAAATGGACTGGAGGTGTGGCTCAAGTGAAGGAGCACCTGCTTTGCAATTGTGAAGTCCTGAGTTCCAACCAAAGAAAAGACAGAAAAAAAAAAAAGGAAACCATGCAATACTAAAAGCAAACATGGCTGGAAGACTCAGCAGAAATAAAAGGTTGATAAATTTGACTACATAAAGTGGAAACTGTAAGACTGGGAGAAAGTTTGTGTAGCATAGATCACTGACAAAGCATGACACTGATAGAAAATAATCAGGAAAAGACATGAACACAAATACTCAAAGATATAAAAATGGCCCTTAATAATGAAAAATGTCAGCCCGGTGCTGGTGGCTCACGCCTGTAATCCTGGCTACTCAGGAGGCAGAGATCAGGAGCATTGTGGTTTGAAGCCAGCCCAGGCAAATAGTTCTCCAGACCATATCTCGAAAAAACCCTTCACAAAAAAAAAAAAAAAAAAAAAAGAAAAGAAAAAAGGGCTGATGGGGTGAACGATAGAAGAATGGCTCAAGCAGTAAGTGCCCTGCCTACAAGCATGAGACCCTGAGCTCAAACCCCTATGCCACCAAAACAAAAAAACAAAGCAAAAACAGGCAGCGAAAACTCCAGCTCGTTAGAGAAATTCAAATCAATACTGAAAAAAAAAAACCACTTATCTATTAACTTATCTCTCAAGTACTTATTTATCAGCGTTTCTGGCAGTACCACCATGCACAGTGGGGAAGGCTGTGTGGCAGCGGCTCCCACCCCTTGCTGTGGGTGTGCGAGCTGATAGCACCTGCTGAGGTTTGGCTATTGAAGGTGCCCCAAAGGCCCAGGTGTTGAAGGCTTGGCCCCAGCCTGTGGCATCATTGGGAGGTGGTGGATCCTTTAGTTGATGGGGCTTAGTGGAACTTAAGGTCACTGGGAACATGCCCTTGAAGGGGAAGTGGGGACCCCAGCATTTTTCTGTCTTTCTCTTTGCTTCCTGACCACCATGAGGTAAGCAGCCACCGCACCCCAATAGCACACACTTGCCATGACGTACTGTGTCACCAGAAGCCCAAAGCAGTAGGCTTTGTGACCATGTGACCATGGACAAATGACATCTGAAACCATGAGCCAAAATAAACCTTCTCTCCTTTTAAATGGCTGTTTTTGTCACAGTCAAGGAAAGCTGACTGACACGCCACCCTTCTGGAGGGGACTTGTCAGCACAGTTGTCTCTCAGTATCTAGGGGGACTGCTTCCAGGACCCCCTTGGATATTAAAATCCACAGATGCTTAGGCCCCTTGGGTAAGAAGGCATATTTGTATATAAGCTACTTGTGTCCTCTTACATATTTTATTTTTTTGTGGCACTGAGGATTGAACATAGGGCCTTGCACATGCTAGGCAAGCATTCTGCCACTTGAGCTATGTCCTCATCCCTTTTGTTTTCATCTTGTCTTTGAGAAAGTGTGGCTACCGTTTTGCTAAGATTGGCCTGAACTTCCTCCTGCTCTGCCTCCTGAGTAGCTGGGATTATAGGTGTGGACCACCACGCCTGGCTTGTATTATTTTTTATTTTTGGTATCTATCTATCTATCATCTATTTTGACAGGTCTCACTATGTGGCCTAGGTTGGCTTTGAACCCATTATGTAGCTCAGGCTAGTCTGGAACTTGTGATCTTCCTGGCTTAGGTTCCTGAGTGCTGGGTTTACATGGTGTGCCACCATATCCAGCAGGATTTGGGTGTTTTAAATTTAAATTAAAACTGACACATAAAAGCATAAAAGTTGTACATATTTATGGGGTAGCATGATTTTTTTTTTGATAAATGTATGTTGTGTAATGTTTAAATCAACTCAAACATACCTCCTCAAAAGTTTGTCATTTCTTTCTTTCTTTTTTTTTGGCAGTACTGGGGCTCGAACTCAGGGCCTACACCTCGAACCACTCCACCAGCCCATTTTTGTGATGAGTTTTTTTGAGATAGGGTCTTGTGAACTATTTTCCTGGGCTGACTTTGAATCACAATCCTCCTGATCTCTGCCTCCTGAGGAGCTAGGATTACAGGTGTGAGCTTGTAATCTTTATGGTGAAAACATTCACTCTCCCTTTCCTCCCTCCCTCCCTCTCTCCCTCCCTCCCTTTCTCTCTGTCTCTCTCTCTCTCAGGGCCTCATGCTTGCTTGGCAGGTGCTCTACAACTCCAGCCATACCCCAGCATTTTTTTGCTTTAGTTACTTTTCAGGTAGTGTCTCGTTTTATTTATTTATTTTGCCTGGGACCAGCCTCGGACTTCAAATTTCCTACCTATGTCTCCCACATAGCTGGGGCAACAGGCATGTACCACTCACGCCCAGCTTGTCTCAATAACTTTTTGCTGGGTTTGGCCTCAAACCACAATCCTCCCAATCTCTGACTCCCAGGTAGCTGGGAGTATAGGCGTGAGCTACGGTGCCTAGTCCACAGTAATGTTTTTCACACCCCAAAGATAAGCCAGGATCTGAGAATAGTTCAAAATGCAATTTAGTTCAAAGAAATAAAACAATCACACTGAAAGGAAGGAGGAAGAAAAAAATAACTCACTTAAGTTACAGCAATGGATTACTGTGAAGCTAAGACAAAAGGAACTGTATAAAAATACATAAGCTATTAGTTGATTTGTTTCCCACAGGTGTAGGTGTTAGCAATTTGGATTTTGTTTTATTTTGTTCTGTTTTTGAGACAGTCTTCCTTATGTAGTCCAGGTTAGCTTTGAACTCCTGCTTCAGCCTCCTGAGTGTTGGGATTACAGGTATGGGTGTCCATGCCTGGCTTAGACAGTATTTTAAATATATATTAGGAATGAGAATACGTTGTGGATAACGAGAGCATGTGGCACAGTGAAAGGACACTGGAGCCAACTTGAAGGAGCTTCTGAGGTCTAAATCTTGAGCAATTTGAGCAATGAAAGAAATGATGGTTATAATGTGTTATAACTCATGAAATAAAAATATACAAGAGTCTTGTACACAACAGGATCTCAATGAAATACAGAAGGAATGGAGGAATAGGAAAAAGATCACCATTAGGCAAACACCATAGGAAAAATACTTACAAAGAAATATCACTGGATGCTAAATTAGCAGTACAAGTATGATGGGAAACAGAATTTTGCATGGTTTAAAAATATCTCCTCAAAAATACTTAATTACAAAGGGAAAAATAGTATTTATAGTGGAGAAAGCCGGCACACACCACCTTAACAAGTGACCCGTGATGAGAGGTATTGTGACATCACATACCCAACACTATAGGGTTCCTTTGAAAATGCACAATCTCAATGTAATCTTGAGAAAAGATCAGACAACACCCAACTTGAGAGAAACTACGAAATAACTGACCAGTGCTCTTCAAAAGTGTCGAGGCCATGGACAATAAGGAAGGACAGAGGGACAGTTGTAGACCAGGAAAGAAGAAAGAAATATGATGAAATGTAATGTGACATCTTGATTTGAATTCTGAACCGGATAAAGAACCAGAAACAGCCTTTCACCAGTGGTGATTACCCAGTTTTGACACTTATACTATGGCTATGTTAGATGTTACCTTTAGCGACAGGGTGCATTTTTGTCACTCTTTGTAAGTCAAAGTTTTTCGAAATAAAAAGTTGTAAAAATACGTTGTGGTAGTTTCTTTTTTGAGAGGTGAGTGTGTGGGGAGATAGGAGCTTGTTTTTAACCTCACTTCTGCACAGGAAGGATGCAATGCCACGGTGATGGGTTGCCACATACAGGCTTATGGGAGCTGCAGAGCCCAGGTGGTCAGAGATGGTTTTCCTGGGAAGTTATTGCTGTGATCTGAGAAGTGAGGAGGACTTCACTGGTGATGAGAGGGGAAAAGAGGTCCAAAAGGAGAGAACAAATTAAGTGGAGGTCCTGAACCCGGGGGAGCATGAGCCATTAGGAACCTGGACCAAGGCGGGAGTGGCTGAGGGGAAAGGTCCTATTGGTCCAAGAAGAGGCTGAAGGCGGGAAGCAGCTCCCCCAGAGCCTTTGTGTTCATATGTGAGTCTCCTTTCCAGCTAGAGGGAGTCAGATCTCCAGGGACTTCCAAACGGAGCTGTGCCATGCCTTGGAGAGGGTTTATTTTTCTGTTTTGTTTTTAAACTAGGATCAGGTAACTGCTTAAGGAGCTCTTGTGTAGCCACATCTTGGACATCCTTTGCCAATAAAAATCATAAGCTAGGTGTGGTGGATCACATCTGTAATCCCAGTGCTCAAGAGCCTGGGATTGCAAGTGTAAGGCCAACCTGGGCTCCATAGTGAGATCTTGTTTCAAAAAAGAAAAAAAAGATCATCAGTCAATAATGGATCTTGAAGACCTAAGAGGGTTATCTGTTAGCTTCATTCCCAGGGACTCTGGCTTCCCCTTATGTCCACTTGGTGACTAATTCTTTTTCTTTTTCTTTTTTTTTGTGGTACTGGGATTTGAACTCAGGGCTTTGTGCTTACTAGACAGGTGCTCTACCACTTGAACCACTCACCAGCCAATTTTTAATGCCTTATTCTCACATATCTTCTCCAGCCTTCCACTGCAGGGCTTATGTTGTTTAGCAATTTCAACTATCCATTCTTTTTTCTTTCTCTCCGTGGCCTTGTTAAAGACCCAAATTCAGCCACTCTTTAAACTGACTTTATGTACCCTTCCCCTCTAACACCCCAAATACAATCCAACTCAAGTATATTAAAACATCACTTGAGAGCTAGCTATGTCAGAAACATAAGTTGGTGGCTGGTGGAGTGGCTCAAGTGGCAGAGCACCTGCCTAGACAGTGAGAGGCACTGAGTTCAAACCTCAGTATCACCAAAAAAAAAAGGAAACACAAGACAGATACACTAGTGTCAGAATTTGTTAAACAACAAATTCACAAACTACATCCATTTTGTTGACTTAATTCACCAAGTACTACTAAGTTCACTTGGTAGCCCTAAGCCATTGGCAACACAGAGTCTTTTTTTCCAACCTTAATTACTAATATTAACTCTCAAATTACACATTACACATCACACAATAATAATGAAACTGGAGGTTTGGACTCAAGGCCCAAATTCCTGAGATTCCATATGCCAGGTCTGGCCATCTGCCCCTAAATGCCAAGTAAAGAGGCATGGTGAAAGCAGAGAAAGGAAATTTATTACACATCTCTGGACACTCTGTGAGAAGAGTCAGAGTAAGCACTTAGCTCATCTTTAGCCATCTTTGGGGTACATGCACGATCTATAGGTTTAAGTAGACAAAAGAACTGGGGGCCGGGGACAAAAATGCATAGTTAAACAGTCCCAGTCACAGGTGTGGTCATGACTGGCAGAGCAGTCTAGGTTAGGCAGGTGATGTGGTGGTCTGGTCCAGTTCTGGGAGGTTATCACCTGGAGGGAGTAATCTGGTTCCTGTTTGAGAGGATTTCTCTGGCTCAAGATAATTGTCTTCACTGGGAAGGTGGAAGCTCCAGGTGGCTTTGGTTTCTTGTCATAAAGATGTTATCAGTTTTGTCCTTTCTGGAATCCAAGGTGATTGTAAAGTGACTGTAGAGAATGGCTTAGAGCAAAGACAGATACAAAATAGAGGCAGGAATGCCAAGCTTCTTCTGTTTTTCAGTTAATTTGTAGGCCTAAGTAAGAGCCAGTGTTTTTCAGCAAAAGCAGTTTGAGCACCTTTTACAATAATAGATAAGCAATGCCAAGAAAGGGTTAAAGAGGCTGGAGTGTTCAGAGGTCTGTGCTGGAAGCACAAGCAGAGAGCTGGTGTACATGTAAAGAAAAGTCTCTGGAGGGGAGATGAGACGTTCTATAGGCTGCAGGTGCAGACCTGGCCAAGGCACAGAGTTGTCAAATGCAGGTCCTGGTGGCAGGCCATTTTCCAGGATCACCTTTTTCAGCATAGAAGAGCAGTGGGAAATGATTCTGAGGTCCGGGGGGAGGGGCAAAGACCTCCATCCCTCCATCTTCTGTACCTCCCAAACATCTTGATTCCACTGTCAGGTCCCAGGTTTTGCCAGCAGGGAGGCCAGCCCGTGTGGCTGAACTTAAGGCTACTTTTCTGTACCACTTGTGGGAGGTACAGTATATACACTGGTTTTGCCTATTGCCCTATCCTCAGAATGAGGGTTGGCAATCCATCCACCATCTGTAGATTGCTAGGTGCTATGAAGCAGAATTTTTTTTGGTGATACTGGGGTTTGAACTCAGAGCTTTGCTCTTGCTAGGCAAGCACTCTACACCTGAGCCACACCTCCATCCCTGAGAAGCAGGAATTCTTGCATTCCTTTTCTCAGAGGTTGTTTTGCAGCCTGGCCCTATTAACTTCCTGGAGTTTGGGATTGCTCCTAGAATTGCCTGTAAAGTTTGGTGTATGCATATATTTGAGTTTTATGGAAGGAGATGCTATAGCTTTCATCAGAAACTCAGTGAAGGACTGAGGCATGGCTCTAGTGGTAGGGTGCCTGCCTAGCAAGTGGGAAGCCCCAGGTTCAAACCCCAGTTCCACCAAAGAATAAAAGAATAATCCAGTGGAAGGTGAGATTGAAAGGTGATGTTCATTATAGACATTCATCACACTGTTGATCAAGCTTTACACACTTTTCCAATATGGGCATTAGAGTTCCCAACAAAAAGCTTTGGAAGAGTATATTTCCATCAGAGCAAACCAAATCATTAATAAAATCCCCCCTCAAAGGAAATTTCTTTAGTTATGAAATCATTACATTATTGTTAAAAAGAAATGCAGCAACTCAGGCAAAAAAGAAAGAAAATAATCATTAGCTGGGCACCAGTGGCTTACACCTGTAATCCTAGCTACTCAGGAAGCAGAGATCAGGAGGATCGCAGTTCAAAGCCAGCCCAGGGCAAATAGTTTGCAAAACCCTGTCTTGAAGGAACCCAACAAAAAAGAGCTAGTGGAGTGGCTCAAGGTGTAGGCCCTGAGTTCAAGCCCCAGTACCTCAAAAAAAAAAAGGAAACATCTTGGAATGGAACAATTAGATCATATGGCAGGTCTGTTTTACTCAAAAAGTGTTCAAAGTAGTCGCACCATTCTCCATTCACAGTAACAGTATAAGCAATTTCTTTTCTTTGGCAGTACTGGGGTTTGAACTCAGGGCCTCATGCCTGTTAGACAGGTGCTCTATCACTTGAGCCATGGCTCCCCTCCTTCCTTCTCCTCTCTCAAGGGGCTGGCCTGGGACTACAGTCTTCCTAATATTCCTTCCATGTAGCTGGAATTATAGACCTGAACCACCACACTTAGCCCTTAATCTAAACATTTAAGTTTTTTTTTTGTGGTACTAGAGTTTGAACTCAGGGCCTACACCTTGACCCACTCCACCAGCCCTTTTTTGTGAAAGGTATTTTTGAGATTGGGTCTTGGGAGCTATTTGCCTGGGCTGATTTCATTGGAAGAGTGATCTCTGCCTCCTCAGTAGCTAGGTTACAGGTGTGAGCCAGCAGCACCTGGCTAAAAATTTGACTTTTTAAATCTTATTTAAGAAATAGGATTTATCTGGTGTACATATGGATTTGGGCAAAGTAAATTGAAACCTTCTGGAAAGGATTCACTGCTCTAGGTGGTTTTATTTTTGTATTGTGTGTGCGCATGTGTGTGCGTGTGTGCATGTACGTGTGTTACTGGGGATTGATCAGGTTTTCCCATTCTAGATGCATTAAGAACATCTGTGAGCCCAGAGCATCTCCACTTCATGTTGAACGGAGAAATCAGGAGGGCCCCCGGGCTGCTACCACACGCTGGCGCTCAGACGCTTGGGAAGAAGCGGACAAGAGAAAACAACCAAACTACACCTGCATGTTGAAAAACTTACTGAAACTGTATTGCATTTGAACTTCGGACACTTTGTTGTTTTTTTTTCCTTTTCCTTTCTTTCTTTTTTTTTTTTCTTTGTGCAGTTTTGTTATATTTTATTTTTCCCCTTTGATGAGACAACTACAGAACAACATCTGAGGCACCATCTCCAGGATTGGAGGCTGAGGGACAAACACCAAAATTATTAAGACTGAAATTTTATTGCATTTGAACTTGGAGATTTTTTTAAATTTATTTTATTTTTTATATTTTATTTTATTTTATTATATATATTTTTTCATTTACTTATTTTTTATTTTTCTTCTTCTTTTTATTCTTTTTATTTTTTAACTTCAATCCTCTCTCTGTCACTCTAATGCCTTTTCAGCTTATGGTTGATTAGTACACTGTCTCTCCCTGTTTTTATCTTTGAAACTTTTGTTTGTTTCTTTGTTCTGTTTTTTTTCTACTTCTTTATTTGTTTTTCCCTTTTCCTTTAACTTCTTTGCTTTCCATCTCCTCTCACCCTTCCATTTTAAATATCACCATTGTTATTATTACAAGCTAGAAAATACTTAATTGCACACAGTACAGGAACAGTAACAACACCAAGGGCAATGATGGAAAGACAGAAAAAACAGGGAAACCAGTTTCCCCACAGCAAAAAATTAGTACAGGAACCAGAGGGGAATGAAGAAAACAGATACTCAGATCCAGACTCCAACAAAATGAAGATAAGCTATGTCAAAGAACCCAATGAAGCCCACAAGAATAATTTAAAAGAGAAAATACAACAGGTACTCAATGAGAATTTTACAGAGATGATACTGGATATGGTCAACCAAAATGTACAGGAGACACTCAAGAAATTCCAAGACAACAAAAATAGAGAATTTGAAAAAGCAAAAGAAGAAATAAAGGAAACCATAGAAACAATGTATAAACACCAAAGTGAAACAGAGAACATGATTAATAAAGAGATAAATGAACTCAGGACAAAAATAGACAACATTAAAGAGGAAATGACCTAGGATATGGAAAACCTCAGAAAAAAAGAATGAAACAGAATTGCAAAACAGAAGGCCAATTCAGCAGAATAGAACAAACAGAAGACAGAATCTCAGAATTTGAAGATGAAATGGTAATTAAAGGAAAAACCAAAGAACTATTAATTAAACAACTCAAGACCTGTGAAAACAAAATGCAAGAATTCACCGACTCCATCAAAAGACCAAACCTGAGAATCATGGGCATCGGAGAAGGAGAAGAGGTGCAAGCAAAGGGAATGCATAATATATTCAACAAAATAATAACAGGAAATTTCCCAAATCTAGAGAAAGATATTCTCATACAGATGCAAGAGGCCTCCAGGACACCAAACAGACCAGATCAAAATAGAACTACCCCACGACATATCATCATTAAAACAACAAGTTCAGAAACTAGGGAAAGAACATTGAAGGCTGTAAGAGAGAAAAAACAAGTAACATACAAAGGTAAACCCATCAAAATCACAGCAGACTTCTCAACAGAAACATTAAAAGCAAGAAGAGTGAGGGGCGAGATCTTCCAGGCACTGAATGAAAATAACTTCAACCCTAGGATACTCTACCCAGCAAAACTATTATTCAAAATAGGTGGAGCAATAAAAGTCTTCCATGATAAGCAGAAACTAAAACAATATGTGACCACAAAGCCACCACTACAAAAGATTCTTCAAGGGATTCTGCACACAGAAAGTGAAACCCAACATAACCATGAAAGGACAGGCAGCACAAAACCATGAGAAAAGAAAAAGCAAGAGAGTAGAGAGTAACCTCAACTTAGGTACACACAATCAAACCTTCAAATAACTAAGACAACTAAATGACAAGAGTCACCACATACCTATCAGTACTAACACTTAATGTTAATGGACTTAATTCCCCATCAAAAGGCACCATTTGATGAACTGGTTTAAAAAGGAAGATCCAATAATTTGTTGCTTACAGGAGACCCATCTCACCAACAGAAATAAGCATAGGCTTAGGATGAAAGGCTGGAAGAGGATTTACTAAGCCAATGGCCCCCGAAAACATGCAGGAGTAGCAATAGTTATCTCTGACAAAGTAAACTTCAAACCTACATTGATCAAAAGAGATAAAGAAGGACATTCCATACTAATAAAAGGGGAAATAGACCAAAAGGAAATAATAATCATCAACCTGTATGCACCCAATGTCAATGCACCCAGTTTTATCAAACATACCCTGAAAGACCTAAAAGCATATATTAACTCCAACACAGTGGTTGTGGGAGACTTTAACACCCCATTATCATCAATAGATAGGTCATCCAAACAAAAAAAATCAATAAAGAAATTCAAGATCTAAAATATACAACAGATCAAATGGACCTACTTGATGTCTACAGAACATTTCATCCAACTTCTACACAATATACATTCTTCTCAGCAGCCCATGGAACCTTCTCCAAAATCGATCATATCCTAGGGCACAAAGCAAGCCTCAGCAAATATAAGAAAATAGAAATTATACCGTACATACTATCTGATCACAATGCAGTAAAAGTAGAACTCAACAACAAAAGTAAAGACAAAAAACATGCAAACAGCTGGAAACTGAATAACTCATTACTTAATGAACAATGGGTCATTGATGAAATAAAAGAGGAAATTAAAAAGTTCCTGGAAGTCAATGAAAATGAAAACACAACCAACCGGAACCTATGGGACACAGCAAAGGCAGTCTTGAGAGGAAAGTTTATAGCCATGAGTGCATATATTGAAAAGACTGAAAGAGCCCAAATCAATGACCTAATGATACATCTCAAACTCCTAGAAAAACAAATAGAGGGAGAGAAATAATAAAAATAAGAGCTGAAATCAACGAGATAGAAACCAAAAAAACCATACAAAGAATTAATGAAACAAAAAGTTGGTTCTTTGAAAAAATAAACAAGATTGACAGACCCCTGGCAAACCTGACTAAAATGAGAGAAAAAACCCAAATTAGTAGAATCAGGAATGCAAAAGGGGAGATAACAACAAACACCATGGAAGTCCAGGAAGTCATCAGAGACTACTTCGAGAACCTATATTCAAATAAATTTGAAAATCTTAAAGGAATGGACAGATTTCTAGATACATATGATCATCCAAAACTGAACCAAGAGGAAATTAATCACGTGAATAGATCTATAACACAAAATGAAATTGAAGCAGCAATCAAGAGTCTCCCCAAAAAGAAAAGTTCAGGATCTGATGGATTCTCTGCTGAATTCTATCAGACCTTTAAAGAAGAACTGATACCAACCCTCCTTAAACTGTTCCACGAAATAGAAAGGGAAGGAAAACTGCCTAACACATTTTATGAGGCCAGTATTACACTTATCCCAAAACCAGGCAAAGACACCTCCAAAAAGGAGAACTATAGGCCAATCTCCTTAATGAACATTGATGCAAAAATCCTCAACAAAATAATGGCAAACCGAATTCAACAACACATCAAAAAGATTATTCACCACGACCAAGTAGGCTTCATCCCAGGGATGCAGGGGTGGTTCAACATACGAAAATCAATAAACGTAACAAACCACATTAACAGAAGCAAAGACAAAAACCACTTGATCATCTCAATAGATGCAGAAAAAGCCTTTGATAAGATCCAACATCATTTCATGATAAAAGCGCTAAGAAAACTAGGAATAGAAGGAAAGTACCTCAACATTATACAAACCTACAGCCAGCATTATACTTAATGGAGAAAAACTGAAACCATTCCCTCTAAAATCAGGAACCAGACAAGGATGCCCACTATCTCCACTCCTATTCAACATAGTACTGGAATTCCTAGCCAGAAGCTTCTAGACATCATCAATAGCTACAACAAGGTAGCAGGATATAAAATCAACATAGAAAAATCATTAGCATTTCTATACACTAATAGCAAACAAATTGAAAAAGAATATATGAAGACAATTCCATTTATAATAGCCTCAAAAAAAATCAAATACCTAGGTGTAAACCTAACAAAAGATGTGAATGAGCTCTACAAGGAAAACTATAAACTTTGAAGGAAGAGATTGAGGAAGACTATAGAAAGTGGGGAGATTTCCCATGCTCATGGATTGGTAGAATCAACATAGTAAAAATGTCGATACTCCCAAAAGTAATCTACATGTTTAATGCAATTCCCATCAAAATTCCAATGACATGCATTAAAGAGATTGAAAAATCTACTGTGACATTTATATGGAAACACAAGAGGCCAGGAATAGCCAAGGAATACTCAGTCAAAAGAACAGTGCAGGAGGTATCACAATACCTGACTTCAAACTATATTACAAAGCAGTAACAATAAAAACAGCATGGTACTGGCACAAAAACAGACATGAAGACCAGTGGAACAGAACAGAGGACTCAGATATGAGGCCACACAACTATAACCAACTTGTCTTTGACAAAGGCACTAAAAATATACAATGGAGAAAAAGCAGCCTCTTCAACAAAAACTGCTGGGAAAACTGGTTAGCAGTCTGCAAAAAACTGAAACTAGATCCATGTTTATCACCCTATACCAATATTAACTCAAAATGGATCAAGGATCTAAATATCAGATCACAAACTCTAAAGTTGATACAGGAAAGAGTAGGAAATACTCTGGAGTTAGTAGGTATAGGTAAGAACTTTCTCAATGGAACCCCAGCAGCACAGCAACTAAGAGCATAGATAAATGGGACCTCATAAAACTAAAAAGCTTCTGCTCATCAAAAGAAATGGTCTCTAAACTGAAGAGACCACCCACAGAGTAGGAGAAAATATTTGCCAGCTACACATCAGACAAAGGACTGATAACCAGAATATATAGGGAACTTAAAAAACTAAATTCTCCCAAAATCAATGAACCAATAAAGAAATGGGCAAGTGAACTAAACAGAACTTTCTCAAAAGAAGAAATTCAAATGACCAAAAAACACATGAAAAAATGCTCACTATCTCTAGTAATAAAGGAAATGCAAATTAAAACCACACTAAGATTCCACCTCACCCCTGTCAGAATAGCCATCATTAGCAACATCAGGAACAACAGGTGTTGGCGAGGATGCAGGGGAAAAGGAACCCTCTTACACTGCTGGTGGGAATGTAGACTAGTACAACCACTCTGGAAAAAAATTTGGAGGCTACTTAAAAAGCTAGACATTGATCTACCATTTGATCCAGCAATATCACTCTTGGGGATATACCCAAAAGACTGTGACACAGGTTACTCCAGAGGCACCTGCACATCCATGTTTATTGCAGCACTATTCACAATAGCCAAGTTATGGAAACAGCCAAGATGCCCCACCACTGACGAATGGATCAAGAAAATGTGGTATTTATACACAATGGAATTTTATGCAGCCATGAAGAAGAATGAAATGTTATCATTCGCTGGTAAATGGATGGAATTGGAGAACATCATTCTGAGTGAGGTTAGCCTGGCCCAAAAGACCAAAAATCGTATGTTCTCCCTCATTAGATCAAGGGCAAATACAACAAGGGGATTGGACTTTGAGCACATGATAAAAGCGAGAGCACACAAGGGAGGGGTGAGGATAGGTAAGACACCTAAAAAACTAGCTAGCATTTGTTGCCCTCAATGCAGAGAAACTAAAGCAGATACCTTAAAAGCAACTGAGGCCAATAGGAGAAGGGGACCAGGAACTAGAGAAGAGTTTATATCAAAAAGAATTAACCTAGAAGGTAACACACACGCACAGGAAATTAATGCGAGTCAACTCCCTGTATAGCTCTCCTTATCTCAACCAGCAAAAACCCTTGTTCCTTCCTATTATTGCTTATACTGTCTCTTCAACAAAATTAGAGATAAGGGCAAAATAGTTTCTGCCGGGTAGCGAGGGGGTGAGGGGGAGAGGGAGTGGGCGGGGTGGGTGGTAAGGGAGGGGGTGGGGGCAGGGGGGAGAAATGACCCAAGCCTTGTATGCACATATGAATAGTAAAAAAAAAAAAGAACATCTGTGATTCACAGAAGGTAAAATTGCCAGCATTCACAGGAGACTGAAGGAAGAGGATCCCACCCCCTTGCCAAGGCTTGGGTGGAGGACAGAGCTGCAGGTATGGACCCTGGTGACATTGTTGCCATTTATGAAGAAGCTTCGTGCTGAGGGAAGGACTCTGGTGAAGGCACTGTGGACATTGTCGAGGTGATGAGGAATTAGAACAGGACATAAACTTGACCACTAAGGCGGTAGGTTTGAGAAGACGGGCTCTGATCCCAAAGGAAATTCTGCTATGGGCAGAATGCCGGCCATCAGTACTGGAGCTCCAGGGAATCTTCCACTGTTTCAGGAACGACGAGGGAAACAAAGTCACCGAGACCATTTTTACAGGAAGCAGGGAGTTTATTACTCTAGGGGACTCAGGAGAGAGAATTTCTCCAAGCCCTGAACCCTGATCTGTGTCAGGGTCTTGGTTAAATACACAGAGTTTGTCCCCTTACCCTCCATTACAATCCCCCCCACCTTTATATTATGCAAATTACAGTTGCTGGGGAACTTTGCAAGGCTTTCAGGTGGCTCAATGTTGCAGGGCTAGCAGAAAGCTCCTTGTAGATTCATGGTGGGGAAACCAAGGTAAATACAGACACAGTAAATCCCAGGAAAATAGCAAAGCTGGCCCCAACACCAGGAGAGCCTCAAGTGACAGCAAAGATCATGACGGTCTCATTGAAGAAGTGATCCCAGCACCCAATCTTCAGCCACCACCACCCAGCAGTCAGCAGCTGTCCACATAAAAGCAAGAAGCCAGCAAGCAGATGGTGACCTGCTGAAGTCTCAGGTGGTTGTCAGCAAATACATGTATTTGGTGGTACTGGGGTCTGAACTCAGGGACTCACACTTGTCTAGCTCTCCTACTTGAGCCATGCCCCAGTCCTTTTTGCTTTTAGTTTATTTTTCAGATAGAGTCTTGTGCTTTTTGCTTGGGTCCAGTCTTAGATTTTTATCCTCCCATCTCCACCTCCCATGTAGCTGATATTATAGATATGCACCAGCATGCCCAGATTGTTCTTTGACAGAGGATCAAACTTTTTGCACAGGCAGGTCTTAAATTGTGATTATCCTATATCTATTTACTGAATAGCTAGCAGCGATAAAATATTTTAAAACTAAGGTATGCTCATTGTTTTTTTAGATACAATGCTATTGTACCCTTAATATACATTATAGTAACATAGCTTTTATATGCACTAGAAAACCAAAAGAAAAAAAAATGTGTGACTTGCTTTGTTGCAATATTCACTTTTTTGTAGTCATCTGGAATCTAGCCTGCAGGGTCTCTAAGCTATACCTGAATAGTCTTTCATAAGATTTATTCTCAATGATTGTAGTTTGATGCTGTTGCGAATGGCAGCTACTGTGTAGAAATGCAGTTGACTTTCGTGTCTGAATCCATACCCTGAGGTTGCATGGTAGCCTCTACATAGATTCCACTGACTTTTCTAAATGAATGATCGTGTCTTTAAACACAGTTTTACTTCTCCATTCGCAACCCTGACACCTTTCACTTCCTGTTTCTTGTCTAATTTCTGGTACAATTTCAAATGGAAGTGTTTTGAAAAAAATTTTTTTGGTGGTATTAGGGTTTGAAATAAGGGCCTTATGCTTGCTAGGTTAGTGCTTTACCACTTGAGCCACTCATTGTGACTCGCTGTTTTGTTTTTAATCTTAGATGAGAATATGCAGTCTTTCCCTATTATTAGTTAGCCTTTTGTTGCTATAACAAAGCACCTGAGACAGGCTAACTTTATAAATAAAAGAGAATTATTTAGCTCAAAGTTTTGGATTATTTAGCTCAAAGTCTCAAGAACAGGGCACAGATTCTGGCAAGCTACATCACCTTTTGCTACATCGCCTCTGGCTGATAGCAATGGCAGGAGCACAGGTTAGCAGGAAGGAATCATCTTGAAACAGGAAGCCAGAGGACTCAGGGGTCTCCCAACTTGCTCTTGGGAGAACTCACTCTAGGCCAGCAGCATTCCCTTCCAAGGCGGTGCCCCCAGTGACTTAAACACCTCTCACTTGGCCCCACCTCTTAAAGGTTCCACCACCTTTCAGTATTGCTGCCTTGGTCCATGCATGAACCCTTGGAGGCATAAACCATATTCAAACCAGCACCTATCAAGTGTGATGTGAGCTGTAGATGCCTCACAGGTGTTGTTTGCATGTGAAGAAGTTCCCTTCTTTCAGAGTTGCTGAAAGTTTTATGCTAGGACTAGATGTTAGATTTTGCCAAATGATTTTCTATGTCAATTGAGATGATCATATGCTTTTCATTTTTAGCTTGCTAAAATGGGAAATTATGTTGCTTTTTAGCTACATGTCAGAGAAATTTGTTTTGTTATTTCACTTTGTTTTCTTGTAGTGCTGGGCACTGGGCTCAGGGTCTTGTGCCTTGCAGGTAAGTGCTCTACCACTGAGCTCCATCCTCAGTCCTTTTAATTATTTCTCAAGGTACTGGGATACACTCCACTTAATCATGATGCATTATCTTTTTAATACATTGATGGGCTTGATATGCTAAAATATTGCTTAGAATTTTGAAATCTGTGTTCATGAAGGATCTTGACTAGTAGCTTTATTTCCTTATAAGGTCATTGTCTAGTTTTGTTTCACATGTTTTTAATCAGCATTTACCAAAGATAAATCATAAACATATTTACATATCAATAGTTTACACTTTGCAGTGTTTGGGGACATTATAGCTTTTCTGGATTAATCATTTTATTTAATGTGGGATGTGTATTTCTAACTTTTTTACTATTTCAATCACGGTATATTCTCCTTTTGCAGTAATCTTTGCAAACACAAAAAGATCTTGGAATAAGTTCCCTGAAATGAAATTGAGAGCTGTTGCTACATATTTGAAGACTTAATGTATTATCCTTACGTATTTGAAGACGGCGTGTCATCCTTATGCCTTGTCTTTGAAGAAACCAGGACCTACCTTCCCATTTACAGAGTATGAGACTCTTTTCAAACTCCTTCCCAAACTAAATATCATTTTTAAAAGCAGGACAATGGTCCTTGCAGATGGTTAATCCTTTTCCCCACAGGAACTGCTCGTCCCCATCAGCCTAAGTTGGCTCTAAGATATGAGAAAAGGAAAATAGAAAAAGGAAAAATGGAAGGAAGGAAGGAAGATAGACTTCTGGGTAGGGAAGTTGCACCTTGAGGCATTAACAGGGATGTAAGTTTTGCTGAAAGACAGACGTGTTGTGAAAGTTTGCTTTTATCTCTAATTCTTGAATATCTCCAGGGCCGCAGACTAATGAGCTGATGGGAAACGATTTTCGCACGTGTGTTTGGAGGAGAAATCATCATTTTTTCACTTTCAGAATGTTGAAAGGGCCTTTAATCATCATCAACTAGTCCAGCCCTTCATTTCCCAGACCCCAAAACCAAAACTGAGGGGAGGAGAAGGAAGCTGCCCAAGATCCCAGTAGCTGGACACAGTCATTGCTAAGTTCTGTTACTGCTCTGCCTGTGACCCTTCCACGAGTCTAGAACATTCTCTTTCCCCAGTATGCACTTTTCTAAATCTGATGCTCCAAGGGCAGTGTCTGCAGTATAGAGAAAACAATTTATCTTGCATTTGTGCTTAGCTTCCTTCTCAGAGACATCAGGAGTGTAATGGCTCTCCTTTCCACTAACTGAGGCTGATGGTACAAATGGTTGAATGTGATCTGGGTTCAGACGTATAAAAGACTGCCAAAGAAAGCCAAAACCAAAAAAAGAAAAAAAGTGCAGCTGTGTCACCTACATTCCTCTTGGAAAGATAAAGAAACCCATGAATTAATATAGAGATGTTGGGATTTGATGAATGTATATAACATCCACATGGGAACCAATCAGGGAGGAGGAGAGAAGCTCTATTAAAATATAAATAGATAATTATGAATAGACACCTGTAGAGTTGACCAGGGAATGGTTGACAGGTTGGGTCAACTCATAGAGGGCTTGGTATGTCCCAAATATACACCCCAGGAGGCCCAGGATGCTGATCACAATGTCCTTGGCGATGGTGAGGGTGCTCATGTCCTCGGAGTAAAAGGTGCTGATCTCCAGCAGGGGTGGGACGATGAGGGCCAGGGCGCTGCTGCTCACGGAGCCCACCAGGGAGATGACCAGGTCCAGGCGGGGGATGAGGATGGCCAGGATGCCTGCAGAGAGAGGGAAAATGGAGAAATACCAAATATAATTAGTAACAAAGATTGCTGTGGAGCCAAGAATTCCACAGATCCCTGACACACCGTTTTGGAGAGGAGAGAGACAGGCACCCTACCACTGGACTCCCAATGCTCTTCTCACCTTTTGTATTTTACCTATTTTTTTTCACACAAAATCTTTTTCTGGGTGGGGCAGTACTGGGGTTTGAACTCAAGACCTCACACTTGCTAGGCAGGTGCTCTTACCACTTGAGCCACTCCACCAGCCCCCCTTTTTTTTTGAGATGGGTCTTTTTGAAATAGGACCTTGAGAACTATTTGCCTAGTCTGGCTTGGAATTGTGATCATCCTGATCTCTGCCTCCTGAGTAGCTAGGATTACAGGCGTGAGCCACCAGTGACTGGCTCATATGTAATCTTTATTGGAAGTTCTCCTCTACTGTGTACCTGTTGGAAACTCCTCATTTTCAATGGGGAAGTCTAGAACCCAAGAGGGCCAAAGGTCACACTGAGTTGAGTTACAAGCTCACTTGCTATATCTAAGGTTCTTTCCATGCTACAATGCTGCCTCTCAGGCACATGGAAGAATCTGGCACACAGTAAGTGCTCAATAAGTTCTTGACTCTTACCCACAAACTGTCCTATTTACATAATACAGCTTCTGTCTAGAAGCAAGGATGGAAAAAAGAGAGGTTCTGTTGCTGTCCAAATCCCAAACACTTACTTTTGTATCTATAAAAAGGCTTCTTTTTCTTTTCTTCTTCTTATTTTATTTTTCACACAGGGTATTACTACATAGCCCAGACTGGCCTGGAACTCACAATGTCCTGCCTCTACCTCCCAGAGTGCTGGGATTATATGCATGTGACACCATGGCTGGCCCTAAAAGGATTCTGATAATTTACCAAGACACAAAACATGAGAGAGCATTAGGGTGTCCAGGCTCCATCTCCTTTTCTACAAACATTCCCTCTCTATGGTACAATAAACATGTAGCATGAATTTTACAAGAGACTTTCGATAACATTTGAATGGCTAAATAGACAATTCATATGATTTAATTTCATGCAATCGTGATTTTTCTATGAACAAATTAGAGGAAATTTGTTGTGGAAAGCCTCCATATCAGATTGTTACATTTTTCTTTTCTTTGCAGTGATGGGTATCAAACCCAGGGCTTCACACATGGTAGGCAAGGGCTTTATCACTGAGCTAGACTCCCCACTCTGGCTTGGAAGAATCATCACTTCTTTCTGAAAATTGCTCCAACAAATCCAAGAGAGCATGAGAATGACTTATAGAATCTCACAGTTGGGGACTGTCATTCTCGATTAAATGGTCCTTGTCCATGGCTTTCCTTCATCAGATGTTTGATAAGTTGTCTACCAGAGTTACTACGGAGAAAATCAGCATCTGTTCTCTAGAGAGCTCACACTGAAGGTGTTGGGGCCAGCTTGGCTATTTTCCTGGGATTTACTGTGTCTGGTATTGACCTTCGTTTCCCCACTCTGAGTCTACAAGCAGCTTTCTGCTAGCTCTGCAAAGTTACAAGCCTCCAGCTAGCTCTGCAGTGTTTCCTGTAACTGTGACCACATTCTGTAGGGAGTTGGGGGATAAACTCTGTAAATAGGTAACCCAGCTCCTGACACAGAGCTGGGCTCAGGGCTTTGAGAAAGTATCTCCCCTGAGTCCACTAGTGTAATAAACTCCCTGCTTCCTGTGAAACTGGTCTTGGTGACTTTGTTTCCCTCGTCATTTCCCACAACAAAGGGACAGAGAAGATGGATGATAACATCCTATACTCAAAGGACCCTAAAGATTCCACCAAAAAGATCTTGTTAGATATGATGAAGATTTTTGGCAAAGTAGCAGGATGCAAAAGTAACACAAAATCAGTAGTTTTTCTATAATGAAAAGACTGAGAAAGAAATCAGGAAATTAATCTCATTCACAATATCCTCAAAAAATTAAATACCTGGGAATAAACCCAACAAAGGAGGTAAAAGGCCTCTACAATGGAAAGTATAAAACCCTGAAGAAAGAAATTAGACACTAGAAAATTGAAAGACCTCTCATGTTCATGGATCAGTACAATTAATATTATGAAAAGGGTTATACTAGCAAAAATGATAATCTTCAAAGTCAATGAAATCCCCATCAAAATTCCAATTTCTTTTTTTTTGTCACAGAAATAGAAAAATCAATTCTAAAATTCGTATGGAAGCACAAAAGACCCCAAATAGCCAAAGCAATCCTGAGCAAAAAGAACAACAATGGAGGTATCACAATACCTGACTTCAAATTATACTACAGAGTCATAGTAATGAAACTAAAAATAGAACTAACCAGATGACCAACAATTTCATTCCTGGGCATGTACTCGAAGGAATGCAAGTCTGCACACAGTAGAAACACACACCCATGCTTATAGCAGCACTAGTCGGTCATAAGTCACACTGGCACAAAAACAGACACATATACCAATGAAATAGAATAGAAAATCCAGAAACAAGCCCACACAATTATAGCCAGTTGATTTTTGACAGAGTCCAAAAACATGTTGGAGAAAAGACTACCTCAACAAATGGTGTTGGGAAACTTGCCTCTGGATGTACACAACCCACTCCCTGCACACAGCACACTCTCCACTCCTCCGTCTACCTCCTTCCTCTCCTTGGTCTTACCCCAAATCTCCCTCCCCTGGAAAGGACTGCCTGTGGTGGAGGGTCCCTTCTACTTACAATCTAAGTGTCACATGGTGTCCATCATGGACCTACCTTAGCATTCATCACAGCTTGCTGGCATGATTTCCTTGCACATACTTGCCTCTCAGTTACAAACCCTGTGAGGGCAGGAGCCCTTTTAGCATTCATTATCGTCTCCCTAGCACCTAGCACAACGTCAGCCATGAAGGAGGCGCTCAGCAAGTGACTGTTAAACAAATGAAACAGACTTGATGGATGAACAAAGGAAGAGGAAGTGGTCATTCAGCAGGACATGTCATTAGATGGTCAGCTGCCTTGAGCCATACTTTCCCTGATTCTGAGAGGCCCAGCCTATTCAGCAGACACTCTTCCCAGTGGGAATGATTTCAGAGTAGTACATTTACAGGTTCCTAATGTCTTGGCACAGAACAGGAAACTTCAACACCTTACCCAGAGCAGGAGTGCTGTGTCTGTGGGTAGAACTTGAAAGCCCTCATCTGATAGCACTGCCTCTGCTGGACAGCTCCAAGAGTTACTCAGTTTAAGCTGACTCTTGCAGCATTTTAAGACTAAATTTGCTCTCTTTGTGCAACAATCTCACAGGTGTTCAAGGACAAATACAGAAATTCCTCAAGCCTTTGATTCTCTAAGCACATTGTTTTTTAGCTTTTCTTTTTCATTAGAGTGAATTAATTGTACAAGGGGTTTCATTGTGATATTTCCACACATGCATATCATATACTTTGATCAAATTCATTCCTCTATTACTCTTTTTTGTTTCTTTCTTGTTTTTTAAAATTTTTATTATCATTTTATAGTTGTACTGGGGGTATGTTGTGACTTTTAAGTGTTTACAATATATCTTAGTTCAATTCACCCCCTCCACCTTTCTCCTTTACCTCTCTTTCTCCCATTCCTGAATAGTTTCAACAGTCTCATTTTTCCATTTTCACACATGAGCACATAGTATGTCGACCACATTCACTTCCTACACCCTTTCCTTGTATCCTCCCCTCCCTCTGGCACCACTCCCCAAACAGGACCTGTTATACCTTCCTGTTCTCTGTTCTTGAAGAAAAAAATCTGACATTTTTGTTTAAGATATCTATATAGAGATTTTCATTATGACATTTCCATGTTTATATGTATTGTATTCCAAATTGGTTCATCCCCTCTATTCTTCTCCTTGCTACCTTAGTCCTCCTCTTATAGTGAGTGTAACTATACAAATTCTTGTATTCACTTTTCCATAGAAAGTACACCAACCATATTCACTTTCTTAACTTCCTTCTTTTACCCTCCCCCTCCCATTAGTGTCTTCCTCTTAGCATGACCTGTTTTTCATTCTTGTCCTTTGTTGTTTAGGTGTCTGTCAGTGTAAACCCCCTTACTGCACTTCCTTGCCCTTTCCCCCCATCTTGTATTGTTTAACAGTTTTCAGTGAAGCATCCCCATTTCTTGTGCTCCTTCCTCCGGGGCATATTTTCTAACCCTCTTATTCCCTACACACCTATAGCAGAGCCTACTAGGGACAAATGGGTGAATGAATGAAAAGAGAGAGGGAGGAGAGTGTTCCCAAAATGATCCCAAGTCGTTAATAAATCTGCCCTTTTGGTTTTCCCTACAATGGAACCTGACTTTATGACAGAGGACCTGACCATAACTTATAATAGAAAGACTGTAGCACAGTGGAAACAAGTTTTGGTGCTACCCATTCTGTGCTCAAACCGCAAGTCTGTTACCAACGCTGATGTGGGCATGTGACTTAATGTCTCTGGGCTGTGACTTCTTCAGTTGGTTACCTTGCTGGGCTGGCATGAGCAGTAGATATATATTCCTGGTACACGGGAGGCACAGGGGAGCTACTGCAGGAGCGATGCTGCCTTCTGTGAGTCAACCAATGTTAACTTTCTGTGTGTAGCAGTGGGTGAGGGGAACTTTCACTATGTGACAGTGTTTTAAGCCCACTTTTCAGGTGGAAAGGCGCAATCAACGGAGGTGAAGTGTCTTGCCCTAGGTCACAAAGAAGTAAGGGGCAGAGCCCACGAGGCTGGGATAGGCACACATGTGGCTCTCTGCCACAGCGTTTTGGGCAAACAGTGCCCTTCTTCCTACTTACAGGTCAGACAGACTAAGGCCGTGCGGGCAGACAGGTCTGTGAACAGAGCCCAGTTCTCTGACACCTGGGAGATGGCAATTGGGATGATGATCTCAGCTGGGACGTGGAACTGGAGGGCGTAGGTGAAGAAGATGCCAACTGAGTACATCAGCTTGACCGACTGGTACAACCTGCACACAGACCATCGAAAGGACGCGTTGTTCAGAGGCTGACACTTGTTCCTGAGTTACAGCACTGGCTAATGTCCAATGACTCAGATGGGCTTTGGGGGCACACGGGAAGCTCATTAAAGCCCACTCTGATGCAACAGGCCTGTGGCTCAGGAACCTAGGTTTTATCTTCTTTGAATTTTTTTTAAAAGTTCACATTTGCATAGGTGAAATTCATGGTACAAAAGTCATACAGTGAAGAGTCTCTTCCCCACCCTTGATTCCTGGTCTCCAGTCCCCTTTCCACTCAGTGGTTCTCCAGAACTACTCTGTGTATATACGAGCTTATGCAGAGTGTAGGCACACACGCATGCATGCACACACAGGCACAGTGGCATCTCTCTGCACATCGTTGATTCCATTTTTTCCCCCATCAAATATTTCTTGGAGATTGCTCCCTGCTAGTACACATAGATCTGTTCCTTGTATTTAAAAGCTGTGTGGTATTCTTCTTGCATGGCTGGACTGTAATATTTTAAACAAGGCTCCAATTAATGGATGTAAAACTCTGCAAAGAGTATCTGTGTACACATACCTATGCACATATGATATACAGATCCAGAGGTAAAACTGCTGGCTGAGAGTCTATGTTGTCTTCAGTTTTGATAGCTATTGACATATTACCCATTTGTCATCCTGACAAGATGTGAGTCCCATCTTGTCAATACTGTGTGAAAGGGTTACATTTTTTAAACTGCCATTTCTATTCTATGTCTGGAGCACCCTTTCAATGGCTGTTTTTTATTTGCCCATGAACCATTTGCTCACGTTCTTGTCCCTTTCTTTCCTTGACCTGTTGCTGTTTTTCTTATTGGGAAAGGACATATGCTTAAGAGTCCCTTGCAGAACTAGATGACCAGCAGGTTCCTGGTGACAGGTACATGAGCAGGTTTTCCAGCTGCTGTCCTAGGATGGAAGAGCCCTGCCCACGAGGGCGAGTGTTGGAATGATGTCTTACTTGTGGAAAATAAGGCAAGAAATTCCACATTAATTATCTCATCTAGTCATTACTAGGGCACAGTGAGGAGGTGGGGTGGCTGACATCTTTTCCATTTTACAGCTCTAATTTTGTAGGAAGTGAATGTTCCATCACTCTCCTCTCCCCAGAAAGTCCAGGGTTGTGGGGACACATGGAATGATGATTGCTAACACTCCATGAGGGCTTTGTACCTGCTGAGGACTTTGTAAGCATTATTGCTTTGTAAGCAATGACTCCTGGCAACCTCTCCTGAAGGAGTGTGGTAGTCATTTGTGCTACTCACCAAAGACTTCCAGACACTTCCCTGCACCCTGATTACCCAGAGGGAGTAAGCATGTGTGGAGGATGCCCCTTCCCGCTGAAGCTGTGCCAATGTCATAAGGAGGGTGTGATTCATTGTGCTCGCTGTCATGGCAACAAACCACCAGGAGATTGGCTGTTCCATCACTTTGAGCCTCAGCCATGCCATAATAGACAGGAGATGTGACCAGAGAATTAAGCATTTATGCACAGACATTGAGACTGTTTATTACTGGAGCATGACATAGTCTATCTGATTGATACAAACAGGGATTAGGATTATCCTTATTTTCTAGAGGGTGCAAATGAGGTCTACAAGGTTAGAAGGTTCACCCAAGGTCACATAAGAACCAGGATGTAAAACCCATTAGCTCCTAAACTGTTGGCTGTACTGATTGCTTAGTCACAATGTAACTCTGCTATTACAATCCAGTAACACTCGATGCAAGCATGCGATGTGCCAGCTTCCAGTGTTTCCTGGAACGGATAATTGAATGCAAGAACCCCAAATCACGTTCCAGCAGGGCGTGGCAATGACAGCTGAGGGTCATTTCTAGAATTGTGGGTTTGAGCAGCAGCCCATCTGTGGGACTCCGATGATTATTTTGAGTTATTTTTTTTAATTTTAACTTTTAACCCTAAGTTTTTTTGTGTGTGTGATGCTGTGGATGGAACCCAGGGCCTCACACATGCTAGGCAAGTGCTCTACCACTGAGCTACATCTCCACCTTTGAGTTATACTTTTTGTTGTTTTATTTCTGTTTCCTCAACATTTCCAGATTATCTCTGTTTTAGGATCTTTGCACTTTAGGGTCAGACAGATTGGATTCAAGTTTCAACTTCTCACACACAATGTGAGCTTGGAAATTTAATTCCAGCCTCTCTTCAAATGTCTACTAAATGGAGTTGTCAAGAATGATGCTAATTCTTACTGCTGTTGTAAGAAGTTAAATGAGGTAGTGCATAGGGCCTGGATTATTAAACATTTAAATATCTATTATTAAAATTAATCCTAATGCTAACTGCTAAACTTTATTGCTAAGGCTCAGATGCCATGCCTCTCCCTGCCACCATCCAAGGCTAACAGGGACGTACCAGCAATTGGGCAAGTTGAGGGTGATGCTGGCCTTCGTGTCTGACCCAAACTTCATGTAGCCCAGCGTTCCCAGGCAGATGTAGAGGAAGATGACAAGGGACATCCCCAGGTACAGAACAAAGGAAAACTGCTGTGGATTCTTCATCTGGTTTTTGAGAGGCAGAACCTGGAAGAGAAGAGCATTTGGGAGAACAAAGGGAGAAGAAAGAGGGGGCCCAGGGTGACAGTACAGGTCCCCCCAGCACAGCCGTCCTTCTTTGGGTGGGGTGAGTCGGGAAGGGGCCTCTCCACAGGCTGCCATCTTTCTGTCGCTGAACTGCCCTCCACGCCCTTGGCTGACTGGTAAAGTCTCCTCCATTCCTTAAGACTTTGGGTGACTATGGAGCAGGAGGCACCCTGTTTGTGTGTGCTGACTTCCCTTTCCAGGGACCTCTCCATGGGCTGTGCTTCCCATAGACATCTGGAATCACAACTGGCCAACCTACAGCTTGCTGGGGACCATCCACTCAAGGCATTGATCTTACCATACTCACGCCTTCAAATGTGAAGATGGCTGTACCAAAGAACAGTAAGAAGGTCTTCCAGCTTGCCACCAGGGGCAGGTTGCTGGGATAGGGAATCCCCTGAAAGAGAGCACAGGAAGGACATTGGCTTTGCCATGGTGTGAAGTCGTGGCAAATCATTGCCTGGCAGAAGCCGGGTCATGCCCAAGCTCAACAGAGACCATAGTGTTGGGAGCACCAAACAACTCCTTCTTAGCTTTTAAAAAAGTTATGTATTTTCATTGTGGCAAAATGCACATGACATAAAAGTTAGCTACTGTTTTTTGGCACTGGGGTTTGAACTCAGGACTTCATGCTTGCTAGGCAGGCACTCTTAGTGCTTGACTCACTCCACCAGCCTTAAATTCCTTAAAATGAACATTGGGGTGATGTTGAACACATTCAAATTGTTATGTACCCAAACTCCTATCCATCTCCAGAACCTCTCATCAACCCCAGTGCAGCTATTAAACAATTCCCCATTCCCACCCTCCTAGGAAGCCCTATCCCCTATTTCACATTCTGTCTAGGAATTTGACTAGTCTAGGTCCCTCAGAGAAGTAGAATTGTATAATATTGTCTTTTTTGTGCTTGGCCTATTTCAATTAGCTTTAGGGTTTCTTTTTCTTTCTTTTTTTTTTTGTGGTATAAGGCATTCAACTCAACACCTCATACTTGAACATCCAACAGGTGCTCTACCGCTTGAGCCATACCTCCAGCCCAGGTTCAGGACTTTGAGGTTCATCCATGTTGTAGCATCTACCAGGATGTCATTTATTTTTAAGACTAAATGATATTCTGTGATATACATATATTTGTTGTTCCACTAGTCAGTCAATGGACATGGTAGTGTGTTCCTTTTGGGTATGTAGAACACTCTTATCTTTACATGGGGAGAAGGCAGGACACAGCACAGAAAAGAGTTGCCTAAGGTTACTCTACAAGTTAGCTACACAGTCCCCATAAGGACCCAGGTGACACAGCCACCTAAGGGTCTCCACTTCTTCCTCCATGAAGTCTGACAGTTGATACAGCAGTGTCATGACCTAGGTGGAGTGATTTTTTTTTTGTGGGACTGGGGTTTGAACTCAGGACTTCAGACTTATAAGCAGGTGCTCTACCACTTGAGCCACACCTCCAGTCCATTTTGCTCTGGTTATCTTGGAGATGGGGGGAGGTTCAAGAACTATTTGCCTGAGCTGGCTTTGAACCACTATCTTCCTGATCTCAGCCTCCCACGTAGCTCGGATTACAGGTGTGAGCCACTGGTGCCTGGCTGGAGTGATTATTTTACCAGATTTCTGTAGTGACTACAATAATGGCTACCTAAAGATGCTACCCAAATCCTAACCCTAGGAACCTGTGAATATGTTATATCACATGGCAAAGGAGAATTAAGGATTTTTTTGAGTCAGGGTTTCACTATGTAGCCCAGACTGAGCTCAAATTTGTGATCCTCCTGCCTCAGCCTCTTGACCTGAGCTGGGATTACAGGCATATGCCACCACATTGGCTAGAGAATTAAGTTTTCAGCTTGAATTAAGGTTGTTAATCAGCTGATCTTAAAATAAGAAAATCATTTTGGGTTATGTGGGCAGAACAAGAGTCCTTAAAAGTGGAAGAGAGAATAAGATGAGACCAGAAGGACAGCCTAAGAAAATCTTGACCTGGCGTTGCTGGCTTTGAAGATGGAGGGGGGCCACAAGCCTAGGCATGCAGGCAGACTCTGGAAGCTGGAAAAGGTAAAAAACAGATTTCCAGCCAGGTGCCAGTGGCTCATGCTTATAATCCTGGCTCCTTGGGAGGCAGAGATCAGGAGGATTGAGGTTCAAAGCCAGCAAGGGCAAATAGCTCATGAGACCCTATCTTGAAAATACCCAACATAAAAAGCGGCTGGTGGAGTGACTCGTGGTAGAGCACCTGCCTAGCAAGCATAAGGCAGTGAGTTCAAACCCCAGTTAACACCCCCCCAAAAAAATCCAAATCTGTCTCCCCAAAAGGAAGGTAGCTTTGCTGACACCTTGAGTTTAGTCCAACAAGACCTCTAGTGCTGTACAATAAATGTGTATTTTTTAAAGCCACTAGATTTGTGGCCATTCGTTACAGCAGCAAAAGGAAACTAATACAAGTCAAAGACCAGATGCACAAGTTAAGATAGGTGAGGCATGGGGCACCGTGTAGCTCAAATTCTTTATCATCCATGAATCCTTGGTCCACCTACTGCTGTTGCAATTTTTGTTGGTCATTTAATCATTGCTAATCTCCATGAGAGTAGACACTAATCTAGCTGCATACCCACGTGTTGTCACTTACCACCGAGTTCCTAGCCCCTTACACAACGACAACTAGGAATTGCTGAATGACTTGCTGTTACCTAACATGGCAATGACGGTGACAAGGAGGAGGAGGAGGATGTCAATAATGACAAGTAGCTTTTAGAGCTGGTGGGGCAGAAGTGTTCTTAGAAGCCATCTTGGCAGGGGTTGCACAGAGCAGGGGATCACTTGCTCACCCTGTCCTGCTCACTATGATAATAGCCCTCCCCGGGGTCTCTGAGGCCCTGCTCCCCCTTCCGTGTTTCCAGCACAGACCTGCACGATGTACTTGAAGATAAGCGCCATGCTCCCCAGCGTGGTGACGCTGGCCAGTGTGGAGAAGATGGACAGCACTTTGAGGTTCTGGATGAGCACCAGCAGCACCAGGAAGGGCAGGATGATCAGCATGTAGAACCGGATGTTTAGGATGGGAGTCAGCACCAGGACCTCTCGGGGCTCGCAGGTTTTAGACATGACTTGGGCCTCTTCCACCATCTGAGCGAGAGGCAGGGTGGTTAAAGACAAAAGATATTTGAATTTCAGATAATCAACTGGCAACTTTTTTGCATAAATATATCCCAAACATTGTAGGGGATACACTGCTAGTAAAAATGTTACTCACTTTTTATCTGAAATTTTGATTTAGCTATCTTTTTTTGCTTGCTTGCTAGGCAAGTGCTTTACCACTTGAGCCATTCCCCCAGTCTTTTTGTTTTTAGTTTGTTTTCTCGTTAACTTTTCCTTGGCTGGCCTTGAACTGTGATCCTCCTAACTCTACCTTCTGAGTAGCTGGGATTACAGGCATGCCTCTCTACACCTGGCCCTCAGGTGTCATGACTTTGTATTTGTCAAATCTGGCAACGTTAACTGTAGTGCCTGTGATTGTGACAACCAGAAATGCTTAGATAATAAAATCCCTCACTGAAGGGTCCTATGGTCATTTAGCCCAACCTCTTCTTCCCCTCCAAATGGAACTTTCTTTCATACAACCAGAGAAAGGAAGCTGGCTACACAAACGTATCCTCTTTAGAGTGTGGTAGCCCTCTAAGAGTTGGAAAGCCCTGGATATAGAGCAAAACCCCATCTCTGCTCCAATAGTCCACTGATAATACTTGCATGGCTCTTTCTGGCTGTTTGAGTATGCAGAAACAAAGCTCTTCTATTCCACAAAGCCGAAAAGGAGGCTCTGACATGTAATGTGTATAAGGGATGCTACAAGGGGTGGTAGCTGGTCAGACATTGTCTACGTGACAGCTGGTGAGGCCTAATGTAAGTCCCACTAAAGCGTCTCAGGCTAAAAACTAAGTTGCTTTGGCTTCTGTACTGTCCTTTTGGAGGACTGAGAGAACTCCCAATGGTGGCCTAATCTGGAAGTAGAAATGAAGCTGTCTCCTCGCAGGCCTCAAATGCTATGCTTCTGTTAATGGGGCCCTAGCAGCAGGAGATCTGCTTTATCCCACTCTGCCTAAAAGAGGCTTCCTAACCTGTTGTAAATTGTCTGCCATAAACATGAAATAAACACTGCAGAAACCGAGCTGGGTGATGATTAATAAGAGGCTGACTGTGTACCTGGAAAAGAAGAGAAAAGGCAGACAGAGGGAGAGAACAAACATCCAAGTTATTTTTAAGATTTTTTGTTTTTCATGGTGCTGGGAATTGAACCCAGGGTCTTGTGCATAGCAGGCAACCTACCCCAGAATATGTGTGTATGTGTTTTAATTTAATATAGGATTTTTTTTTTTTGCAGTACTGTGGTTTGAACTCAGGTCTCCACCACTTGATCCATACCTCCAGCACTTTTTTTTTTGGAAGCAATTATTTCTGTTGATTCAAGAAAATTATCTCCATACATTTTTCTTATTTTGGAAAAATTTCAAGCATAGTGAGTGTCCATATACTGCTTAAATATGCCAGTGTTTCATTTTTTGGTCCAGAATTGCATTATGTCCGTTCATATTCACACACTCACACACTCATTTTTCAGAATCATTTGAAAGTCATTCACAGATGTCATACTTCACTTCTAAATTTCTCTTAAGCCTGTGATAGCCAGAAAATCAACTTTAATATTCTTTTTTTTTCTTTTATTCATATGTGCATACAATGATTGGGTCACTCCCCCTGCCCCCTCCCTTTCTTCCACCCCCTTCTTCTTCCCCCTGAACCCCCTCACTTCTGAGCAGAAACTGTTTTGCCCTTATCTCTAATTTTGCTGAAGAGAGAGTATAAGCAATAATAGGAAGGACCAAGGGTTTTTGCTAGTTGAGATAAGGATAGCTATACAGGGAGTTGACTCGCATTGCTTTCCTGTACATATGTGTTACATTCTAAATTAATTCTTCTTGGACTAACCTTTTCTCTAGTTCCTGGTCCCCTTCTCCTATGGAGAACATCATCCTGAGCGAGGTTAGCCAGGCCCAGAAGACGAAAAATTGTATGTTCTCCCTCATATGCGGCCATTAGATCAAGGGCAAACACAACAAGGGGATTGAACTTTGATCACAAGATAAAAGTGAGAGTCCACAAGAGAGATATGAGGATGGGTAAAACACCCAAAAAACAAGAAAGCATTTGACGTCCTCAATGCAAAGGAACTAATGCAGAAACTTTAAAGCGATGGAGGCCAATAGGGGAAGGGGATCAGGAACTTTAATATTCTTAAACACGTAGTCCTTATGTAAGACATCCCAATTCTCTCTGAAATATCTTCTACAGATGCCTTTGTTTTACTTCAATATTTTTTAGTCAGAATTTTTTCAAGGTTTGTATTTTGTTTCTCTTGCTCTGGTTTTTGAGACAGGGTCTCATTATGTAGCCTAGGCTGGCCTCGAACCTGGCTCCCTCCTGTCTCTGCCTCCCCAGTGCTGCGCTGATAGGCTGCACCGCCGTGGCTGGCTTTGACTAGGTCTCATCTCTCTACATCCACCTTCTTTTTCATGACATTGGATTTTTTTTTTTTTGAGGAGCCAGGCGACTGTCTTAGAGGATGCTGCATGATTGTGTCCTCACAATGAGTTTTGGGTAGCACTTTTGGAAGGAAGGAGGTGCCATTTTGCGCCTCTGACCCATCACTCTGGGAGGCACATGATGTCCTGTTGTTCTATGGCGGTGGTGATTGCCAGACCTCTCCAGTGTAATGGTACAGTTTTCATTGTGTAATTGGGGTGGTGAAACTCTGAGGCGGCACGAGCAACCTGGTCCCCTCAAGCCAGTAGCTTTAAGTTTATAAGGATCCTGTCTGGAGCAATTCTTTCATCCACCAGAATGAAATGATGGCTCTCTAGTTCTACCTAACGTTTTTTCTCAATGTACTACTGGCATTTAAGACAGATGTATTCCTTTCCTTTTTCTTGGTATGCCAATACTCAATTTAATTATTTAAAAAATTGATATACTATATTCTATTATTGTCATTATTCCTTCGGATCCTTAAATTATCTCAATTTTTGAGATGCATTTATTTTACTTATTTATGTATTTATTTTTGCAGAACTGGGGATTGAACCCAGGGCTCTGCACATGTAGGCCAGCTCTTTACCACTTGAGCCTCGTCCTCCAGCCCTGGGCTGGCCTTGAACCAGTGAACCTCCAGCCTCTGTCTCCTGAGTAGCTGAGATGTATAGGCATGCAACACCATACTTGACTGAGATGTATTTGTTTTTTAAGAGGAAAAAAATATGTTCCTTTACTTAGATTCTCGAGTCTAGATCTGTGTGTCACAAAACTGGGTTGTAGTACCAACCAAGTTGTTGGTGAACACAGGCATTAAAAATACAGATTCCTGGTCTCACAGCAGCCTGTTGTGTCAAACTCTGATGGCGTCACATGAAGCTTTAGAATGATGATTCGGGCTGGGTGTGGTGGGGCTCACTAGTGGTCTCAGTTACTTGGGAGACTGAGTCTAGGAGTTCAAGGCGAGCCTGGACAACACAATGAGACTCTGTTACTAAATAAATAAATTAAAAAAAATTCTGGTGTTTATTATGGAGATTCCAAAGACATGCACCCATCCAGCTCCAATACTTATTAACCTTTTGCCAAGCTTCTTCTGTCTTATCCCTTCTTTGCCTTGACCCGTACTTATTCTTGGACTATTTGTAGCAAACCAGAGACCTCAAGCTATTTTATCCATAAATATTTCAGCATGCAGCTCTTAGAGATAAGGGCTTAGAAGTGTAACCATCATACCTTACCACTCCTAACAAACTAACAATAAATTGTATCATCTGATATTCAGTCCACATTCGGGTGGCTCCAATGGGCCCCAAAATACCTTTCTTGCAGTTGGTTTCCAAACACATTGCATTTTATTAAAACTCTTTTTTTTTTTTTGATGGGACTGGGGTTTGAACTCAATGCTCTGCACCTGCAAAGCAGGCTCTTTACTGCTTGAGCCACACCCAGTCTATTTTGCTCTGGTTATGTTGGAGATTGGAGTCTCTTGGACTATTTGCCCAGGCTGGCCTCCCAATCTCAGCCTCCCGAGTAGCTAGTATTATAGGCAAGAGCCACTGGCAGCCAGCAAAACTCTTGTTTTTCAAATTACTGTATTCTCTTCATACCATGTTTTCTTTTTTTCTTGCAACATTTTACTTTTTGATTGCTGCTGAAGCCATCAGATCATTTGTCCTGTAATATGCCCTAAATTCTAGATTTTGTTGGTGACTTCCTCATGACTTTATCTAGTTCTGCTAACCTCCGTGCTTCCTGCAAACTTACATTAGATCCAGTGGCTTGATTAGATAAAGTTTTTTCATTTATTTATCTGGCAAGAATATTTCAAGGGGGTGCATTGTACCCCATTATGAGACACACCATGTCTGGCTGTCCCACACCTAAACGCGAGCTGATAAGATGCTAAGCTTAAGATGACACGGGGTCAGGTGGCATCACTGACTTCTTCCTCTCAAAGTTTCCCACTGTCTTCACCTAATGGCTTGAGGCTCCACTGATGATCGCTGCATACCCATAATGGAGCTTTTAATCAAGCTCCCCGGATATCTCCTTAGTCCACTAAAAACACAAATTACTGGTTGAGCTAAAATATTTTCCCAACTCTTTAATCACAGGATCTCCAAAGAAATGCTACAGCAGAGCCCCATGGGCGGGAAGTAGATGTCCTGGGTTCCAGTCCTTGCTATGATAGTAAATTCCTGTGTGAGCCTGAGCAACTTTGTCACCCTGTCTGAGCTATATTATTCTCCATCCCAACGGGCTGGATGCAGTGATCTCTAAGGGCCACTCCTGCCCTAAATATTAATTCAGGGTGTCATCAGAAATTGATCGTGACCTCACCTGTCTGATAAGTAGAATGACTCCTGATTGGGAGATCAATGACCTACTGGGAGTCCCAAGAGAGCAGCTGTGGTTGGGATGTGGCAGTCACAGTGTTGACTCACTACCTTTGCCAGCAAAGGTTGCAGCGGTGAGGCGCTTGGTCAGATCTCTGTCCAGGTCTATGCCTCAGTCATGTGATTTTTTTTTGGTACTGGGGTTTGAGCTCAGAGCCTACACCTTGAGCCACTCCACCAGCCCATTTTGTGATAGATTTTTTTTCAAGATAGGGTCTCTTGAACTATTTGTCTGGACTGGCTTTGAACCATGATCCTCCTGATCTCTGCCTCCAGAGTAGCTACGATTACAGCCACTGGCATCCAGATAATTATGTGATTTTTCCAGAGCAATAAAATCCCATCCTGCCTACCTCACGGGTTGTTGAGAAGAGCAGAGGCACTAAAGCAGAAAACCATTTTGTACACCATTAATATTTTTCTTTTTGTGGCAGTACTGGGGTTTGAACCCAGGACCTCACACTTGCTAGGCAGGTGCTCTACCACTGGCATCATAACTAGCTTTCACTATTAACTTTTTATCTTGCAAGGGAACAACCTCAGTATTCACCATGAGGGGAACGATCCAACAGAACTATGGTGTACAGCCACACTGGGGTGCACAGTGAGCCTTAAAAATATGAAAATATATTTCAATGTGAAAAAAAATTAGACATATTATTCACAAAAAAAGCAAATGTTCCCAAGTGATTCTAAGTAATGTCTAGGAAAATATAAAGAAAATTAAATATGCTCATTCACACACCTATATTGATGTACAGTTAGAGAAAGGAAAAGTCTAAAGGAACATTTACTAACTAGACTTCAATATCTACCTCTTGGGTAAAGATGGGTTGGGGAATTCCCTGTGTTGCTTGACAGTTTCTGAAAAGAACATATTTAAAATTTGTGCAAGAAGTAGAGGAAGGACAGGTGAGGATTATGATTGCCACTGAAGTCACTGTTACTTCTACATCTATGGTCATTACCATCCCCATATTGAATGGGTCCTCAGCCAGGGGCTCGGGCAGGATTCCAGGCTGTACATCATGGCCTCTCCATAGTTCATGAACGTCTTTTGCAGTCTATGGGGAGGAAGCAAACAATATGCAACTCTAAACGTTTTTGTTAAAGGTACAATTGACTCCTGCAGTGAACCAGCATTCTATATTTGTGTGTTAGCATGGGGCGTTGTGTTAATTTCCTAGTAATCTTACTATATACGATCTTCATGAGTTTGCCTTTTATTCCTTTTTCCTTGTTTTTCTTTTGCAGTTATGTTTTTAAGCACAAATATTCAAGTGGACTTGTCCTTTTGGAATTAATGTGCATTGATTTAGGTCTGTAAAGCAGGAAAGAGGGGATATGGTCAGGAAGAGAAGGAGGTGGAGAAGAAGCAGAGAGGAGGTGGCCAGCCAGTGGCTCTGTGTTTTCTGGATTTGCATTCGTCTTTTCCATCTCCCATTGTGGGAGGATATTTAAAGTGGCTGCCCTGGATGAGATCCTGTACAAAGGTCGGGCTCCTTTGTACGATGAGATGTGTGAGTTCCAGCCTCTCCCACTTCCCTTGTCCCTCTTCCTTTGTTAGGGTGGGGACAGCCCTGCTGTTGGATCTTACTGGTTTGGGCAGAAGCAGGAGGGAGTAACTATCAGTTTCAAAGATCCAGGATATACAGTGTTAATTATGGGGCTGCTAGGACAAAGAAAAGACCCAGACTTCTTAGGAAGCTAGGCTTTGGGGGAATAGACAGTAGAAGATGGATAATTGGGGGTCTGTTGGAAACAGGGGTGGTCCTTCTATTTTTACTTTTGCTCCTTGGGATCACATTTGCAATCACATTGCATGGGACTGGCAAATATGTGAGTCTGAGGGGTGCAAATTGAAAAGCTATGGGCATCAGCCAGGAGCCGGTAGACACACCTGTAATCCTCACTACTTGGGAGGCAGGGATCAGGAGAATGACCTTTGTGTTTCAAAGTCAGCCCAGGGGAAATAGTTTGAGAGACCCTATCTTGAAAAAACCCAATACAAAGCAGGGCTGGCAGAGTAGCTCAAGTTGTAGACCACCTGCCTAGCAAGTGTGAGGACCTGAGTTCAAACCCCAGTGCCACCAAAAAAAAAAAAAAAAAAAAAGCTGTGGAGATAAGTATCAGTGATACACGGAGTGACAAGTTGGGTAGCAGTGGGGACAGTGGTGAAGCATAGAACATCTCATTCTAAAGGGTTGATTGGGGCTCAGCTGCAGAAGAACAGAAGGAACTAAGGTCTGTGGCTCTGTGTTTTCTGGATTTGTATTCGTCTCTCCCATCTCCCATTGTGGGAGGATATTTGAAGTGGCTGCCCTGGATGAGATCCAGGTGTCAGATTGTCTTGCTAATAGGGAAAGGCAGATTATTATTATTTTTTTTTGATCAGATATCTCCAAATTTTTAAACAATTGGCTTAAAAAAAAAAACCAAACAAGACCTGGAAGTCCTCCCAAAACTTCTCTGAAGGCCACAGTCAGATCCTCGGCTACCATTCAGAAATCTCTGCATAGAGAAGGAGGAAAGAGATGCCAGCAGCAAAGAACCAGTCAGGCAGTCACGAATGTCCAGATACCCAGGGACAGGACAACCCCAGCCACCATGGTGAGAAGCAAAGATTAACATAATGGTTAAGAATGGAGTCAAACAGGTCTGCAAACACTGGCTCTGTGGTTTCCTGGCTAATGTGACCCTGGACAAGGCACTCAAGCCTCACTGTACTCATCTGTAAAATGGGAATGGTGCCCATCATAAGAGTTTACTGAAAGGAGTAAAGATGGTGCACAGGCCCTTGGCAGGGTAGCCTGGCATAGCAAAATTCTACGATGTAACTGTTGAGTGAGCAAATGCTTTTAAAAGACTTTTCCCCCCAGTACTGGGGTTTGAACCCAGGGCCTCTTGTTTGCTAGGCACACTCCCAGTCCTTTTTGCTTTAGTAATTTTTTGAATAGGGTCTCAAGTTTATGTTCTGGCTGTGGACCTCGACCTCCCTATTTGTGCTTCCTGCTTTCTGGGATGACAGGTGCGCCACCACACCCAGATTTTATTGGCCTAGATGGGGTCTTGAACTTTTTGCCCAGGGTGGCCTGAAGCCTCTATCTGCCCAATCTCTGCCCCCTGAGTAGCTGGGATTACAGGCAACAGGCACCAGACTTGGTTTCAAAAGCATTTTGTGAGCAGAAAAGTGTTCTGTGAGTTAGGTGGTGTGACTGATACTCTTGGTACACCTATTTGGGTTTTGCTGATTTGGCTTTATGAGGAGTTTTATTTAATAATCTTTGTTTCCACACTTTTTCTTTTGAGACAAGGCCTTGCTCTATAACCCCAGCTGGCCTCAGACTCCCAATCCTCCTGCTTCAGCTGAAGTGCTGGGATTGCAGGTGTGTGCAACCCTGCTTCCACTTGGGAGGCTGTTGTGTACTCAGAGGACCTGTTTGGATTTGAGTGCTGTGGAGCAGCTGGGTCCTGAGGATCTCAGCATTATTTGTTTTCACTGCACTTAGCTTCTCCCGCTGGGATTGTTTTTGCATTAAAGTTTCAATATGTAAATCTTGATAACTATATGTGCTTTTAATGAATGAAGTCATTGTAAGCCACTCATTTCATCATTAACTATGGTTTTTACTTTTACTAACTTGTCCTATAAGGGGTTTCGATTGGGTTGGGGAGAGGCTGGAGGTGGGGAGGGAAAAGGGAAGGAAGGAGGTCTAAGGATCCCCCATGTACACTGTAGTGCACAGAGTACTTTTTGTCCCTTGTCACTCTTGATGCCTCCAGGTGAGGGGAGTTGGTTGGGCTCTGAAGGATACAGGGGGCCTGAGCAGGTCTTCCAGCTCACTCACAACAGAGCGGGATCTGCACAGACAGTCTCTGCTTTGGATCCTTTCCCACCTTCCTCCACGGTGGCCTGAGAAGTGGCCTAGTTATTGGGTCAAAGGTCAAAGGAAAACCAACAGTCCTGGGATGGGGCCGCTGGTAGGGAAGGGAAAAGCAGGACTCTGACCTCTGAGTGAGGTGGTGGGCGCACTTCAGCAGGATGACCATACAGTGCACCATGAGGACCCCGATGGCCAGCAGGCTGACAGGTCCCACCTGGAGGGAGAGGAAAGGGGGACGGTGAGTCCTAAACAAATCACACCATGTTCTGGGCCTCAGTGCAGTCTGGGTGTTGGGGTTCCTCTCAGAATAAAGCCAGCTCTTGGGCAAGAGACGCTGTCGGAATGTCCTCATGCCCCCAGATGCTGTGTGTGAATGGCCTTCTTAGAACCACTGCAAAGTGGCTGCCCAGCCATGGCTAGGATTCTGCTGGAGACAGAGGGCTCACTGCCTCTCCCACAACCCTCATCCTTCCTCGTCTGACTCCAATTCTACCCTTCTAGAGTCCTTTGTGGTGGATTTAATTCCTTTTACACACACTGGTCCTCAGTTCTCTAAGATCCTTGAAGACCTGTGTTCTTTTTAAGAACGGGTGCCCTTTCTCTAGTACAGTTTATCCCCGGGGCCCTACAGAATTTGGGGTAGATGCTTTGTTGGAAGGAGCTGTCCTGTGCATTGTGGGAGGTTGAACAGATCCCTGGGCAGGATACCCAGGCCTCTCCCCATTAGGAGTCAGTGACTTCCCCCAAGCCGTAACAACCCAAACTATTTCTAGACATTGTAAACGTTTTGGGGGGTAAGGCTGGTATAAAAATGACCCCCAGTTGAGGATCACTGCTCTGAAGTTCTAATTTGTTAATGTTCTTTTTAATAAAACAAGGCTGATTACTAATCATATTCTTCCAGGTGGGATCAGAAGGGCTTGAAGAGGGACGATCTCACCTCCCTTTGTTCTGGACACTTGCCTTTATAGATATGCCCTGAGATGACATTATCTGTCACAAAGAAACAAATAAGGGACTGGGAGCATCACGAGGCTCCACTGGAGTGCAGTCTTCCTACAGTAGAGCCTTTCTCATCTTGTGGACTTCTTTATTCCTGGAGCTTACACATGCACATAGTAGGTACTCAGTAAACACTTCTCAACTGCATTGTCGGGGGCGATGGAGGTTAGAGAAATCACCTAACAAGTCTCAGGGAGCAAAAATTAAAGTACAAAGCATGATCTTAAGAAGCACCTTGCATGCTGGCAAGGACAGTCTGGCTGAAGCCACAGGGTCATTTACTCTCTGCAGACATCAATCCAGAACCAAGATCCTCCTTTTCAAGAGGAGGAGCCCACTCTGGCTGGAGCCACTGCAGATCGGAACTCACAGCAGAGGCAGCAAAGGTCTGGCTGTGCTTCCTTTAGACCCGGCGGCTACTTACTAGGTCTAGAGAGAAGGCCCTGTGGCTCCCTGTTACTAAAGGAGATTTACACATTTGCTGTCAACTCAGTTCCCCACTAAGATGTGAGTGGGGCTTCCTGTGTGCAGCCTCTGGAGCAGGGGCCGTGGGGAGGTGAAGAGGGAAGTCGGCTGCACTTGCCCTCAGAGCATCAGATCTGTTACACAGCAAATAGGTCTCACCTTGATGAGCATGCTAAGAATTCCAGGTAAGGCAGATATAAGTTGTCAAAAGACACAAGGCGAGGGCAGCTTTTATGTTTGAAGGGAACAGTACAGTTTTAAAGAGGTGGTCAATAGAACAAGGGGACAGCCTTGGCCAAGGGACAGAGGCAACCTAGCACAAGGGAGTGTGCGGATCGGCTGAGGCCCTAATGGAGATGGAACTCAGGACCTCGGACTTGCTAGGCTAGCACACTACCACTTGAGCCACACCCCCTTTTGGTTTTATATTTTGTTTTTGGGATAGGGTCTAGCTAACTCTGCCTGGATTGGCCTCAAACTTACGGTCCTCCTTCCTCCTGAGTAGTTGGGATTATAGGTGTACTCAACTTCTGGCTTCCAAGCCACTTTCTCATACACCACTAAGTGGTGTGAAACACAGTCACGTACTCAAATGCTTCAGTGCCCAGGCTGCTAGTGTGTGAAATGAAATCCTGAGGTCTGACTCAAGGCCTGCCCCCTCCAGGGATGCTCAGCTTGGCTCCAGGGGATTGACAGGCACACCGCAGAACCTCCCCCACCCCAACAGCACATTGACAGCGTGCAAAGGCCTCAGCAGCCATCACCCGCTCCCCAGTGGGCAAACAGATACCTCTTACCAATAAGCCAGCATTTTTCATGGCCAGAGGAAGCCCCAGGAGTCCCGTGCCAATGTTGCTTTTCAATAAATGGATCAAGGTTTGTGTGAACCTGTGGTGAGAGACGAGAAGGCACTGTTAGGGAAAGGGAAGGGCAGCTGACTCAGCTTCTGCCCAGAACTTCTGGTGACTGCTTTTAGGAAGAGGACAAAACCAGCTGAGTGGGGTCTGGGGCAGCTCCCAGTTCCAGGGACTGAATTGAAACATCTGCTCCAGGGGCAGTGCTGGTTCAGTGGCCCGGGAGATAGTCAACACAAGTAGGCTCCAAAGAAAAAGCAAATAAAATTGCCATCATTTGGAGAACGCCCTAGTACCAGTCTGTTTATTCATTCATCCAATTATTTCTTTCATGATTGAGTCACTCAAATAATATTTATTGAGACCCACGACATGTCAAACATTTAGATGGACGATGAGAAATTTATAATTGCCTCAGATTTATAGATTTGTTTTTTTGGCACCAGGTCATTTTTAACTGGAGACAAAGTTAAAAATCTTTTTACCATATATGCAGTATTTACTGATTTTTGGTCACTCCTTCACTCAATGACTCCACCAACTCATTCAAATAACTGAAATATATGAAGCTCTTCACACTTGGCTACATAACACAGCCATGCTATACTCTGGCTATGAATAGCCTTTAAAATTTACTAGCCTTTGCTATTGTGCATATAGAATACTTACTATGCCCCTGCAGGGCACCAGGTACCACAGTTCTAGGTGCTTTTTCACACCTGTGCTGGCAGCTCCTGTCCAAGCAGATCCCATCCTAACATAGATCGGAGGGGAGGGGTGGGAACGAATCCAGAAGGAACTTGAATGACGAGCAGCACTGAGTGCTTGAAGTGCAAGAGCACTTAGCTGAGGCAGGAGCCCGGATGCTGCTTCTGGCTCTGGCTCTGGCTCTGCCATCAACCTGCTGTGTTTACTTACTATTTTGGAACACCCCTGAGCTGCTTACATCCTGTTTCCTCATCCACCAAAGGAAGGGAGAGGAGGGTAATCCTTGCCCCGCCCAGGCCTCAGGGATGCTGAGAGAGCCTGAAGAGACAATGACATCAGGGATCTTGGAATCACGAAGTGCTTCACAGACGTAAGCATCGCCATCACCTTCACCTTCATCATCACCTGTGTTAGCAACCCTCCTTTAGGAGGAAGCAGAGCTGGGGTGATAGATAAGCGGGCAAAATAGCCCCTTTACCCAAAATGAAAGGGAATCTTGAGGAGGCCATAGGAGACAGAGTCCAAGGCTCAGGCTGAGGCAGGGGCCCCCTTCTGCCACTGCCTGAAGGTCACCAGGGGAGCAGCAAGGTCACACAGTGAGTCTGGCAGAGATAGTACTCGTGATTTCAGTACTCACAGAGACTTAATTTACACTAGGTTCAAAGAAAAAGCAAGAAGGCCTTGGGGAGCCCCATCCAATAGGGAGGGAGCAAAGGCTATGAGAGGCTTCTGTATTTTTCTGTGGACCTAGGGCAGGGCGGGGTCACCAGAGCAGGTGGGCCCTTTCACCTGTGTGACACCCTGCATCTCAGTTAATTCAATCCAGTCACCTAAAAATGGGGCACCTGTTGTTTCTTCACTTCCAAGAGGTAACATTTATTTCTTTTCTTGTGGATCTGGAGTTTGAACTTGAGCCACATTCCCAGTCCTTTTTCACTTTAGTTTGTTTTCAGATAGGGTCTCACACTTCTGCCAGGCTGGCCATGGACAGCAATCCTCCACTTCCTAAGTAGCTGGGATTATAGATGTGCACTATTATACCTGGCCCAACTTTTTTTTTAATCGTGATTATTGGCAAACATGTCAACACCCCCTCAAAAACTCAATTCTTTAGTAGTAATTTCTCCAAAAGTTGTGATCTCTCCTCACATCTGCCCTCCTCCCTCCATCTCACTTTTTTCCTATGATGGAGAGTATCTACCTCACTTGATCCAGAGCTCACAGGAAAGGTGAGACATTTTGGAGCACCCATTGTACCCTTGCTAACGGCATTTCACATCAGGGCCTTGGAGACTAAATGAGACTGGAAGTTCCCATGAGACATTAAAAATAAGTTTATATGTTTTCCTTGAACCATAACACATTATCATTATAAAAGCAAATGTCAAAATCCCACCAACTGAAAGCAGTCACTCATCATGGCTAGCATTCCTTTGGGCAACCCCATTTGCTTCTAAGTACATAGAATTTGTTTTCTTTGCCCTTCTTCTTCTTCTTCTTCTTCTCTTGGCAGTACTGGGGTTTGAACTCAGGGCCTCACAATTGCTAAGCAGGCACTCTACCACTTGAGCCACTCTGCCAGCCCTGTGCTACACGTTTTCCGTACACATAGATTTCCTCCGTCATTCCTAATGGCTGTATTGTATTCTACAGCATGCTTATCCATACTTTCACCAAACTTTCAATATTATAATCATTGTTTCAATAAAATTATGACTACCTATGCTATGATCTCAATAGGAAAACCACTATAAGAGGAATTCTTAAAAATGTAATTATTTATATTTAATTATACTTGTGAAAGAAACTAGGTAGTAACACTTACAGTAAGAAACTCACATTTTAAACAAAACAAAGCACAAACAACCAAAAAATCCTTATAAGCATAAGTGTCTCTCCCGTATCTCTCAGTCTTCCACTTCTTCCCTAGAGGCAACCACTGCTGCCCATTTTACGTGTGTGTGTGTGTACACGTGTGTGTGTACGTTCAAAGATAAGATACGCAAATAAGTAGTTGTATGTTTTATACAAATGGCATTTTAGGACTTGATATAAAACTTTGTTGTCCAGTATGCTGGCACATATCTGTAATCCCAGCACTCAGAGGCTGAGGCAGGAGGATCGAGATTTTAAGGCTCGTCTGGGTTACATAGCAAGACCCTATGTAAAAAAAAACCAAAATAAAACAAAACAACCAACCAAACACATTACTATCTAATTCTTATCCAAAGGACAGGAGAGAGGACACTTTCCTGTGGCCTTATCAACACTGGATATTGTCACTTACAATGTCATTATAGCTCACGGCTAATATCCAGTCTGCTTGGCCATAACGTAGTATAGACAAAGTCCCACGTGTCTAGGTTTGGGGTTAGCTGATGACCTTTTGTTTACGGGAAGCTCTGTAGAAGAGAGGGGAGGGGAGGGAGGAGGTAAGAGAGGGAGACAGAAAGGGACCAGTTGTGTGAGGAGAGGAAAGAAGCCTGAGACTGAAAAAGCAGGAACACCAGCTGTGACGGGACAGTGTCCTCACTCTGGGGGTGGCTGTTCTTTCTGGGCTCCTCACAAAAGCCAGGAAGTAAGGGTGACCACAGAGTCACTGGGGTCAGGCCTCCCAGGATCCCCTTTCACCCCAGAACACATGAAGGCATTGAGGGAAATGGAAGGACATGGGCCATTCTGCCACAGCAGCAGCGCTCTAAGGTCTGGGAGGGTGACGGTTACTTACGACAGCGTGTCTGCTTCCCCAGCAAGAGGGACATTGTCTTGGGTGCTGCTGCTGCTTCTGCTCTCCAAAGGGTCCTTAGCCCCATCATCCAAGTTCAGCTCACTGTTGTCATTCCCCAGCAGTGACCTCTTCAGCATGGTGGCCAGGGAGCAGAGGCACGGGGGACAGGCCTCTGACAGTCTGGAATAAGTATCTGATGGGCTTGTCTCTGGAGAAGCCATGGTCACAGACCTGGGATGCAGGCTCCTGACCCCTGAGGGTGCCTGGTCCTAACTGGAGCCCAAAGTGTGAGAATCAGGGGAGCAGTGGCAGCACTTGGGGTGCTTAAGAGAATTTCATCTCAGGGTGCTCCTCGGTCCCCCTTGCAATTGCCTACCAGGACTCACCTGCACTTTCAGCCTCTCTCAGTTTAGCCCTTACTGCTGTAGGGCAAAGTGAACGGTGTAACTGGGAGGACAAAAATACCATTTGACTGGAGGCTTTGCTCCCTGGCTGTGGGCCCAGGCTCAGTGCTTGCTGTCTCTGGCTAGGAAGAAACCAGAGCTACCTCACAATGGAAGCTGCCTGGACAATGAACTGCTGCAGAGTCCCAGGATGCAGGGGTGGCCCAGCAGAGGGTTATCCAGTGCCACTTTCTCTGGGTAGAGGTGAAGAGTGGTTTGTAAGATCCAGTTCAAATGCCACTTGCTCAGAATTTCTGCACAAGAGGGTGTGGACTGCCACTTATCTGGAAGGGAGTGCAAGTAACTTTAAAAAAATCATTTGTTTCCCAAGTATTTATTTATCACCTAATATACAGTAGGAACTGTTGTTTGTTCTGGGAGTACACCTGCGTGGACCATGTATAGCAATGTCTTCACGTGGAACTTCAAGTCTGGTGGGGAACAAGGAGAAAGAACCAAAAAAAAAAAATGTCAAGAAGATTCTAGTTGGTAATAAGCACCAGAGAGAAAAATAGTGGGGGCTGGGGACATAGCTCAGTGGTAGAGCACGTGCCTACCATGTTTGAGGTCCTGGGTTTGATCCTCAGAGGTACCAAAAATAAAAATTGAAAAATAATGCAGAAAAGGGAATGGGTAAGTGTTGGCTAGGGGGAGGGCTGCAATTTTAGACTGGGTGGTCCCCCAGTGCTCATGTGTTAAAGTCTTGGTCCACTGCTGATGGCACTATTGGGAACTGGTGGAACCTTTAAGAGGTGGGGCTTGATGGAAGGAAATGAGGTCACTGGGGGGTGTGCCCTTGAAGGGGACCTTAGGCCTCAGCCTTCCCCCTCTTTCTCTGCTTCATGGCAGCCATGAGGTGAGATGTTTTGCTTTTCTGCTTGCTCCCCACCACCCCAACTTTCACCAGGCTCAAAGTGACAGGGCCAAGCAGCCATGGGCCGAGCAGCCATGGACCGAACCCTCTGAAACCAGGAGCCAAAAGAAATCCTTTCTCCATTTATTTATTGAATTGTTTTCCTCTTTTTTTTTTTTGGTTGTACTGGGGTTTGAACTCAGGGCCTTGTGCTTGCGAGGCAGGTGCTCTACCACTTAAGCCATGTCCCCAGCCCTTCTTTCTTTCTTTTAAGCTCAATAACCCAGGTATTTAGTCACAGCAACAGCAAGCTGTCTAACACAGGTGGTCAGAGATGGCCTGTTCTCATCTGAATATGAAATGTCCCCCACAGGTTCATTTGTTAGGCATGTGGTCCCCAGCTGGTGATGCCATTTTGGGAGGTGGCAGAAACTTTAGGAGGTGGGTCTACCTGGAGGAAGTCACTGGGGTAGGGCCTATGGAGGTACGCAGGTCTCTGGTCTCTTCCTCTCTCTGTTCCCTGTCTGCCATGAGGTGAGTGGCCACCGTGACACTCTGCCTGTTAGAAATGCTGTTCCCAAACAGTGATCAAAGAAACACCCTAGAGTCACTCAGCAAGGCAAAAAGAAAAGTTTTACTTCTGCAGAGGGGTGCAGCCACAGACCACAGTCTGATAGGCAGAACACAGTGAGTGGGGAGCCAGCTCAGTTTTTAGCTCTGTGTCCCTCACCCTGATGGACTGGTTTGGGTTCACAATCTTTGCAACTGATTACTTAGAAAAGGGGGCACGTGGGGGAAGGGGACCTTGAAGCAGGGAGAACAAGAAAATTCTTTTGGACAACATTCATCTTTAAGCAAGCAGTTTAAGATTAGGACATCTGGTGATAAACAGCTCTTTGACCACAAGGACCTTACAAGGTCAAGGAATATTTCACGAAGCATGTAGGCTGCAATTTGGGGAGGTTGGCTGGCATCTACACAATGATAGTTTCACATTAACTTCTTTGACAGAAAAGACCTGACTTTAGTTGATTCTCACAGGCCTCACCACGGACCCAGAATCAACAGAGCCAAGAACTATGAATCGAAACCTCTGAAACTGTGAGGTAAAAGGCATCTTTTCCCCCTGAAGTGTGCAGTTATTTTGACACAGCAACAAAAAGTCTAACACAGGGCCTCCCTGAGAAAGTTTCATTTGGGTCAAGGTTTGAGTGCCGTGAGTGCACGTGCCCCACGTGTGTCCTGGGTGAGAAACTTCAAGCAGAGAGACAGTCGGTGGAAAGGTCCTGAGGCAGAGGAGTGCCCGGGAATATTTCAGGAATGGCAATGAAACATAGGGCTGGCTTGGAGGACAGGTCAAAGGCAGGGTTGATAAGATGGCTTTCCCAGGATTTTCTTGTTAGTGCTTGTTGCCCTGGCACAATATTACTAGTGCTTCCTTTCATTACCATTAACTATCCTGGTTTAGATATTAAATTACATGGTCACACCAGAGAAGTAATGGAAGAGGGATAGAGTTAGGGTTAACAGAATCTTATAGGCCATTGAAACGCCTTTGGGTTTTTTGTCTGCTTGTTTGTTTTTTGTGGAAGAACTCAGTTCCTCTTGCTTGCTAGGCAGATTCTCTCTCTCCTCTGACAGCCTAAGGACTTTCCTCAAATTGAAGGCAGTTCCCTGCCCTTGCCACACTGACCCATTACTCCAGGACTTGTCCAATGGGTGCCCACTCTATAGTGCGTACTGTATAGCAATAAGCAAGACACACCATGGTTGCATTTTGAGCAGTCTGCACTTGATGGGAAGCAGAAGGCAGGCAGCGACAAGTGAACAACAGATGTGAGAAATGCTAGATTTGTGTTAAAATAAAGCAGAGCAAAACTCAAGATGCAAAAGGAAGGCTGAAAGTCACCACGAGAGCAGTCTTTCTCTGCACACATGGGCACTGGCACACATTCCATGCCTACTTCCACCAACATCATGAGATAATGTTGAAAAACTGTGGTCTACCACACGCATAACTAATCTTACCATCTCAACCGACTGTGCAGTTCCATAGCTAAGAATGCAGTAGGTCAGATAAGGGAGATCACGGTGGTGTTTCTCCCGTTGTGCCTGGCTTCTTTCACTTAGTGTAGTAGCCTCATTGCTCATGCATGTGATAGCTTGTGTCAGAAATTCTTTCCTCTTAACAGCTGAATAATATTTCATAATTATCAAATATTTGATCATCAAAGTATTGTCTATAAAACGGAGAACTGGAAATGCCCAATAGCGTTTTACTAAACAAAGTTAGGCACAAGAAACTATTTAAGAGCAGCAATGGGAATGCAAGACACCAGTGCCGCCTGGAGAAGTTTGTTATAAACTTAAAACCCAGGGATCACTGTTATTGTTGTTGCTAAGCCACTTTCCAGCACTATTTATTGAATAATCCACCCTTTGTCATTTTGTTTGGAAGGTTCTTGTGATTTCTTTCTAACTTGGCCTTGAGATGTCTCTATTTTTTTTTTTTTTTCTGGCTGTCCTTGGGATCAAACCCAGGGCCTCCTGCATGCCAGGCAAGCACTCTACCACTGAGCCACCTTCCACGTGCCTCTTGAGGGTGGCCATAGTCCAAGATCTGCATTCTCTAGGAGAGCCCTGGCTGGGAGGAGATTGGGTTTGAGTGTGCCTGTGAGGTGGGATGCAGAGGAGGCAGTGTGAAATAACAGAGAAACACGTGAAAGAAAAACACATGAAATAACAGAGGCAGTTTTTGTTACTTATAGATCCTGGAGAGAAGGGGACAGCCAGTGAGAAGGGGGAGATGTCTGGACACGCATGGGACATGGGTGATGCAACCGTGCGTGGGGAGTGACAATGAGAGATAGAAGGGGAGCTCTGAGTGGTGGGTTTAAAGCAAGAGGCACGGGTTCTAGCACAGTGGGTAGTGTGTAGAAAAGAGAATGATTTGCAGTTTTTGTTTTTCTGCTGTCTACTTCCCTGGTTTCTTTTGTACCTAACAGCACAGCATGCTGCTGAGTTTCTACAGCTTTCCAGGTGACCATATACATCACATGTGTGTGTATGTGTGTGTGTGTGTGTGTGTGTGTATAGTTAATAACATAGTGTCATCAAACAACACCCTTTACTGATTCCACACTTCACTGTTACCTGTGATCACCTTCCTCCCCCTCCTCAGGTCACACGAAGGCAAGTTTCTTGCATTTTTATAATGTGAAGAGTCTTTGAGAATTTAGATTTTCTCATGAAATTCTACTAAGCTTTTTTCTCAGATTCTGTCAATGGCCAGTTTTTCAGCCCTGATCTTAGGTGTTATCTATGGTAATAGGTTTTAGTTAGTGTTAGGTCAGCTTTGCTTTCATAGGGAAAGCTCCTGGTGTACTGTTCTTTTAATATGTTACCAGATTCTATATGCTACTAAGGAGTATATATATATATATATATATGATATTTGTGCTTGAGCATAGTTTTTAATATGTGCTTCGTCAGGTTTTGGAATCCTTTGTACCTAAAGTAGACTTTCTTCTCCCCACTCAGGCAGTAGTGTGTGGGGGGGAGCAGCCTGCTATCCTACAGTTGCCCAAACCCCTGCCCTCCACTGCATAGCTGATTTTCTGTTTGTAAAGAGAGGCTGTGTGGGTTCTATTTTTTTCTTTTTCGACAGGATCTAGTCCAGGTTAGCCTCCAACGAGCAATCTTCCTGTCTCTGCCTTCTAAGTGCCAGGATTAGGGGCCTGCCCCGTCACCCCCAGGCTTGGGTTTCCTTAATGCCCTAGAAATGACTTTTCTATTTTTGTCCTCTGATCACCACTGTTCAAATGCTTGTCTCGGGCCCACTTTGCAGTGAGAAGCCTTCACATACAAATGCTTGAGTCCTGCACCCATCTGTCACATGTTTGATTGTCAACTTGTTTAGTATTTCTGTGCTTGTTTCCTTATCTAAAAATGGAGGCAGTGACTGTATATATGTACCTCACAAGGTTGTTTTAAGGATTAAATGAGAAAATCCCCTGCAAACAAAATAACCTAAGAAATACTCAGTGAGGAAATGGAGGAAAGATTTTCTGTGATCCTTCACTCAACAGCAAGCTCCAAAAGTTAGAGGAAGAGTGGTTTAATCGGGGTGGCGGTGGGGGCGGGGAGAAAGTCGTGCGCGTGTATGTGTGTCTATGACAGACAACTTTACAACCATGCTACCTCCCAAATACCATTTTCACCTTCAGAGTTTGGATATTGCTGACACTTGCTTTTATACGTTTCATCAATGTCGCTAAATTTATTTTTGTCTTCCAAGATTTAAGTATGGCCAGAAGTAGTCTCAACAGTAAGATGACTGAGTTTTTGTTTTTTGGTGGCACTGGAATTTGAACTCAGTGCTTGGTAGGTAGGTGCTCTTATTGCTTGAGCCACACTGCCAGCCTTTTTTTTGTGTGTGTGTGTGATGGGTTTTTTTCTAGATAGGGTCTCGTGAACTATTTGCCGGGATTGGCTTCCAACTGCAATTTTCCTGATCTCTGCCTCCTGAGTGTCTAGGATTATAGGTATGAACCACTGGTGGGGACTGTTTTTAATAACAGAGGAGACAGCCTCCAACTTCGCAAGGATGAGTGGGGTGACATTGGAGTGGGGCAGGAAGAAAAAGTCAAGAGAGGAGGACCGTGTTGCTGAGGCTTCAAACCAATCCTTGGGAGTCCTTTGGGTCTGCTGATGAAACAGAGCTCAGGGTGGAAATGGTGGCTGGTCTCTGGCAAGGTACCCTGCAGCCCACTGAACAGGCTATGAGGGCCCCATCTCTCAGCAGAGTCATGTAGGTTAGGGACTTGGGTGTGAATGGCCAGCCCCTCCCCAGTCCAAGAGGGACTTGTGTTTATGAAGTACCTTCTGGAAGTCCAGCAGGGAGAAAGGAACATGCAAAAAGAGCAGGCCAGACCTGGGTGTTGGGACAGTCCTGTCCCCTCTTCTCCATGTTTCCCTATGCTGCTCAAAGATGACAATGACAGAAATAAGTGGGAAAGGGCTTTTTTCTTTTCTATTTTTTTCTGGAGGGACGGTATTTTGGGTGAACTTGGGGCCTCGAATTTGCTTAGGCGGGCTCTCTACTACTTGAGCCTGGCCACCAGCACTTTTTGTGTTGGTTATTTTTGAGATAGGGTCTTGTTTATACCCAGACTGGCCTGGATCACAATACCCCTATTTGTGCTTCCCTGAGATGACAGGCATGTAGCACCATGCCCAACTACTGAATGAGATGGGTCTCTCAAGAAGTTTTTGCCTGGGCTGGCCTTGAACCTCCATTCTTCTGATCTCTACCTTCCAAGTAGCACGAGCCACTGTGCCTGACCAAGGGTGTTGTTTTGAATGTTTCTTAACACCAAGGCTGAAACAAGCTTGGATCACCTCCATAAATCACCCCACCCCACCTCCCAAGCAATAGATCAGTAGTAGGGGGTGGGGGATGGGGTGAGTGGGGGGGTGGGAGGGGTACTGAGGTATTAACTCATGACTGATCTGGCCCTGGCTGCCAGCCAAGGTCAGGCATGAGAACAGACACTGGAATGTAAAGATGGCAAGACAGAGTGGCAGGAGGACCACACTCAGTGTTAGGAGATCCAAGTTCTACTCAAAACTCAGCTGAAACGGTACTACCTGTGGCATCCCAGAGCAGTTAGTGTCCCTTGTCCTTACAAGGACCCGGGATGGGATGATATTGACCACTGAATACCTGGTACTCTTCCTTGATGAACAGTGAACTGGCTGCCTGGGAGGGACAGATGGTTTTCCACTCATTAATGTATCCTCTTTAGGAAAAGCCACATTTCAGTTAACCTTTGTTGCAGAAACCTCCCATACCATGTGAACTAAAAACACATTTATTTTTTCTCGCAATTCTGTGGGTCAGTCGCAATATATATATATGTATATGTATATATATATATATACATATACATATATATGTGTGTGTGTGTGTGTGTGTGTGTGTGTGTATTTGGTGCTGGGGATGGAACCCAGAGTCTTATGTATGCTAAACACAAACTCTATTACTGATCCCCCATCATGTGCACAATTCATGTAGTCTGGACCAGCTTGATGAGCTGGGCATAATACAGAACAGCTTCACTCATGGGTCTAGAGGTTGACAGGCTGGTTGATCAGGGGAGCAGGGCTCAACAGGGATGATTCATTTCTGCTCCATGTGGTCCCCTGTCCTCCAGGGAGCTGGCCCAGGCTTTTGCACTTGGTGGTCTCAGCTCCATAGAGCAGAAAGAGATTCAAGTCATCACCAAACCTCTGCTTGCCTCATGTTTGCTGATGTCCCATTGGCCAAGGCAAGTTGCAAGGTTAAGACCAGATTCAAGAGGTGGAAATACAGACTTCACTTCTTGATAGGGGGAGCTGAAAGTTCACATTGTGCAGAGGAATTTATGGCATTTTTCCTATCTATTATAAGAAACTTGCATTAGGTTTGGCACAAAGGAAGTACTGGAGAATGAATGTCTGTTGCCAGAATTCAGAAGTGAAGTCTATTCAAATAACGTCTAAGTCAACCACCCCATGTCCCTGGCACATCTACTACTATACTGCCTGCTCTTTGTTGGCATCTCTGAGCTGGACTAAAACTTTATCTGGTGGTGTGAAAAGTTCATTGCCCTTAACTTGAACGTGGACAGTTCTTTTCTATCTGAGAGTCAAGCTCACATTGGTCATCTTGGTCCCATCCATCTCAAGGTGTGTGAGTTCTACACACCTTGCTGAGTTATGTGTCTCTCCCCACCCCCATCTCCCACCTTTGTGTTCTTTGCACTGGTCAGGAAAAGGGGAAGCCTTTTGTCTACCAAAGCATGGTCCGCCTTAACTAGCAGGTACCTCCTGTGGTCAGTTGATGCCATTTGGCTCCTCCTAGTGGCTCAATCTTGCATAGCACCAGTCAAGGGTGTGAAACAACGCTGTGAATTATAGGAAGTTGGGTAGAGTGCAGAACCTTCCATGGAAGAGCTCTTAATGCAGTGGAAAGATAGAAATAAAGACAGATGAGGAGAGAGAGAGAAAGAGAGAGAGAGAGGAGAGAGAGAGAGAGAGGAAGAGAGAGAGAGAGGGAGAGAGAGAGAGAGAGAGAGAGAGAGAGAGAGAGAGAGAGAGAGAGAGAATAAAAAATGACAACAACATTGTTAAAAAAAATTACCTTGTTAAAAGAAAATTACCAGTTAGACCTTGTGGCTTGTTTTACCATGACTTTGCCCACAGAAAAGGCTAAGCAGCAACATAAAGGTAGTGTGTATAAAAAAGTCCATGCCGTTGTGAGTCAGGCACTGGTGGGTGAAGAGTGGTGCCATTCTCACTGACTAAAAATGGTGGAGTTGGAAATGGTGAGAAAGTCTTCTGACTCAATCAGTTCATCCAGGGCCTGGTAGGTCCCCACCACGAAGCCCACGAAGCCCAGGATGCTGATGAGGGCGTCCTTGGCGATGGTGAGGGGGCTCATGCCCTCTGAGCAGTAGGTGCTGATCTCCAGCAGGGGCGGGATGATGAGGGCCAGGGCGCTGCTGCTCACGGAGCCCACCAGGGAGAGGACCAGGTCCAGGCGGGGGATGAGGATGGCCAGGATGCCTATGGAGATGACAGGGTCAGATGGAGAATCCCAGGCTTAAGTTTGGTGTTAGAATCTTCTTAAAAAGCAAACCAGATGTTTTTCAGAAACTCGGTTGTAGAAAGTACAAATTGAAAGTCTTCTAATGTACACATTAAAAATTAGATGTATATCCTCCCAATTGGTCAATCACACTCATTCATATTGTTGGGAGGAAAATCTTTTTTTCTGCCAAATTGGGTTCAGTGATTGGAGGGCAACAGGTTTAACAGGCAATAGAGAAATTTTTTTCTAAGTGAACTTCAGAGACTTCAGATGAGTTGGATTCCAGACCAGCCAAAGACCTGGGCTTACAGATCTGCTTAATAAGGGGAAAGGTAGGTATGCCAGCTTTGAAGGGTTTGTTTAAGCAACTGGTCTTCCAGTGATAATGGCTAGTCTGCCTGGCTGTAATCCTCCCAGAGAACGGATTTATGGAAGCTATATTTTTTAGAACACACTGCTTAAGTCAGCAAAAGAAGTTTAGATAAAGCTTTTTCCTACAGCTGCTGCTTATTCAAAAGTTTATACTTAAAGTAATTGTATGTCATCTAAGTGTACATACATATATATAATGTACACATACTGGCGGTACTGGGGTTTGAACTTGGGGTATCACACTCTACCACTTGAGCCATGCCTCCAACTTTTTTTGTTCTGGTTATTTTGGAAATGTGGTCTCGGTTTTTACCCAGGCTGGCCAGAATGGCTCTCCTTCCATTTTATCTTTCTTGCTATTGCTGGGATGATAGGCACACAGCACTGTGCCCAGCTTTTTTCCACTGAGATTGGGGTCTCACAAACTTTTTTTGTCTGGGCCTTTCTGGAATGGTATCCTCCCTATCTCAGCTTCCCAATCCTCCTAGGATTACAGACCTGAGCAACCAGCACCAGCTCTAAGTGCACTTGATCTTAGACAAAAGTCTGAAAAGTGATCTCTAAGTGATCATACATTTAACGTCAGCCCAAATTTATATAGCCCTGTGAGGTCAAACAACACCTGTTGTCACGTTAGACCCTGACTCCCCATTTTCACGTCTGTCTTGGAGGTGAAGGGCACTAGGTTCAAATCCTACTTCTTCTAATATTAGCCAATTGTTTATCACTCTCTGCCTCAGTTTCATCTTTTATAAAGTAGGATTTAGCATAATTCTACTTCATAAGAGTGCTCATGAGGACTGAATAAAGTACTATGAAATATGGATTACAAAGAGCTTAGCACAGTGCCTGGCACACACCAAGTGTCCAACTAATGTCAATTCTTACGATTATTAATTGATAAGCTATGCTACTTCCTCTGTCTGAACATCAATAACTTATTCTAATTAAGGCATAGGTAAGAATGGAGTTGTCTCTAGGATTAATGAGTAAAGCTTTAGAATGTTTCCTGAAATACAGCAAGTGCTTAATAAATGCTGGCTGTCATGACTCTCCTCTACCATGTGGCTGACACCTGCCAGCTCTCAGGAAAAGCTCATCAGGAACCTTGAGCTTTCTACTCACATGTCAGGCAGACCATGGCAAGGCGGATGGACAGGTCCACAGGCAGTGCCCAGCCCTTTGGCACCTGGGAGATGGTGAAGGGGATGATGATTTCTGCAGGGACATAGAACTGTAGCGTGTAGGTACATAGGATGCCAATGATGTAGAGGAGCTTGACTGACTGGTACAGCCTGCAAGACAAACCAGAGCCATGCTCCCTCTCCAAGGTCACTGCGCTTGGACACCCGATCTCCTGGGAGCATTAGCCTCTGACCTTGGGACAATCCCTTGGGTCTGTGCTCCCCTGCCCTCTCTGAAAAGAGTCAAGATTAAATGTCCCCAGGGCAACAGGGAAGAGAGCCAATGGAAACAGCTAGAGGGACATCTCTACATGAAACGAGGAATCTTGGGTAGACATGGCACCTTTGCAAATCCTCTAAATTGATGCTCAATTTCAGATTTCTAGGAAAGAGAGGCTCAAGTCAGGTCCCTTGCTCAGGGAGACACAGTTGATAAGAGGCCAAGGCCACAAACCCTGGATCTAAAAGACTCTAGTGCTTTGTGAGCCCTGAAATTTTCTGGATTACCTAATGGTCTTGGCCTTCAACAAATGCTTGTGGTTGGTTGAAAAACTGCAGAATCCCAAATCCTTGAGGGAAGAGAGATTATAAGTGGGGTTGTATGGAGGCGGGGGCATGGGTGGGAATTAAAGGAGAAACAGGTTACGTGCAGGTGTTAGGGGAACGTTGAGTTCTATCAACGGTCCTATCGGGGGCTGGTACCAGTGGGAGGGAGCCGTGTATAAGGAAAGGGTGTAGGAGGTGAATGTGGTAGAAATATTATGTAGTCATGTATGGAAATGAAAAAATGAGACCTGTTGAAACGATTCCAGGAATGGGGGGATGGGGAGGAATAAAGAAGAAAGATGGAGGGGGTAAATTCAACTATGACATATTGTAAGAACTTTTGTAAATGTCACAGTATACCCCCAGTACAACAATAATAAAAAAATACAATTTTAAAAAGTTTTGTCTAACCTGTGGAGATGTGACTATTTTCATTTAGGTTGAGCCACCTTTCATGCTTAAGAAATGAGTGTGTGTTTAGGCCATCCCTTAAAAAGGCAAACTGCCACGTTTTTGTGGCATTTGCTCACACCACCCCAAACTGATGAAACTTTGAAATAAACATCTTTTGAGCAGTTACCACAGCCAGATGCTTTGAGACAGATGGCAACTTAACCTCGCGACAGCTCTGCTTTGTAGAAAGTGAAACTGAGGCTCAGAGAGGTGAGGTAAGTCACCCGTGGGTGCAAGCTAATATGAAGTACAAGTGGACACAAGCCTGGGCACACCAGAGTTGTCTCATTTGACAACTAGTTTCTCTGCTGTCCCCTTCTGCCATCCCTTCTTTCCTTGGAAATCCCCAGCTTCTTTTCCACTCTGAAGGGCTGCTTTTCTGGTAGATGTTATAATTTGTGTGCAGACATGGTCTACCTCTCCCTCATTGCCACTGGATCACGAGCTGGTGGAGGTGGTGGAGCAAAAAGACCATACTCCCCACCCATGCGTCTACAGTGGCATTTGCAGTGATTGGTTGTTGTATGGCATTTATCATCTTGGGGAAAAGCTCCATTCAGGCAAAGTGGGCTTCCAAGTGACTGCTTAAAAAGACAGAGGCATTGTTTAACTACTGTCATGCCCCCAGTAGGAGAAAGCACTGCATGACGCAGGGTGGGTTCAGGTGTCTATTTAAATATGGCACTGTTGGGGGGAGGAGGATGAAGGAGAACGGTGGAGGGGGTGAATTCAAGTACAATACATTTGATATATAGTAAGAACTTTTGTAAATGCCACAGTGTACCCCCACCCAGCACAACATTAAAAAATATGTGGTACTGTTGAAGTCCGTGGCACCTAACTGGTTCATGAACTGGGTATATTTGGACATAAAATGTTTAAAGATTCTAACAGGCCCTCAGATTGGTATCTGCTACACTCATTTATCCTAGTTTAGCGGTTGTGCTCCTTTGGATGTGGCAGGGAAGGCTTGACATCACAGCCTTGGTAAATGGAATTCTAAGTGTTGCCACCCACAAGATGCCTCTTGTCCTCTTCCAGTGCTCCTTAGGTAACCAAGGACTGTCACCTCTGTCTTCTTTTCTTAAATCGTGTCCTCCTTACACTAAGATATCAATACTAACTCAACTCGAGAGGCTGTTGTTGAGGATCTCTGGAGCTCAAGGTTCCAATGATAACTTCTCTGTGTAGGAGGCTCTCTAGACTTTGGTTTCCCAGTTGCAGAAGGGAAGAGCAACAGACTTTTATGTCCAACCATCCCTCACTCCCTACCACCTGAGAGCCCACAAAGGTACCAGCAGTTGGGCAGGTTAAGGGTTATGCTGGCCTGGATGTCACCTCCAAAGCGCAGATAGCCCAGAGCCCCGATGCCAATGTACAGGACGGTGATGATAGACATTCCCAAAGACAGGATGGCGGGGAAGCTGCGGGCATCCTTCATCTTGTTTTCCAGAGGCAGAACCTACAGAAACATCAGCGTGTAGAGGAAGAGGGAGAGGAAAAAAACAACTGAATATAAAGAAGAGAAAGGCATGCCACTTCTGGGCATATACCCAAAGGAACTGAAAACAGGGATTGAAGAGGTGTTTGTACACTCTTGTTCATAGTAGCCAAAAGGTAGAAGCCACCCAAGACTCCATCGACAGAAGATGGACAAACAAAATGTATCCTTGCAATGGAACAAAAAATGAAGGAAATTCTGATACCTGCCACAACATGGGTGAATCATGAGGAACTTATGCTAAGCAAAATAAACCAATCTCAAAATGACAGATATGGTATGATTGCATTGAAGGCAAGAGGCAGGAAAACTATACTTTCAAAGTGAAAAAAAAGAAAAAAACCAAAAAACTCCAGAACTACATATTGTGCAAAAATATTCTTCAGGAATAAAGGCAATATCAAAACAACCTCAGATTAAAAAAACAAGAAGAAGAAAAACTGTTGCTGTCAGGCCTGCTGTAATAGAACTGGCAATGGAGAGTCTTCATGCCAGAGGGAAGCTAGAGATTCCAGCAATAGAGAGAGGGACAGTAATGGTAAGTATATGCACAGATAAAATAGGCCATTTTTCTTTTAGTAAATTACAAGGACAGTGTATGAATATTGAAAGCAAAAATGATAACATTGTCTGATGGTGTTTTAATGTGTTTAGATGTAATACACATGGCCATATAACACAAAGGAAGAAAAGGCCATATAACACAAAGGAAGAAAAGCAAAGAAACTCATGATTTTTACCATTTCTATGGCTTACTAGCAATGACAAAATATTAACTCCAGCTAAGTCATGAAAAGTTATAGATATTGTAATTGCTAGAAAAAGCACTAAAAATATTTTAGAAAGAAATATAGACAAAAAGTCAATAGGTAAATTAAAGAAGTATTTAAGAAGATTTAAACAACTCAATAGAAGGCAAGAAAGGGGGAAACAGAAGGGAAAGCACGCGGAAGGATAAAACAGAAAACAAATAATAAAATATGAGCCTAAGTCCAATCATGATAATTACATTAACTGCAAATGGTTTAACCACACCAATGAAAAGATGAAGATTATCAAATTGAATTAAAAACAAGACCCAACTATATTCTGCCTCTAAGAAACCCATTTTAAAATGGAATAAAATTAAAAAGTATTGCTGGGTGCTGGTGGCTCACGCCTGTAAACCTAGCTACTTGGGAGATTGAGATCAAGAGGATCATGGTTTGAGGCCAATTTGAGCAAATACTTTATAAGGCCCCCATCTCTAAAAAACCAGAGCAAAATGGAGTGGAGGCATGGCTCAAGTGGTAGAGCACCTGCTTTGCAAGAGCAAAGCCCAAGTTCAAATCCCAGTCCCACCAAAAAAAAAGTATTATGCATTGCAAGAAAACTTTAGACCCAAAGTTCTTATGAATTTAGATGCAAAATCCTTCAGTAAAATACCAGTAAACCAAACTTAGCAGTCCATTTAAACAATTATTCTCTCTGACCAAGTGAAACTTATACCAGGAATGCAAGGATATTTCAATATATGAAATCATTGAAAGTAATGCATTGTATTACAGGAAAAAGGGGAGAGCAACCTTAATTGATGCAGAGAAAGCATGGACAAATTTCAACAACAGCTCATGATAAAAACATGTGACCAACAAGGAGTAGAAGGAATATACTCAACCAACAGCAATCCCTCAGTGAACATCATACTTAATGGTGAAACATTAATGCTTTCCAAGACAAGGATGTTCGCTCTCATTGCTTCTGTTTACCATTGCACCTCAAATTTCAGCCAGGTCAATTAGGCAAGTTAAAAATAAACATCCTGACACACACACACACACACACACACACACACACACACAGGCTACTAAACAAATTTAATGAAGTTGCCTGATGTAGAATCAATATTCAAAAATCAGTTGTATTTTCTATACAATTGTAGTCAACAATCTAAAAAAGAAAATGACAATTTCATTTATAATAGCATCAAAAAGAATAAAATACTTAGGCATAAATTTAACCAAGGAGGTATACACTAAAACAACAAAATATTATTCAAAGAAAGACCTAAATCAATGGAAAGACATCTAAGTCCATGTTCATGCACTTAGAAGACTCAGTCCCCAAATTGGTCAGTGAAATCCCTGTCCAAATTCCAGCTGCCTTTTTTTTTTAAGGTTGGTAGGACTGGGATTTAAACTCAGGTCTTTGTGTTTGCAAAGCAGGTGCTCTACCTCTTGAGCCATACCTCCAGTCCATTTTGCTCTGGTTATTTTGGAAATGGGGTCGTGCAGACTGTTTGCCTGAGCTGGCCTTGAATCAGCCTCTAAGAAGCTGGGATTATAGGTATGAGTCACTAGTGCCCAGCTGCAGCCACCTTTTGGGGTAGCAATGGGCAAGCTGATCCTAAAGAAAATATGGAATTGCAAAGGACTCCAAATATCTAAAAAAATTTTTTTGAAAAAGTAACAAAGTTGGAGGACTTAACTTTCATGATTTCAAAATGACTATAAAACTACAGCAATCAAAATTTCATGATTTTGATATAAGGGCTGCGTATAGTTCAATGGAGTAGAATTGACAGTCCAGAAATAAATCCATACATCTATAGTCAGTTGGCTTCTTTTTGAAGCAGGGTCTTCCTACATTGCCCAACATAGTCTTGAACTTGTGGACTCATGAGATTCTCCTGCCTCAGTCTCCCAAACAGCTGGGATTACAGAAATGTACTGCCATGCCAAGGTATGGTCAGTTGACTTTTGACAAAGTTACCAATATTCAAAGTATTCAATGAAGAAGGAGTAGTTTTTCCAACAACTTCTGTTGCGATAACTGGATAACATACAAAGAATAAAGCCATATACAAAAATTAACTTCAAATGGATTAAAGATCTAAACTCTTAGGAGAGTTTTATAGGGGGTTAGTCTTCATGATACTGGATTTGACAGTGAATTCTTAGATATTACACCAAAAGCAAAATCAGAAAAACAAAAAATGATAATTATACTTCACCAAAATTTAAAACTTTTGGGCATCAAGACACAATTAAGAAAAGTGAGATGATAATTCATTGAATAGGAGAAAAATTTGCTAATCATTTATCTGATAAGGATCTAGTATTCAGAATACATAAAGAGATGGTGGAGTGGCTTAAGTGGTAAAGCACCTGCCTCGCAAGCATGAGACCCTGAATTCAAACCCCAGTATTGCAAAAAAAAAAAGTGTCTAATTAATGTACAGACATTTGTGGACTGGGGGTGTAGCTCAGTGGTAAAGTGCTGCTTAGTATGCTTAAAACCATGGATTCAATCCCCAGCAACAGCAAGTGGTAGGCACGAGGCTCTGAGTACAAACCCCCATCCCACCCCCCACCAAAAAATACATAAAGAATTCTTACAATTTGACAAAAGACAACAAACCAGGCATCTGTGACTCATGCCTGTAATCCTAGCTACTCAGGAAGCAGAGATCAGGAAAATCACAATACCCTATCTTGAAAATACTGAACACAAAAAAGGGCTGACGGAGTGACTCAAGTGGTAAGCCCTGAGTTCAAAACCCCAGTACCACAAACAAAACAAAACAAAACAAAAAACAGACAATACCAAAACATCATTATGGTAATCCATTTTTACATTTTCATATATCATTTAAGACATAAATAAAAAGGATGGCCCAATTAAAAATGGGCCACAAACTTAATAGACAGTTTTCAAAAGAAGATATACAAATGGTTAACAAATACATGAAAAAGTGTTCAATGTCATTAGATGTCAGGGGAATGCAAATCAAAACCACATGAAATACTTCATATCTATTAGAATTCATATAAAAAACAACCCAAACCAAAACAGCAAACATGAAAAGTGAGAAGTTAACACTTAAGGCTTTGTGGGTAGAAATGCAAATGGTGCAGCCACTGTGGAAAACAATTTTGTGAAATATTAAAAGGAATTATTAATTACCAGAAGTCTCATTAGTAGGTCTGTACTCCAAAAAATTGACTACTTTTTTTGGAGGGAGATGAAATTTCTGGAATCAGAGAATGGTGATGATTGCTCAGTACTGTGACTATTGCATGCCTTCAACTGATGAGTTTTATGTTATGTGAGTTTTAGCTCAATAAAAATTAAATGTCTGGAAAAAGAAATATCACTCCAAATGCAAATCAAAAGAAAGTTGGAGCACTCCCATTACATTTTCTTTTTTTTTGAGGGAAAGGCTATTTGTTGGGTTGTGAGTTTCTGTTTCCTTTACAGATGCACAAAGGTCACTGAAAGATTGAAGGAGTAAGTCGGCTGAGCCTGAACACCAGCCTATGTCCCTGCAGGGCTGGCGGTGCCACCCCAACAGGCAGCCAGATCCAGCCCAGAGATCTGTTAGAGACCCCCAATCTGTCCATGAGAGGGAGTCGCCTTGTATTGTGGTTACCATAAAATAACTCCCTGGCATCCAAGCTTTCTAAAAACACCTTCATTCTGCTCAAAAAGGGCCATCAATAGATACAGAGAGGTCAAACTGAACAGACTCAACAAAACCAAGAGAATGTGTGAACCAACATTCTACAGCTGTTGGAAAAGAGCACACCAGGGGCTGTCCCACCTTCAACACACTGGTGATGAACTCAGTTGTGGATTGTCCTGGTCTTGCCCAGTGAAGTGTAGGATTCTGTTTTGAGGCTTTGTTGAAGAGGCCAAGGGTGAGACATATGACCAGGCTGCGGCTCACAGTCTTCAAAGTCACACTAATCTTCATTAATGTATTAGAGTCGGTCCGTTGTTACAGTTGCAAAGTTAAACGTTCAAACTCCTCTTCCTGGAAGTCCAGCAGCTTCTGGATTCACCTCTCTGAAATGTGTGCCTGGTGTGGCCTCAGCAAAAATGGAATTGCAACCATCCCAAACACTTTGTGGGAATGTGCCACTGTGGTCAGCTCTTGCTTTTCTTATCTAGATCGACCTGGTCCTAAGGTATTTTCTCTATTTGAAATATTCGGCTCATTTTGGGAGATAAGAGTCTAATAATTCATCTTCTGTATGCACACCAATAATTTTGTAGCCTACAATTTCTAGAGACCTGAAAAGAATTCATCCTCTTGGATAATGTAACCATTATCTCAGAAGATGACATCATTGTGATGTAGAGGAATCTGAAACATTCTTTTGCTGTGGGCAATTCACTGGTATTTTTAAAAAAGCATTCTAGGAACTTTTTTTTTTTTCTGGCAGCACTGGAGTTTGAACTTAGGGCCTCATGCTTGCTAGACAGGCTCTCTTACCACTTGAGCCGCTCCACCAGCCCTTTTTTCTAATGGATTTTTTTGAGATAGGGTCTCTTGGAACTATTTGCCTGGGGCTGGCTTTGAACTGTGATCCTCCTGATCTCTGCCTCCTGTGTAGCTACGTTTATAGGTGTGAGCCACCAGCGCCTGGCAAATTCTAGGAACTTTTAATGTAATTTTTGAAATACAACATTTGCCAATGCAAATATAACTCAGAGGAAGTTAAACACCTCTTCTTATTAGATAAGGTTTCCATGTATTCAATCTATTAAAGTAAATTTGATTATTTTACACTTCTTTTTTTTTTTTCAAGGAACAAACCCATTGAGATTTTCCGAGCATTTCAGGGTCATCCTTCTGAAACACTATAATGCCACCATCCACCAGTTCATCGAGGGCTTTATTAAGAGATATGTTGTAGTCCTAAATTCTCTCTGTTAAATTTGGTTTACTTCCTCATAGGGGATAAGGCTAGTGTCTTAGGCAAATCCTGCTCTGTCACATAAAACTGTGAGAAAGTCACGTATTATTTACAGGATACAGGTGTGTAGATCTGCTCACAGTAACTCAAGCTCCGTGTTTTAGGATTACCTATCTTCAAAAATAACATCACACCATGATCTTTATCAACCCTGAGAAATGTTGCTTTACCAGCAGGGTCAACTGTTTCCAGGAATATTGTCCAAGGGTTTTCATACTACTGAGCTCAATCATTGTCTGCCTCATGACCTAGCATTGCTGGTCATTTTGTTCCATTACTCCTTGACTGCACTGGCCATACTAAATTTGATCTGTGGAAATCCCATGGTCTAGGAGGGCTCTGGATGAACTCAGGCAGGGAGGAGTTATTAGTGGACTTTGCTTTTTCTTCATGGTATATGTCATTTCCTTGGTGACCACAAAACTGGTTTTTTGTGACTATGCATCTGCATGTAGTGTTGGGCTTCCTGCTGCTCCTTCCGATTCTCAGTCCTTTTCTCTTGTAGTAGTTACCCCACCAACTACTGAGCAATATCACTGTGTGTAAAACTTCACTCAGCTCTGATTCCCTGATGTACACTAATGTATAGGTATTAGTGCAGTGTCAGACAGCCAGGTTGTCTTTGGGACCCCCGTAATTGTGCTTGATTGCCTCTTCTTTAGCACAGCTGGATCCCATGTCCTTGTCAAATTGTCACCATTCACCATCCTCTTTGGGGTTTAGATAAACCGCATAACGTCCACCAGGATTGTCTCCACTGTGACCCAGGACTGCATGAAGAATGCAATTTGGAGGGTCCTTAAGGTCTGCTTTTTGCAAAAACTTGTCAAAGAGTAAGTTCTAGAAACTCAAACCTATCATTGACCTTGATATTTTGGTCCACCTGAGGATCAAACAAATCTCACAAGCAGGTGGCAGTGTTAAGAATCTCACACCTCTCTCTGCTTCCTGCAGCCTTGCTTCCCAGTGACTAAAAAGTATTTTCTTTCATCTTATACTTAGTTGGATATCATAATAATTTTCTCTTCCACCAAACTGATAGTCTACTTTTTTTTAATAGAATACCAGCCTTTATTCACATTACTGTACATGCTAACTAAATGTGGAAAGTGAAGCTACACGCAGAGAAGTCATTGCTTTTCACATTGGAGACAGCAGCAGGAAGTACACACACTTCCATACACACAAACACACACACAGAAGCCTTTCTGAAGCAATATTGGCAGGAAAACACATTTTCAGCAGCTATTTTTCCTGGAGAAAATACATGTAGATTTCTTTCTATTTCCCTCTCCTTCCCTTTCTCTCTATCCCACCTCCTCTACCTTCCCTCTCTCCTTCCTTTTTCTTTCTTCCTCTTTCAGTTTTAAAGCAAAGTTGACTTTTTAGGAAAAGCGATTGGAGAATCTAATGCCTTTCCTTCAATTTGGTGATAGTCTTCAAAATATCTAGATGACCTTTACCAGGCAATTTTTTTTTGGTTGTACTGGAGTTTGAACTCAGGGCTTTACACTTCTACCACTTGAGCCATGCCCTAGCCACCCTTTTCGGTTTAGCTATTTTTTTGGATAGTGTCTCATGTTTTTACCTAGGGCTGGACTCAAACCTTGATCCTCCTGATCTCTACCTCCCAAGTAGGTGGAATTATAGACATGAGCCATAGTGCCTGTCTCCACTATCTTTTAGATGGCTCTTCCAAGGTCACCTAAATTGTACTTGATTGTCTTGTCAAATGACTGACTGAATGAGTGCCACATGAACATTTCAAGTTATCTGACAAAGTCCAAGGTAATCTCCTTTCAGTCTAAACTAAATTTGAGTTTTAAAACTTCCAAAACTAACGCATGACAGCTTCTTCTTGAAATGATAGTGGTTTGAGGATGTACCTCATGAAAATGGAGATGGACTGTAAGTTCTTGTGTTACTTAATAAAAGATGTATACCAGTCATGGATAAAGCCACAAAGCTTTGTGAATACATTGTAAAAACTGAATAGTGAGGAAACAAGATTTTTTGCTATACTTTTTTTTTTGGCAATACTGTGCTTAAACTCAGGGCCTTGCACTTGCTAGGCAGGTGGTCAGCCACTTGAACGACTCCACTGACCCCATGCAAGAATTTTTGAAGACACATTCTACTTTGACTCCTATGATCTACTTCTTTGCCCTGGATCTAGGACCCCATTTTGCCCTGGAATAATTTCAGGTGGTCCTCTGTACACTGGCGTTTCATCTCATCCTCCATGTTATCAAGCAGCATCCCCCAAGGTTCATGAATGAAGCTATCTGACGTTTCCCACCCAAGTGACTTGGTTAGCTTTTTCATTCCTGTGTGCTCATCACTATGCTGTAATTCTCAGAACACTCTGTAAGGCTTAAAGGATGCAGTTAGATGAATTGCCCCCTCAGTCTTTCATAGTTGATTTGTGAAAAATAAGATATGCAGCAGGTTGTTTTTATAACAAGTGCTTCTCTGAGATAGTGGGGTTTGAAATCAGGGCCTGGAGCTGCATCCCCAGCCCTTTTTGCTTTAGGCTGTTTTTCAAATAGAGTCTCACTTTTTCCTGGAACTGGCCTGAGACTGCGATCCTTCTACACATGCTTCCCACATAGCTGGGATCACATACCTGGCTTATTGGTTGAGATGGAGTCTTGCTAATCTTTTGCCTGGGCTGGCTTCAACAGTGATCCTCCTGATCCCCACCTCTCAAGTAGCTGAGATGACAGGTATGAGCCACCACACCTGTTCCCTGATTCTTTAAATCAAGATAATCTTTTAAAAAGATGCTTCTTTGAGTCCCATGCAACAACGTGGGGGTGGGGGGGCGTCTGCCTGTGCAAGTTTTCAAAAGTAACTTTTTCATCATCTGTAAACCCTCTCTCAGGATTGGTCACTGCACTCCAGGCCAGTCCTTTTCTTTATGGAAGAACAAATGGCTAAAATGATGACTGAAAGATTGTCATGCTCTCTGTAATTCATTCTCTTCAGCTCTGCTTAGGCATGGCCAGACCATGGTGTGCAGTCAGATTCAGCATTGCACAATAGAAAGAATCTTTGCTTTTTTGCTGTGTCTGTTGATATTGTCTTCCATCACGTTTCTGTGTTGTCACTCAGAACACGTTCCCATTGATAATAGGATTCTGAGAAATTTTTTTTGTTTTGGCAGCACTGGGGTTTGAACTTGGGGCCCTGTGCTTGCCAGGGAGGTGCTGTATCACTTTAGCCACATTCCCAGCCCTCTTTGCTTTTGTTATTTTGTGGATAGGTTTTGAGCTTTTTGCCCTGGTCAGCCTTGGACTGTGATCCTCCTATCTATGTCTCCCGCATAGCTGGGACCACAGGTGAGCCACTAGATCAGTTTGTTTGCTGAGATGGTGTTTTGTTACCTTTTTGCCCAAGCTGGTGCTTGAGTTTTGATCCTCCTGATCTCTGCCTTCCAAGTAGCTGGGATTATAGGTGTGAGCCACCGTGACTGGCTCTGAGTAATTCTTGACAGGTAATCTGGCTCTCTGGCTTGTTTTTTTGTTTGTTTGGTTTTTTTGCTTTTTTCCCTGCAGGAATAGTTACTGTGGTACTGAACTGGTTCTGGGGTCATCTGGGGGAAACTCTCAGGCACCTGGGGAGAGGCTGAGATTTGCTCCTCTCGCTAGGCACAGTCATTGGTTTCCAAGAGAGCCTTGGGCAAGGCATTGAGAATCTCATGAACTCAAGTTCTCTGAGTCTCCTTAGTCCTTCCAAGTGGTGCTAGCAAAGAAGGGAAAGTGATCAGGCCTTACTTCATGATTTTAAGATGAAGCATCTGTTATCAAGAAAGCTTTGCATTGGTGAAAGGATAGGCTCGTGGATCAAGGAATGAGTATTGGAAGTCCAGAAATTGACCCAGATACACATAGCAGTCTAGTTTATACAAAGATGCAAATCAGTTCAACAGAGAATGCACAGTCTCTTCAGGAAATGAGGCTGAAATAATTGGGTATCCTATTTTTAAAATGAACTTCAACCTGTAAACACCTTAAAAGCTTAACTGAGAGTGAATCACATCCCTAAATGCACAAGAAAAACTCTGAACATTTAGAAGAAAATCTTAGTGAGGTGAGGCAAAATGCTTTTAGCTACAACACCAAAAACAGGGTCCAAAGAAAGAAATTTTGATACATTTGGCTTTATCAAGATAAAAAATCTTTTGCTCTGTAAAAGATCCTATAGAAGAATAAAAAATAAAGAGGAAATTAAAAAGTTCCTGGAAGTCAATGAAAATGAAAACACAACATACCGGAACCTATGGGACACAGCAAAAGCAGTCCTGAGAGGAAAGTTTATAGCCATGAGTGCATATATTAAAAAGACTGAAAGAGCCCAAATCAATGACCTAATGATACATCTCAAACTCCTAGAAAAACAAGAACAAGCAAATCCCAAAACAGATAGAAGGAGATAAATAATAAAAATAAGAGCTGAAATCAACGAGATAGAAACCAAAAAAACCATACAAAGAATTAATGAAACAAAAAGTTGGTTTTTTGAAAAAATAAATAAGATCGAAGGACCCCTGGCAAACCTGACTAAAATGAGGAGAGAAAAAACCCAAATTAGTAGAATCAGGAATGCAAAAGGGGAGATAACAACAAACACCATGGAAGTCCAGGAAATCATCAGAGACTACTTTGAGAACCTATATTCAAATAAATTTGAAAATCTTAAAGAAATGGACAGATTTCTAGATACATATGATCATCCAAAACTGAACCAAGAGGAAATTAATCACCTGAGTAGACCTATAACACAAAATGAAATTGAAGCAGCAATCAAGAGTCTCCCCAAAAAGAAAAGTCCAGGATCTGATGGATTCTCTGCTGAATTCTATCAGACCTTTAAAGAAGAACTGATACCAACCCTCCTTAAACTGTTCCATGAAATAGAAAGGGAAAGAAAACTGCCTAACACATTTTATGAAGCCAATATTACACTTATCCCCAAACCAGGCAAAGACACCTCCAAAAAGGAGAACTATAGGCCAATCTCCTTAATGAACATTGACGCAAAAATCCTCAACAAAATAATGGCAAACCGAATTCAACAACACATCAAAAAGATTATTCACCACGACCAGGTAGGCTTCATCCCAGGGATGCAGGGGTGGTTCAACATACGAAAATCAATAAACATAATAAACCACATTAACAGAAGCAAAGACAAAAACCACTTGATCATCTCAATAGATGCAGAAAAAGCCTTTGATAAGATCCAACACCATTTCATGATAAAAGTTCTAAGAAAAGTAGGAATAGAAGGAAAGTTCCTCAACATTATAAAAGCTATATATGACAAACCTACAGCCAGCATTATACTTAATGGAGAAAAACTGAAACCATTCCCTCTAAAATCAGGAACCAGACAAGGATGCCCACTATCTCCACTCCTATTCAACATAGTACTGAAATTCCTACCAGGGCAATTAGGCAAGAAGAAGGAATAAAAGGAATACAAATAGGTAAAGAAACTGTCAAAATATCCCTGTTTGCAGATGACATGATCCTATACTTAAAGACCCAAAAAACTCTATTTAGAAGCTCCTAGACACCATCAATAGCTACAGCAAGGAAGCAGGATATAAAATCAACATAGAAAAATCATTAGCATTTCTGTACACTAATAATGAACAAACTGAAAAAGAATATATGAAAACAATTCCATTTACAACAGCCTCAAAAAAATCAAATATCTAGGTGTAAACCTAACAAAAGATGTGAATGACCTCTATAAGGAAAACTATAAACTTTGAAGGAAGAGATTGAGGAAGACTATAGAAAGTGGAGAGATCTCCCATGCTCATGGATTGGTAGAATCAACATAGTAAAAATGTCGATACTCCCAAAAGTAATCTACATGTTTAATGCAACTCCCATCAAAATTCCAATGACATTCATTAAAGAGATTGAAAAATCTACCGTTAAATTTATATGGAAACACAAGAGGCCACGAATACTCAAGCAATACTCAGTCAAAAGAACAATGCAGGAGGTATCACAATACCTGACTTCAAATTATATTACAAAGCAATAACAATAAAAACAGCATGGTACTGGCACAAAAACAGACGTGAAGACCAGTGGAACAGAACAGAGGACCCAGATATGAAGCCACACAACTATAACCAACTTGTCTTTGACAAAGGCGCTAAAAATATACGATGGAGAAAAGACAGCCTCTTCAACAAAAACTGCTGGGAAAACTGGTTAGCAGTCTGCAAAAAACTGAAACTAGATCCATGTATATCACCCTATACCAACATTAACTCAAAATGGATCAAGGATCTTAATATCAGACCACAAACTCTAAAGTTGATACAGGAAAGAGTAGGAAATACTCTGGAGTTAGTAGGTATAGGTAAGAATTTTCTCAATGGAACCCCAGCAGCACAACAACTAAGAGATAGCATAGATAAATGGGACCTCATAAAACTAAAAAGCTTCTGCTCATCAAAAGAAATGGTTTCTAAACTGAAGAGAACACCCACAGAGTGGGAGAAAATATTTGCCAGCTACACATCAGACAAAGGACTGATAACCAGAATATATAGGGAACTTAAAAAACTAAATTCTCCCAAAACTAATGAACCAATAAAGAAATGGGCAAGTGAACTAAATAGAACTTTCTCAAAAGAAGAAATTCAAATGGCCAAAAAACACATGAAAAAATGCTCACCATCTCTAGTAATAAAGGAAATGCAAATTAAAATCACACTAAGATTCCACCTCACCCCCGTTAGAATAGCCATCATTAACACCACCACCACCAACAGGTGTTGGCGAGGATGCAGGGGAAAAAGGAACCCTCTTACACTGTTGGTGGGAATGTAAACTAGTACAACCACTCTGGAAAAAAATTTGGAGGCTACTTAAAAAGCTAAACATCGATCTACCATTTGATCCAGCAATACCACTCTTGGGGATATACCCAAAAGACTGTGACACAGGTTACTCCAGAGGCACCTGCACACCCATGTTTATTGCGGCACTATTCACAATAGCCAAGTTATGGAAACAGCCAAGATGCCCCACCACTGACGAATGGATTAAGAAAATGTGGTATCTATACACAATGGAATTTTATGCAGCCATGAAGAAGAATGAAATGTTATCATTCGCTGGTAAATGGATGGAATTGGAGAACATCACTCTGAGTGAGGTTAGCCTGGCCCAAAAGACCAAAAATCCTATGTTCTCCCTCATAGGCGGACATTAGATCAAGGGCAAACACAACAAGGGGATTAAATTTTGATCACAAGATAAAAGCGAGAGCACACAAGGGAGATATGAGGATAGGTAAGACACCTAAAAAATTATCTAGCATTTGTTGTCCTCAATGCAGAGAAACTAAAGCAGATATCTTAAAAGCAACTGAGGCCAATAGGAGAAGGGGACCAGGAAGTAGAGAAAAGGTTAGATCTAAAAGAATTAACCTAGAAGGTAACACTCAAGCACAGGAAATTAATGTGAGTCAACTCCCTGTATAGCTATCCTTATCTTAACTAGCAAAAACCCTGTTCCTTCCTATTATTGCCTATACTCTCTCTTCAACGAAATTAGAAATAAGGGCAAAATAGTTTCTGCCGGGTATCGAGGGGGTGGCGGAGAGGGAGGGGGCGGAGTGGGTGGTAAGGGAGGGGGTAGGGGCAGGGGGGAGAAATGTCCCAAACATTGCATGCACATATGAATAATAAAAAAATAAAAATTAAAAAAAAGAATAAAAAGACAAGCAAGACTAGAGAAAATATTTTGAAATTACATATTCAAGGATTTGCATTAAGCACTCTGAAAACTGAATCATAAAACAACTCAGGAGGTCTAGGCATGGCTCAAATGATAGAGCACCTGCTCTGCAAGCCTGAAGCAAGTGAGAAGCCCTGTGTTCAAACCTCAGTCCCACCAAAAAATAAACTAATTAATTAATTAAAAAAAAAACTCAGTTAAAAATGTTTATTAAAAAATTGAACTGGCTGGAAACCAGGCTCATGCCTGTAATCCTAGCTACTCAGGAGGCAGAGATCAGGAGGATCATGGTTCAAAGCCAGCCCAGGCAAATAGTTTGAGAGACCCTTTCTCAGGAAAACCCATCACAAAGAAGGGCTGGTGGAGTGGCTCAAGGTACAGTCCCTGAGTTCAAGCCCCAGTGCCAAAAAAAAAATATTAAAGAGACTTTATCAAAGAAGATGTAGAGATGCCAAGTAAGCACATAGAAAGATGTTCTGAATCATCATTCATTAGTAGAATGCAAATTAAATGATAACCAAATACCACTACGTGCCTATCAGAATAGCTGAACTAAAAACACTAGGATGGAGATGTAGCTCAGTGGTAGAGTATATGCTTAGCATGTGTGAAGACCTGGGTTCCATCCCCAGCACCGCAGACAAAAACCCCAAATGCTGACGGTACGCACGAGTGCTAGTGTTCTCTGCAGGTGCAGAACACTTCTCGTGGGAATGCAACATGGTACGGTCACTCTGAACACTGTTGGGCACTTTCTTATAAAGTTGTGGGGCCTAGCAAACCTAGTAGAGCAATAAAAACTTGCATTCACACAAAAGCCCCACAAAAATGCTTACAGTCACAAGGTTTGCAATTGTGGAATCTAGAGATGGCTTTAGCGCTCTTCAACCCACGACTTGGTAAAACGTGGTGCAGTGCACACAGTGCGTGCTTGGCTGTGTAGGAACAAGCTCCCGGTACACTGGGTTAGCATGAGTCGGTCTCAAACGCTTAGGCGACTGGCAGAAGCCAGTCTCGGGAGGTTATGTCTGTGTAATCCCATTTGTATGACATTCTGGAACAGATAAAGCAGTAGAGACAGAACAGGACAGAAGGTGGGGCTAGGGTTCATGGTGAGGAAGCAGCACGAGGGAGTCTTTTGTGTGAGAATTTTCTGTGTCCTGATTGTGGTACATCTACAACTCAACACATTTTTCAAAACTGAACGGAAATGTATTCTACCCTGAGTTTTATTGTATGAAGATTAAAAGCAAATAAATATATAAACTATTTTACCTTCCTCAAATGTGGAAGTAGAGACTATATAAGCATTATAAATATCCAGTTCTTATCAGTTTAAAATTCCTTTATATTTAATCAAATCATTTCATTTAAATGGTGTACTACCACTAGTCTTGACTTTAAAAGATTAAAAACTCATGTTGATAGGAAGATAAATGCTGATAGGCAAAATGAGATAAAAATACACTTTCTCCTATCTTTTGTAAGCTACTTTTCTTCTGTTGGTGACAATTGACCCAAGTGAGGCCAGAGGTGACTTTCTCCCATGTGTATTTTCCAGCAGGCCCAATGCAATGGCCAAGAGGACAGAGAAACCCAGAGCTCACAGCTCCTTCTCAGAAGGCTGCTCACAGCACCAGAGAAAGGCCGCCCCCATCAAACCTTACCACACCGATGCTTTCAAATGAAAAAATAGCAGTTCCAAAGAAGAGAGGGTAGGTCTTCCAGCTTGCTACCAGTGGCAACTGGCTGGGATCTGGAATTTCCTAGAGGAGAGAGAAATACCTGAGGTAGTCACTCTCAAACCACACTTGAGATCCTTTAAGAGAGAGGTATTCTTAGAGGAGGCCTGGATTCTTACGAATTGAATGCTAATAAGTCCAGAAATCAGAAAGAAGTAGCAAGGATCAATATTGATTTTAACATTGCATAGCACAAAGAGCCAGAGGACAAAGACATGGAGATATTATCAAAGTATTGAGGATTAGTATCTCACAGAGCAGGCTTGGTTTATCAGGAACCTCTAAGAGAAAACTTTACACATCAAAAATGAGTGCCAGCCTAAAGTATCTAAGACTATATTTAAATGAACAGTGGTCATGGGTACTGGAAATTACTGTTACTATAGTTATAGACTATTCTAAAACTAAAGCAGATACCTTAAAAGCAACTGAGGCCAATAGGAAAAGGGGAACAGGTACTAGAGAAAAGGTTAGTTCAAGAAGAATTAACCTAGAAGGTAATACCCATGCACAGGAAATCAATGTGAGTCAATGCCCTGTATAGCTATCCTTATCTCAACCAGCAAAAACCCTTGTTCCTTCCTATTATTGCTTATACTCTCTCTACAACAAAATTAGAAATAAGGGCAAAATAGTTTCTGCTGGGTATTGGGGGGGGAGAGGGAGGGGGCGGCATGGGTGGTAAGGGAGAGGGTGGGGGCAGGGGGGAGAAATGAATCAAGCCTTGTATGCACATATGAATAATAAAAGAAAAAGGAAAAAAAAAACTAACTAAAAATAGAACTGCCATATGATCCAGAAATTCCTCTCCTAGGGATATATCTGAAGGAATGTAAGTCAGATTACAATAAAGGCACCTGCACACCCCAAAAAATAAAAAAAAAAAAACAATTCTCTCAGTGAAAAAAAAAAAAAGAATATTCTAGGGAGCTAAATATGAAAGTCCCTTTTTCCTTCATGAGCTATAAATTGAAGGGAAGGAGAATGTGCAAATATAGAGTAAATATTCTATGACTAGGTGACCCAGAATGTGAGACAATTACAGAATTAGTTTTCAACCTGGGCACTGTCTGGGATAGTCCAAAAAACAGATCAGAAATAGCTATCTCCTTGGGAATTCAATTGTGTATACTTAATAACTCCTAAAGATTACAAAACTGATCTGTAGTTATTCTAAAATGTTTGGGTAATTTATGATTTTTACTAATTTCCATGTCATATTAACTTATTTTCTCTTGTGCATTCTCAGAGAGAAAATACCTGAAAGCTATTGGATGTGCTAAGGGGATTCTGGACCTTCAATTTTTATTATGGCATGGATATAAAGTTTCCCCCAAAGTTCATGTGATGAAGACTTGGTCTCAGCTGATGGATCCAATCACCGAGGGTGACTGGATCCTGAGAGTTCTGACCTCATCAATGGATTAATCCACTGATGGAATCATAGTTTAATAGCATTATTGGGACATGCTAGAAACTAGGAATGGGGCCTGGTTGGAGGACCCAGGTAACTGATGCCTGTGAAGAGTATATCTTATGCCCAGCCCCCTTCTGTCTGCTTCCCGGCCACCATGAAGTGAGCAGCTTTCCTTCGCCAAGCCCTTCTGCCCTGATGTTTCAGACTCTTCTCAGGCCCATAGCACTGGAGCCAGCCAACCATGGACTGAAACCTCTGAAACTGTGAGCCAAAATAAGTCATTCCTCTCTCAGGTTGTTTTTCTCAAGCATTTTGTCATAGTGATGAAAAACTAATACAGTTGTCTACTATTAAAGAAAAATGAGAACGAACCAGCAGTAAGGGAATTGAGAGAAAATCAACACCCATAAGGCAACAAATGTCAAAGATGTCATTAACATTGTAGTAGATTTGCTTATGGGTTTTGAGACTCTCTATTTATACTTCTGTGGCTAAATATACGGTTTTTTTTCTTTCTTTCTCCAGTGTTCCCTAGGGATAATTTTGGGTCCCTGAAACTGTAGCTAGAGGATATAAGACTGTGTATAAGAACGGACTTTTTAACCTACCTTTGCTGCTAGCCAACCCTTATAGGAATGGTTTACCAGTCAAAATGTTTCCTTGCAAATAACCTAGGTTTTTTTTTTTAAAGCCAGATTTTGACAATACAAACAGGTGTTTGGAGAAACAACACGAATGAGGAAATATCCAGAAGAATGAGATGGAAGAAATGTTACACTGAGGTTGGCCCTAAGCTGGAGTAATAAACACTCTGAACCATTCCTGGGTTGGCCCACCATATCTAGAAGTCTGTGTGCTATTGATACAAGGCCTTGCCCCCTGGAGGCACACTGGGTGGTGTGTACCAACCTGGGCGATGTACTGGGTGATGATGACCAGGCTGACCAGCATGCTGATGTTGGCCAACAGGGAGAAGATGGTGAGGACCCGGAGGTTCCTGACGAGGACCAGCAGTGCCAGGATGGGCAGGAAGGAGAGCATGTAGAGTCGCGAGTCCATGGTGGGCGTCAGAACCACCGTCTGGTTGTAATGGCAGTGGTTGGTGGTGCTATTAACAGCTTCCACCACCTGAAGAAGGAGTGGGTAAAGGAAGAGGAGAGAATAAGTCTTCTGATGACATGGTGAGCTCCGTGCTTTGCCCATAATCAAAATCCCTCACAAAGGGTTTGGGGGCGGATCTCAAGTGAATAGGGAGGATTTATAACTTCTTTTTATTTATTTAGGTACTAAGGATTGAACTCAGGGCCTCACGCCTGCTAGGCGGGTGCTCTATCACTTGAGCCACACTGCCAGCCCCTAAAACTTCGTATCCTAAACCCTCTGCATCATGCTTCCTCAAAGGTTACACAAATAATGAATCTAATGACAAATGATGGACTTTATAGTGGCTATGGCTGGGCTTTGGGCAACCCAGCCTCCATTTATTTGTGGTGGATTCTCTCTTGTCGTTGATTGTAGCTTGCAAGGGCTGAAAATCACAAGCTTACGGCAAAGCCAAAGGGCCAGCCTTGACCTCAGCTAGAGCACTCAGACTCTCCAGGAATCTGAGTCTGAACCTCAAGCCAAGTGACACAGAGACAGAACCAGAAGTAGGTAACAATGAACTCTGACCATGGATCAGAGGGGACTGCTCATTAGTTCTACTGTCTACCTCATCTAGCTGCTTGCTTCCTGTTCTTTTCTGAGACCTGCCTTTTAGCTGTCTCTGACATTTTATGCTAGCTAAGATTCTTCCACTGGACTTATTTTCTGCTTAAATTTCTCCAGAATCTGTTTCTTTTGGTTTAGCACTAAAAAACTCATCACCAACTGCTTTGTGACTGACCCACAGAGTTAGTTCTGTCTTAATTGGACAAATGCTAGCATTCTGAGTGAGAGAACCCTTCATTGTGGAGACTGGACCATTTATTATAGAACATTTAATGCCCATGAACTCCAACCAACAAAAGCTATTAATATTCTCCAACCATTTTAGTAAACAAGACCCCTCTCTCCACACACACAGTATAAATGCCCCTGGCAAAGTTGAATGGTACTAAGTTTGAAATCAACATAGTCCTAACCAATGCAAGCAATGCAATTGTGCAAGCAATAGAATTCTAACTTAACTAGAGTTAAGCAAGAAGAAAGTATAGGACTGGAGGTGTGGCTCAGGCAGTAAAGTGCCTACCTAGCAGGTGCAGAGCCCTGAGTTCAAACCTTAGTACCACCAAAAAAGGGGGTAAAAGCATTGTTAATTTTAGTACTCATGGATAGTCATAGGAACATCTTGCAAGATATTTGTTTCTGTATTTCCTATATATGATAGCACAAATTACATGATACACATTCTTATTTTATAAGATGGCAATCAGAGTATACATTCTTTTATTTTGACATCCCCATTTTCACTTGAGTATACACCATAGATACATAAATATGATTCATTATGTCTTTTTTTGTGTGGTGTGTGCTTGTGTATGGGGGTTAGTGGGGATTGAACCCAGGGTCCCATGTTTGTCTCTAGGCAAGTGCTCTACCACTTGAGCTACACCTTCAGCTCTTTTGTTTATCTTTTGTTTTTGAGACAGGGTCTCACTAACTTTGCTGGGGCTGGCCTCAAACTTAAGATCCTCCTGCCTCTGCCTCCCAAGCAGTTGGGATTACAGGAGTGAACCATCACACCTGGCAACATTTTTTAAAGAATGATTTCTCAGGATAGTAGGAAAAATACCTGGAAGATTAGCCAGGTATTCAAGGACCTCCACAAATGGGCCCTGCCCAAGTTTCAGTGCTCTTCCTCATGCATGACCAACATTTTCTCCTGTAACTCCATCCTGTTGCTTCTCTTGAGCAAGCCCCATACATTCTTGTCTTAGGTCTTCACTCGTCCACTCTCCCACCATGGCTGACATTTTTCCTCCAAGCTGCCCTTCCATGCCCAGCTCAGATGCACCACCTGGAGGTGGCCTTTCTGTTGCTGTGTGAGGCACAAGGAAGCTCCTTGAAGGTGGGGTTCTGTTAGTGCCAGGCTGTGCTGGTACCTCAGTCGCATGTTGATATTTTCTTTCTGTTTTCTAGAACACACTGTACTCAGCTGGTAAATCCCTCAAGCTGGTGCTTGCCTTGATAATAAATAAATGTAGGCAGTAATAGATGCAGGGAGTAAAGTGCTGCAGGTATCAGATCGCTTTCTCAAGAGCAATATGGCAATGTATTTTAAGAGCTTTCAAAATTATCAAACTCTCTGACTCAGTAATTTTACTTTAAGAATTATACTAAGGAAGCAAAGCTTACACAAAAACTATGTGTTGCTGGAACCGATTATAATAGAAAAACAACATGCAGGAGTGGTCTTTGTGTGATCCCAGCACTTTGGAGGCAGAGGCAGAAGGATCAAGAATTTGAGGCCAGTCTGGGCTACAGACTGAGACCTTGTCTCAAAGCAAACAAACAAACACCACCAAAAAATAACCTCTCACCACTGGGTTGAGTGTGGTGGTATACTTCTATAAACCCAACCACTCAGGAGGTAGTGGTAGGAGGACTGTAGTCTGAGGCCATCCTGGGAAAAAGCATGAGACCCTCTCTAAAAACAGATTGGGAGTATGGCTCAAGTGGTAGAACACTTGCTTAGCAAGTGGGAGGCCCTGAGTTCAAACCCCAGGACTGCCAAGATCAAACCAAGCCAAATTGAAAAAAAAGAAAACCCACTACCACCACCACCAAAATTACCACAAAAGGTAACAAAGGAAATATGGAGCAATAGAAGATTGATTATGCTATGGTCAACATGTACGATAGAATATTATCAAGCTATTAAAAGTAGCACTTAAGCTGGACATGGTGGGTCATGCCTGTAATCTTTGCTACTTGGAGTCTGAGGTCAAGAGGACCGTAGTTCAAGGCCAGCCCAGGCAAAAAAAGTTCTTGAGACTTCATGGGTCCATCTAAATCTATTGGTTGCAATGGGGTGGTACAGGCCTATCATCCTAGCTACATGGGAAGTATAAATAGGAGAATTTCACTCTAGGCCTGCCTGGACATAAAGCAAGATGCTAGCTCAAAAATAACCAATGTCAAAAGGGCGGGGAGGTGGCTAAAATGGTAGAGTGCCTCTCTAGCCAACACAGGGCCCTGAGTTCAACTCAGTACCACCACCAAAAAAAAAAAATTAAAATAAAAAAATAAAATGATCATTTAAAAATGTAAAGACATTGCAAAATGGTACCTAGTTGTGGTAATCAGCATTCCACCACTGTAATGAAATACCTGAGATAATTAACTTTTAAAACAAAAGGTTTATTTTGCCTTAGTTTTGGAAGCTCCAGTCCATGATCCATTGGCCTCTCTGCAGGGATTTGTGGTGGGGGGGGGCCACACCAGGACGGTAGTGTGTGGTGGAGTAAAATCACTCACACCATCAGCCAGGAAGCAAAGGGAGGAAGGGAGCGGACTGCAAGGGCACACCCCAATGACCTGCAGTCATCCCTCTAGGCATCACCTCCTGAAGGATCCACCACCTCCCAATGGTGCCACCCTGGGGACCAAGCATTTAACACAGGGGTCTCGAGGGGACATTCAACGTCCAAACTCTAACACTATTAATGTTAAATTAAATTATAACCATGAATAGTTGGATTAAAAATAATTTTTGTTTGTTTTGTTTAGATAAGTGTTTAGTGTTTAAAAATGAGTGCTGATGTTAGAAGGCCTGGGCTTTTAATCTTGGGTCTGTGACCTTATGTACTTTATAGAGTTTATGACCTCAGTTCCGTCATCTGCAAAGCAAGGAATGCCCATGGAACCTACTCTGAAAAGGTCATAGAGAGAATTAAATAAGAAAAAACACTGTTTCTAATACATGATAAAAACCAACTCCGAATGCTTACTGGTTTATCCTTCTTTTCATATTTATATATTTCTGGTATTATTCACATAAGCAGAAAAAGAGCTCTAAAGAATGGCTTTCTTAGATGGAGGGGATAATCTAATTAAGCTATATTGAAAGCACATACGTAAACGTCACAACGTATCCCCTGTACAACTATTACACGATTATACAAAATAAGAAACAGGCTAAAAAAGGAATGGTTTGCTTTCTTGAGCTTATTGACTAAAGAGAACATCTGTTATTACCTGTATTACCTCCCTCAAAATGCTGCAAGATAATTCTAAGATTAGATCAAAGATTGCCTGGAGCCAGGTGCTGGGGGCTCCTGTAATCCCAGCTACTCAGGAGGCAGAGATCAGGAGGATCTCAGTTCTTAACCAGACCCGGCAAATAGTTTGCGAGACCCTATCTTGAAGAAACCCATCACAAAAAAGGGCTGGTGGAGTGGCTCAAGGTGTAGGCCCTGAGTTCAAACTCCAGTACCGCAAAAAATAAAAAAGACTCCCTGGGAACAAGTATTAAGCCATCGGTTAAGTAGCCAGAGGTGGATAAAGATGTCGCAAAGAAGAGAAGATTAGGTTTCATCCAAAAGAGATCCCTTCAATTTTTGAAGCATTAGATATGATTTAAGCTCCAGGGCAGGAGGACTGACAAATTCCAAGGGTGCTCCCATTTCAGAATTTTAGAGACTGGTGCTGAGTGCAGGGGTAAGACATGGGCAGAGAGGGTACTGTGACAAAAGCAACCACACAGAAATCTGCAGCTGTATGAGCTGGGAGACTTGGTTCTTTGATAACATCTGGTTTCTCTTCTGTTGCTGTAGGACTCAGAGATGAAGTTTTTAAACCAGGAGAGGTGCCTCCTTTTGCTTGTCTTTCCCCTCCCGCCTTCTCTAGGACATCGTACCTGTTTTAAATTATCAGCCAGAAACACAATATACACACAGCAGAAGCCCAGCTGGGTGACAATAAGGAAGAAACTCACAATGTGCCTAGAAGGGAGCAAGAGGAGGGGGAGGGAGAGAAACTTGTTATAAAAGAAGTGACTTTTCAGTTCCATTTCTTGACATTATGCCCTGTCTCTAGGGGGTGGTGGCCCTGTACCAGCATCCTGGGTCCTGGGTCCTTCCAGCACAATCAACAATGGGGCAGAGAGAAGCGAGGTAACAATAGTTCCTTTAAAAGTGCTTTTCGGACACCCACACACTCTCAGCACAAGTGGTAAATTCTTATGGCCAGAAGGCTTCCGCCACCTGGCTGGGCAGCAGTCCTTATCCCTGGGACTGATTGTGAGGGACAGTAAGCACAATGTGTTTATTAGCTGTCACTAACATTCACAATAGTTTTATACACTGAAGTCACACAGAGAGATAACGCATGGTAGCTTTCCTCTAGTGGTTTGTAGACTAGTGGGTGAGATGGACAGAAATTAGCATTATAATTTGGCATCAGAGGGCATGGTAAAAAGGACATTTTATGTCATAATGAAGCCCATTGTTTTGTGTAATTAATATATGCTCAAAAAAATAACCATTCCATGTGGCAACTCTTAAATACTTAAAGAAACATGTCATTTAGCTACGACATTTTCCTCATTTACACAGACTAACTACCAACATTAGTTCTCTTTTAAGTTATAAAAAACAAATATAAAAGAAGGTCCATGCATATTGTCAGATTTGCCAATTAAATAAAATTTATTCATTGTGCATCTATTTAGTTTGAGGAACCCCGCAACCGTCTTTATCTATTTCTCTCCCTTAACCACATTTATTTTCCATTTGTATTGGCTGTACTACAGATGGCAGGCGATTACCACACCAAGAGTTGTTATGGTGAGGAAAGTCCCCATAAATGTCTAACTTCCAGTAATTATCCATTAGCTTCCCTCCTCTTCTTATTATGACAATCCTTAAACCATAAGGAAAAGAGACGGAAAGAAGGGTGTTTTATCCAAATTATAGGCAGACAGAAAGCCTTAGAAAAACCAACACCTGGCAAGGGGGGAAAAAGAGAGAAGAGGAGAAAGGGGAGGGAGAGGAAGAAGGTGAAGAGAGAAAGAAAAGGAGGAGGGGGAGGTAGGGAGGAGAAAGAGAAAGAGGAGGAGGAAGAGGAGTAGGAGGAAGAGGAGTAGGAGGAGGCTGGGGGCATAGTCAAGTGGTAAAGTGCTTGGCCCCCTGGGTTCAATCCCCAGTCCTGCTAACAGGACAGCAACAGCAACAGGAGGAGGAAGAGGAGAAAGAGAAGAACCAGAGGGAGAAGGAGGAAAAGAAGTGAGGAGAGAGCATTCAGCAGAGGAAACAGGCCAGATTTCTCTAGCTGCCATGTGCAGAGTCCACTGGCGAGCAAGATTAAGGGCAGTAACTATTCACAATAGCCAAGTTATGGAAACAGCCAAGATGCCCCACCACTGACGAATGGATTAAGAAAATGTGGTATCTATACACAATGGAATTTTATGCAGCCATGAAGAAGAACGAAATGTTATCATTCGCTGGTAAATGGATGGAATTGGAGAACATCATTCTGAGTGAGGTTAGCCTGGCCCAAAAGACCAAAAATCGTATGTTCTCCCTCATATATGTGGACATTAGATCAAGGGCAAACACAACAAGGGGATTGGACTTTGAGCACATGATAAAAGCTTTAGCACACAAGGGAGGGGTAAGGATAGGTAAGACACCTAAAAAATTAGTTAGCATTTGTTGCCCTTAACGCAGAGAAACTAAAGCAGATACCTTAAAAGCAACTGAGGCCAATAGGAGAAGGGGACCAGGAACCAGAGAAAAGGTGAGATTAAAAAGAATTAACCTAGAAGGTAACACACAAGCACAGGAAATCAATGCGAGTCAACTCCCTGTATAGCTATCCTTATCTCAACCAGCAAAACCCCTTGTTCCTTCCTATTATGGCTTATACTCTCTCTTCAACAAAATTAGAGATAAGGGCAAAATAGGTGTCAGGAAGGATGTAAATGGGATGTCAGGAAGTGAAGCCAAAAGGAGGGATGCTGTCACAAAGCTAGGCTGATGGTGCCCATCTTGATGGTGCCCATCTGGTTCAGCATTTTGGATCCATTGCCTCAAGTACCTCCTGACACACTAGAGTAGGTATCCAGCAGCTATTTTGTGAAGGAATGAATTGAAGATAGGATAGATCTTATAGGATCCTGTAAAGCCCAGAAATCTTTGGTTATTAATTTTATTATTGTTAAGATGGAGATACATGAACATATTTAAATGCTGAGAGGATGAGCCCATAGTAAAGGAATTCAAGTTATAGAAGATGAGATAATTAGGGGAACAAAGTCCCTAAATGGAGTGGGAGAAGTTTCCTTATATGCCCCACAATGAGCAGAAGGATTTTCAGGGCCGTGGCAGGCAAAAATCTCCTCTTGGGTCACATCACTGGGAATGTTCTAGTAATCATCCCATAGCCTTCCTAGGCTGTTCATAGGCTGAATTTACTGCTAATTCCATATATGAGTATGGGCTTTGGGCTCAAGGCAGCACCAGTCCCAGGATCTCCTGTAGGCAACATTACATGGCAGGGGAATGGCACGTACTGTAGTAGTCTGGAGCATCACAGTTCAAGAGAGACCTTTGACAGTCTAGATGGTGCTCAAAAAAAAAAAAAGGCAGATGGGAGGTGGCAGGTCTGAAAACAAAGACAACGGAGTAGATTTAGATTTAAGTACCAGAATACAAAAGATGTTAACTTGTCTGTGTCACTCTGAAAGCAAAAAGGTGGATTTTCAGAAAGAGTTCAACTCAAGAACGGGTCCTTGGTCTTTCTTTCTTTTCACTGTACAACTTCTTCCTGAGAGACCTTTTCTGCTCCTGGTTTCATGGTTGATGACTTTGGTTTTGTGTGTCTTGCATGGTGATATGTTCAAATCTACATACACCCAAGATAGCTTTGCTGAAAATCCCTCAGCACCTCAGACCCAACTTGCCCAAAATAGATGTCATTAGAAATCTGAGTCAACCTTGACTTTTCCCTTTTCTCTCAACCCCAAGGTCCAATTCATGACTAAATCATGAATTGGTTTTACTTCATCAGCATTGCCACCAGCTTGTTCCCAGCCACCATTGCTATCTGACTACACTTTATCTACAGTTTCCTCATGGGTCAGACTAAAAACTACTCTTTCTCTCTTACAATCTGTTCTCTTCCCAGAAGCCAGACAGATCTTTAAACAATGCAAATATGATTACTTCCCTCATTCAAATCCTCCCGTGAATTCCTGGTTACCTTTAGGAAAAGCACAAAACCTTTAGGAGGGTCTAAAACAGACAGCATGATTGGTCCCTGCCTCTCTTCCCTTAATTAATTAATTCCCCATCCTTCAGGACTTCTATTCCTGACTATTCCAGCCCAGACATGCCCCTATCTGCTAAGCAGTAACCAGTACTTATTTCCTTTATCATATCCATCCCAGACATTATTGCAAAAGTGTTCTAAGCTGTCTAATGGCTGTCCTTCCCACTGGACTATGGATTGTGTGAGGACAAAGCCTTGATGTCTGTCTTGTTCCCAGGGCATTTCCAGGGCCTGGAAGCAACTGGGTAAGTGAGATTTAATTAAAAAATGGCAAGCACTAAAGCTTGCTTAATAAAGGAACGAGCACCCCATCATCACTGGAGGTATACAAGAAGTATACCAGGATCAGGGATGTGAACTCCTTCTCTGGGAAAGTCTGACTTCCAAGCCACATGAGCCACCTTTCCAGGGAAGAAGGCACCCTTGCTAGCCGCATTTTCTCCTCCTATGTCCTTCCCTACTTCTGACAAAGCAAGAACAAGATACCTTCCCCAGTGGGCGTGGTTCTGGAGCCAGGCGCTGGGGCTGGCTTCTAGTCCATGCATCACGGTATGCCCATAGTCCATAAAAGGCTTGTTAAGCCTGCAGGAAAAAGCACACACACACACACACACACACACACACTTGTAAGAAATAATTGAACCTAAGATCATATACTCAAAAATCAAGAGAGCTAGAGCAAGGTCACATAGCTAGAGAGTGTAAAGAACACTGAGGCACAGATCTAAGTTCTAGATCATGCTTTGACACCTGACAATAATTCCATGGGGCTTTGTTTTTCCAGATCTGCCAAGTGAGGTAGTTACTGCAGAGCGAGAATGATAATCCCCACCTTGTGTGGGTGCAGTGGTTTCCACACTCCCAGACCCCACGGGATGCTCAGGACAATTCTCTGAGGCAGAGTTAGGCAAGGGTTATTTACATCCAATTTATAGTGAGCCAACCAGGTAAGAACAATGGTCTGATTGAGATACCCTAATGAACCACATGAGAGTTCTATACCCCTGAAAGCTCTTCTCTTTTTCTTGGCTTTCATGGAGGACACGAAGTCAACTTTCATTATGTGTAAGATGTTTCGTTATGTGTAGGATGTTTCTGAGATGTGCTCAAGGATGCTGTTTTCCTCACCTGCGGCAGAAGTGCCGGGCACACCTGACCAGGATATGCATACAGTGGCAAGCGATGAAACCCATCACCAGCAAACTGAGCGGGCCCATCTGCAGGAGGGGAGGCAGTGGGGGTGAGGCAAGAGAGAGATAGAAAACAATGGTTTTTGAAAAGCAATGTTTGGAGTGGTTCGGTAGTGCAGGTACCATGAAGGACCTCCTAGCTAGCAAACTGGTTTGCAAGCCATTTTTAGCAGTAAACAGCTATTATTTCAAATACAATCTCAAGCAGTATTCCAACACAGTACAAAAAGCAATTCTAATGAGGTATTATGGTGAGGGTAGGAGACCCAGAAACTTGACCATGAGTCCTCCTGGTGGCCTCTGAGGCATCCCCAAGGACATCTAGGTGCTATACAGCATAATTGGAAAATTGGCCACAGTCCACCCCTTGCATTCTGCAATGGGAAAACTAAGGCTCAGAGATTGGTCAAATGATTTGCTAAGGTCGCTAGTGCCTGAGGCAGAACTGAGGCAAACTTGGAGTCCAAATCTGGACCAGTTGCCTCTCAGAGAGAATGCTCATGGCAAGCTGTTTAAATAATTTGAGCATCTCTTCTCCTCCCACAGTCCAGTCATAACAGCCCCACCTTTACCATTCCTCTTACCAGGATGCCCGCGTTCTTCACGGCCAGAGGTAGTCCCAGGATCCCTGTGCCCATGTTGCCTTTCACCAGGTGGACCAAAGTCTGGAACCCTCTGAAGGAAAAGAAGAAGATGTGAGTGTGTGGACATGAAGGGATTCAGCAGATGCTCCTCTCACTACACCAGCACCTGAGTTAAACTAGGCAGGTGGACTCTTGGCCATCTCTCAGTCCCTGTAGCCTTGCCTGGTATATCTGGTCTTCCAGTAGGGTGACAGACCATCCCAATTTGCCCAGAACTGCCCCAGTTTTAGCAGCTATTACAGTGCTCACTATATGATATGAGACACTCTGCTAAGTACTTTATGTTGTATCTCATTCACTCCTCTTGTCAAGACTATGAAGTAGTACAAATAGCTTTAATTTGCAGATGGGGAAACTGAACACAGAATTTTTAAAAAATGATTTGTGCAAGAATATAGTGTGAACCCGGGATTTGAAGCCATGGCGGCTTTAGAGTTCTTTATTTCTGCTGAACTGCCTCCCAGAGATAGACCCTGGTAGCGTAAGTAAAGGAACAGCCCCATTTCATCACTGAGGAAACTGAGTCTCTGAGAGGAGGCAGTGTCTAGCCTAATGCCATAAACTAGTAACAGAAACAGGACTGAACTCTAAGAAAAGGGAAAAGGGCAGGAAGGAAAAAGAAATCATTGTGATTTCTGAATAAACAGTCAGGTGACTTGGGTCATTTGGGGACTGGGCTCCAGAGGCGTTTGTTCCTTCAGCTGGGGATATCAGCTCTGGGGAATACCATGCCCTGCAACAAAACCAAAACCAAAAAGCCTCTCACTCTTTCTTTAAGGCAGTCATGAAGATCAGTCCAGAGGACCAAAAAGTTTAAACTATCAGAGGAAAAAGTTCCAGGAATTACAAATGATAAATTACAAAACCACCCTCCTTCTGTACCTTTTTGTACTGGACCTGGTTACAGCTAGGTGAGGTTTTCTGTTGTTGTTTTGTGTGTGGTTTAACTTTATTGTGTTCTTGTATTGTTGGAGAGTTTAGTTCTGCCACATGGAGTTCACAAAAAAAAAAAAAAAAAAAAAAAAAAAGACAACATTCTTCTTCCTTCACAGAACTCCAGCAATAGTAGAGACCATAAATGTAATGGTGTTGATGTTTTTCTTATCAGGCTGTTTTTCTTGGAGATGTTACCTTTCTCAAATGTCTCAGTGTGATTGTGAATGGAGTTTCTTGTCTCCAGGAGTTTGGGTTTTTTATCTACAACTTCAGAAACCCTGGGAATTCCCTAAAAGAGTCTCTGGCCAGGAGACAGACAGTCTGAAAAGCAGAAGAGGGACCCCTGAAAGAGCCTGGACTCTGGAATCAGACAAACCTAGGACTAAAACTCAAGGCCACTACTTAACTAGCTGTGTCATTGTATCATTGGGTGACCTGCTCAGTACTGCTGAGCCTCTGCAAATGCCCCAATGCCCCTATCTATCTCTGTGGTAAACCCCTAAATCCTCTAGCTTTCCCAGGATCTGCCCATTGATTTGTGAAGGGTTAAAGAGAACAATGGGAGGAGAAAGGGGGTGGAGAGTCTGCGTGCCTTTCCCTCTCCCTGTGGGTGTCAACATTGCTGACTGAGCTCTACACCCTGAGGCCCCCCGCCATGGGCTTATTTTGCAACTGGGAAGGGGTCAACAGGTCACTTAGGAAATTTCTAACTGAAGGACTTAGGAAATCAAGATTTTAGTATTCCACCATTCGGCCAACTTGCAAACAGTGCAGGGAATCCTGCAAAGTTCTGGACTAGGAGTCAGGAGAGGGGTCTACCCTGACTCTGGGTCACCTTAGGCCATCATCATATTCACAGCAGCTCTTGAGTACAGGCACTGCACTGGGAGCTTTGTGGTCAAACTGCCAGTGGGGCCACTCTGGGAGGAGCAAAGTTTCCTTTCCACAGAGCAGAAACTGGGTACAGAGGAGTGTGCCATTTGCTCGAGCTGGTAAGCAGCAAAGTGGGGATTGGAAACCAGGGGGCTGACCCCTAGTGTTGCACTTACACAGCCTGTGATATGACATCGCCTCAAGCCACAGGGTGCCCTATGGCTCTCACTTGCTTTATTCCTTTGATTTTTAAGTAGCTGAAATTGCCTCCTAAGCCATGAGTCTGTTTAGGACGTAGATCCAGCTGTTCCCCCAAGGCCCAAGGTTGAGAAGTACCCCTACTCCACAGCGGATGACCCTGAGGCCTGGACAGCTCACCCTCACCATCAGAACCCCCAGGACCAGTGCCGAGGCATCTGAACAATGCGTCACTGGTAAATTCTTAAAGTGTCCTGCAGGGGGCGCTATAACTTCTCTCTCCTGCTGCACACTGGCCTCCTCACTCATACTTAGTTTCCACCACACCCTCCTTCATTCACGTGGACACCTGTTCCTCTGTGTTTTGCATACAAGGAAACCAGACTTAGAGTGGGAGAAAGAACCCCTTGAACCAGGCCTTCTGGCCCTCCATCTGGTGCTCTTTCCACTACACCGGTAGCGTTGGACTTCTTAAAGCAGCCACCACCTTTGCCCTTATGCGAGCGAAATCTAGACTCGCTTACTAGTGGGTCAGCTGTGGGGAAGGGGTGCTGGAGTCCTGCAGCTTGGCATGTTCTGATAGCCTTGTGAATAGCACCTCCCCTTCCCCTCCCCCCAACACCCTCTCTGGGGAAATGGAAGAAACCATGCTTTTTGGTATCATCGCTATACTTCTCGATGGAAGAGGAGGCCGGGTTTTTTTGCAGGAAGAAGCAATGCTTGGTTGTCAGTGAGACCATTGTGGTTTTAAGCTCAGGTCCCACCTTCTCCTCCAACAAGCTGGGGACTCTGCCTTTCTCCTCAACAAGCACAGGACTGGCAGAAACAAAAAATTAACTTTACAGCCAGCTCTGGACTCTAGCCCTTCTCCTGCCAATGGCTTGGTGTGTGGCCTGGGCACAAACCTGGAGCTTTGGTTTCCCCACATCTATTCTAAGGGCTTTTCTGACTCCTCTCCTGCCCCTTTAAACTCTCATTTGACACAGCCCCTTAGTGCACTTTTTGCAAACTTGGTTTTCCCACCTGCAGAATGGGTGGAGAGTCAGGTACACCTACCTCCAGGTTGCTGCCTGTGTTCAAGCAATGGGCCTGGAAGACAGAAATGGGGATGGCAGGAAACAGCACTCACGTTATGCCCTTGCTCTTCTCCAATCCAGGTGTTTCTGAAGACCTTGCATCCAAGAAAATGGGGTCCTTGTTCTGGAGCTCCTTGGTGCTCTTGGGAGATGACATAAGGTCCAGCTTGAGGGCAACAGCTCCCTGATGGTCCCCAGCACTCTTTGTCACTGACATGACTGCTTCAGAAAGGACAAGCTCAAGGTGACTAGGGGATCTGCGCTGGGAGGAGACAGGTAGGAAAGCGTCTAGATTGAAGGGGCAAGTCGGGCTGGGTGCTTCAGAGCTGCTTTGGCCGGGGCTGGAACGAGGCCCCGCCCACTGTCCAGAGGCACCGCCTCCTCCTGCCTGAGGAAGCCCAGGGCGGGAGGAGGAGAGGAAGGAGGGATCTGGAAAGGGAGTTGTGACCCTTATTGGTATTAGCCAACCACAGTAAAGGTGACAACAGCTACAGTCCTAGTGATTTTAATGACTAGTGCTTAGCTATTTATTAAGCACTTTGCTAGGGAATAGATACACTTCTAAGTATTTATTCATATTTCCTCATTTAGTCCTATAAATTAAATAACGAAGACTTACTGAAGTAAAGGAATCTGGGTGAGGTCACATATTAGAAAGTGACAGAGTTGGAATCAGAGACCATTTTTTAGGGGTTTGTTTGTTTTTACAATACCTCATTTCTGCCTCCACGAAAATTCCACACACACACACACCCTCTAAATATCTCACCAACTCCACAGCCTGTTGTAAGATGTCTCTTCTAAGAGCACCCTTTCTTAAGTTGGAAAGAAAAGGAACAGTCGCTGGCTTCCCTAGTTGAGGTAACACAGAGAGAGTACAAGATCTTTGGGAACGAGGACGAGACAGAGATTGTACAATTCCCAGTGGCATTTTCCTGGGCAGGACATGGTGCCTGGGGAGGGTGTGATTTGTTCAGAGTCACACATGACATTGAGGCTAGAACTCTGAAGCTAAAGAAGGTCTTGGGTGTTTTTTGGGATACCATTCCCTGTCATTATCTCTGCTCAGTGCAGATGAGCAAGCCAAAATTTCTTCCTTCCACAAAATTATAGCATTTTACTCAAGCCATACAACTCTCTCCCCTTCATCTGCTCCCCACAACTAACATTTATTGAGGGCTTACTGTGGGCCAAGAGCTTAAAAAATCTCACTGCTAGCTGGTAGATCCAAGATAGATTTCTCTGGGTCCCTCCCTTGCATGGGGCTCTTTCAAGGTCTCATGTGTAATTTTGAATTTGTAATTTTTTTCCCCTTAAAGATGCTCTGCCTACCCCTTACTGCTCCTCCCTCATCCTGAATGGTGTAAGTGTTAGGCTCCACAAAGTCTGGCTATCTCTCTGGGTAGCACCATTATTTTGTCTTTACAGATGTGGAAACTGAGGCTCAGTGAGGCAAAGGTTTGCCAGATGTACAGCTGGTACTTGGCAGAGGCTCAACTCCACCCCTGCCTGGTCCTTCTATGTCTGTAGTCTGCAGCTTTGACTACCACCCTGTCTCCTTGGTTTAAGTGCTGGCCCCACCCTTCAAGCTTTTGCCTTGAATCAACTGAAACACTTGCTGTGGTTTGCGAAACGCCCTCTGTGCCTTTGTCTGGCACTATTGCGTGGCGCTATTTCTGGTCTGTGGAATAGCAGACTGTGTTCTGTGACCTGCAATTGAGATTCTACAGTTTGGTTGTAATCTTTGATTTCGTCTCACAGACAGAGAGAGCTCTGTTCCCTTCCAGGCAATGTGTCAAGGTGCAGAAGACCCTTCAGAAAGGGACTGCTGGAATATCGGTGTTTGGCTGGGGACCTTCTCAGATGTCATCAGCAGAAAAAGAAACTTGGTGTGTGGGATGGGGTTGCAGGTCACTAGCTGTAGCGCTGCTGGTCAGCAGAAGACAAGAGGGCTTCTTCCAGGCAGAGGTGTCCGAAATCAGCCCTTGCGACACTAGCTGAGGCATCTGCAGACTTGGGCTCCATTACAGCCCTACCTCAAGGCTACTGGGACCATGGGAAGGGCATCGTCCCTCTCTGAGCCCCACTTTCCCCTTTGTGAAGTGGGTGCTAGGTTGTAGATGACTTCTGAAGGCCTGAGGACCCCAGGGATATGGGTGGGATCCTCTGTAATGCTAGGATGTCACCCAGCTTCCCTTGGGTGGCGCTGGTGCACCTTGTGTGAGGACAGCTTGTCTACTTGACAGCTCCTAGAGAGTGGAGCAAATGGCATTTAATGATGCTAACAATTTTATGACCCTTTAGAGTTCTCGGAGAGCTTTGTTTCATTCTTTAAATGAAGCTTAGCCTGTATGAAGTCACGTGGAAAGATGTTAATAAACATGGAGACTAAGACCCGTATGGCGTAGAACCTGGGTCTGTGCATGTTGACTGAGTTCATTAGGTAATTCCGATACTGGTCAAAATCTGAGTTCACTGTTGTGTGAGGTGACAGTCATTGCTTCCCTTGGTTTTAATTGATGGCAATTGCACAGCATGATGACTTGGTATGCTTGTGCATTGATCAAGTTGGGATACTTAGCTTATCCGTCATCTCAAACACTTGTCATTTCTGCCTGATGAGAAGCCAGAATTCTCTCTTCTAGCTATTTTGTATAATATAGCTGAGCGTCATTATTACTCTCTGTGTAACAGAATATCAGAATGTATCACTCTCTCTTCATTGCTCCTTCTCTCCATTCTCCCTGACCACCGCTAACCACTATTCTACTCCCTACTTCTGTGAGCTCAGCGTTTTCAGATTCCACACATGTGTGAAATTGTGTGGCATTTGTTTTTCTGTGCCAGGCTTATTTCACTTAACATGATTTCCATGTTGTCATAAATGGCAAGATTTTTGTCATTTTTTATGGCTGACTAGTATTCAGTTCACTATATATACCACATTTCCTTTATCCATTCATTCATTGATAGACACCTTGGTTGACTCCCTATCTTGCCTATTGTGAACAAGGCAGCAATAAATAGCTTTTAATGATTTCAGGACCAAGGTAGAGAGCTAAGAAATGAGTTGCCCGAGGTCATACGTACTGGAGAAATGAACACAGTACTTCTTTGAGATAGAAGTTGATGACTCCCACCCAAATGGAAATTCATCACCCCGTCCCTCTTCCCTGGGTATCCATCCCTTCAGGGATTGTGGCCTCCCTTCTCTCCGCCTAAATTATAACAATAGTAATCATATGTATCGAGTCTTTCCTGTGCTTCAGTCTCTAGACCAGTGTGTTGCATGGACCCCATTTTACAGACAAGGAAACGAAGGCTCAGAGGGGTTACTTCACTGGTAAAGTGACTCAGTTAGTCCTAGATAGAGGCAGAGTTTTGATTTGAATCCAGGCCTCTTGGAATGTGCTTCTGAAGCTGCAGTTTAGTGATCTTGGTTTTCCTCCACTATGCCTAGTGCATTGTAGAAACTCTGAAAAAACAGAAATCCCTTCCATGGATATAGTTTATGTGGTTCAAGTCTTCGAGATTTTATGCATTACCAAATTCCAAATGTTAGGACTGGCATAGATGGCCAAGTTCTCATTTCTCTCTACAGACCTTTACGTCATCAGCATTATCTCTTGAAAGAGAGACTGAGCCAGGCACTGGTGGCTCACCCTTGTGATCCTAGCTACTCAAGAGGTGGATATCAGGAGGATTGTGGTTCAAAGACAGCCTGGGCAAATAGTTGGTGAGACCCTATCTTGAAAAACCCTTCACAAAAATAGGGCTGGTGGAGTGGCTCAAGATGAAGGCCTTGAGTTCAAGTCCCAGTACTGAAAAAAAAAAAAAGACACAGAGGCTGTTTCAATCCCCACAAGCTGGAAGGGATAAAGGACAGTATTCTTTTTCTTTGGGAAGCACTGTGGTTTGAACTCAAGGTCTCATGCTTCCTAGACAGGTGCTTTTACTGCTTGAGCCACTCCACCAGCTAAAGGACAATATTCTTAATGCTAGCGGCACTCCCCCCTTTTTGGGAGTCACTACTTTGCCACCATGCTCACCCCTTCCAGTTATAAAGCAATGATGGATATATCTGTAGGCAAGAGTAAGAATTAAATGAGAAAAGGAACAAGTTCCATCCCCGGGTCACAGTCAGTGCCCCATAGAGTACAGCAATTCTAATGATGTCATCTTGTCACTAGAGGGAACTTGACTCATCTTGTTGGGTTATATTATCTTACTGAGGCCAGAGACAGGAAGGGACACAGTGAGTGTTCAATGGTGAGATTGGAACTCCCAGCCCAGGTCTCCTTGCTTTCACAACTTTGCAGGTGTCTTGAAATGCAGTATGAATGGAACGATTCACTCATTCACTAAATAAATTCTCAGAGTCCCCATCACAAGCTGAGTACTATAGCAAGAAGTAGGAAGAAGGTGGTACAAATAAAACAAGTACTGAAGGGCCTCTTCCAGCTGTGTAACAAGAGACCATAGGCTGGACGGCTTAACCAACAGATGTGTTTTCTCAGTTCTGGAGGCTGGAAGTCCTACATTAACATTTGGCAGGATTGGTTTCTCTCAAGGGCTATTTTCCTGGCTTGAAGATAGCAGCCTTCTCCTTGTAATGTCCTCATGTGGCCTTTCCTGAATGTGTGTAATATGGTGGAGAGGAGGGACTCTTCTTGTAAGATCCCAGTTCAGGACCTCATCCTTGTGATCTCAAATAACTTTAATTACTTCCTTTGAGGCCTCATCTCTGAATACATCTATACTGGGGGTGTATTTGAACTTGAATTTTGGCAGGACACAAACATTGAGTCCATAACAACCCACCAGATGGCTCACAGATGGCTCTAATGGAAGGAGGCATTGGGGGTTTCATGGGGACCCAATTATGGGGGAAGTGGCTGATAATAAGAAATGAATAATCACAAATTGTTCATGCCTTGAAGGAAATAGAGGATAATAGAGGTGGGAGGCCACTAAGATCAATTTGTCAGGACAGGACATTGAGGAGGTGGTATCTGAGCCAAGGAGGCAGCTGTGGGAAAGTTGGGGGAAGGGGGAGTGAAGAGGAGAGCAGAGTGTGCCAGGCAGGACAGGTGTAGGGGAGGAGGTTGGGGACAGGGAGTGGCAGAGAGTTCCAGAAGCCCCCAGGAACCAGGGCAGCTGAGTCCTGTGAGTGAAAGGGACAGATCCAGATGACAGCAATGGCTGACTGGGCTGTGCAGGTCATGGTAGGTTTGAGATGTCTTTTGACATGCTCTGGGAAGTCACTGAAGGGGCTTGGAAAGATCTGTGAGGAGAATGAGTGACAGAAGAATGAGAGGAGCAGGGAGAACAATGAGGAAGCAATGGCTGAAGATGGGAGAGATGTTGGGGCCTGGTCACTGGGGTGCTAGTGGGCACGGACAGAAGTATGTGTGGATGTACATTTAAGTGCACGTGTGTGCATATGTATGTGAAGGTGAGAGAGAGAGAGAGAGAGAGAGAGAGAGAGAGAGAAGCTGTAACCTTCAAAGGCCCATCTGACCCACCACACATTTGTCAAATTCAAAGCTATTGCTCGGCACCCCCAGGTGGCCTAATTACATAGTCAAGTGTGTGGGTGTGGAGTCTGACACATTTCTAGGTTTCTGAACCTGTTGCAGAGGATGGGATGGGGAGGGGGAGAGGTCAGTGACTTGAGTGATCAGCTCTTCCTGGTATGAGGAATGAGGACACTATGGGGCCCTCTTGTATGCAGGTGTCAAAACGATCTGAGTTTCATTCACTGTTTGTTTTTAGCAGAAGCTAATGATAGTCATCATTCTCATAAACCCACCAGAGTGAACACTACCAATTATTGAGCATTTCCTACATGTCTTGGACTCAGTAATCATTATGCAGCTTCATATTCACAGCTCCTTCCTCCCCACCACCTCCATTTTCATACGAGCCAGCATCTTCTCTCTTGGAAGGCAGCAGTAGCATCCCAACTAGTTTCCTTGCCTCCCTTGTGCCTTGCTTCAGGTCTGCTTCCTCAAAGTAGCTAGAGATGAGGTGGCTATGGCCTTCCTAAAGCCTCTCCTCCAAATTGCCCTAAAGGCTGACTAAAATTCCTCAGCATCACCTACAAGGACCTTCGTGATCTACCCTTCCACCCTTCCAGCCTTACCTTGTCTGCCTCGGTCTCTGGAACATTCCACGCCACAATGGCCTGATTTTGTTTTCCAATAAACTTTGCTTTGTTCTTATTTTTCTAGGTCCTTGAGGTGGGATGATGGGTTGTTTGTTTGAAATCATTATGCTCTTTTCATGTAGGTACTGGTTGCTAGAAACTTCCCTCTTGGTATTGCTTTTGCTGTATACCATAGGTTTTGGTATACTGTGTTCCTATTGTCATTTTTTTCAAGAAATTTCTGAATTTCCTTATTGATCCATTGCTTGTTCAGGAGTATGGTGTTTAATTTCTGTGTGTTTGTATACTCTCGAAAGTTTTTCTAGTTTTATTGCATTGTGATTAGAAAAGATACTTGATATGCTTGATATGATTTTATTTAAGGGTTGTGCATGGTGGTGCATATCTGTAATTCTAGCTACAGAAGGTGGAGATTGGGAGGATTGACGTTTGAAGTCAGCCTGGCAAAAAGTTAGCAAGATCCCATTATCAAACACTAAGTGGGGGTGTGTGTGCCTTGATCCCAGGGAGATAGGTAGAAGGTTGCAATCTGAGGCCAGGCCCGGGCAAAAACACGAGACCCTATCCAAAAAATAAAGCAAAAAAGAGCTGGGGGTTTGGTTCAAGTGGTAGAGCACCTGCCTAGCAAGCACAAGACCCTGGGTTCAAACAGTTGAGACTTGTTTTGTGGCCTACTATGTGAACTATGCAGTGTTAGAGATCAAACCCAGACAATGTCCTTTGTGCTGTTCAGAACTTACTGGGTTTTTTTGGTGGCACTGGGGTTTGAACTCAGGGTCTCAAGCTTGCTAGGCAGATGGTCTACCATTTGAGCCACTCTGCCAGACCTGGAAGAACTTATTTTCTGCAGCTGTTGGATGAAATGATCTGTAGATGTCTATTAGGTCTGCTTGGTCTAGGGTGCAGTTTAACTCTGCCATTTCTTGTGTTGGTTTTCTGATTGTAAGATCTGTCCATTGTTGAAAGTGGGGTGTTAAAGCCCCCCACTATTATTCTGGAATCTGCCTCTCTCTTTAGACCTAGTAATACTTGCTTTATATATCTGGGTACTACAATATTGGGTGCATATTTTTTTTTTTGCAGTGCTGGGGTTTGAACTCAGGGCCTCATGCTTGCTAGGCAGGCCCCCTTCCACTTGAGCCACTAGCATACATTAAGAGTAAGTACAAGGGGGTTTCATTGTGATAATTCCATGCAGCGTACAGTGTACTTGGAACAAGTTCACCCACTTTATAATGTTCCCTTTGCTCCCCCATCCTTCCCCTTTTCAAATAGTATTTGGTGGGTTTCATATGCTATTTCATAAATATAAATGTAAATATAAATATAAATATAAATATACACATATATGCAATGTACTTTGACTTTCTTTACCCCCAGTGTTCTCTCCTTCCTCTTTCCCCCTCCCGCTGATTCCCCCTCAGTCTTCCTATTGTACTCATGTCCCATTATTATTATTATTTTTTAATTGTTTTATTATTCATATGTGCATACAATGCTTGGGTCATTTCTCCCCCCTGCCCCTACCCCCTCCCTTACCACCCACTCCGCCCCCTCCCTCTCCTCCCAACCCCCTTGATACCCAGCAGAAACTATTTTGCCCTTATCTCTAATTTTGTTGAAGAGAGAGTATAAGCAATAATAGGAAGGAACAAGGGTTTTTGCTAGTTGAGCTAAGGATAGCTATACAGGGAGTTGACTCACATTAATTTCCTGTGCATGTGTGTTACCTTCTAGGTTAATTCTTTTTGATCTAAACATTTCTCTAGTTCCTGGTCCCCTTCTCCTATTGGCCTCAGTTGCTTTTAAGGTATCTGCTTTAGTTTCTCTGCGTTAAGGGCAACAAATGCTAGCTAATTTTTTAGGTGTCTTACCTATCCTCACCCCTCCCTTGTGTGCTCTCGCTTTTATCATGTGCTCAAAGTCCAATCCCATTGTTGTGTTTGCCCTTGATCTAATGCCCGCATATGAGGGAGAACATAGGATTTTTGGTCTTTTGGGCCAAGCTAACCTCACTCAGAATGATGTTCTCCAATTCCAACCATTTACCTGCGAATGATAACATTTCGTTCTTCTTCATGGCTGCATAAAATTCCATTGTGTATAGATACCACATTTTCTTGATCCATTCGTCAGTGGTGGGGCATCTTGGCTGTTTCCTCATGTCCCATTATTGCTATTATTTATTATTTTAAGCCCAGATTCTGCATATGAGCAAAAACGTGTGATACTTGGCTTTTTCAGCATGGCTTATTTCACTCAACATGATGATCTCCAATTCCATCCATTTCCTGCAAATGACATAATTTCATTCTTCTTTATAGCTGAAGAGTTCTCCATTATGAATATATGTACCACATTTTCTTTATCCATTCATCAGTTATTGGGCACTTAGGCTGATTCCACGGCTTGGCTATTGTGAATAGTGTTGTAACAAACATGGGTGTGCAGCTATCTCTCTTGTGTTGATTTATACTACTTCAGATATAGGCTCAAAAGTGGTCTTAGAGAGTCATAAGGTAGGTCTAACTTTAGCTTCTTGATGAACCTCCATACTGATTTCCATGGTGGTTGCACTAGTTTACTTTTCCACCAACAGCTATGAAGATTCCGTTCTCTCTTCCTGCCCTTTTGAATCCTCACCAGCATTTGTTGTATGTTTTTTGATGATGGCCAGTCTGACTGGGGTGAGAAGGAATCTCTGTAGTTTTGATATGCATTTCCTTTGTGGCTGAGGATGTGAGCATTTCCTCATGTATTTGTTAACCATTTGTGTTTCTTCTTCTGGGAACTTTCTATGCCATTCATTTGCCCATTTATTAATTGCAGGATTTGTACTTTTGGTGTTTAATTTTTTGAGCTGTTTGTATATCCTGGATATTAATCCTTTATCTGATGAATAGCTGGCAAAGATTTCCTCCCATTCTGTGGATTGTCTCTTAATTCTGGTAACTGTTTTCTTTGCTGTACAGAAGTTTTTTAATTTGATGCAATCCCACTTGTCAATTCTTGCTCTTATTTCCTGGGCAGTTAAAGTCCTATTCAGAAAATAATTGCCTCTGCCTGTATCTTCCAGTGTTTTCCTGTAGTAGACTCAAGGTTTCAGGTCTTACATTAAGTTCTTTGATCAATTTTGAATTGATTTTGTGCAGGACGAGAGATAGAGGTCTACTTTCACCTTCTCCATGTGGATAACCATTTTCCCCAGCACCATTTGTTGAAGGGGCTGTCTTTTCTCCAATGCATGTTTTTACTTCTCTGTCAAAAATCTGATGGCTGTGGCTGTATGGGCATATTTCTGGCTCTTCTGTTCTGTGCCATTGGTCTTCACATCTGTTTTTGTACCAGTACCATCCTGTTTTTGTTACTATGGCTCTGAAGTATAATTTGAAGTCTGGTATTGTGATAGCCCCAGAATTGATCTTTTTGTTCAGGATAACTTTTGCTATTCAATTTTAGGATTGATTTCTATTTTTCTGTGAAGAATAACATCGGACTTTGGTGGACTTGCATTGAATCTGTAAATTGCTTTCGGTAGTAGAGCCATTTTCACATTAGTAATTCTGCAGTCCAGGAATGTGGCAGGTCTTTCATCTCATGTCTGCAATTTCTTCCTTCAAGGTTGTTTAGTTTTGTTGTAGAGGTCTTTCACCTCTTTAGTTAAACAGTTTATTGCTAGTTTTTTTTTTTTTTGAGGTTTTTGTGGATGGAATTGTTTTCCTGATTTCTTTCTAGGCCTGTTCATTGTTGGCATATTTTTAAATGTTAATCTTATATTCTGCTACATCGTCAAAAGTATTTATCAAGCTGAGCGCCAGTGGCTCAAGCCTGTAATCCTAGCTACTCAGGAGGCAGAGATCAGGAGGATCATGGTTCAAAGCCAACATGGTTAAATAGTTCTCGAAACCCTATCTCGAAAAATCTCATCACCAAAAAGGGCTGGTGGAGTGACTCAGGATGTAGGCTCTGAGTTCAAACCCCAGTACCACAAAAAAAAAAAAAAAAAGAAAAAAGAAAAAGAAAGAAAGAAAGAAAAAAGTATCAGATCTAGGAGTTTTTTGGTGGGGTCTTTAAGGTCTTTTAAGCATAGGATCTTATCATTTGACTTCTTCCTTCCCTATTTGAATCCCTTTTCTTTCTTTCTCTTGCCTTATTGCTCTGGCTAGGAATTCCAGTAATATATTGAGTAAGAGTTGGGAAAGTGGACAACCTTGTCTCATTCCTGATCTTAGAGGAAATGACTTCATTTTTTTCTTAGTAAGTACAATGTTGCCATAAGTTTGTCATGTATAGCCTTTATTATGCTGTGGTTATTCCTTTTATTCCCAGTTTCTTCAGCACTTTTACCAGGAAAGGATGTTGAATTTTGGAAAGGGTTCTTCGTCTCTTGAGAGGATCCTGTCATTCTTGTCTGTGATTCTGTGCATGTGCTGTGTCATGTTTATTGATCTGTGTATGAACCATACACATGTGGTGTATGATCTTTTTATTGTGTTGTTAAATTCAGTTTGCAAGTATTTTGTTGAGAATCTTTACATGTATGTTCACCAAGGAAACTGATCTATAATTTTCTGGTTTTTGTTGTGCCATTATCAGGTTTTGGTCTCAGGGTAATATGGCTTCATAGAATGACTTTGGGAGCATTCCTCCCCTTCCTATTTTATGGCACAATTTGAGGAGCGTTGGTGTCAGTTCTTCTTTAACAGTCTGGTAGAATTTGGTTGTGATTCCATCCAGTCCCGGGCTCTTCTTTGTAGGGAGACTCTTTATTAGTGTTTCAATCTCATTGCTTGCTATAAATCTGCTTAATTGGTTTATATCCTCTTGGTTACATTTTGATAGGTCAAATTCATTTAGAAATATATCCATTTCTTTTAGGTTTTTCAATTTATTGGAATGTTTCCAAAGTATTTCCTAATAATTCTCTGAATTTCTTTGATATTTGTTGTAATATACCTTTTCTCATCTCTAATTTTATTAACTTGGGTCTTCTCCCTCTTTCTTTTGGTTACTTTGGCTAAGAGTTTATCAAAAGTATCTCTTGAAAGAAGCAACTTTTTAATTGATTCTTTGTAATTTTTTTTAGTTTCCATTTCTTTAATTTCTGCCCTAACCTTTATTATTTCTTTCCACCTACTAATTTGGGGTTTGACTTGTTCTTGTTTTTCTCAGATCTTGAAGTGCATTATTAGTTTATTTATTTGAGATCTGGTTTTTTTTTTTTTGATATAGGTGCTCACAGCTATAAACTTTCCTTTCAGCACTGCCTTTGCTATATCCCAAAGATTCTAGTAAATTATAGCTTCATTTTCCTTAGATTCTAGGAACTTTTTAATTTTTCCCCCTTATTTTTTTTTCTTTTATTATTCATATGTGCATACAAGGCTTGGGTCATTTCTCCCCTTGCCCCCACCCTCCCCCTTATTTTTTTAACTTACTGTTCACTCAACAATCTATTGTTCAGTCCCCGTGTGTGTTAATATTTTCTGTCATTCCTTTTGTTGTTGATGCATTTCTTGTAGTCAACAAATGGTGAAGTCTTGTTTTTCAATTCAGCCTGCCATTCTACTTTCACTTGGAGAATTGGGATCATTAACATTCAGTGTTAATATTGAAAGGTGTATAATATTTCTTGTGAGGTTTACTTCTTTCCTAATCCTCATTTGCTAATCTACTCATCTAGTGCGATTTCTTTTTCTGTTTTTTATTTCCTTGTATTTTCCTGATTGTGCTTATCTTCCTCATCTGTGTGTAGGATTCCTTTAAGTATCTTCTGCAGTGCTGATTTAGTGGTTGTGAAGTCTTTAGTTTTTGTTTATTATGGAGGGTTTACCTTTCTCCTTCAATTACGAAAGTTAGTTTTGCTGTATATATTAATCTAGGGATTGTAATATATCATCGCATGCCCTCCTTGCTTTTAGAGTTTCTATAGAAAAATATGCTTTTATTCTGATGGGTTTGCCTTTATATGTGACTTGTCACTTCTCTCTCGCAGTTTTCAATATTCTTCCTTTACTCTGCATATTTAATGTTTTACTTATAATATGTTGATGGGTATTTCTTTTCTGATCTTGTACCTGGATGACCCTCTCTTTTCTCAAGAGTAGGGAAGTTTTCTGTTATTATTTTATTGAATATGCTTTCTGTGCTTTTAGCGTGTACCTTTTCTCCTTCTTTTATACCTATGATTGGTCCTTTGATAGTATCCCAGAGGTCTTGCACGTTCCATTCATATTTTCTTAGTCTTTGTCTGCTTGATCTACTTCCTCTACTTTATCTTTAATCCCCAGTACTCTATTTTTAGCTTGTCTCATTCTATTAGTGATGCTTTCAACTGAGTTTTTGATTTGGGCTATTGAGCTTTTTATTTCCAGGACTTCATTATTTTTTTTAAGATTTCTGTATCTTTATTGAATTTCTCATTCATATTCTGCATTGTCTTCCTTATTTCATTCAGCTGTTTATTTGAATTCTCTCTGAGTTCAATTAGCAGTGTATTTGTGTCCACTTTGAATTCATTCAGACACTTATACTTGTCTTCCTTAATTTTGTTGATTATGTTTATCATTGTTCTTTTGAGTTCATTGTTTGAAATTTTATCTTAACTATCCTTTATTGTGAAATTGTTGACTTTGAAGGAGACATGTCCCTTTTCCTTCATACTACTTGTGTTTCTAAGTTGGGATTTAGGCCAAATTTCTGGTTGGAAAGTCTTAATCTCCTATGTCCCTTCAGTTGGAATTTTCACAATGTTTAGGCAAGACTGGGTATTTACTTGTCACTATTCAGATATTTTTCCACAGTGCTCAAGACACTGGGTCCAACCCTCTACTCCATTCAGGGAGAGGAAGCTTAGCTGCAGAATCTATCACAATTGATAGACACCCACCATGATTTACAGCAATCCCTAGTAAAGATCCATCACCACCACTGCCCCAGTATTGTCAGAGGATAAAGGAACAAGGATGATACTTGGTGGTTCAGGAAGTCCTTGGTTAATAGGGTGGCAGGGAGAAGGATACAGGAATAATAATGCTAATGAATGGTGTGAAGTGTCTGGTGCTATAAAACTGGAAGGGGTGGCAGCTAAGGCTAAGAGAGGGGGTAATGAGGAAGCAGAATGAGGCAGGTAGAAAAGATCTAGCTGAAGGTGTATTGAGAAGGAAAGAAGAAAGAGAAAAGAGGAAAAACAAGCAAAAATCATCTGTCACTCTGACTACCTGCTAAAAATACAGACAACAAAGGAGAATAGAGATAGAAAAAATAAGTGAGAGAACTACTGTAATTGTAAATGGAAAGAAATTAGAATGGGGGGGAAGGTAACAGGAGATGGAGAGAGAAGATATGGTTTAAGATTGAAAATTGAAATGTGGGTATTGTGGCTCACATCTAATGGCTATGGAAAAAGAAAGGGAGGAAAAAGCAGAACTAAAAAAGAATGTGAGAAAGATAGAACAAAAACACCCAAATCAAACATATAAAAAAATACAACAACAAACAAAAAGAAAAAGTGTTTTCTGTTGCTCTCCAGCATAATTTTTTTCCCTCCTTTATGTCTGAACAGGTTAGTCCAGTAGGTGGCAGCCAACTTGGAGGCTTAACTCAGTGGGATGGTGGCTACTCAGAGCCCAGAGCTGTTTTCCCAGTTTGGGGTGGTGGTCTGGGTGGTGGTAAGACTTGGAGATGTGTTTACAGTCTCCAGTGATGGCTTCTGGGGCCCAGACTCTCAACTCTCCAAGTTCCACTCACCTTCCATTTATGGCACATCCTCCTTTTCCCAGTTTCTTGTTAACTAGTCTGTTATTTATACCCATGCTGTTGGTTTCCAGGTCCCATTCGGGTTTGCTCACACTCTTCCGGGTCTGCCTCTTAGATCTGTACCTCTGAGATTTCCTAGATGGAGATGTGACTAGTAGCAGGGCTAAGCTAGTCCTCAGGGCTCTGTCTTTGGTCTCACATGGGTTTCTGTGATGTACTTGGTGTGGTCTCACCAGTTTCCTCCATGGTCCCACTGCCTGCAGCTTCTCTCACTGGCTCTTTCCCTAACATCTCAGAGATAGTGCATGGATTTGCACAGTGGCTAATGGACTGAAACCATGAGCCAAGATAAAACTTTCCTTCTTGTAAGTTGACTTATTCAGGTATTTGTTACACTGACTAACATGGTAAAGGACTAACACAGTCTGTGCTAGTTGGTGTCTACCTGCAAGCTTGTGGGATGGTGATGGAATCAAATCCACTGTGCTACTAGCACTCACTTCCTTAGCAGTTCTGCAGGGAGTTTGGTGTGAGAAGAACTGTTCATGTGCCCATGCGAAGAGGTGTTGGGTGATGTTACTCAGCTGCCATCTTGCCTGGATCTCCCTGAAAGTTCTTGATGCTTGTTGGTAGTTGATGATGTCTCTGCATTGAAGGGTTAGGTGTTTATTCTATTCTTTGTAATGTGGCTTGCTCTGTGTATACCCCTTCCAGAAATTCTAAGCAAGCTGCTATTATTTTCTATAAGCCACAGTCTCTTCTGTTAATTTCAACATTAGATGATGCCCTAAGTTTGGATTTGGTGGAAATCTACAGTTGGTATGTTGTCACTTTTTTAGCACTAGAGGGTGCCCTAAGCCCATGTTTGTTGTTGCAAATCTGCAATTGTTCAGGATGGACTGCGGGAGTTCCTAAAAAGGGCACTGCATTCCCATGAGTCTGCCTGGTGCACAGGCAGACCCAGAATCCTTGTCTATAGTCACCAGCCTGTGAGCAAGTGCTGCAGAATTCTGCCTGGCACTGGGCCTCACCATGGAAGGTCTGGCCCTAGGCTCCAAAATGACAAATTATGTCTTTCTTCCTCCTCTTCCCCCAAGTGTATAATGACTCTCAGTATTGTGCTGTCTGGGGTTGGAGGAGAGATGGAGTGGGAAATTCTGTGGCCACCATAGTTGCCTTAATGCTAAGTCACACTCAGAGCACACAGCCTGCCAAGACTAGCATGGCACTGGGACAGGACCAAGGCCCACACAGCTGTGGTTTATCTTCTGTTGTTGTATATTGGTAGCTGAGATTGCTGCAGTTGGTTGGAGGTGACGCTGGCTAGAATCCAAGTCTGTCCCACAAGGGCCGCAGGTCTGCCTGTTGTGGGGTGAGTCCAGGGGGATCGACCTGGAGTTAAGAGCCTGGTATTCTGGGTTCTGCCTGGCATTGGGTTTCACCATGATGAGTCCAACACTGAATTCCAAAGCAAAGTCCTTCATTATGTTAGTCAGTGTAACAAATCAACTTACAAGAAAGAAAGGTTTATTTTGGCTCATGGGTTCAGAAGTTTCAGCCCGTAGTTACTTGGCCCCATTGCTTTTAGACATGTGCAGAGGCACTATTTCTTGGTAGAAGCATGTAGCTGAGGAGGCTGCTCACCTCATGACTACCAGGAAGCAAAAAGGAAGAGGAGACTGACATCCCACAATCCCCTTCCAGAGCATGACCCCAGTGATCCAAGACCTTCCATTGGGTCCTACCTCTTAAAGGCTCCTCCACTTTCCAATAGTGCCAAGCTGAAGACCAACCTTTTAATACATGGGCTTTTGGGGCACATTCTAGATCCAAACAATTTATTTCCTGCCCTACCCACCAACAGATGTGCTGCCCAAGTTCATGGGTGGGGTGATGGAGGAGTCCCATGGCTGACAATGCTAAGACAGATCTGGAGGTTCTGTCAGAGGCTTAGCTCTGCTTGCTGCTGGTTTCCTGATACTGGGCTCCAAACCTAAGACCTGCATTTAATTTACTCTTCCTCCCCCAAGTGGGAGGTGTTTCTACCTTGTCCTGCTTGGAGTAAGGGAGAGAAAATGGGTCAACTCTTTCTTTCCTGCTTTCTTCAATTTGGCTTTTCTTACTATATTAAAAAGCAGGTACTGTGATCTCTTACCTGGTTTCCTTAACTCTGGCAAAGGTAGTTTTGGGTCTGAATATATTTCTGCAGGGAAAGATTGATGGAGGGTCTTACTCTACTACCATCTTGTTCTGCCTCTTTTTTGTGAATGTTTTTGTATTGATATAAGTTTTTGTCTTATTTAGATGTCATGATTTTATTAGATCAGGTTTGCACAACAACCAATCCCAAGGAAAATTTCTCCTATCTATTTGTGTTACTGAACCCAGGTCCAGAGGCTCATCCCATGGAGAAGTTTATATCTGAGAGACAGATGTTGGAGACAAAAAAGGCTTTGTTCAGTGGTCAAGGATTGGAGAAGGAGGAACTTTGCTGTTAATCAACTTTTCAACACTAGGGAGTTGAGGGCTTACAGATATAGGACAGGAGTAATGAGGGAGAGAGAGAGGCTAAGAAAGGGGAGGAAGATTCATGTTTATTTTGGAAATAGATGGAGGTCATCCAGGAAATCAGGGAGAGGCAACTTTTTTCACTCCCTTAATAGTCTGATATTTCTGGTCATGGTGGATGGTAGGTGTCATTAACCTTGAAGCAGAAGAGAGAAGCTTGGAAAGTCTAAGTTAAGTTTACCCTGTATTATACATCATTTTGGACAAAACATTTCTCAACTGATCATCATGTCTACATGCAAAGCTGTATATAATCTGATCCAAAAGTTAAGGCAGCAAAGAGGACAGACACAATATGAAGATAGATGGGCGACAGATGTCACCCATTGGACATCTGTAGGCCAAAAGAAAGAGTCAGTAGTTTCAGCAAAAGTCGCCTCCAAGTATCTGAAAAGTAACCTAAGTGTTATCAAAACCTACACAGCAAAGCTAGTGGGAGATTAATAATGTATTTCCCAGCTGTGTGACCTCCAAAATTAGTGATTTTTTTTTTGGTTGGAGTAAATTTATTTATTTATTTTTTTCCATTTTTCTTTTATTATTCATATGTGCATACAAGGCTTGGGTCATTTCTCCCCCCTGCCCCCACCCCCTCCCTTACCACCCACCCCCCCCCTCTCCCCCCCCCTCAATACCCAGCAGAAACTATTTTGCCCTTATTTCTAATTTTGTTGTAGAGAGAGTATAAGCAATAATAGGAAGGAACAAGGGTTTTTGCTGGTTAAGATAAGGATAGCTATACAGGGCATTGACGCACATTGATTTCCTGTGCGTGGGTGTTACCTTCTAGGTTAATTCTTGTTGATCTAACCTTTTCTCTAGTACCTGTTCCCCTTTTCCTATTGGCCTCAGTTGCTTTAAGGTATCTGCTTTAGTTTTTCTGCGTTAAGGGCAACAAATGCTAGCTAGTTTTTTAGGTGTCTTACCTATCCTCACCCCTTCCTTGTGTGCTCTCGCTTTTATCATGTGCTCATAGTCCAATCCCCTTGTTGTGTTTGCCCTTGATCTAATGTCCACATATGAGGGAGAACATACGATTTTTGGTTTTTTGAGCCAGGCTAACCTCACTCAGAATGATGTTCTCCAATTCCATCCATTTACCAGCGAATGATAACATTTCGTTCTTCTTCATGGCTGCATAAAATTCCATTGTGTATAGATACCACATTTTCTTAATCCATTCGTCAGTGCTGGGGCATCTTGGCTGTTTCCATAACTTGGCTATTGTGAATAGTGCCGCAATAAACATGGATGTGCAGGTGCCTCTGGAGTAACAGTCTTTTGGGTATATCCCCAAGAGTGGTATTGCTGGATCAAATGGTAGATCGATGTCCAGCTTTTTAAGTAGCCTCCAAATTTTTTTCCAGAGTGGTTGTACTAGTCTACATTCCCACCAACAGTGTAAGAGGGTTCCTTTTTCCCCCGCATCCTCGCCAACACCTGTTGTTGGTGGTGTTGCTGATGATGGCTATTCTAACAGGGGTGAGGTGGAATCTTAGCATGGTTTTAATTTGCATTTCCTTTATTGCTAGAGATGGTGAGCATTTTTTCATGTGTTTTCTGGCCATTTGAATTTCTTCTTTTGAGAAAGTTCTGTTTAGTTCACATGCCCATTTCTTTATTGGTTCATTAGTTTTGGGAGAATTTAGTTTTTTAAGTTCCCTGTATATTCTGGTTATCAGTCCTTTGTCTGATGTATAGTTGGCAAATATTTTCTCCCACTCTGTGGGTGTTCTCTTCAGTTTAGAGACCATTTCTTTTGATGAACAGAAGCTTTTTAGTTTTATGAGGTCCCATTTATCTATGCTATCTCTTAGTTGCTGTGCTGCTGGGGTTTCATTGAGAAAGTTCTTACCTATACCTACTAACTCCAGAGTATTTCCTACTCTTTCTTGTATCAACTTAAGAGTTTGGGGTCTGATATTAAGATCCTTGATCCATTTTGAGTTAATCTTGGTATAGGGTGATATACATGGATCTAGTTTCAGTTTTTTGCAGACTGCTAACCAGTTTTCCCAGCAGTTTTTGTTGAAGAGGCTGCTATTTCTCCATTGTATAAAATTAGTGATTTTTAAGTCAACTAAGAGCAAGTGATGCCAGAGGGTTTTTTTTTCTTTTATTATTCATATGTGCATACAAGGCTTGGATCATTTCCCCCCCCTGCCCCCACCCCCTCCCTTACCACCCACCCCCTCAATACCCAGCAGAAACTATTTTGCCTTTATTTCTAATTTTGTTGTAGAGAGAGTATAAGCTATAATAGGAAGGAACAAGGGTTTTTGCTTGTTGAGATAAGGATAGCTATACAGGATGCCAGAGGGTTTGTTTAGGCTTTCACACAGTAACATCTACAGTCCAGCAAGTCCCTGTGCTCCCTGTGTTTCATCCATGTACAATTACATGAGCTAAGATCAACTTAGAGGTCACAGAGCCCAACCTCATCATTTTATAGATGGCAAAATTAAGGCTCAGGTAGATTTTTTGGGGAAGGAAGTGGTATTGGGATGTGAACTTGGAAGCTTGCCCTTGCTAGTCAAGTACTCTGTCACTTGAGCCATGTTCCCAACCCTTTTTGCTTTAAGCATTTTCAAATAGGGTATTGCTTTTTTCCTGAGATGGCCTGAACCATGATCTGCCTATTTATGCTTCCCACCAAGGCTGGGATGACAGGAGGATGTCACCATACCCAGCTTTTTTGGTTGAGATGGGGGGGGGAGTCTCACAAACTTTTTGCCTGGGCTGTACTTGAACCATGATATTCCCAATCTCTGTCACCCAAGTAGCTAGGATTACAGGCATGAGTCCTGTGTCTAGCTAGGCACAGATAGATTTGAGCCTGTCCTGCCCTGGGGCCTGTCCCTGAGCTAGGTAGGCCTTGTTTGGTTTGGTCTCTGCTTTGGTAGGGTGACAGGAAGGACAAATGGGTTGATGCCTATTCTCCTTTCCTCTCAGTAGCTCCAGAAATAGTCCCAGCATGAACTGCGCAGGTTAGGTCAGGACACACACTCATGCGCTTACCAGACCAACCACTGGAACTCTGATGGCCCAAGACCAGGGACAAAGTTGGCCTCTCCAGAACTATGTAGATCAGGGGTGACAGAAGTGATTTCCCAAAGGAAAACCAAGGACAATTACCAGAAGGGTGGAGGGATGCTGGTCAGCAGAATAGACATTTCTGACGAAGGGGAAATAACACTTGAACATTAGGAGTTCAATGCGAGGATGACAAGGGTAAGGCCTCTTAACTGACTGAAGAAACGCTCATTAAAAACCAATGACACTGCTGGTGGGAATGTAAACTAGTACTACCATTCTGGAAAAAAATTTGGAGGCTTCTTAAAAATCTAAACATAGATCTGCCATTTGATCCAGCAATCCCACTCCTGGGGATATACCCAAAGGAATGTGACACAGGTTACTCAAGAGGTATGTGTACACCCATGTTTATTGCGGCACTATTCACAATAGCCAAGTTATGGAAACAGCCAAGATGTCCCACCACTGATGAATGGATTAAGAAAATGTGGTATCTATACACAATGGAATTTTATGCAGCCATGAAGAAGAATGGAATCTTATCATTTGCAAGCAAATGGATGGAACTGGAAAACATCATCCAGAGTGAGGTTAGCCAGGCCCAGAAGACCAAAAATCATATGTTCTCCCTCATATGCAGACTTTAGATCAAGGGCAAACACAACAAGGGGATAGGACTTTGATTACATGATAAGGTGAGTGCACACAAGGGAGATAGGAGGATAGGTAGATAACCCAAAAAAAAAAAAAAAAAAAAGGATAGCATTTGAGGTCTTCAGTGCAAAGGAACTAATGCTAATGCAGAAACTTTAAAGCAACAGAGGCCAATAGGAGAAGGGGACCAGGAACTAGAGAAAAGATTAGTTCGAGAAGAATCAATTTAGAAAGTAACACATATGTACATGGAAGCAATACTAGGAATCTCCCTATATAGCTATCCTTATCTCAACAAGCAAAAACCTCTGGTCCTCCTTATTAATATTTATAGTCTCTCTTCAACAAAATTAGAGATAAGGGCAAAACAGTTCCTGCTTGGAAGCAAGGGGGTGGGTGCTGGAGGGAAGGGGAGGGAAAGGGAGGGGAAGGGGGGAATAATGACCCAATCATTGTATGCACATATGAATAAAAGAAATTAAAAAAAAAACCCAATGACACACTGAGTACAATGGTGCATCACTGAAAGTTAGTTTGGTAATATCTATCAAAATTTAAATATCACATCCCCGCTGGGCTCTGGTGACTCACGTCTGTAATCTTAGGTACTCAGGAGGCAGAGATCAGGAGGATTGTGATTCAAAGACAGCCCAGAGAAATAGTTTATGAGACCCTGTATTGGAAAATCTCATCACAAAAAAGGGCTGGTGGAGTGACTCAAGGTGTAGGCCCTGAGTTCAAAACCCAGCACCACACACACACACACACACACACACACACACACACAAATCACATCCCCTTGAACTCAGCAATTCTATTTTATATGTGATTGCCATCAACAGTAGATAAGGGTTCCTGCTCCCTCCAACTTTGCCAGCATTTGTTATTGTTTCCTTGGTGGTGGAGGCTGGACTTCTAACCACAGTTGTGAAATTGACACTCCCCAGGGGAAGAGGCCCAGCTCAGTTCACGTGGGAGTGAATGCAGGTGCAGGATTAGAACTTGCCCCTGACTCTATTCCTGTGCTCGCCACCCAGTGCCAGAGTGGCCTCATAAAAACCTAGACACAGCCACTGAAGAAAGGCCTTTGTGCAAACAAGGCTAGAACGTCAGTACAGGGAGTGAGGAAGAAGTGTTGATGTAGACATTGGTCACTATTGCCAGGCTTTGTGGCTCATGCCTGTGATCCCAGCTACTTGGGAGGCAGAGACTGGGAGGACGTGGTTTGACACCAGCTCGGCAAAAAGTTAGGGAAACCTGATCTCAACAGATAAACTGGGCATGGTGGTACACATCTATAATCACAGTTACAAGGGAGGCATAAGTAGGAGGATGACATTTCAGTGCTGGCCCTGGGCAAAAAGCTAGATGCTATCTGAAAAATAACCTAAAGCAAAAAAGGGATGGAGGTTTGGTGCAAATGACAGAGTGCTTGCCTAGCAAATGCAAAGCCCTGAGTTCCAACCCCAGTACCACAAACAAAACACACAAAGAAAAAGAAAGAAAAAGAAAAAAGCCAGTCATTTTCAAAGGTGCCAGTGGAGCTGGGAAGGATGAGGGTGTCCTGACTCAATCAGTTCATCCAGGGCCTGGTAGGTCCCCACCACGAAGCCCACGAAGCCCAGGATGCTGATGAGGGCGTCCTTGGCGATGGTGAGGGGGCTCATGCCCTCTGAGCAGTAGGTGCTGATCTCCTGCGGGGGTGGGATGATGAGGGCCAGGGTGCAGCTGCTCACGGAGCCCGTCAGGTGGGACAAGGATGGCTAGGGAATCTGCAGGTGAAGAACAAATCTTGTAAACAGAAAGCGAAAGAAAAAAATTAATAAAACAGCAATGTATTTGTTTGAAAAGTTCAATAACATTGATTAAAACATCTGCCCCGATTATTCAAGAAAAAAAGAAACACAGATTACCAACATCAGAAATAATGAGACATCACTACAGATCCTGCTGACATTAAAAGGATAACAAGAATAACTTTATCCCACGAAGGTAAATGCCTTAATTTCTGAAGTTTTTCAAATTTTTTTCTGTAAAATGTTCTTATACTCCCCCAAACCTCCCAATGTGAGCTGCAGGACATTATGGATCCTAGATCGGGAATCAGGAGAGCTATGTTCTAATTCTGTCTCTGAAACCCACTCTCTGGATGTCTCTCTGCTCTCCTCTCTCTGTGCCTCAGCTCTAATTTAGTCACCAAAATTTGATTTTTATAGATGAATAAAGGAAATCGAGGCAGGGACTCTCAGACTTAGAAGACACTTCTCATAGTCTGTAGAGAAAACTGTTTCTGCCTTGAGGCACGTTTGTCCTGCCTCTGTGGGACACCTTCATAGATGGGGTACTTAGTGTCCTCTCCTTACCTAGGCTCTTGTATATGTATGCACCCTCTAACCTGCCACCCATTAGTGTTCATTCCAACCCAGAGAATGAGTGGTTCCATTCTTGTCATGTGCGGATATGAAGCCATATTCTGAACAGCCACTACGGGGCCCTGAAGGTCGTCCAACAAAGAAATAAAAAGAAAGATACAGAAGGAAATCTGTCTTGTTAAGCAATCTCATTTTTCCTTAAGAGGTGTGAGCATGTGGGAATGTGAGTAGGGGTGTGTGTGTGTGTGACAGAGAGAGAGAGAGAGAGAGAGAGAGAGAGAGAGACAGAGAGAGAGAGAGCGAGCAAGACAGAGACAGAGACACACAGAGAGACAGAGAAGGGGAACTCAGAGGGCTTGGTAAATGCCTTGAGGATGAACTCTGGATCCTGGTTGCAAATTGACCACCTGAGGGCCACACTTTTTAAATTAGCTGAGACTACTTAAATAGTGAAAAAAATTGCACTTACATATAAAATCAAGATTTCTGGTTTCCTTTAAAATGTGGAAATGTACCTTCACTGGGCACTCACCTGGAGACAGGTTACTTTATAGTAATGAGCTGTGTGCCCTTTCCTGGCTGTGGCCCCTGCTTGAATCACCATTTACTCTTCCCATCTGGCCACAGGAGGCAGGGAGAAAAAAGCCCAGTTTCTCAACCTAGCCCTCTGAGCTGACTCTGAAGATTCTGGGAAGTTGTAAAGAAAACAACTGAGAATCACCATTCCCACTGGAAGGCCTTAGAGGACTTCCCACGAGCCTCGTTGTGGAAACTGAGAGACCGTCTACTGTCTGGCAGAAGTAGCAGCAGGATGGGGCCAGGGAGTGCTAAGGAGGTAGATTCTGACTGGGGCCTGTCTTAGAGCCTCTTTGTGACAGACCCCCTGGACAAGTTGGTAGGAACCAGGAATTCTTGAAGCAAAGCACAACAAAACCGAAAAAAAGTCAAACAACAGATGCCCTTACGCACCACATTTGTACACATTTCAAGATCCAGAGTCACTGCTCAGGTTTTCAGGTTAGGCCTTTTTAGAAGGCTGGGTGTTGAATTTAGTTTTCTTCTGCTCTAGAACATTTGCTGTCTTTAGTACTTGAAGATACTAACTCAGTTTCTCCAGTTGGCAAATGGCATATATGGTTCCCTTCTGCTTCTCAGTTACACTTATCTGGTGGCTTTGTCATCTGGATGGTGATATCTTTTGTTTTTTAACACCCTCCCCTCCCATTCCTCTTTCTTTTGGCAGGGAGCCCCATATTTGCTTTGAGGTACCATTTTTCTCACCGCACTGAGGTCTTGGTGGCACTGTCAGTGGATGGTCATTCGAATGGACTTGTATCCTGAGCATTGAGTCCGAGAGCAGAAACCATTCAGACACCTATTCCAGAGGCAGAGCCCCAATTCTTTGACATCAGTTTCAGGCTCTGCCCAGTCCTGTCTTTTTCAAGGACAACATCTTTATCTTTCTGTTCCATTGATTCTGTGAGCCACCTCCAAACTCCTTGGTTTTAGTTTAGGTTTTAGTTCAGCTAACTGACAAGCTTCTTTTAGGTTTAGTTTAACCCCACAAACATTTAATGCCCTAGAGAGGTCCTGCTGGCTTAAGTCCACATCATACAGATATGGACGTACAGATGCAGGTGGACCACAAGGCTCGGACAGAGGTAAAGGGCTTATGGTATGGAGACACAGATCTGTAGGGGGCAGGTGAGAAAGATACCACCCAAGTAACAAGGCTTGACAGCCTGGTGCGACCTGCAGAAGGCAAAGGGGACCAGGAAAGATCCACCTAGACACCAACAGCCTCTGGAAGACCCATGAGGGGCAGCAGGGAGAACCTTGTGCTATAGCACCAGGCAGGAATGGGGAGCCATCAGAACTGCTTTCAATGGCCCTCTACCCACCCGAGAAGACAGCAAGTATCAGAGGTCTCTGTAGTAGAAAATTCTACATGTCTCCAGACACTTGCTTCTCACTTGATTGGGAAGAGTGTCACTTTCTGAAAGGGCTTAATGGTACTCAGACCTACAGAGAAGATGACAAGTTCATGATTTCCATCTAAACTTCTTCAGGACATTTACTCACTGAGTGGGGTGGTGGGCAGAACTGCCTGCACTTTAAGAATAGCTCTCTCTAGGCAGTTGTGGTAGCGCACACCTGTAATTCCAGGACTTGGGAGGCAGGGAAGGAGGATCCTGAGTTTGAGACCAGCCTGGGCCTACATAGCAATACTGTCTCAAAACACCAAACGCTAAATCCCAAACCACATCAAACAAAAAAATAGCTCTCTCATTCTCGTAAGTGAATGCGCCAAGAGGCCAGAGAATGTGTGTGTTAGAACAATTGGGAATTTCAGGAGACCTGGAATTCTAATTCAGTCTCTACCTCTAAATAGATCAGTGACTTTACTTTCCAGAATGTCACTTGCCTCATCTGTACTTGCTAGAGGCAGAGGTTGGATCTGGTGGTTTCTGAAAGTCTGTGATTGTGACATGCCAACAGCATGGGACTAATTTTTCTCAAGAATAGAAAAAGTAAAGTTGCTTTTAGTGGAGATGGGGTAGAAGAAATATTAATGACTAGCCACTCTGGTGTTCTTTGTTGTTACTGTTTTGTTTTTTGAAATAGGGTTTCATTATGCAGCTCAGAGTGCCTTGAACTCCCTATGTTGCCCACACTGGCCTCAAACTCGAAATTCTCCTGCCTCAGTCTCCTGAGTGCTGGGATGACAGGCATGCACCACCACACTTGGGTATTTAAATGTTCAAAAGGTCTTTAATGGCATCTCATTATCTACAGGAAGGAGTTCCAAACCTGAACCTGGAATCCAAAGTCCCTCATATCTCCAGTGCAGGTTCTGTTTGCCTAGTGTGGTTACAATGTTGACATGTATGTTGTTCCTTTCTCTGTCTCCCCTGCCATCTGCTGAATAGTGTAACCACACCCAACAATTGCAACTTTTCCTGAGCAGGCAATGGCACCTTCACAGCAAGCGCCTTTATACACACTGCTCCTTCTGGCCAGCCTGCCCCTCCCCTCCCCTCCATGTATCATCTCCCACATCCCTGCTCACGGTTCCAGTCTCAGAGGCTCCTCTGATGGCTTCCTGTTCTCCAGTCAGGATTAATACTCCTTCTACAGAACTTCCTTTCAGCTCCTATAACACAGTTGTCACCCATGTTCCAGGGCCTCTCATGTGGACCATGAGTTGGTTGTGTGCTTGTCAGCCTTTCCATGAGGTCAGGGAAAGTGGCCAAACCATGCCAGGACTCCTTGCACCTGGCAAGATGCAAGATGGGGGGTGATAGAGATAAAATGAGGTCATCGCTGAAGTCCACTGACCACGTGGGAAGCACACACCCATTCCTCTTCCTTCTTTTTCTTAATGATGGGTGTGAATTACTCAGAAAACGAAATCCAAGTTATCATACTGTATCTTTCCAAATCTTTATTATTTATACATAGACCATAAATGTGGATTTATATGTATATATATTTTTGGTAGGACTGGGGTTTGAACTCAGGGCTTCACGCTTGCAAATCAGGCTACTGTACCACTTGAACCACACCTCCAGTCTATCTTGCTCTGGTTATGTTGGAGATGGGTCTCTCAAACTATTTGCCTAGGCTGGCCTTGAACGGTGATCCTCCTAATCGCAGACTCCCACATAGCTAAGATTACAGAGGTGAACCACCAATACACAGCTGGATTTATAATTTATAAAAAAAATTTATTAGCATAAATTAATTGTACAAAGGGGTTTCATTGTGATATTTGCATACATACATACAATGTACTTTGATCAAATTCACCGTCTATATTACTCTTTCTTAACTCCTCCCCCTTCTTTTTAAGTTTTTTTTTTTTGTGTGTGTGTGTGTGTGTGTGTGTGTGTGTGTGTAGCTTTAACTTCTTTAGCGCTGTTAACTTACAGCATCCAACAATCAACTAGGAGGTCACACACAAGAAAAAAAAATATGTTGGCTTAGATTTTTTTTTTCAGAAAGAGGAATGACATGCATGGAATTTCATTTTCAGGGGAAGATAATAATCATAGTATAGTGAATTCTCTCAGACTGGGACTCTTCACTTGGGTTTACACTGATTATTTGATTACAACCCTGTGTAGCAAGTATTATTATTAACCCATTTCACAGATGAAGCAACTGAGCCTCTGGTAGGTGAAGAAAGATTCCTGAGCACATGCACCTAGTAAGTTAAGGAGCACGGACCCAAGTGTGAGTGACTTTAGACACCACCCTCTAAAGCATCCTGTGAAGGTTCAGCTAGCCTCCCCTCCGTTCAGCTTTATACTCTGTTATTCACACTCCCCACCAGGGATGTGGATGATGGGATGGAAGTAGCTGTATCTCCTGGACCAGAAGCAATGTGACCAAACAGTATGAGTCCCCGTGGACTTCCTATGGGCCTGGTGGCAGTGAATAGCAGTTACTTCCTATCACATTTGCAGAGTTTATTAAGCACCTTTCGAAGTGTTCATTAGCATATTCCTGGCTCCAGGCAGCCGGCTCTCAGCTGTAGGTAGCTCACCTTCCCACCTTGAAACTTCTCAGCTGGAAACTTCCCACCTCTGCCTTCAGGGGCAAACATTGTTGTATGCATCCCATGCACAGATACAAAACACATCCCGTGAGGAAGTCCACACAAAGGCACAAAGTGGGAAACAATACAAAAGAGGAGGATCTGTGAGCCCCAGAACTGGGGGGAGGAGGATATCAAGATGGTGAGCAGAAAGGAGAAGCAAGTGCTAGTGCCTGAAGGTGATACCCACTTGCCTCCCTTTCCCAGATTCTCATGCTTTATCTGTCTTCCTGAGAAGTGGTAAGAATGCCTGCTCAGTGATCTGTGGTCCCAGTTTGGCTGTAATTATTCCATATTCTAATGAATATTGGCTGGATAACTGAGCCAGCAACCATTATAACCCAGTTACCAGAAATCGCTCAGTGCCCACGCTTAGTCCAGGCAGCTCAGGGAATCAGGGACTCCCCTCCTCCCAATCAGGAGATGTCAGATAATAGCCAAAGGATTGGTTCAGGAGTGGACATGTGACCCTGGCTGGGGGAATTAGAATCAAGGCTTCTAATAAACCTTTTGGGAAAGGGAAAGTCTTTTTACATTGGGACTCATGAAAGAAAAGCCTGTAACCCAGGGATTGCTGACCATCATTTTGCTACCACTTGACAAACAGAGAAAAACAAACCTCATGAATGGAGAAAGACTGAGTCTCAATTAATAGCACTTGACACTGGATTCAGCCATGCCTGAAAGCTACACATACAACATATTTCCCTTTTCTTTTTATTTGAAAACTTAGGCAGTTTTGATTGAATTCAGTCACTTGCACATGAAAGATGCCTAACTAATATGTCAACGTCATGAGGACACTTAGAAATCCTTTAGTCTATTCTCCTTTTTGATAGATAGGGAAACTGAGGCATGGAAAGGAGAAATTTCTTGCTCATAACACGCGCACACAAGCCATGCCGAACAAGGATCCGAGTCTCTCTTTTTAAAATTTGAATTATTTATTCATTTTTTATTTTGCATGTTTTTTCTTTTTCATTATTGCTATAGTGGGGGTACATTATGACATTTACAACAGCTCTTACGATATATCAAATATATCATAGTTGAATGCACCTGCTCCATTATTCTCCTTTACCTCCCCTCTCCCCCCATTCCTGGAATAGCTTCAACAGGTCTTGTTTTTCCATTTACACACATGTGTACACAATATTGGTGCCATATTCACCCTCCTATACCCTTTCCTTATATCCTCCCCCTCCCATTATACTCTACCTCCAGAGAGGACCTGTTTTGCACTCTTCTCATTTTTGAAAAAAAAAAAAGACATTTTGGTTGTTTAAGACTACTATACATGGTGTTTCATTGTGACATTTGCATGTATATATGTATGATACCCTGAATTAGTCATCCCCTCTAGTTTTCTTTTTACCTCAGTCCCCTTCTTGTGGTTATTTCAACAGGTTTAAAAATTCTGTATTCATTCTAGTATAGAAAGTACACCAACCATAGTCACCTTCTTAACTTCCTTCTTTTACCCTCCCTCGAATCTAGGTCTCTCGGTTGATCTGCTTTGCCTGTTTTTGCGGGCAGTCCTGACTTCTCTTTTCCATGCTGAAGACTTGAAGAGCAGCACGGCCTTGCTACTCTTCTACAGCCAGGTGGCCATTGTGTCCTTGGGCTCTGAGCCCGAGGTCACCCACTAGCAGTTGAGGAGGTTGAGAATAATGCGCCCCTGGGTGGTGATCTCAGGTAGTCTAGAGCCCCAAAATGTATGCACAACACAATGGTATGACTGTCTCTCATATGGACTGAGTGAAAACTGAGCACAGGCCCACATCTTGTTTTCCAAAGGCTAAACTTGCAAACAGAGGGGCCACAAATAGTTACCTGATGTCCTGCCATGTTTATAGTCAGTGGTCTCCAGGAGCTCTAAAGCTATTTATTCAATCTGGGCACACAGAGAAACCTTCCCAGGCCTGTACAGTGCTGAGTGGATGCCTCTCTCCTTGGATTGGAAGGTGGGGTTCATTGCTGCTGGGGCAGGAGTGTCCTCAAGAAGTGGAGACTGAAGAATTCACATCCAGCCTGCTTCCTTACCTTGCTTTTGGTTATAAAAAGAAGACATGGGGGCTGGAAGAGTGGGTTAAGTGGTAGAGCGCCTGTCTGGCAAGTGTGAGTTCAGTGCTGCCAAAAGAAAGAAAGAAAGAAAGAAAACATGGTGGCCAACTCATTTCCCTACTGTTTGCTATTTTAAATTCATATATTTCATCATCAAAATCGAAAGAGAAATTAAAAAATCCCTCTACAACATGGTGGGAAGTACACCTTGAAGTATATAGTTGAAGTATACATACTTCAAATCCAGTAAATATAAAGCATTTTACCATCTGCCCTTTTTTTTTTTTTTTTTGGTGGAACTGGGGTTTGAACTCAGGGCCTCACACTCTCCACTTGAGCCATACCCCAGCCCTTTCACTTTAGTTGATTTTTCAGGTAGGGTCTCATGCTTTTGCCCAGGGTCAACCTCAGACTATGATCTTCCTACCTCCACCTCTGGAGTAGCTAGAATGACAGGTGTGCACTAACACGCCTAGCCCTGTAACAGTGGTTATTAAAAGAAGAAGACCTGAAAGTTCTCACCCAACTATCCACACTTGAGAATCCTGTACCATGTTTAGGAAAGCTTTATCTCTGAGCACTTTGTAGCACAGGGTGATGATAGTTGTTACTGTTACTGTTGTTACAGAAAGTTGCAATTAAAATGCATAAGCTTGTGTCTTCGCAGGAGTTGTACTTCTGCAACAGGGGGAGCACCATCCCAATTTCAGGTGGAAGGTGACCTTCAGCCATCTGGCAGGCTGCAGTGTAATTTTGGATTCCTTTTGTTTGGGGGAAGAGAGGAGAATATCTTACATACCAGCTCCTGACAAAAAGATGGAACACACTGGACATTTCTACCAGCAGCAGGACTGAAGAATTTTGTTTCCTAACTTGTGGTTTGAGTTAGTTGTCTAGAAAAATCGCTACAGGCTTGTCTTTTTTTTTTTTTTTTCAGCCCTGTTGCTATGATCTGTGACTCTGTTCCCTGGTGGTGATGTAGGAGCATCAGCTCTGAATCACACACCGCTGCCAGAGAACTGAAAGGAAACTGTTTATAATGTTAGGATACGAGGCTGGCCACCTTCCGAGAGGACAAAGGACACTCGAGACAAAGAAGGTCACACGGCGAGGTTTATTTCTAGCTGGCTAAGGTCCGAGCATCCGCCTGATGCAGCAGGTTTCAGCAAGGACCCCGAGAGAAAAGTTTAAGCAGATCTTATACTCTTTAAAGCATCAATCATCGTCACATAGGAATTCCTCATGCCCCTGGGGTCACATTTTCCTGATCTTGCCCACATCCTGGTGGTGGGGTAATATTATTTATTGGGAACTGGGGAAACACCAGAGGCTTACTTATCAGGTTACAAGGAAAGTGTTCTCCCATAAATTAGGGGCTAGTAGTGGAATAGAAACCTAAGGTTTAGATAAGAACAGCAGGGAGTTCTGCTTTGGAAAGTTTATTTACAAGTGGAGACAAAGAAAGGCAGGAATGGGTGCTTATCTCTGCGTGGTGCCTTTCATCTCGGTCCGAACTTTTGCATGGCTCTAATGAGCAATTCCTCACAGCTCTGTCCGAGGTTACAGCTTTTAATTGACAGTTTACCATGTTTTACAACCCTGTTTCAAGGCTATCTCCATTTTCACGAGGTTACCCAAGGGTCATGCCAGTTATAGCTGATTTCTAGGCTAGGTGGGCTGCCAGTTAAAGGCCCCAACAATAAGAACAAAAGGAGGACCAACAGAAGAACCTGGGAGGTCAAGTGCAAGGCCTGGGAGTGAGCAGGTGAGGGCTGAAGCCCTGGCTTTGAAACTTAAAGTCTTGGAATCTTAGACAGCCCTGGATTTCATTATCTGTGCATGGAAGGAAGTGACACTCCAAGCTGGGGATAACACACCAAGTCGATCTATCCCTTTGTTTAACTGTTTATTTTGAAATATTTCAGATTTGCAGAAAAAAAATTCAAGAGTAGTACATATAGTCACCATAAGCTGGGGAACTCCCACATGCCTATACCAGTTCTCCAAAGGCTAAGCTGTTCACTTCATACAGTTCTTCTCTGCATGTGTGTGCATTTTAATACTCGTGGTTGTGTATGTGCCCCGTGCACAAATGTGTGCATCTCTCTGGACTATGTGAGAATAGTTCTGCTTTGTTTTAAAGACTGAGTACTTTTTGTAGTTTCATTCAAAGGGTTCAATGGGAAGGAAATATTTGAAAACCATTGCTAAACTGAATTTTAGTAATTTCTCATGCTGAATTAAAATAGCTCTGGCACCCAAAGTGCTGATTAAGGGCATTAAAAATTACACAGTAGATTTTCAACATGAAGACCTTGTTGTCAGGGATTGTCAGCAACCAGTTCTCCATTTTACAGATGGATAAACTGAGGCCCACGGAAAAGAGATTTTAATTATTAATGCATATTAATTGTTTCTGTTAGTGGGGTTCACTGTGGTGTTTCCACACATACATTGGGCACTGATTCTACCCTCAACCCCCATTCTCTGCTCCCTCTCCCCCAGCACCCTCCCCTTCCTCATCTCTAGTGACCACCATTCTGTTTCATCCTTCTGCAAGGTTGACCTGTTGGTTTCCAAAGATGAATGAAAACACGTGGTATTTATCGTTCTGCTTCTGACTTGCTTCACTCAACTTAATGTCCTCCAGTTCCACCCATGTTGCTGCAGATGACAGGATTTCGTTCTTTTTTACGGCTCAGTAGTATGTCTTCACATCGTAAGATTCTATCTAATGTTTTCTCTAAGGCATTAGCATTCTCTCAGATCACTCAGTAGATCTGATAATGCAGAATAACAGTGGTAATGACCTTGTGCCTGACAATTGGTAACCACTTTACTACCTTATCTTACTGAGTGCTTACATCATCCTTGCCTGGTAGGTATTATAGTTCTCACTCTACAGGAGAGGAAATTGAGGCACAGGTGGGTTTTAGATAGCTGTCACTGGCATCACCAAGGGCTTGGAAGCCATGTGCATGTAGAGAACACTCTGGAACTTTGAGGCTCAAGTGGGTAGCATGACACCACCTGAGAGCTTGCCAGGCATTTTTCTTCCTAAAACACTATGTTTCTCACCCTGCACTCTGATTGACTGGAGATGGGGTGTGAAGGACAAGATGACCTCCATGGTGGCATCCTCCCCGCAGTGTCCACAACCTCATGATACTGTTCCATAGTAGCTAAAGGTCTCTTCAAACCAGGAGCTACTGAGGGAGGTGAAGCGACCCAGGGAGGGGCGAGGGGAGGCCCGTGCTCCCAAGCACACCCAGGGCTAGATCTCCACACCCTGGATAGACAAGCAGAAGGCTGTGATGCATCACCATGGCTCTTCCACATCCACTGCTCTTTCTTGTTCCCTTGGCACTGATGCTAACTGTGGATCTAATTGTACCCAGGGTCCCAGGAGAGGTGACCTAGCTTCACATGTGGACATTCAGGGGGTGAACAATAAAGACATTTCCTCTGCCTGCTTGCAAAGAGCCTCTTCAAATGAGTAGAGTTGTGACCTCTCTGGGACAGGCTCAAAATCTTCAGGATGTCAGTGCCTGGCCCACCCAGAATCCTAGGGAGAGATCCCAGGTATTACTGCCATCTACACAACTCTTAATATCTGTAGACTGCCTCATTTAACCCTCTTTTTATTTTTTAGGTCATACTGGCATTTGAACGCAGGGCTTTACACTCGCAAGGCAGGAGCTCTATCACTTTAGCCACTCCCCTAGTCCCATTTAACCCTCTTTCCAACTCTGAGCACTGGGTACTTGCCATGGATTCAATGCCTGCACTAAGTCTCGTGTTGAAATTTAGTTCCCGTGGTGAGGTGGGGACCTGGTGGGACCTTTTAAAGGTGATTCAATCTTGAATGCATTAATCCATTTGTGGATTAATGGGTTATCATGAGAAAGTTCTCTTACAAAGCCAATGTGACTTGTATACTTTCCTTGCATGTGATGCCCTGTGTCACCTGAGGACTCTGTAGAATCTCCACCAGCAAGAAGGCCTTCATCAGATGCAGCCTCTGGAACTTGACTTTCAGAATTTTGAGTTGAATAAATCTTCATTCTTTATAAACCACCCAGTCTGTGGTATCCAGTTACAGCAACAGGATGTAGACTAAGACAGTATCCGTCTCACCATTTTACCTACATTTTTACAAAGCTCTGACTTAGAGGAGAGCTTGTCCAACGTTACACAGCCAATAGGGAAATAGCAAAGCTGAGCTTGGAATGTGAGTGTGAGGTTTTCTGTGGGGTTTACCTCAGGCTATCCTGGAACCTCGGAAGTCAGTTCTGTAACCTCAGAACCCCTCCCACAAAATGCTTGACTTTTTCCTGTTACAGTCAGTGCGTGGATGATTCTTCACACAGACTGTAAGCAGGCTTAAGCCTTGAAACTTCAAGGACAGTTGACAGTCATACCTTCTTAAAAGAACTTGTGCAGTGACACACCTTCCTTACAAATCCCTCCCAAAATTCCCTGTACCCATTCTGGAAAAGTCTTCCCTCCTGAAAACTTGGAGAGTCTGGTGAAAAGGATCGTTTCTTTGTTCATCCATTCTCTTAGCAAACCTTTGCGGAGCAACCTGTGTTCATGTTCTGTGTCGGGATTTGGGGGATACATAGGTAAACAAGGAACAGTCAGGATGCTCACCAGATGCATTGCTAGTCTGAGGCATGCAGGGATTCGCTCATCTTTACAGGACAATTACTTACGCCACACACGTGTGAAGGGCTTTGCTTGGATTGTGTTGAAAGAGATGCTGTTATCATTATCATTCTGGGGAAGGCTTGATCTCTCTTCTCCAGTGGAGACAATGCTTTGTGGGTGTCCTCAGTGGTCTCATCATTTCTCCAAGGACCTGTTTAGCCTTTGTCACTTCTCACACAAAGCCTTCCATGGTGTCACCATCTGGAAATGACACCAGCCTTTTCTGAATCTTAGTTAAACACTGACTTCACTGTCTGGACTTCAGTTATGTGTATATATGTGAGGGTCTTAGCCATAGGGACACGGATGGTATATTGTGCTCAGTGCTGAAGCCCTACAGTTCCCAGGGGCTCTGTCATGGGCAACGAGTAGCCGTGTAAAGAGCTCTGTGTAGGCTTATCTTCAAGTAGCATTATCTTTGCCTGTCTGTCTAGAATGAGAAAAGCCCAAATGTACCTTTTATGGGAAAAATAGTCACAAGTTTCCGGGTACAGGATCTCAGGCCCAGAAGCTCCTGTTGGGGAGGTATGAGATTCTGCCGGCCTCTTGGACCAGGAGTCTGGGGTGGAGGAGTGGCTGGGCCCAACCTTGGGGTAGTCTTTGGGCTGCACCCTCCAGGGATTGGCAGGTGGCAGAGGTTCCAAGCCTCAGGCACGAGGACACTGCACTTTTCAGCTCCCAGCCCTGGGAGGGTGAGAGGTTTGGAGCAGCTGTGGCTTCCAGGAGGCTCTGAGCAAGAATGGCCAGCTCCACCCCCTTGCCTGGAAGGTTGAAAGCAACAAAGATAGAAAAGGTATGCCAGGCAAGTTCTACAGAAGAAAGCTAATGTGTTAATGTTAATATAAAAAAGTTCTTACCTTTGCCCCTGCTACTACTATTTGTTGAGCATCTAATATATATGAAGCAATAATTATCTCAATTAATCCTAACAACATTCTTCTAAGATAGGAATATGAACATTTTTATTGTAGTTTACATACCATGAAAGGTACAGATAGCACGTGCAATTTTGACAGATGAATATGTTTGTGCAACCCGCCTGGAATGTTCCCCTGTGCTTCTGCAGGTCAATTAATCTCTTACCCCCTTCCCTCCCCTGAAACATACAGCCAATATCACTGCATAGATTGCTGTCACCTTAGCTTTGCCTGCTCCTGAAATTTATATAAATGAGAGATTCTCTATGTTCTCTGCTCTTCCCAGGCTCTACACTACAGGAAGGCAGATTGGAGGGAGACTGGAACTGGTGTTGAGGGCCAGCGTACCGTATCCAATAGTACCGCCATGTGGCAAATTGTGACCAAGGAACATAAGGTCTTAGTCGGGGCCTAGGAGAATCAGAAATTCTCACATTAATTAGAGATTGGCTTCCTTCTGTTCAGTTCATTAGTCTGGACTTTCTGAAAGGGATTTGCTAGCAGGTGGCACAACTGGGCTTAGCCCTTTCCTTTTGGCCTCTATACCCTTGCTTTTTACCTAAGTACCCCAGACCCTTTGTTACCATTGTGAGGTGAATGCCTGGTCTGCCCACCCTACATAGGGGGCTTTGGGGTTTGCTCCAGATATCTTAAGCTGCTGGGCCCTCTCCCGGGGTGATTCCTTTTTCAATGGTGCCTTCTTTCAGGAGGACCTTCCAGGTGGCCCTGTGTCTTGTGCCAAGGAACAAGGAAGATGTCGGCTGAGTAAGAGGTGAGGGGATAGTCTTGGGAGGGGAACAAAAGCTGTAAACATGTTTCATGTATGGTTGAGGGTGAGAACTTTGGAGAACCTGAGCCTAATGTGCTCTTGGAGGTGACCCCCCAACATAACCTTGCTTTAAAATTAATGTTCACACTTAAAACACATGCCACGGTTAAGACAGGAATGGTTTGACTCAAAGGATGTATAAAAAGAAGCTATAGTCTACTTGTCTACACTTCTCCAACCAAAGTTCCTTCTTCTAATCTTTGTGTGTTTGTTTTTTAATGTGAGTGTTTTGATCTAGCTCTTTAACCCTGCATCTCTCTACACACTGTCCTTACACTTATACCTTGCAATTTACCAACGGTATGTCAGATGAAAATTTACATCCGTCAACCTCCCCTACTCTACCTCTCGGTGTAAGTATTTTTCTGTTTCAAAGTTTTATTGCTTAGGTCTGCAATTTTCAAATTATATAAACACCAGGCCATACTTATTATAAATTAGAAATAGTGTTTGTAGCAGTTTCCTATTCCTGCTGTAACCACCTGAACATTGTGGACTGAAACGACACACATTTTTTTTTCTCTTACAGTTCTGGAGGCCAGAAATGCTAAAATCAAGATGCTGGTAGGGCTGTGCCTTTCTGGAGGCTCTAGGGAAGAATCCAGTTCCTTGTTTTTCCAGCCTCTAGGGGCCTCCTGGATATACTTGCCTCATTTCCCCTTTTCCCTGTCTTCAAAGCCAGTAGGATAGCAATTTCTCTGGCTGTCCTGCCTCCCTCCTATAAAAATCCTTGTGGTCATAATAAGCCCATGCAGAGACTCCAGGACTGTATTTAAGTTTTCAAGTTCTGTAATCACATCTGGAAGGCCCCTTTTGCCGTCTGGGGTAGTATATTTGCAGGTTCTGGGGATTAGTGGACATCTTTGGGGGTCACTGTTGTGCTTCCCTCACCATTTATCCTAGTTGGTCGGGAACAGTTCCATGACATTCCTGTTGTCCTGCTGAAATCTTAATATAGTCCCTACCATCAGCAAAAGTCTCTCCACTTGAACACTATAAGAACACCCTCTTAACCAGTGTGTCCCAATCTTTCCCACATCAGGAGGCAGGACCAAGTAGGGCTTTCAACTTCACCTTTCAGATGAGGAAAACAGGGGACATCAAAGGGCTTACCTGGGCCCTTCAGGATGAAGAAAGGCCTTAAAATTACTCTACCATGAAGTAGCAGGTGCTAGACCAACACACAACATGGAGGTCCATAGCCAAGCAGGTCCTGTGGGAGCCAGTCCTCTAGGACCAGGGTGCTCCTGCAGGCCAGGTCATCAGAATCTCCTGGAGGGCTTGTCAAAGCACAGATGGGGGTGGCTCAAGTGGTAGAGTGCCTGTTTAGGAAGTGTGAGACCCTGAGTACAAGACCCAGTACTGCCAAAACCAATACAAAACAGCACAGACAGTTGCTGGTCTCTCACCAGGGGCTTTGGATGCAGTAGGTATGATGAGTGGGGTTCTGAAATTTGTGTTTCTAATAAGTGCCAGATGATGCTGATATGGCTGGTCTGGGGACCACATTTGAGATGAACTGTCTACAGCACAGTGTGTACTCTCCCAATAGTACAGCTATAAGCAGATTATATTTAACTCTTGTTAACAAACATCAGTGCCACCAAGAGTGCCTGTGAAAGTCTCACGGTAGTTATCTTGAGGTTAAAAGTGAAGTTGGGCAGTAGACTGGGGTGGGATGGGGGAATTAGTTTTACATTTTTTCTTGTGTATTTTCTTTATTCGTATAAAAGCAATCAACACATATACCCTTCTTTTCTTCAAAAACCTGCATCAGTGTTTTCTTTATTGGATGTAAAATGCAATTCAAGTCCACTATTTTCTAATTAATTTTCTCTCTGATTGATCTATATATTGTTGAAAGTGGGGTACTGAAGTCCCCTGTGACGATTATCTTGTCTATTTCTCCTTTTATGTCTACTAATATCAGTTGTATGTTTTTAGAGGTGTCATGTTGGGTGAATATATATGGAGAGATATAAAACTGCTATGACTGCTTGATGAATTGACTCCTTTATAATTAAATAAAGACCTTTTAATTTTTATTAGCATATACTACTTGTACGAAAGAGTTTCATTGTGGTATTTCCATAGTGCATATAATGTACTTTGATCATATTCCTCTGGTCCGTATTACTTTCTTTTCCCCATCCCCCCTAATTAAAAAACAATTTTAGTGAGTTACATTCTGCTAGTTTCATACATGCATGTAATGTACTTCAATCGTATTCAACTTTCTTTCTCCCCTCTCCCACTGGTTTCCCCCAAACAATTCGTTTTTTACAGTTATGAATAAAGACCTCTATGTCTCTTGTGATCTGAAGTCTGTATTTTACAAAAATTGTTAAAGGAAAATGCTACAGAAAGAGGAAAGAGAAGGCCAGATAATTCACACACAGACATACTGAAATGTTGCCATCTATTTTAATTATTAAGATTAAAATAAATTGAAAATAGTGTTTCTCCACCCTCCAGTCTCACTTCCAGTAGCAACCATGAATGTTTGTGTTTCTAGAAGTAACTAGATAATTTTTTAAAAGATGTGTATCCCTGATTACAAAAGCAATACATGCTCATTGAAATATGACACAGAAAAGACAGTGTAGAGAAGAATATTTCTCAAGGCCACAACTCCGTGGAGAGTGTTCTTTCACCTGACTCTGCCCACGTTCCAGGATCAATATCCCTGTCTTTGGTCCCCGGACACATGTCCTTCCTGCAGATGCAGCAGTTGGCCGCTAAGTGGAGCTGTGGGACCAGGGCTGTGGAGAGCGGCAGCACGTGACCCTGCTGGGGCTCAGGCGCCGGTGTCACGTGACAGGGCCCGGAAGCGGCTGCCCAGGCAGCAGACAAGGATGGCGAGGGGTGGTCGCTGAGGCGGGAGGGTGGGTTGAGCTGAAGCCGGAGCGGGAACCGGAGCCGATGCGGTGAGTCCTGGCCACCTGCCCCTTCCAACTGTCGTCACCGCCTGTGGCAGGGCCCACCTCCTTGTCCTCCCGGCGTGCCAGATGCTTGGGGTCAGGGGACGGGACCCGCCTGGGCTGCGGTCCGCGACTACGCGGCTGCACGGCCGCAGCTGCGGCCTGAGGCGGGGACCCCTCCCGCACGAGGCGAAGGGTCAGTCCCTTGTTCCTCGCGCTGTTCCCCGCCACCCGCGGGATTGGAGTCTCCTGGTCCTGTGTGATAGGTGAGGTCCTGGGATAAGGACGATCTCTCAGGTGATCATCTCAGGCTTTTCCCAGCCTTCCCAAAGCGGCGTGCTGGCGGGGGCAGGTCTCCTTCGGGCCCGGGCTTGCCGCCACCACCGGAACCGCCAGACCTTCCTCGGACAGTAGGGGAAACCGAGGCGGAGGAAAGAGATGGGGCTGGCCCGAGGTCATCCCGTAAGTGGCAGATCTGCGAGCAGAACCCAAGTGGCCCTGAGCTCCAGCAGCTCTGTGCCCCCCCCCCCCCCCGCCCCGCGCCGCCTCCCGCGGGTCCCACCGCTCCCGCCTGACCGCCCTCCCTCCGCCGGTCCTGTCCTTGCTCAGACCTGCCTTCCCCGTGTCGGGCCGATTGGCTCTGGGTGTGGTTCCGTTCCGGCGTGGTTTTTCTGCAGACTCATCAGTCTGCAGGCTTGGTTTCTAACCGTCCTGCCGTTTGGGGTAAGTCATCTGAAAATACGGACTTTGAATTGGAGTATGCCCCGAAGAGGCCAGTGTGGCTCAGCTGAGTGGAGGAGAGGTCTGGCGTGAACTTGAAAGGACATTTGCTTTTTATTTATTTTAACTTGGCAGATTTGGAGACGTCGGGTGATTTGAATGGATGTGTTGCGGTTGGGTGAGGCTTGATAAGAGCACACGACACTAGGAAGAACTGAGGTCTGGGAATCAGGAGTTTTTATTTTAGCTCTGCCTCTTGCTTGGCCAGCTGAGGTACCTCCCGTCCTGGCCGGAGTTGAGGATTTTCATGTGTTCGGTGATGGTGTTGACTGAGTCCCTAGGGGCCCTTCTGCTCTGGCATTCTCTGCATCTCGGTCTGCCTATTATTCAGAGAGATTTTTCTTTTCTCCTTTTGTATATTACACAGCAATCAGCCTTACAACAAGACTTACCCCAGCTGTGCTGGAAGATTTCACCTGTGCTTCTTGAAGTTTCTGGGTCAGTCTCTTGTCCTACCTCTGTATCATGCCCAAGCTAGATGCTGGCAGCTGAAAATGATTTTAATTGTCTTGGTCATGATCAATGTCCTCTCTTGACTGTTGTCAAGAGCTTAGTTTACAATAGTTGTACATTTAGCATGTAGGGTTTTTTTTTGGGGGGGGGTCCTTTGTTTTGCAGTGTTAGGGAATTGAACCCAAGACCTTGCACATGCTAGGCAAATGCTCTATCCTAGACCTTAAATTGTGTATTTAGAATACATTTTGTTTGGAAATGTCAATAAGTAAGAAGCTGGGTCCTTCGAGTTGGGTTTGAGGCTGTTTGGGGTGAAGGCTGTGTGTAGCAGACTGCTTTGGTGACAGTATTCAATCCCCATTCTCCCTTTGTCTTTTGGTCATGTCCCTTATAATTGCTTGTTCTGGAGTCCTTATTTTCTCTTTAAATCAGGTGGCTGTTCATTTTTGGCCTCATCCCTGTGGCAGCCCGAAGTTCTCCGAGGCTCTGAGCTGTCTTTGTCTTTTCCCAAGGCTGTGTGAGGAAGAGGGAGGGATTCCATTTGCTCTGTAATATTCCAGAGACTACAGTTAAGACCAATTGATGGAAGTGCCACAAGGGAAGTGGTTTTGGGTGAGCGTGAAAACATCCAAAGACTTAATTGTCTCTCATTGGAGCACAGCATGGAGCTCCCTTCACTGGAAGTAATGTCACCACTGGGCAGTTACCTTGGGAGATGTCGCAGATGAAATTACTGTGTGGGGTACACAGTTGGCAGAGCTAAAATAAAAACTGATTCCCAGACCTCAGTTCTTCCCAGTGCCGTGCGCTTTATCTTATCAAGCCTCACCCAACTGCAACACATCCATTCAAATCACCAGACATCTCCAATTCTGCCACGTTAAAACAAATGAAAAGCAAAGGTCAAGTTCATGCCAGTTCTCTCCTCCACGCAGCTGAGCCGAAATAAATAAATAATAAATAATAAATAACAGACTTAAGTTTCCTTTTAGTTGCCCCACCCGTCATGAGGTTTTTAAAATGCTTCATCTTTTCTCAAGACCTGGGTGCTGAGGAGACCTTGCTGTAATGACACACTTCTTTCCTGGACCTGTGCTGCGTGAACCGTCTTGTTTCTCCTCACCTCGTGCTGACAGTCCTTTCTAAAGGGCATTACTGGTTAATACCACTAACACCTGAAGTGGCTTTTCTTTTTCCCATAGAGGAAATTCACATTGAGTCTGATTATCTCAACCCGGGCCTTGGGACAATCCTGTATCTCCCTCCTTTGGCCAGGCCTTACTGGCTTGAGCACAAAAACTTGGCCTCCATTTCATGGGTGTGGGGTCCCATGGGTTGGGCTTTCAAAATGTGCCAGAATAGAAACCACAGGGTGCTGTATTTGGTGCTGTTGGCTCACCTTCCTCCAGGATATTTCTTCTGGAAGTCTGACCTTGTCTTGCAGGGGAGGCTCCTCTGTGCTTCCCTGTTCTCTTTGTTCCCTTTTTTCTTTTTTCCAGGTTACTGGGTATTGGACTCGACTTCATGCTTGCTAGGCAGGTGCTCTGCCATTTGAGTCACATCCCCAGCCCTTTTCTGTATTTAGTTATTCTTTGGATAGGATCTCATGTTTTAGCCCAGGACTGGCCTTAAACCTAAATCCTCCTGCCTATGCCTCCTGTTTAGCTGGGATTATAGGTATGAGCTACTATGCGGGCTCTTGTGCTTTTCCATGAAGTCAGTCACTCTTCTCTGTGGGGTACTTGGGGTGCTTATGGCACTTGGGTCACCATTTCCAAGATAAGGACCAGGTCACCTCTGTAGAGTAGTAAGTGCAGAAAGTACTGCAGGGTTTCTGGCTGCAGCATGCTGCTCTGGTGACAGTGCTCAGTTGCTCCTCTCCCTTTATTGCTCCATGGCCATGAATTTCTCCATAGTCATCCCACTTGCCACCTCTGATGAAATTCGTTGTGTGCTGGATAACGTGCCTACTATTTATCTTCATAATAGTGTTGGGACATGGGTGTGTTAAGGACATCTCTCAGATGGGGTCCAGGCAGAGGCAGAGCAAGTGAAGTGATCAGAGTTGCACACTCAAGACCGAGTACTTTTATCTTGCAGAGCACCTCCTGCATACATAATTCTGCCCGAGGCTCAAACTGGGGCCACCTGTGGTCTGAAATGTTAGAGAGGGTAGATAATGTGTGGACTGGGACTCTGGCTTGCTAGAGTCTAATCCCAAATCTTCTTTGTGGATGGCAGCCTCTGTGTAGACCTTGGTTTTTGGCCTCTAAATAGGAAGCTAGAGTGGGATCCTCTCTGAAGTCATGTATGGTCCTAACACTTGGCGATCTTTGTGACTTGGAGTAAAAAGCGAGACCGTTTGCCTGCTTGCTGTGCTCTGCAGCCTGCTGAGGTCAGCAGCTGCCCTGTGCCTCCACAGTGTGGGATTTGTCTGGACAAAAGTCTGATTTATGGAATGTACGTCTGTGGTGGGTTTGGTGGAGCCTTGTCTGATGTCCTTTTGAATGTAGTTCACATAGAAGTCATGTGTTTTCACTTCCTTCCCTGTAGACCACATTCAGCAACCAGTTTGAGTCTTCAGAATTCCCACAACTGAGAGTGTGGCTGTTGAACTTGCTGCTGCTCTGGGCTCCAAAGTCCAACTCAGTGTAATTGTTTCAAAATAATGACTGCAGTTTGCAAATATCACCAATGCATGAACCCTGGCTGAGGTCAGGCCTGAGGTGTACACTGTATGTTTTTATCATCAGAATAGATTGTATGTTCTTTTTATAGTGCTTTATAATCATAATCACCAGGAAGCAGGTTAAAAACAAAACATGGCCAAGTGTGGTGGTACACACCTGTAACCCTAGCACTTGGGAGACTGAGGCAAGGAGGATCAAGAGTTGGAGGCCAATCAGGGCTACATGGGGAGGAGTCTCAAAAAACAAAAAAGCATATTTATATATCTTTCGTTAGACAGTTCTCTCCAGGTTGATGTCTAAATTTAATGTAATATCAATCAATAAAAATTCCAAGTTTTTTTTTTTTAATCAAAACCTAAAAACAACAACAACAAAAAATGCTCACGTGGAATCAGGTTGAGCCAGAGATCTGTGGGGTTTTTTTTCCTTTTTAAAAAAAATATGCTTTATTTAATATAGTGTATTTCAAGATACTATCGTTGCAACATGTAATGAATGCAAAATTACAAATTCATGAACTCTTTCACATTTTTTATATCAAATAACTGAAATAACGTACAGTGTGTGTACGTTTCAGTTTTGACCAGCTGTATTTCAAGTGCTCCATAGCCACTGATAGCTACTGAATTGGGTGGTACAGCTTTAGAATCTTATCTATTGACTCTTAATCCTCCTGTATTTTGAACAAGCGAAGTCACTAGAGAATTGAGATTGTATTCTGGAATTTTAGAAGTATACTTAGCAACCGTCTAGTGCTCCTCTCAGTTCTGTACCAAAGTGATAAAAGAGGACTGGGATTGGAATGTGGGACTCCTGGCTAGGTTATGTTCTCCTGAACCATAATATGTCATACTGTTTTAAAATAGAAACAGTCTTTGAATTAGAAAAAAGAATTTGTCTTTTACAAAAAAAAAAAAAAAACCTATAGAATCACTATAGAATTTTTCTTAAAAGTTGCCCACCTCTAGAAAATTTAACACATCTTTTTTTTTTTTAAAGTTTTAGCAAGGATTTATTTTAGTATAAGAGGATAATGTAGGGAGAAGTTGGGGGAAAAGGGAGTAAAGACTCAACTTTTTTTTTTTTTTAAGAAAAATTCAATTTAAAATTCATTTTCCATGTTACATCAGTTGCAGAGAGTGATTTCACCTGCTCGTTTTCAGTGGCGCATGAAACCTGGTCTATTTTGTAGATTAAAGAGCAACCTCATCTGTGGACACAATTAGAAAACTTGTATGAGGAAAAGGAAGGAAACAAATAGTTGCTGTCTCAATGTAATTTTGGTAGAATATACTTTTGGATTTTTTTCTTGTTTTTTTGCTACTAAACATACAAACTTTTCTTAACAGTTTACTCTTTGGGGTCTGAATATCTTGTGGAGAATTTGACCTTGTATTAATAGACCACATACAATCTATAAACTCTGTTCCTTGTCCTTAAGAACCTGAAGGACAAGATTGCTGTCAACTTTTACATATTACAACATCCACTTTGACAGTTAACAGGTCCTATTAAAATCTCCCACAGGGCAGGAACTGGTAGTTGCAGCAATGGGCTTGGATTCAAGGTTGCATCAAGGGGAGCTCAAGGGAGGGGGACCATGGAGGCTGGCACTTGGTGAGCGCAGCTAGAGAGCAGCAGAAGGAGGGGGCCTTGCATGCCTGTGTGACTGCTGAGAAATGACTTCTGTTGACATGTTTCCAGGGATGGGAACATACGTTTCTCCCAGACTCATCTCCATTTGGGCAACTGTCTATTAAAAAAAATTTTTAACATTTTTATTAGCATATATTAGTTGTACAGGGGTCTTCATTGTGACTGTGCTTACAATGTATCTTGGTTAGGTTCACCCCCACCATAATTCTCCCCCATCACTCTCCCCTTTACCCCTACTCAAAACGATTTCAACTGGTTTCATTGTTCTAGTCTCATAGGAGTATATAAAGTAGATGGACCACATTCACCCTCCTTTACCCTCTCCATTCACCCTCCCCACAGTGGTACCCACATTCCTGGAGTACTGTCTTTGACAGAAGGTTCTTCCTAGGTCTGGCCAAAGATTGGCCTCACTTTGATCTTTGCTTTGACTGATCTTAGCTCTGACTGATCTTTGAGGCCTCAGAAAACAAGTCTAATTTATATGACAGCCTTTAATAGATAGTGTGTATGGCTCCTGACTTGCCAGGCTGAACCTTCTCAGTGCCTCCAACCATTCTTTTACTTGGTTGGTGTCCATCCCCTTCTCGATGGTGGCCTTGACCCCTGGATGTCCACGGTTCATCATTTTTCCTTTGTGGTATGTTGCCTGGAAGAGAACAAAGTACATGGTCAAACCAAATGGTGTCAGCTTAGCATTGTATGCCCTAATTTGGCATTTGTTTATGTTATTGCCTTTTTTTTTTTTGGTACTGGAATTTGAACTCGGCCTTACACTTGCTAGGCAGGCACCCTACCACTTGAGCCACTCCACCAGCTGTTACTGACTGCTTTTGAACTTATCATTAACCAAAGTCCATAAGTAGCATTATTTTTTCTTTTTCCACCATGCATGCAGTTGTTAAGCCACATCTTCCATGTCCTGTAGTTACTTATTAGGCATTGGATCTATAGGTTTAAGTGTTTTTTTGGGTAGTTTTCTTAGCAACCTTCTATGGATGACTTCAGTTTTTATGGACAACATAAAGAAGTCCCTTTATAGCATTTGAAATAAATTGAACATCTGTACCACGGAAGCAGCAGAGTGATTTCTTGGTTCTTTGGAAGGAATTGGGGAACTTGGGACTTCCTATATTCTGACGGTTCACCTTCAATAATATTCAGAATTCATTGGAAGGGGCTCTTCCTCAGATGTTTTTGGTATGTTGGAGGGGGCGAGAAATTAGCTGTTGTTTGCATAAATAATTAAATTCATTGGTTTTGGGAAATTAGAGCAAGAGTAGAGCTGAGTGATACTTTAGTTCAAATCACCTGTCCCCCTTTTTGCATACTTGGTAGCTAAGATCCTAACAAAGAAAATTGTCCAATGTTACAAAGCAAACTGGTGATAGAGGCTGGCTTAGAATCCAGGCCTCCAGTTGTACTCATAAACTAACTTACTATCTTTCGCCTGCATAGCAAGAAGTTTTTAGCTTCATGTGTTAAGATACTTCATAGACCCCCTTCCCTATCTTTTTATGAGTTTATTTATCCCAGAGCTGGGGACAAATGAATTCCTCCAGCATGTGAGTAAATGAAGACTTCATATTTTTTAACCAAAACACTTTGGCATGTGAATAAATGAAGACTTCATATTTTTTTAGCCAAAACACTTTGGCAGTAAAGCTAGGTGGGATTCTCTTGGAATCTGTGGGCCCTTCTGTAGTTTGAATATCATTTGTCCCCACCAAAACTCATGCTGGGGCTTGTTCCCAGTGTAAGAGATGGTGGGGTCTTTAAAAGGCACTTAAGAGTGCCTTAAGAGAAATTCTTAAGAGTTCAGGGGTCTTCCCATCCTCATGAAGGGATTAATGTGGTTTCCAACAGAAAGGGTAATTAGGAAGTGAGCCTGGAGCCTCCCCTTGGTCCCTCTCGCTGTGTGACTTCTCTCCCTCATTCACCCTCTGGCTTTCTATTTTCCTGTCATGCACAAAGCCTCAAGAGGCCCTCACCTGAAGTCCAGCAAATGCTGCTGGTGCCATACTCTTGGACCTTTAGAACTGTGAACTCTTTTCTAAAGAAATTACCCAGTCTCAGATTTTGGTATAGCAGCAGGACCTGGATGAAGACAGGCCCTTTACTGGCTTTCTGCAAAGCACTTTCTTTGTGAGATTGCATGGAGTCCTCCTTACATTTCAACTGATGGGAGAAAATTCAATCTTCATGAATCACTCTGGTGTGGGGTGTGGCCAGTTTCCCAGAATCCCTAGGGAGTGGACCTGTGGGAGCCCTGGCAGCTTGTTTAGCATGGGTAGGTGTTGTGGCCACAGTGGGAGATCTTGTCTCCTCCCCAGGTTTCTGAGAGCACGCCTCAGACCCAGGGTGGTGGCAGGAGTCATGCCAGTCTGCCAAGTGTCACAGGATTTGTATTTATAATTTTTAGTGTTTTTCTGTACTTGATTGTAGACTCTCAAAGAGAAGGAAGGTGACTTTGGTTTTAATCCCCCATCACAGCCCCTGGCTTGTGCGCAGCAGACGTTTCCAGATGCTGACAGCCATCAGGAGGTGTGCTTCCTTCTTTGCTACTCCATAGCTAGACAAGAGTAGGGTCCTCAGCTGTGGAATGTAGGATTAGAGTACCAGTGAAGGCCCTTTTAGTGTGATCTCTAGGGCCCTAGGGGCTTCCATGACTCCCAGAGGAAGTCTCTGTGTCCCTCAGAGAAGCCCCATTCTTTTCTTTTGTGGAGTAGCATTACAGAGTGTCTACTCTGGGGATACTTCACTGTCCACCAGCATACAGCAGGAAGAATTTCTTCTCTCACCATCTTTTAAACATGAACAAATCTACAAAAAAAGAAGGGGGGGTGCGTAGTGGTGGAAAAGGTGTGACACCTGTCCTCTCCATCATAAAGATCACTGCCAACACTCCTGTGACAAGACAGATTAATGAGAATCCATAGCATTTACTGAAAGTTTAATGTGGTACAGGAGCCTTCAGAGATGAAGACTCAAGCACACAAGGCAAACTGTCCATTTTTATGTTGAGTTCAGTAAAGCTGTGACAGCTGGGGTTGACCACAGGGGTCTGAGTAGTGGAAGTAGACCCAAGGGGGCACCCAGCAAGGGTGTCTGTTCATACTTTTCTTGGCCTTTCTGTATAGCATTCCTTCCTTTCAGGACATGGCTGGGCCTCTCTGGAATGAGAAGGGACAGTGACCCTTCTAGGTTTTATGGCTGCTTTGGGGAGTAGGGTTGACACATTTAGGACCCCCTTGGGGAAGAGGATTCCAGTTTCTGTGACTCGCTTCAGGGAGAAGGTAGGGCAGGGAAAGTCACAGAGGCTTGGCTGCTGAGGCTGCTGGTCTCCTTTAGTTCTAAGTGCTTAGCATGCCGAAGTGTGCATACTGTTAGGTGTCATTTTCTGAGCCTCAATAAAGCACTGTGGAGGGGCAATGTTGACACAGAGGTCAGGGTCTTGGTCTCCCTTGTGCTACTCTCAGTACCATATCTCAGTACTCAGGCTGGTGGCAGGTAAAGAGCCCTGGTGAGGGGGTGAGCTCTACTGATAGCCTCCAGGGAGTACAGGGTGGGCTTGAGGTCATGACAGAAAGGAGATAGTCACTTGTGGGTAGGGACCTGATGGAACATCAAGGTTCTCCAAAGAAGGCAGAGCAAAAAAGGGAATTCACTGAGAAACAGCAGATTCCCATCTTCTGAGAGCTTGCTCTGGGGAAAGGTAGATGACTTAGCTGTTGTTTAAGGCCCAGAAATTAGCTCAGAGGAGGGACCAGGTAATGGCCACCAAAGGAATAGGGAAGACTTCCTGGAGGTGCTTACTTACATCATTCCTACTCCTCCCCACTATTGCCTCACCTCTGTATTGTTCAGACAAATTTAGAAATTTATGAGTGGGCACCACTGGGAGGTGGGGAGCATAAGCTGGGCACACTCAGCCTACCCTGTGTATGTTGTACCTCTTGCATTTCCCCTGGTACAGGGCACTCTCGTACTCAGTCCATAGCACAGCTGTCCCTGTGAGCAACTGTGACAATGACTACTTCTGTCCCTGAGGCCCCTCCAGACTTGGAGCTAAAGGCCCCAGCTACTACTGGAAGTCTTAATGCTCACCCTGTCTCCCCAGCTACCATGTCCACACAGAGACTTCGGAACGAAGACTATCATGACTACAGCTCCACCGACGTGAGCCCTGAGGAGAGCCCATCAGAAGGCCTCAACAACTTCTCCCCGGGCTCCTACCAGCGCTTTGGGGAAAGCAGCAGTAGCACCACGTGAGTAGCTGTTACCCTCTGCCCTCCCTGTGGGAGTCACTTTCCTAAATCTACCTTGGGGCAATTTGTCCCCCATTTACCAGTTCCCCACTTTATGGATGAATGCAAGTTCCACAAGGACAGGGCAAGTTACAGTGTCCCTCACCTGCCACTCTCAAGCAGTTCCTTAGTCTTTGTTCCAGCTGAGTTACTCCCAGAAGGCTAGAGGCCAACAAGAGCCTGGACTTAAGAAAAGGTTTTAGAGGGACCTTCTCTTAGATCAGAACTTTTGATACCTCTCAGCCCCCTCTGAAGCCTCCTTGGCAGAGTCACCCCCATCTTCTACCCCATCACCAAGGAACCAGGTCATGTGGCTGAGAAGTGGGAGGAGAAAGAAATCACTTCTGAAGTTAAAACCCAGCAGTTGATGGAGAAGGGGAATCCACTTTGCATTTCCTAAGGAGGGCTTAAGTCTTGTCCCTGGGTTGTCTGTCGGGCCTCCTTTGGGCCTCAGTTTCCCCAGATGTAAACAAATTGAGGAGCACACTGGGAAGCTGTGGTGGCTGTGGGGTGCTAGAAAGTTGAGAGGAAGCTTTTCTACTTCATTGAGTTTCCAAGCTTCCCCAGCCTTCACCTACCTCTGATGTGTCTCAGGATCTCAGCAGCCCATCCTTTCCTGCTCTTCCATTTGTCCTCAAGCCCAGCTGTCACCCATCTGTGTTCCTTTATGGCTTAGGTGTGGCCTACTGAGGGCTCCTTTGTGTCCTAGAGTTATGTCATACCCTGCAACTGCCCAAAGGGACCTTGGGAGCTTATCTTGGAGCCCCTTGCTGGGGCAGCTCCTCTGCTTCCTATGTCCTGGGCAGGACATTTTCTCTTGTGAGCTGGGGTGGACCTAGAGGATATGGTTTGTCCACGTGACTGGCTCCCCACCATCACTTGCTGGCTTCTGATCACAAAGATGCTGGCTTTGTAGCTTATTTCTCACGTGGCATGCTTTTGTAGATTCCCCATTTGCTTGCAGTTTTAGCTGAAGGAAAAGATTGCTTAGAGCACAGTTGGTGGCAGCAAGGACCACCTTTCCTTTCTTTCCTCTAATCTTATCCACTCCATTGTGTCCCATAGGCAGAAGGAGCTGCACGCACAGTTGGGAGCACGTGATGGCTTCAGTTCAGGGCCATTCTCCTTATTGTGAAATCCTTCTTCCCAACTTTTCTCGCTGTAGTTCCCCTTCAGTTTTTGCTCCTCCTTATTCTCAGGCATCATCTTGTCTATGTAATACTTAACCATGTAGGGTCTGGACTTTTATTTTTATTGGGACCTCTCTTAAGTTCAAGACTAACTGGCTGGCAACTTTAAGATAGGCGCTCACAGGCTTTGAACTTCAGCTGTTCTGAATATCACTTTTTTTCATGTTGAGATATAATGTTGTCAGTCCCGAATTACTTTGCCTTTGTTGGAAATTGAGCAAATCAGAAAATATCTTCCTTGCCCTTGTGTTGAGACATTTTCCATGGTATACTTGAGGTTCCTACCCTGCCCTGGTAATGGCAGGTTTCAGTCTCATCACAGTTAGTACGGAGAAAAGGATTCCTTTGGGAATTGGAGGACTGATTATTTCAGCCCCAGAAATCATGCCAGGTATGATTAAGTTGTAGGCTGATTTGGGGACCCTCATTTACCTAAGAGAATCTCTGTTAGGGACAAGTTTTTGAGCTGGGTTCCTTTTCTACCTGTGCCTTGCCTAACCCTGTTAAATAGTTTGCTAAGGAAGAAAGTACATGAGAGTCTTTCCCAGCCTGTTGCATATATATATGCATGCACCTGGCTCTTAAAGAAACCTCAGCCAAAACTCCTCTAATGAGGATACAAGTGGGAACGCCACCATTTCCACAAGGGTGTGCTCAGTGAGGGTTTCCTAACGTTGGATAGTGTCAAGCTGTTGACTGCTTTGATGGCAGCCTCATGTTTGTCTTGTTGCTCTGTTGAGTCATGAAGTAGCAGCTGTTAATCACGCCTCACCGCTTCTTCCCTAGACTGGCAGGTCAAGGCACAGCTGACTGAAACTGTCTGGTCTCTGTAGGTGATCTAGAACAGCCCTTTGCCACATGTGGTCTGCAGGCCTTTCGGGGGTCCCAAGACCATTTCAAGAAGTCTGAACAACAAAGATGTGTTCATAGTTGTGCTTTTCACTCCGGTGTCTTTTGCACTGGTGAGGCAAAGCAGAGGTGGTAAAATTGCAGATGCTGCCTGGTGAATTGTGGTGGTGGCTCCACGTTCCACTGGCTATTGTTGTTTTCACTGCTGCGAAAGGGCAGTTGTCCTTCAGAATGTCCTTGATGAAAGTGTCAAGCACTAAGTTAATTAAATTGCAGCCCTTTAGTTCAGCTCTCTTAATACTCTGTGTGACAAAATGAGAAGTGTTCCTGAAAAATATCAAAGTGTGATACTTGTCTCTAGGCCAAGCCTTGAGTATTTGAGTTGTCAACTGGACTAGCTGCTTTTTTTCTTTTTTCATGGAATACTATTTTTACTAGAAAGAACAACCAACTAACTAAACTAACTATAGGCTATCCAGACCTGAGTACCTGGCATTTTCTTTGAAAATGATGGAAATTAACCCATCAACTCAAGGAAAACAATCAGCAGTATTTGTTACTCACATAAAATTTGAATTTTCAAGCAAAATTAGATAGAACAAGGCAAAAAAGAAAACTCTTGTATCTGTCACTGTGAGCCTGGCAGCTTCTTTCTACACGAAAACTTTTGCAGTGAATTCAGGGGTGACAATAACGAATGTGATTTTTTAATATTATATAATGAAAGCTTTAAATGTTTGGAAGATCTGAATAACTCAGGGAGTCAGTATCTTCCAAATAACTTACAAATGTTAGGACGGTGCGCATGGGTAAAAGGCCCATTCAGTTAGTAAGATCACCAATGGATTTTAATGTGACCGAGTATAAAAAGTTCAGATTTCACAATTGTACCTAGCTTCTAAAACTATCTTGTATTTCATTTTGGAGTAATGTCAAAGAAAAATTGCCATAATTGAAGAGGCTATGTATTAAAGTACTCCTTCCTTTTCCAGCCACATGTCTAGCAAGAACAAAAATCTTCTTCATATGTGTCAACCAAAATAATGTATCACATGGATTGCATATAGAAATACAAAAATCCAGTTGTGTTTTGTTGTGTGAGATGAGACGTTAAAGAGATTTTATTTAAAAAAGTAAGAGTACTATTCTTCCCATATTTCCTTACTTGGAAAATGGATTTGATTTTTCAGAAAAAACATACTAGTATTATTTTTAATTAAACATTTAAAATTTTTCCCAGTTTTAATTTTAATATAAGTAGATATAATACAAAAGCTATTGGGGAAGGGGACCTTTAATTCACCAGAGAATCAAGATACCCTGAGCTTAAAAAGTGGACTGCAGTAAAACTACAGGTTTGCTTGGCCTCTCCCTTCCCTTTTCAGAAAGATAACCACCCTGTGGCTAAGACCTCACAGCCCTGGGAGTTGCTTTCCTGATGCTCATACTGTGTTGGGTGATCTTGGCTTGGAGTCATCTGTGGGAAAGAGTAATTTTGACCAGTGGCCTAGAATCCTGGTGATTGTGAGCTGGAGAACCAGGGAGACCACTTGTCCTACTCCAGCTCCCCCTCTTTGCAGGTGTAATAGCAGCCCAGAGATGGGAAGGGAGTTGCCATGGAGAGGTAATGAGGAGCTAGGGTGAGAGGGACCTGGTCTCCCACACAACTTGGCTCAGAGATGTTTTGGGGATGCTTCTGGTAGGCAGAAGGGTTTGGTATGTTTACTTTTGCACTTGCATGGATTAAATATTTGCCAAAATAGAAGTTTAATCGGCTCATTATCTCCTGGCCACTGGCTGCCAATAGTGTAACAAATCCTTGAGCTGTGTGCTGGGTAGTGCAGACACCACTCCTCATCAAGAGCAATGGTGGCTCATTGATCTTTCTTGAAAATCCGAGGGTGGCAGGAAGACCAGGAGATTTTCTTCCTGAAGCAGAAGGAGAAAGGTTAAAGTGAAATTCCTGTTTAGAGGATATTTAAATGATTCTTACTTATGGCCTTAATGGGTAACAAGTGTTATTTGCTTTTGGTGTCTACTGAATTGAAGATTTGAAGAAATGTGTGCAGTTTTGAAAATTTAAGTTGTCCACGCAGAAGAATCTAGACAACACCAGGGGCCAAATCCTGGGTGACTTAGGGAAAGTAGTACTGCATCTGACCTGTTTCCTATCTGTCAGGAGTTAAATATGCCAAGACAAAGATAGACAGGACAAGGATGAAAAATGCCAAGACGACCAGTCTTCTGGTCCCTACAGAAAGGGAGACTCCCTACACACCCTCACCCTCACCCAACCATGCGGTCACTATGTCTACAGTACTATGCTCCTGTGGGTGCCCTTGTTGCTCAGCTGGGTCTCATTGCCAGGCCCTGCCCTCTGTGCATGCCCTTTTCCTCTCCAGCAGCACACACGTCCTGTGTGTCCTCTTGGCCTCACTCAGGTCTGTCTGCCCGCTCCTCCCACCTGCCTTGTCCCTCTCTGGGCTCTGCTCCTGGGCATTTATGAAGGGACCTTTCCACCTTGGTGGTTATTAAGGTGTCCCTTGCTTTCCTTGAGATAGTACCATTTCCTAGAAGCTGAGATCCCGATCTCTGATGCACACCTATTTCCACCACTACTGTTAACACATGGTTTTGTATGTGGTAGATGGCATTTGTTGAGTGAGGAAACGAATGATGAAATGTGAGAGGCTGTACAATTACAGTCTATACAAATAGAGGAGAGAATTCTGCCCTTGTGATGGAAGGGTAAACTAGGTTGGCGCCTATCTGAAGAGGGCTTGTCCAGTGCTAAGACCCTGTGACAGTTGACCTTTTTTTTCAATACAAAGTGCTCTGGGAACTTGTGACTTCTTATTGTGGCGAACGACTTTTAACTGTATTCACTTTTCATAAAACTTTCTGTTTAGACGATTTGGGCTTCAGTTTTTTTATTTCCCCTATTCGGCCACACCGGTGTGTTCTTCATAGTTAGGATTGTCATCTTCTGTTGCTGTCTTGGGAGTCTGTACAGTAGTCAGGGCAGTGATTGGAACCAGGCCCCAGTACAGTAGGAGAGAACAGGGCCTGTTGGTCCCTCTGGTCTCAGGTCTGGGAGAGAGGGATTCTTGGGAGTGCCACAGTGGTAAGGGGTGCGCTCTGGGCTCAGGCCACCTGGGTCAGAGTCCCTGCTGGGCTCTTTACTAGGTGTGTGACCTTGAGCAAGTTGCTTCCTTATCCATAGAATAAAATCTCGTAGGGTTGTCATAGAAATCAAATGAGATACAGCATGCGGGCTCTTAGCAGTGCTAAGTGTTTAATATTTAGAGCTAGCTGTCTCTGGCTAACTTTCCCATCTGCCTCCTCCCACTTCAGATGGCTGCAGACCTTGATCCACCTGCTGAAGGGCAACATTGGCACGGGGCTCCTGGGGCTGCCTTTGGCTGTGAAAAATGCAGGCATCTTGGTAAGGGTCTATGCCAGTGGAGGGAGGTGTCGGGAAAAGTTTTAGGAGGTAGGTTTTTTTTTTGTGGTAGTATTTTTAATTCAGCCAAGAAAAATAAAAATTCCGACCTTCATTTGTCTAAAGCTGTTTATTGAGAGCCTTCTTTGTGCCAGGCACTGTCCAGGCTCTTTGACTGCATCAAGGAATTTGGCAAAGATCTCTGTCCTCGTGGCACTTCCTCTGTGGGGGAGAGAGGCGTACTTAAAATGGCTCAGGCTGTTGTAGTCTAATGAATAAAAGATGTCTGTCCATTTTCTGCACAGTTCCCCAGCCCTGTCCCTAAGTGGGCTACTCTGGGAATCTTATATCTTCCTTTTATGGTTCACCTCCTGTGGACTGCTTGTCCAAAGCCATTTTGGCTTCAGAGATGTGGATTGTTGTCAGCCAAGAACTGTCTTTCCTCATATGACTTTGCTCTGAGGATGCCTTCCCTCCCCCACATCCCTTAGCTCGTTTTGTCTTCCCACAGACCCGGGAACTTCTGTTCTGCTGATGTGGAAGTCTCAGAATAGACTTATCTTAAGTTAGTCTTCCACAGACTGACTGTGGAAGGCATGCCAAGGTCCTCCTTGATTGCACCCATCACATGGAGCTAATCTCCACCTTCACATTTCTCTCCCAGGCTGGCCAGAAGTTCTGTCACTGAAAGTGTCTGGCAAGCATTTTATTGTTTGCAAATCGAGTCTCCATTAGGCTTACTGTTAATTCTACCTGTCCTCCCTGCAGATGGGTCCTCTCAGCCTGCTGGTGATAGGCATCGTGGCTGTGCACTGCATGGGCATCCTAGTGAAGTGTGCTCACCACTTCTGCCGCAGGTGAGAGCCCCGACCGAATGCCTGTTGGGTGACAAATGGCCACTTGGTTCCTTTACCAGGCTCAGTTCTTCACACAAGCTGAGGAAGGCTGCTTATTATCATGGCATGGCCTCTCTTTCTCTGGTTACTTTTGTGTTCTTTTTGGCTGGTTGTCATGTGTTAAATTTACTTATATCCAGTGGACAGAGACCACATTCTAATTTTACATGCCTTGTAGTGTTTATCCTGTTGAAATGATTCTACCATATGGTTTGTGAGTTATAATGAAAGCAATTACCACGACTTAGCACTTCTGATTCTTAAAAGCATTTGATGCAGGACTCAGAGAGGTGGTTCTAGGATGACAAGTGGGGAACTGGTGCAAGTCTCAGTGTCTGTCACTGTCACTGTCTAACCACATGCTCTGCCCTTCCTGTACCCCACCCTCTCCCAGACTGAACAAACCTTACGTGGACTATGGGGACACTGTGATGTATGGACTAGAATCCAGTCCAAGCTCCTGGCTCCGGAACCATGCCCACTGGGGAAGGTAACTCTCTTAGATGTGGCTCCCAGTGTGGCCTTCAGATAGGGAGGGATGATGTGGGGATGGTGTTGGGAGCAGAGAGTGGTGTTGGGGTCAGCTCTACTAGTGGTAAGCTGTGTGACCTTGGGCTGTGCAACTCCTCCCTTCTCTGGTCATCAGTTTCCTCGTCTGGAATACATGGGGCCTGGCCTGAAAAATTTCCTGCTTTGGCAGTGGGTGAACAGTGATTTTATTTAATTTATTCATTTGTTTGAGAAATGTATTTTAAGCACTCTTTTATAAGTGGCATGAAACAGTTCAAGATCAGGAGGGGAGATTCTCTGGGGTGAATTATGTGGTCACCACTTTCTAGGGGCTTGTGGTCTGTGCAGGAAGGACTATAATGGGAAGAGAAGCCAGAGAATAAGATGAGAGATGAGTGTCCTGACAGGAAGAGAGTGTGCCAAGAGAGAGGCATGCCAGGTGCTCAGCGTGGGGAACTTGATAAGGGTTCTGTTGTCTGGCGAGCCAGAAGCACACATGATAGGTGATGGAAGGAGTGAGGTGGGAGGTGGGAGGGTTTGTGAGGTGTGGGGAGTGTAGGGAAATTTCTCTTTATGGTGAAATGTCTGGAGGGAAATAGTCTACTTTTTGTTCTATCTAGATGGAGAGAATTGAATTGGTACCTGAGAGCCCTAATATTTTCTTTCTTTCTTTTTTTTAATGAACCACATTAAAACCATGTTCTACGGAGAAGTGCCTTTTTAGATCAGAGAGGACACTTCATTTGTAGCTTCATCTGGTGATGCATATTGTGTTGTTCTTTGGGCAAAACGATTTTTCTGTTGAGTAAGAGAAGCCAGATTTCCAGTGACCGCCCTCCCCCCCATAGTTTGGCTGGTCAGGCTTCTGTTCTTTCCGCCTTTCTACCTTCCTTCTTTCTTTCCTCCCCTTTCCCATGCACCCTTCCTTCTTTGAGTAAGATAGATGCTCATAGAAAGAGCATTGTTTTGAACCAGGTAGAGCATAAAGCAAGAAGTAAAGTAAATACTTACTGGTCACAGTTGAAGATTCTCTTTGGAATTTTTCATGAATATACAAACCATATTCATGTTCTTAATTTTTTTTTTTTTTTGGCTCAAATGGACCACACTATGTGTAGTCTTTGGACACTTGCTTTTTCCCCTTAAATGTCTTAGATGCTTTTTTTCTGTCAGCACTTAGAGATTTAACCCTTGTTTTCTCACCACTGTACCAAGTTCCATTTAAGAATGGTCTGTAATTTGATCACTTTCCTTCTAATGACCACTTAGGTTGTCACTAGTTGTTTATAATAGCAATTTGATTGGGCACATCTATTTCTGCATATTTTTATTAGAATAGGTTGGTTCTTTATCCAAGTAACAGCAAGACACTATGAAGGGTCTCTTCCTGATTTTTTGTGTCAAGGACTCCGTGTAGCTTTAGAAAGAAAGATGTGAGATGGTCAGGTAGGAAGGAGGACACCACAGGGCCTGACAGTAGTGGTGATGCCTGTGCTGGGCTCTAGTGATGCCCTGACCTCACATGGGAAGACGAGAAGCCAGGAAGGGACTTCAATAAGCCACACATACAACATCTGCTTGCTTCCTCCCAAAGCTCCAGACTGATGGCACTAGCAGTTTCTGCTCTTGCCAGGACACATTTGACCTTGCCACCTGCTGAGAAGAGTCTGTGGTGACTTGGGAAAAAGCATTGTTTAAAGCATTTGGCTCTCTGGAAGTCTTGATTTGTACTGTAGTGATGTCTGTCTTCCTTCCTCCCCATCTCCAGGCACATTGTGGACTTCTTCCTGATTGTCACTCAGCTGGGGTTCTGCTGTGTCTATTTTGTGTTTCTGGCTGACAACTTTAAACAGGTAGAGTTTTGGTGCAAAAGAGAGAGAATGACAGTAGATGAGTAGAACTTCTGTTTAGGGTTCCTTCCAAGTTAGTTTTGGTCAACAGAAGTGTTCATGTTTTAATACTTTATGTATACAGTTTTTTGTTTGGTTATCATCTGAAGCCCTGGGGTGTAAGGAAACTTCAAGTACATCCTGTGTCTTATCAGATGTGATTGAACCCAGACAGAAAGTTATGTTCCTAACGATAACCATGAACATCTCCAAGGAAGGCTCCCTAGCCACAGGTGTTTCTCAGGCCTCATTCATACACCTGAGCCTTCAGTCAGGAGCCTCTTCCAGTGGGACATCCACTGGCTTTGTCATTAAGGGCTTTTGCTTTCTCTTCTCCTTATGCTAGGTGATAGAAGCAGCCAATGGGACCACCAATGACTGCCAGAACAACGAGACAGTGGTTCTGACGCCCACCATGGACTCACGACTCTACATGCTCTCCTTCCTGCCCTTCCTGGTGCTGCTGGCTTTCATCAGGAACCTCCGGGTCCTGTCCATCTTCTCCCTGTTGGCCAATGTCAGCATGCTGGTCAGCCTGGTCATGATCTACCAGTTCATTGTTCAGGTATGTGCTCAGGCTGTCCCCCATTCTCCTATGAAGTGTCAGAGAAACAAGCAAAACAAGTGAGTGGAGCGTAAATAGTTAACATGTTTGTGTGCGTATATTTAGATGAGTGGTCCTTAACTTCAGCACTGTTGACATGTTGGGCCAGATAATTTTTTGTCATGGGACTGCCCTGTGCATTGTGGGATGTTTGGCATCGTCCCTGGTCTCTACCCACTAGGAATCAAAGGCAGTCGCTCCCCTAGTTATGACGACCAAAAAACCAAAACAACATTGAAATCACAGGCTTAGAATTTTCACAACTGGATTGTTAATGAATGATCATCATAAATAGTTGGAAAACAGGGAACGGTACTAAGATCAAAATAAAAATAAGGGCTAGCGGTGTGACTCAAGTGGTAGAGCACCTGCCTAGCAAACATGAGGTCCTGAGTTTAAACCCCAGGACTGCCAAGAAAAAAGAAACTTTTCTAACCTGTATTTAGATAAATCACGTCCTTACCAACTCCAGTTTTATATTTATTTGTCAAAATTAGAAATCCAGTTACTGTTCATGTCCCTCGCTTAGCCTGGGAGGGCAGGTCTATGGGGTAGTATGAGAGAATGTCTGAACACAGATGGGTAGAAGATGAGGTGCAGAAAAATGTGCTTTTAGCACTGTGGCAGTTTGTGAAAAAGACAATGCATTTTGCAAAAGCAGGTGAATAAGAGCTTAACTTTAAAACAGGGATCTAAGCCAGGCGTGGTGGTGCACGCCTGTAATCCCAGTACTGGGGAGGCTGAGGCAGGAAGATCATAAATTTGAGGTCAGCCTCGGCTACATAGCAAGACCCTGTCTCAAAGAAAAAGATATTTAAATATCCCCAGTAACTCACATCAATACCTATTCATTAATGTGCAGACAACCCAAACATCAGAGTACCACATCCTCACAGAGTCTCCTCTTGGGGACACACTGACGGGGACACACTGTCCTACAAATGTGTTGGACACACTATGTACGTATATAGGAAAGACATAAAACAAAAATATGGTTTGTTTTCCCATTTTTAACAAAAACTTTAAAAAATTGCCTGCAATGATCATCTCCCTCACTGTTTTCTCCCTTGCCAGTGCCTGGGCAAACCCACCCAGTGCTCAGTACTGAGCGAGCCCTCTGTGGGGTGTTACTTCTGTACGGAAACAGTGAAGCCTCCTTTTTTGTGCATGTGTCTAACTGCTTCTTGGCCTAGGACTGAGATCCTCCTCCCTGTACCTCCTGAGTAGCTGGGATTACAGGTGTGAGCCACTATACTTGCCTGAGCACGCACTTTTGAATTTTTTGTTTCCAATTTGCTTCTTTTCAAAAGCTATTGACTGATTTCATTTAGATTCCCTTCCCTGGCACATCAGCGTCTGTTTTCCCACCTTAGCCTTTTTCATTTCGGTCAGCCTAACAGGAACATTACCTCACTTTCACATGGTGATCCAGGTACCTGTTGGTGGTTTCTAGGGAACAGTGGGTCATAAAAAGCAGGTCTCATGTGCTACAGAAGCGACATGACTAATGTAGGTTAGTGTTGTCCTCCGTGAACCTGCGTGGGGTTTTCCTTGTTGTGGTAAGTCACATGAGTAGCAGATATTGACTGCAGAACTATTTTTTTTAAAAAACAAAATGAGCAGGGCTGGGTGGGGAGGCTCACACCTATAATCCTAGCTATTTGGGAGGCTGAGGTAGGAGGATTGCTGTCTGAGGCTGCCCAGGGAAAAGTTAGGAAGACACGGTGTCAAAAACAAGCTAAAAGCAAAAGGGTCTGCAGTGTGGCTCAAGTGTTAGAGCAAGTGGTCGCCTAGCAAGCCACAGGCCCTGATTTCAGTCCCCAGTACCACACAAAGCAAAACAAAAACAAGAACATAAAATGAGCAGCTCTCATGTATTTTTTTTTAATTATGAACATGCAGTTGCCTGCCCATTTCTCTGATCAAACAAGGAAAGGTAAACAGACACATAATTTCCTTTTGAAGCTAGAGCCTTCTTCAGAACCTAGGACACATGTCAGTGAGTGCCAAACGGGATAGGAATGAGGCCAGCCCCATAGACTGTCAGTGTATATCATGTTCAATTTTAAAACCCTGCAGGTAGCTGCACCAGGGTGGCTGACATGATCCGAGAACAGGGGTGAGCATTCGGGTCCCTGAGTCATCTCAGGTCCAGCGACTGGAGGTATCCATCCTCCAGCCATTTATATGTGTAGTACAACTGCACTTTGTGGGGGGACAGCCCAGTTGGTTTTCTGAGAGCAGTTCTGAGTCTGTGTTGGGTGCCAAGAGCAAGCTGTACTGTGGTATGAGGTGCCTAAGTGTCACGTTGTCCTTTCAAGGAGACTTACAGCTGCGATGCTTCCTCTGTGTTGTTTTTGTACAATGAAAACCGCTGCCATCTGTGACTACCTGTTTGGCATTGTGAGGTTTCCCCTGCTGCCTGATGTGTCTGAATTTTCCCCTAGTCCTCAGCCTGTATGTGACTGACACACAGCATCACAGAGACAGACTGAGGTCCTCTACCTGAACAGTTTCTCCACCTCCATCACGGGAGATGATGAATGGCACAGCACTGAACCCAGTGCTTTGTCCAGAGGGGCTCCCAAGAAATGCTTTCTCACTGCACATCCTTAATTCTGCTTTCTTTTTTTGGTGGTGGTACTGAGGTTTGAACTCAGGGTCTTGCACTTGCTAGGAAGGTGCTCTACTACTTCAGCCACACCTGTAGCCCTTGTGTTTTTGCCTGGGCTGGTCTGAACTTCAATCCTCCTACCTCTACCTCCAGTGTACCTGGGATCACAGGTGTATACCACCATATTTAGCCTATTTGTTGCGATGGAGTCTCACTAACTTCTTGCCCTGGGTGGCCTTGAACCTTCACCTTCTAGATACCTGCCTACTGAGTACCTGGATTATGGGCATATGCTACCGTACCTGGCTAAATGCTTACTTCTTTTGGGGAGGGTGTTTGTACTGGGGATGCTAGCAAACAGTCTACACTGAGCTACATCCGTAGCCCCTCCTTAATTCTGAGATACATTTTTGCACAGGTGTAATGATTCCAAATTGGAGTATATCTTTCAATCCATATATACATTTTATAGCATTTTCTCAAAAAGCTTTTGCTATTATAATTGATAATATTATAGTCAAGAGACAAGTTGATAATGAGCTGCTTTACTTGCATGTTTCTTTATAAATTAAACTTTTCCCATTTAGTTGGTTGAGTTGTAAGTCAATAGCAGACTTTTAGTATCTAGAATTATACTTTCCTTCCATTCACATAGTATCCACAGACATGAATTGTGAAATCCCCTATTTGATACCTGAGTCTGCTCTGACTGTGAGCCAGGGCAGTCATTATTCACTAACCAACAGATAGCACCGATATCCAGGAACCTAAATTTCATTAGTGATTTAGGAATAATTATAGGGCACTCTCACTGTCCTGTCTCATCATAGTGCAAAAACATCTGTTTGTCTGCATTCCGCATACTAAAATGCTTCTGTCTGTCTCGTTATTTTTTCTTGTGTTGAAGGCCTGGTGCTGCTTGTGGGGGAACTTTCAGAAGTGGGGCCTAGTGGGAGGAAGTGAGGCTGTTGGGGGGGGTGTGCCCTCACAGGGGACATTGGGACCCCAGCTCCTGCCTCTTTGTCTTAGCTTCTTAGCTTCCGTGAGGTGAGCACCTTTGTTCCATCAGGTGCCCCCACTGTGATGTTCTTTCTGCCTTGCTTGCCATAGGTTCGAAAGCAACCAGGCCAACTGACCATGGTTGAAACCTCGGAAACCATGAGCCAGATAAATATTTACTCCTTATAAGTTGTTCTGTCAGGTATTTTGTCAGTGATGGATGAAAACTACATTGTATCTGTGTCTGTTTTCTGTTGCTGTAATACAGGACCCATAAGTGGAAAATTTATAAAAATGGAAGTTTATTCAGTTCCTGGTTCTGGAGGCTGGGAAGCCTGGAAAGGCATGGTGCTTTGAACTGTTTGGATTATGGTGAAGGTCTTGTGGTGCTTCCTGGCAGGGCAGAGGCAAGCCTCCATGTGCAGGAGAGACAAAAAAAAAAAAAAAAATCCATTCTTGGAATAACTGATTTGGTCCTGTGAGAGCAAGGGTTTACTGACTCCCTTGAAAACTAACCCAGTTTCATGAGGAAGGCCTAATCCCTCTTAATGACCTGGCTAGTACCTGTGACTAGCAATTGCCTTCTTAAAAATTTGCCTAATTCTTAATGTTCTTTTTGCTGTCTTTTTCTCCAGTGTTTTCCAACACTCTTGTCCTGTGTCCCTCGGTGTGGAGAGCGGATTATGAGAAGCCTATGAAAACTGGACATAAGCAAGCGAGAGGCAGCTCAACAGCTTTTCCTAAGATGTTTATCTGTAGGCCAAGATTGGCACAGCCCAGGCCACAGAAGAGGAAAATGCAGAACAGCTGTTTCTCCTAAGTTGTTTATGTTCAGAGAAGCAGGAACGCAGGTTTCTCCTGTTACAATGTCACGCCCCTCCCCGAGAACCACTGCTCCACCCTGTTTACCACTGGGTATAAAACAACTCACTGAAGGAGGACACAGGGCTTTTGCTTTTTAGCTTTTTGATGGGGAAGGCTTTGGCTTTAGATTTTCTGGCTTTTGGGCTTTTGGCTTTTTGGTGTTGGAGCCTTTTGGAAGGGAAAAGAATTGCTGAAGGGAAAAGATTGCTGAAGGGGGAAAAAGAATTGCTGAAGGAGAATTACTAAAGGGGAATTGCTAGCAAATCTGAGGGCCGAGACTTTAAGAAAGCTAAAGACAGAACGTGGGACAGTGCAAGTCTGAGCACCAAGGCTTAAAACTAAAGAGAACATGGGACAGTGCAAATCTGGAGGCAAAAACTTTAAGAGAGATTATGCTAAAGAAAAGCTAAGAGAAAACATGGGACAGAGTGAGTCTAAGGAAAGAGGTTTTAAAGAACAGTGAAGCAAGGTTTTAAAGAAGACTTTAGAAGCAAGGTTTTAAAGAACTATAAAGGAGTAAGGCCTTAAAGAATAAAGATAGAGAAAAGAAGCAGAGTAAATGAAGAGAATAATAGAGAAAAGAAGCAGTGAGTGTTGTGCGTCTCCACCCAAGTGCCCAACACACCTGATCCCACTTTCTGTCTGTCTATCACGTGTCCTTTCTGCATCTTCCATTGCTGCCCAGTTAGCCCCAGTTAAGTTCAGTAATAACAAGGGAGCAAGAGAAAGCTCGCTCCAACTCAGTATTTTCTTTCTTTTTTTTTTAATATTTTCTCCATTTATTTAGAATGTTACAGGAGCCTTCACTTCAATTTTTTTTTTCATTTTTCTTTTATTATTCATATGTGCATACAAGGCTTGGTTCATTTCTCCTCCCTGCCCCCACCCCCTCCCTTACCACCCACTCCCCCCCCCACCCTCCTCAATACCCAGCAGAAACTATTTTGCCCTTATTTCTAATTTTGTTGTAGAGAGAGTGTAAGCAATAACAGGAAGGAACAAGGTTTTTTGCTGGTTGAGATAAGGATAGCTATACAGGGCATTGACTCACATTGATTTCCTGTGCGTGGGTGTTACCTTCGAGGTTAATTCTTTTTGATCTAACCTTTTCTCTAGTACCTGTTCCCCTTTTCCTATTGGCCTCAGTTGCTTTAAGGTATCTGCTTTAGTTTCTCTGCATTAAGGGCAACAAATGCTAGCTAGTTTTTTAGGTGTCTTACCTATCCTCACCCCTTCCTTGTGTGCTCTCGCTTTTATCATGTGCTCATAGTCCAATCCCCTTGTTGTGTTTGCCCTTGATCTAATGTCCACATATGAGGGAGAACATACAGTTTTTGGTCTTTTGGGCCAGGCTAACCTCACTCAGAATGATGTTCTCCAATTCCATCCATTTACCAGCGAATGATAACATTTCGTTCTTCTTCATGGCTGCATAAAATTCCATTGTGTATAGATACCACATTTTCTTAATCCATTCGTCAGTGCTGGGACATCTTGGCTGTTTCCATAACTTGGCTATTGTGAATAGTGCCGCAATAAACATGGATGTGCAGGTGCCTCTGGAGTAACAGTCTTTTGGGTATATCCCCAAGAGTGGTATTGCTGGATCAAATGGTAGATCGATGTCCAGCTTTTTAAGTAGCCTCCAAATTTTTTTCCAGAGCCAACTCAGTATTTTCAAAGTGCTCAATCTCATTGACAAAAATATTTTAAGAGAAGGGAAAAATCTGAAAATTGATTAACTTCCCTTCCAGCTGTATCTGTGCGGAGTGTTTTATAGTCATTTCGTAGTGATTATATAAATTAAAAATATTTGCTTACTATTTCAGAAGCAGATTTCCATGCTCTACTCAATTTTTACCTCTTAAATGTGCACAATTATTCTGTGGTATAGGTGGTTTGTGGTTAGTTACATAACCCATCATTTCTTTGGGAGTATTTAGAATAGTTATTTGACTCAACTTTTTCATCTTTTGATTTTTTTCTACTTGCCAGTGGGTGGGATTACCTAGTGAAAGAATGGGATTCTTTGTGCAAGCTCCAACATTTGAATATTTTATGAAAGGTTGGGCTCATCTTTCCTCAAACCAAGTGGGGTCTTCCTAGCCTGAAGCAAAAAGAAACTATCAAGGCTAAATGTCCCCAAACCATCTGTCAGGTGCAAGCTTTCTCCCTCTGGGGATCCTGGATACAAAAAAAGATATGCCTTCTCTGATTTGGGGTTCAAGTCCTGAATCTGGATCACTTTTGGATTTGTTTTGTCTTTTTCAGAGGATCCCAGACCCCAGCCACCTGCCCTTGGTGGCTCCATGGAAGACCTACCCTCTGTTCTTTGGCACTGCCATTTTTTCGTTTGAAGGCATTGGAATGGTAAGAGTGGTGCTGTGGTTTGGGCCTGAGTGTTCCCTGGCATCCTTGGTGTCCCTGTCGTCTGTTTTAATGCTGAGGAATGCTGTCAGAAATGATCTTCTGAGACTTACTGGCCAAATAGTGAGTGATGCTTCCAGATTCTGTGGAAGATTCTAGCTTCAACTTTTGAAGACAAATTATATGTAATTATAAATGTTTATATCCAAAACCCCTCGTGTCTTACCTCCTGTGCACACAGTAAGCAGTATTATATGTGGCGATCAGTAATCTGGAGCCTAGAGTTAGACTGAATTAGGGCAAGTCCTGGCTCTGCCAAAGAGTAGCCTGTGTGACCTCCTGCAAGGACTTAACCTCTATGAGCCTTCATTATTTGCTCCTGAAAAGGGAATTTAATGACTAGTAGTTGTTAGGATTAAATAGGGTATATGTAAAGTGCTTTGCACAGTCCCTGACATGTAGTAAATGTTCAATAAATTTTTATTTTTATTAATATTACTAAATTAACTATGGACTTAGTAAACCTATGACTAATTCCTCTGTCCTGGAACTTTGGTGTGGTGTATTTTCTATGTGTAAATGAGTAGCCTTCACTCTGGCTTAGCTTCCCACCCCCTTCCCCCCATCATTACTGTGTGTGATTTCACCAAATTCCTTTCCTAAAGAGAATCTGCCAATCAGCTGTACCTAATTTGATTTTCATTTGTATTTTTCATAATAAAAGTGAGGATCTTTCTCTGAGAGTTACTAGCTTTATTGGCCAAAGGCTTGAAAGTAAGAAGTCCTTTCTCCTTTTGTGGTATTTCTTTTTCTTCTATTTAATTTCCCTAACAGTTTATTTACTTTCAAGGTAACATAGAGCACAGTGTGGTGGTACATGCCTGTAATCCCAGGTTGAAGGAGGAGTGTTGGGAATTCCAGGCCAGACTGGGCTACATTGTGAGACCCTGTCTTGAAAGAAAAGATAAAAGAGCCTAGAAACCTGACATTTTTTTTTTTTTTTGTCGAAATAATGAGGATTGGCCCAGGTGGGGACAGTGGAATGTGTTGAGACTATAAAGTGGCAGGGGAGGCTTCGTGAGTGATCACTTTAAATCCCAATTGTCATGAGGTTTCAAACTTATCCCTGTGCTCTCTGTTGGGGATCCTCATTGCCCCTGAGAACTGTCCCACCTGGATGCAAAGACACAAAGGGTTAGAGGCCTGAGTGGGCCAATGATTTAGGGATGTGAATGCAGCCCCAAGAACTCAGGACTTGCAAGAAATGGCTGAGAAAGTTGGAAGGATGCTCACAGACACATGGACGTGGGGTCTTAGGAACATCGGACTAAGTTTTTATTGATTTCCCAGCCTTCCTAGCTGCACTGCACACGAGTTGTTCTTTTTGCTTGCTTTCCCCAGCCAAGGCTTGGGTACGGAGTCACCTGTTAACTTCATTATTTGATACTTTAAGATGTCTTTGTGTTTTCTGTGGTTAGAGTGTTAGAATGCTGCCATTTTGGCTCTTGTTCTGGATCTAAGTGTTGCTCAGTATGCCAGGTCAAGTGCCAGGCCACACTGTGCTTACTGCTGTTTGGTGAGGTCCTGGAGCTGGCAGTGGTTGCTGAGGATGGGTGGAAGTACAAGGCTATGGCGCCCTCAGCTGGGCCTCAGCAGTGGTGTCAGGGCAGCACAGACCTCCTGTGGCCATACAGGCAAAGGAGGAGAGTGAATGTAACCAAAGGTCAAACTGTGCTCTGCACTGCTTCTCTTTAGATGGCTCAGAGTCAGTTGTGGCAGGTTGTGAGCACATCACTGTCACTCCTGTGTCCTCCCATTCCTCAGTGAACTCACCATCATGAGGGGCCTTTGCATTTGCCTATGTGAAAGAATGCCGTGATATGACTGAGGAGGCAGCATGGCTTAGTGATGTGAAACTGGAGCCTGGAAACCAGGCTCAGTTAGGCACCTGGGACTTAAGATCCTCTGTTGAGTCAAGCTGTGTCCACACCGCAGGTCCTTTACCTCAGAGCTTCAACCCTTTACTGCTGGCACTGCCCCACTGAGGCAAGAAAGTCTGCTCTAGGAACCATATTTACAGCTTTCCCTGACCTGGGTTTCACATTTTTAGACAGGTTAGCTGGAGCTGCAGTCTCAAGTCAGGTGTCAGGTCTGCTGGTTGCCATGCATAACCCTCAAGGTGAAGGGCACTTCCAGCCTGTGGGGGTCCTGCTGCAGGATAGCTGCCCTGGGCCAGCTATCATCACCCTTACCTCTTACTCTCAGGACCCTTGGTTTGACAGTGGCCTCTGGAGTTCCTTCTACTCCTGAGAGTGAAGCTGCTGATGAAGTAACTTTGTTTAGTAAAGAAAATGCACCTTTGGGGTCTGGGAATAGTTACTTTTTTCTGGCAATGTTTTTGTTGGCTATTAATTTTTCTTTGTTTTGTGCTCTCTCCTCTCTCAATACTTTCTCTCATAGGTTCTGCCCCTTGAAAACAAAATGAAGGACCCCCGGAAGTTTCCAGTCATTCTGTATGTGGGGATGGCCATTGTCACTTCCCTATACATCAGCCTGGGGTGTCTGGGGTACCTGCAATTTGGAGCTAATATCCAAGGCAGCATCACCCTCAACTTGCCCAACTGCTGGTATGTGGGGAGCACGGAAACTCAGAAGCAGGGGCTGTTTTCAGAAGTGAATGGGTCAGAATCTGGGTTCTTCCTTTCAGTTGTCATCCCATCCTTGCTACCATCCTCACTGGCTGCCCTGAGCATCAGTATTTGTTTGGATAAGTGATTCCTCTGGAGGCTTATTCTGAATTCCTATGTGGATCAGTTGTCTGTTAAGGACCATATGTCATTCCAGATAGACGGCAAGAGAGGAGGGCAGGTCTGTATTTGGTTACTAGTGTCTGCAGTGCCTCTCCCTTGGCAGTCACAGGTGTTACATGGAGACGGGAGCATGTTGCTGTGGACCATGAATTGTGGGGTGTCTTCTTGTGTGCCTTTCATTGGTCGATGCACTGTAGGGAAACACTGAACCATATTGAAAGACTTAGATGTAAGCAGTAGTTCTGTTTTGAAAATTAAGACATTGTGGAGAACAGCTGTTTGTTGACACTGAGAAGCTTGTTAGTGTCCCAAGGAATAAAAATAACCTTTCGGTCCAACCTGGCCGATGCATCTGGGTGTGCTTTTAGGAGTTCCGATTGGTGAAACTTTGGAAGAGACAGATTGAGAAAATCAAGGGCAGTGCTTGTTCAGTAGCGTCAGCGTGTAGCACAAGACGCCCTAATCAGCAGGAATCTGAGGATCAAGTTCGTTACACAGCCAGCCAAGCGGTAGCCCTGAAAGGGCCCATTGTTTGCAGAAATTGCTTCTTTTTCTTTCCTTCTGGTGCCAGCTTTGAAATTTCTAAATGCTCTTTCCAAATGCTCAGTGTAACTGTGTCACCTTTCCCCAAAAGATGGAAAAGGTCAGGAGCAGCAGAAGCAGCCCGTATCATCTGATGCACTGATGAGCACCTGTCTTTCCTCTCCCGCCCCAAACCCAGTCACGCTCATCTGTCTGCCAGTGTTCAGGTATCACTTAATCTGACTGTCCCCGTGGGAGACTTGGCAGGTCTCCAGGGAGCTGGAGAGCTTCTTCAGTTATAGATCCAGCAGCAGGGTGGAGGGAGTCTTGCCTAGGGTCACCAGCTGAGTTTTCCAAACTTTATCATCTGTACGTGAGCAAGTGAGACTTTCTACTTGTCCACCCCAGGGTGATTTCCTGCTTATAGCTTAAGAACATTGTCTAGGAGTTGAGTTCAACCACAGAAAAGGTCAGTGCACATTTTACACGTGCCAAGTGACCACATTTAAATACATATTCATCAAGGGAGGCTTGAGGTCTCTTACTGCTTAGTGCCTGAGGGTCTTATTCACAGTGGAGATTTGCTGCCAGGCAGAGTGACCTTTCTCCTGAGCGATCAAGTGAGGCCCATAAGAACTTTGCTCTGCTGTGCACTGGGGTGATGAGTTGGTAGTATCCCATGGGGAGTTAGGGTCTCCCTAGGAAGCCACTTCTGAGGCCTTGGTGGGACAGTATGGGTAGTGGCTTCCTGTGGGGCTTGCATGGCCAACAGCTGATTCTAGAGACACTGAGTTGGATGGGAAGGATCTAAGTAGGCTTGTTATATTTTACTTGTATTTTTGATTACTTTAATTTTTGAAAGGAGGTATGTCCACATCTACAGATTCCAAATGTTCAAAACGTGCGCAAAGGGTCTTAGGCTACCACACCTGTCCCTAGAGCCCAATTTCAGAGGCAGCCACACTGCCAGTGTCTTGTGTTTCCTTTCTGGATGGTAATTGTATGTGACAGTGTGTGTGTGTGTGCGTGTGCACGCATGTGTGCATGCCTGTGTATGTGTATGGGGAGTCAATTTTCCCCTCATTTTTCTTTTTTAGATGAATTGTTGCCCTTGGTAAGTACCATATTACTTCATGCTTTTTTTTGCTCACTAGTATGTCACTGAGATAGTCCCTATCAGCACCTGGAGTTCTGTCTGCCTCATACATTTTAAGAACTGCCTGGGTACCATGATCTATTTAGCCAGTTCCCCACTGGTTAACATTTAAATTGTTTCAGTCTTTGCTTCTAGCAAGGCTGCAGTAAAATAGTTTGAATACACGTTTCTGTGCAAGTGTGTTTGTGAGATGAATTCCTAGACATGAAATTGCTGGGTGTTAAGGACTTGAGGGTTTGTGACCTTGATAAGTTTCTTCAGGGCACTATCTCCGACAGTGTTGAAATGTGCTGAGCAGGCATGTGATGGGGCCCTGCTTCTCTGCAGGTTGTATCAGTCGGTTAAGTTGCTCTACTCCATTGGCATCTTCTTCACCTACGCACTGCAGTTCTACGTCCCAGCTGAGATCATCATCCCCTTCTTCGTGTCCCGAGCACCTGAACACTGCGAGTTAGTGGTGGACCTGTTTGTGCGCACTGTGATGGTCTGCCTGACATGTGAGTAGAAGGCAAGATTAATTGCCACATTTGTTTTTTCCCAAAGGGCACCCAGTCCCCATGGTTCCCATGTGAGAAAGTATGTTGTGAAGCCACCTGTGCTAATAGGCAGAAATCTTGGCCCACAGCCACCACTTCAGAGGTAAGGCACATCCAGACGGTGGAATGAATTGGTTCTGTATGTGCTCTAAGGGTTCACAGGTATGGGGACAGCAGTGTATAAAATGCTGCGGCATGGTGGCATGTGCCTCTAATCCCAGCACTTCGGAGGCAGACAGGAGGATTGCGAGATCGAGGCCAGCTATATAGTAAGATCCTGTCTCAGAAAGACTGACTGACTAACTAGCTAACTAACTAACTAACTAAAATGCTGTTGAAATGGTCATAACTCAAAGTAAAGGCATACAGTTGCTGTCCCATATAAAAGAAGGTAAGTATCTAAAAGAGACCCACTTCGCTAGTCCGTAATAAGTATCTGTTACTTTCATAGAGGTAAGGGTTGGTTGTTTCAGAGGGTTTTCCATTTTGAGCTGGGACAGTACAATCCTAGACATTTTTTTCTTATCCATCTTTCAAAATGCATTTCTTAGACAGTGTCTGTTGATTAACTTGGGTTGTCATCTCTCTGTGATTTATTCTCCTTTCCCCAGTCCTAGGCCAAGGGATGTGATTTAAAAGACAATGAGGGCATCACTTTATTTTCTGTTAGCTGAAAACTTTTGTAACTTTTTTCCCATAGCTTCTGTGAATTAGTAGACTGAACAAATTGGCCCATAAAATCTTATTTACATTTCTAGGAGATTTGCAATCATTTTCCAAACTAAAATACTTGAAGCATAAGTTTAGTTAGTTAGTTTTTGGCTATTTGAGGCTTTTATTTGTTTACTTATTTTTTTATTTTTTGGTGTTACTGGGATTTGAACTCAGGGCCTCACGCTTGCTAGGCAGGTGCTTTACTACTTGAACCATTCCGCCAACTGTGTTTACTTATTTTTATGTTTTATTCTTTTGGGACAAGAACTTCTTTGCTTCTTATTGTATTGAGACTTTCCTGAAAATTTCCTTAAATTACTCAGTTTGAAACTTTGTTTTTGGAATAAAGATAGGTCGATATAATGATTAGTTACTTATTTGAGATAGGGTCTTGTTATGTTGCCCTAGGCTGACCTTGAACCCAGCCTGGGCTACATAGTTAATTAAACTTGTGATCCTCCTGCCTCAGCCTCCTGAGTTCTGGGGTTATAGGCATGTGCCACCACTCGTAGCTTATACAGTGACTTTTTAATTGAACCAGAGCTGGATATTTTAGAGATGAATGATGTGAATGTTGTCTAGCATTTGTGTGTAATCTGGGGAGTCAGAAATGCCCTATTGGCTGTTAGCAAGAGAAGAGCACGCAAGAAGCCCTCCATTCTTTTCATCCATATAAGAAACATGAGGACTGGACTAATGCCTGGTCCACACTGAACCTCTGCAGGCCACCTGCAGTTCTCTTCATTTTACTTACAGTAGGTGGAAGCTCAGCCTCCTGAATCTCCATGTGGAAGGAACTCGCTAAAGCTAAGGAGGCGACCTTGACCTTCTGGTTTCATCTTGCTAGGTCTCCTCAAGATTTATTTCTTGCAGGGTGGTGCTGGGTAGGAGCTGGGCAGCCCTCCAGAGCTCATGGCAACCCAGCTCTGGCTGCTACCTATGGCTCTTCTTTGGCAGAGTGCAGGCCCTGTCCTAGACCTGTGTGTGGAAATAGCCCTTGGGGCAGGTAATTCAAGGCCCAAGCAATTGCAAAGGAAGGAATGCAATGTAGTTTGCTTTTCCCACAGATTACCTTGACATGTGCTGGTGAGCCAGGCTGCCTGCCCGGTAGACTGCCCTTTACCAGCAGCTCTGATGCTTCCATTCATATGTATGTGTTTCCCCCGAGGATAGATTAGTTCTAAGTGTTGAGACAAATTCCATGTGTACAGTGGCTTATGATGTCAATTCTGAGTGCTCCGTTCTTTAGTCTGTAGAGCATTGGAAGAAAGGATTGGGATAAACCAGTCACTGGTGGCTCACTTCTGTAATCCTAGCTACTTGGGAGATTGAAATTGGGAGGATCGCAGTTTGAAGCCAGCCTGGGCAAATAATTCACCAGATCACTATCTCCAAAATAACTACTGCAAAATGAATTGTAGCTGTGGTTCAAGCAGTAGAGCACCTGCTCTATTTAAACCCTGTTTAAATCCCAGTCTCACCAAAAAAAAAAAAAAAAAGAAAGGATGGAGGTAGTTCAAATAATTTACCTTTTTCCAAAGTGGCTCTTCTAGAAAAAGTAGATCTGTCTATGTAAAATTTGCTACAATTGACTTAGCAGATTCTTCCCCTCCTGTCGAGCTGGGTGGGACACTGGGTCGATCCCCCACACCAGCTCTTTCTTTGCAAGCCTGGCTTAGTTTCTCTGAAGCATCCTTTCTGCCCCCACTCCCCTCTGGAGGCAGCAGTCCTTGATTCTTGGACTCTTGGTTTCTTGCTTCACTTTTCCTGGCTTGCTCTGTGGACCTCACCTCCCTTCTCCTGGATGACGCTCAGAGAGCACCAGCTGCTCTTGATCTTCAGGGGTGTGTGACTGCTCTTCTCTTCTCCTGTGATCTGTAGTAATGTAGCATCGCACTGTCATTCTAGTAAAGAAGGCAGCCCTTCATCTATAAGAGCTCTTTGGCATCTCCTACCTTCCCCGGAGACTTTGAAGTCCTTGTGGGAATCAGTGCAGGCCTTTCACGGTATTGCCCTCTTAAATGTTTTTGTGTGAGTTCCTTTTGTTCTTGCTTCTCTGCTCTTTCAGATGCCATGCGCAAGGTTGATTGGTATACCACTTCAGATCTTTGATGTAACTGATTATTTTCAGTTACATCCATGCATTTTAGTGGTAGCTTGTTTTCATGGCTATCTCCAGTGTCTTCCTGTCTTCTCCCCCAGCTTTTCTTCCCCTTTCTCACCCTCCATCTTCAAGAGAAATGGGGGATTTGGTCCATCCTCACTTTTATTCTCATTTGGAGTTCAACTTTGTCTCCACAGTCGCCTATCCTCCTGAAGGTTACTGTGGCTGATACCTAGTTTTTATGCTTAATTTTGGACTGTTGGGGAGAGGGTGAGGGGAAAACAAGCAGTTCAGGGACTGGTGCTCATTTCTTTACCACTTCATACAGGGTACTATTTTCTTTTTTTTTTCCATTTTTTAATTAATTATTTATTTTTTTGTTATTCATATGTGCATACAATGCTTTGGTCATTTCTCCCCCTTGGCCCCCCTCCCTTACCACCCACCCCTCCCCCTCCTTCTCCCTCACCCCCTCGATACCCGGCAGAAACTATTTTGCCCTTATCTCTAATTTTGTTGAAGAGAGAGTATAAGCAATAATAGGAAGGAACAAGGGTTTTTGCTGGTTGAGATAAGGATAGCTATACAGGGAGTTGACTCGCATTGATTTCCTGTGCATGTGTGTTACCTTCTAGGTTAATTCTTCTTGATCTAATCTTTTCTCTAGTTCCTGGTCCCCTTCTCCTATTGGCCTCAGTTGCTTTTAAGGTATCTGTTGTAGTTTCTCTGCGTTGAGGGCAACAAATGCTAGCTAGTTTTTTAGGTGTCTTACCTATCCTCACCCCTCCCTTGTGTGCTCTCGCTTTTATCATGTGCTCATAGTCCAATCCCCTTGTTGTGTTTACCCTTGATCTAATGTCCACATATGAGGGAGAACATACGATTTTTGGTCTTTTGGGCCAGGCTAACCTCACTCAGAATGATGTTCTCCAATTCCATCCATTTACCAGCGAATGATAACATTTCGTTCTTCTTCATGGCTGCATAAAATTCCATTTGTATAGATACAGGGTACTGTTTTCTTCAAGTGCATGAGTTTGGAAATGCAGACTTAGCAGGTGACCTTGTATGAAAGGAGAGCTCTGTGTGTGTGCACATGACTTATGTGGAGGTGGAGTGGTTAACCCACCTGGGGGTGTCTGCAAGCATGGGATAAGTCCTTTCTTCCCTCTCCTAAAGGCACTGACCCATCCTCAGTGATTGGTGCTAATTCTCTGTGGCATTCGCCATGTGGTACATTGTACTTCATTTAGGTATGGGAAATTCAGAAATCTACTGGTAAAGATGTAATAGCTCCTGTGTTGTTACACCTTAATGAATCATAAGGCCTGTTCAGACCAGACCACAGTTGTAGCAGTCCAAGCTGTCACACCTTCCAGAGCAGGCAGCATCTAGGTCCAAGCAGAGTGGCTTCTTGTATCTCTTGGCCTTTGACCCTTAGTCTTGCCTCACTAGTGAGCTGTGCAGCTGTGGGCCCTCCTTGGAGTCCTCACAAGGCCTCAGATTCTCCACTGTAAGATTCAAAGGTGTCTGTTCTTGGAGGTTTTTCTCAACTCAAAATTCTGAGTCAATGTGGCTATTTGGGTCTTGATTTTAAACTTCTACAAAAAGTTTTAAAAGTTTCCTTTAAAAAGGAAAGTTAATGTAAAACATTGGGGGATACAAGTTCTCCATGTGCCCAGGTTTAACAAAGGAATGTCTACTTCGCATCTTACTTTCCTTGTCTTATCCTCATGGGCAAAATACTTGTAGTCAGTGTATAGACATACCTTTGTTTTTGCATTTTATTTAATATTATCTCAATATATATCTCATACTAAATATTATATTTAGTATATTATATCATTAATATTTCATGACTGTATGATATTCTATCATATTGGTGGACTGTATTTAAGCTGTTGTCTTATATTAGATATGTGGGTTGTTCTCCTTGTTTTTGGTGTTTTTTCTGTCTGTACCTTCACCAAATGAAGATCTGTTTGTCCTAGAACACTGCTGAATTTTTGTTTATTTATTTACTTACTTATGATAATGAAGATTGGACTTAGGGCTTGTACATGCCAGCCAAGCACTGCCACTCGAGCCACATTCCCATACTGTTTGCTTTTAGTTTATTTTTCCAGATAGGGTCTCACTAACTTTGCTTTGGCCGACCTCAAACTCTGAATCTTCCTGCCTCTGTGTCCTAAGTAGTTGTGATTACAAGAGTGTATCACTACACCTGGTTTATTTTTGAGATAGGGTCTCACTAACTTTTGCTTGAGCTAACCTTGATCCTCCTCCTGAGTTAGACCACTGTTAATTTTGAAATGGGTTTCTAGATATTTAGAAGCAACATGGTAGGTTCATCAGTACTGATTGTGATCAAGAGTTCCCAACATAGGAGCTTGGAGTATTTCTGTAAGTGTGCGATTGTTCTTTTGAGTGCCTTGCTCTTCTTTTGCACACAGTTAGCTCTTTCTGATGTGGTCAAAGGCTGCAGAACCCCAGTGTGTTCCTTCTGACCTTGGCAGCTGCCTCATGGTTCGTGTTCTTTAAGGCTCTGAACCTCAGCTTCCCATATGGTCTGGTTTAGGCTGTTCTTACTTCCCCCTTTTTTGTGGTGTCACAGCCTCCCCTCACTGCTGCCAAAAGCTGTGTGACTGCAGTGGGGAACATGCTGTCTTCCTTGCTGTGTGGGGGAGGTTTCACTTTTGGGGGTGGGTGTGGGGAAGAGCGAGAGGTGGGTGTTCCCAGTTGACTGCTTCCTGAGATGTCTTCCTTCTCAGTTTCCTCTTTCCAGGGAGCTTTAGCTTTAGAATAAAGGCATTTCATGTCTCAAGTAGCTCATTGCTGTCCCTGGAATCAAAGTCCTCTGGCACAGTAGCAAAGCACTCATGCCTGCTGTTGAGCCCTGGGGCTATTGATGGCGATGTGGTTTGGGCATCTGTCCTCCTTTTCCTCTTCTCTCACCATGTTTGTGGGGTTCACTTCCTGTAGCTCTGCCCCACCAAATGTCAGGCTCTTTTAGAGTTCAGGCATGGAATCTAGTCTAGGTAGGAGAGGAAGAAGGGCTTCTTTTTGCAGTCCTGTGGTCTTGGCTTTAAGAGAAATGTTTGCCCCTTGAATGTACCTCAATTAAGAACACACATGCTTGTCTTGCATATGCATTGTAGTAAAAACAAAAACAAGTTTTCAGGTTGGTTGTTAAACTTGAAGAAGTGAAAGATCTCTGTTCATCCTGGGAAATGACTGTGGCCCCACAAGCTTCTGTTTGGTCCCTCTGACCTCTTAACACAGAGTGAGTCTCTCTGTTGCATCATGGGTTAGTGTGAGCTGGGAGGGGTAGCTGTGTGACTTGACATCTGCCCGGCTCCTTTCCTGTGACAGGGAAGGCTTCCCTTTCCTAGAGGTGCTCAAGTGGCTGGCCCATGAGCAATAACTTACAGTCTTTCATTGGCACAAAACCAGGTAGGCTAAGAGTTACTTCTTTGACCCAGCCATGTGTTCCAGGCAAAATGCCATTGCTCTGCTGTGCCACTCTGGAGCCATGCACAGTGCTGCCCAGCTGCCAGTGAGCTGAGGGAAAGGACCCAGGACATTATCCTAGGTGACCAACACTCTTCTGTGCAGTGTCTTAAAATTTCAGGGTTGGCTGAGACTTCAGGGGTCATCCCCAATTACTAGTCACCTTACTTTATAGGTCAGCGAGCAGGCTCTGAATGGTGAGCTGCTTTGCCCTGGGCCACACAGCTTGTTTTAGAGCAGGGACTGGTAGTGAGGTTAGGGAGCTATAAGCATTTGTTATGTGCTTGTTACGGCTGTTAGTTCCTTACATGAATGATCTCATCTCTATGTAGACTGAGAAGAATCTAGAAGTGAGCTGTCTAGTGAGAGGCTGGGCTTTCTGAGTCTGGAGCCAGTGCTCTTTACCTTATCGTAACATTCCTGTAGTCCCTCTTGGACTGCCTTGGTGCCATTTCCACCCACTGGAACATGTGGAACAATTGCCATGAGCTTGGTGTCAGGCAAGAGATGACCCAACATCAGAGAAGGCAAGTGTCTCAGTCCAGGTCACCCAGCAGATCAACTCCTGATGAGCATTAGATCACCCACGGTGAGAACCTTTTTGTCATCAGCCTACAATTCTTAAATTCAGTTTTCCTCTAAATTCAACCCTCAAGGTTTGGGTGAATCATCAACTCTTCTTATGTAGAAAGAGCCAAGGGCTGAAACAGACCATTTCCTTTGCAGGACAAGTTAAAAACCTGCACCCTGCACAGCTCCAAAGGCCTGAGATTATGTAGAGGATAATGGGAGTTGCTATCATAGCTTATTAATAGAAGAAAGAAAAGATGAAAGATCACCCTAGGGGCTAGCCAGGCAGAGATAGATCTGAGGCTTCATGTCCTTGCGTTCCCTTTGTTCTCAGGCTTTGAAATCCTTGTCTGATTCCCTTTGGCAGAGCAGAAAGCAGCCAGGGCTGACTGTGTACCGTATTCTCTGACAGATGCTTGCAGTGGCCTAAGGAAGTTAGCTGTTTCTCTTCCCCCTCCTATTTTTCACAGAAGGATCTTTCTGCTGGTCCTCCAGACACTCTGCCATCCTTCTGTGGAATCCTGTGCTTTCTGACTCCTCAAGTCTGACTCCTCTGAGGTCATTGTAAAGGTCCTCATTTAGTCCTGGCTCTGTCACTCAACCATTGGCCTCTCTGGGCCTCTGTTTCCATGGGGAGGTAACTACATGGTGGAGTCACACACCTGTGAAACTGAGGCACATTCACCTGGATGAGAGGGTGCTTAGCAGTGCTGCCCATCAGATGTCAGTGACATCCTGTAGTGATGGAAATGTTCTGTCATCTGTTCGTCTGGCACAAGTGGCTGTTGAGACTTTGGAATATAGCTAGTATGAATGAGGAATTTATTTGATTTTAATTGATTTGGAGTTAAATAGCCACCCATAGCTGGTGGCTACTGCATTGGACAGCATAGCTTTTTGGGTAAGTGTGAGGTAGGGACATGAGTCTACCCTTCTCTGGTAAGTCTTGGTGGCCACATGTTTCATCTTGCTGTCAGGAGTGGTGTTCCAGTTTAAAACGCAGTGTTGCACTTCAAATCTGGCCTCTAAATACCATCCAGTCCTCTGTCTGGTGCTCAGCCAAAGAGGCAGCAGTGGAATCAGACACTGGAGGCAACACTGGTGCCTGGTGCTTAGAAGTTCTGGTGGTGTCACCATGGCACCATCTTTAGTGGGACCTGGTGCTTTACAAAAGCAAGTTAGAGCCACAACCTGGTAGAGAATGAAATTCTGGAATCACTGAGGTGATGTGTAAGCTCTGGATTGCTGTCTCCACACCAAGGTCCCCAGAGGTAGCCCAGTGGTAGAAAGATAATCACCACTAGCTGGTGGTGCCCTTTTCACGACCACAGCATACATGCTAGGGATGGTAGCACTATATGTGTTATGTCCCTTATGTGTCGCCAGCCCCATCGTGACATCTCTACACATAGGAGCAGCTAGTACTCCCATTTAGCCAACAAGAAAATGGGAGCATAGAAAGGAGCCACAAGTTCCCAAAGTCACTCAGCTCATGAGCAGCACAGGATCTGAATGCAAAAGCCAAATCCAGAGCCTATGATCGCCAATTAGCCTATGACTTACTGGCATCTGCTCACCTGGTGGGAAGGTCACTTAGATGGGGACAGTGGGCTGTGTGGGCACCAGACTGAGAGTGAAGTCTTCTCTTTGCTACAGATAGCACTGTCTGACAGTCATGATGGTGATTGGTATGGCTGTGGAAGCTGACAGTGTTTCCTCATTCAGCTTGCCTTTCTTTGTCAGTTCCACCTTCCTTACTACCATGGCTGAGTTTCAGATTGGATGCCACAGGTTGTCCAGGCATAGGGACAGGACATTGTGTGGGGCTTTGCCAAAGGTCAGTCTGCAGACAAAACTGCCTTTTTTTTTTGCCTGTATGAAAATGATCTGTGCAATGGGTTTCTCATGGTATATCCCCAGAAGAGGAAGTGATGGAAGTGCTCCCATTTAGATCTCAACAGAGGACTGATGTTTGTGTTGGAGGTACTGTTGGTAAGGAAATGAGCAGACTCGGGGACAGTCTGCCTCCGTTCCACTCCATGCCCTTCCTCCTTTGATAGAGACCAGCTTACCCTGGAAGGTAGTTTGGTTCCTTTCTTTAGAAAGATGGAAGTCAAGCCAGGCATGGTAGTATGAATCTGTAACCCCAGCACTCAGGAGACAGAGGCAGAGGCCAGAGGATTGCAAGTTCTAGGCCAACCTAGGCTACATGCTGAAATACTGTCTCAAAAAAAAAGAAGGAGAAGGAGGTGGGAAAGAAGGAAGGGAGGCAGGGAGGGAGGGAGGATTGGAGCTAGGAGACCCTAGACTCTGAACATCTTCTGCTGCTCAGAGATGGGGCTGAATATCCGGTGTCTAAGTTTTCTGAGAGCTCTTCATTCCATAAGATGGACAGAAGCTGAATTTGTTGACCAGTGCGATCTTTTCTAGCCCTGGGCAGTCTTGAACAGCCATGTCCTCTCTCTCCCTTCAGGCATCCTGGCCATCCTCATCCCCCGCCTGGACCTGGTCATCTCCCTGGTGGGCTCCGTGAGCAGCAGCGCCCTGGCCCTCATCATCCCGCCTCTGCTGGAGATCAGCACCTACTGCTCAGAGGGCCTGAGCCCCCTCACCATCGCCAAGGACGCCCTCATCAGCATCCTGGGCTTCGTGGGCTTCGTGGTAGGGACCTACCAAGCCCTCTATGAACTGGTCCAGCCAAGCAGTGGTCCCATCTCCATCAATTCCACCAGTGCCTTTGTATAGGGATCTGGGTACATTCACTGCATCTGCCCAGCCCCGACTTAGTGTGTCCCCTGGTCCCTGTCCCCAAAGCCCCATATATGGTCTAGCCTCTGGAGAAAGGCAGGGTCGCTGTCGGGGTACTCCTCCACCTGATACCTGGGTACCCTGGCCAGGTGAGACTGAGTCAGGGGTGGGGGTGGGTAGCAGACATTTGGGAGGAACCACTTGTGACAGTGCTATCACCACTCATTTGTACTTATTTTAACCCTCATTGTGTCCCTCCCTTAGCAACTGTCCCCCTCCTCTGACCCGCCTCACCCAAATCATTCTTGTTGCACAATTCACTTTATTTAAAAATTTAGTGTCCCACACCGCATGTTTTGTCCTTTCCTGGGCCAGGCATAGGTTAAATAAGTGGAAATTTCCCTCTTTATAAAGCCAGGCCTCTCATCTCTCTCTCAAATATTGTACCTCAATAGTCTACTTATTCAAGTCTCAGGGGGTATTGGGACCTACCTAGAGGTTTACAACCAGCTTCCAAAGCTGGATGTTTTAATCTGGACTCTCTCTGGCTTCCTGTGATCCCTGGGCCACACCTTTGAGTTCCTCTCAGTGGGTCACAATACTGTGTTCTTAATTGTTTTAGCTCTGAAAAGATATCAAGTGCTGCCTAAGTTGAAATATTTGTATTTTATTTAAGATTAGATTTTTGTTTTTAGATCTGGGGTTATGATAAATTATTTCTTCCCCAGCAACTTTTGTTTAGCTTTTTCTGGGGAAAAACCCAAAAAACAAACAAACAAAAAAATGCATTCCAGGAGACGCCTGTGTCAGTCCTCGGAGCATAGCTGAGTGCTGCAGGTTTTAAGCAGGACTGTGTAAATGAGGACCTCCACAGGGAGGCCCAGGCCTTATCTGCGATTGGCTGCATTTCATACTCAGCACATACTGAAGGATTTGGGAGATACTTGTGTAGGTACTAGACCAAGAGCCAGGAGGCCAGGGCACAGGTTTCTGTCAATGGAGGCTTCTGTGGTGGTCACTTTGTGTGTCTCCCACTTTTCAGCCTCAGCAGCTGGCCAGGAAAAGGGAAGGCCACATTCACTTGCTATCATGCCAGAAAGACACCACTGTGTTGCCTTCAGAAGCTGAGGTCAGTGGGCAGAGTCTGGCATTGAGTTTGTAGGATTCACCACAGCTGATCTTACACTACACATGCTTGGTTGTTTACAGTTGGAAGAGGACAGGGCAGAAGCAGTGTCCCACTGCAAGCTGCTTCCAAGCCCTGGACTTCAAAGAAACCACTGAACCCTAACTGTGCCCATGTCTTTCCCCCAGCCCACCTCCCTGAATGTCACACACAGCCTCAGGGCTGGCAGGTCAGAATGGGCCTTCAGGTGAGGGAGCAGACGTCAGAGGAGGTAGGGACAATATGTTGCCTCTCTAAGCTGCCATTTTTTCTTCTTGGTGTGAAGAGGATTTCTAAAGGGCATTCATTAACTGCCCATCTCTTCAACTGTGTACGTGTGTGTGCATGTATGCGTGTGTGGGTGACAGGGGATTTCATATCTCCTCCACTCTTGTCACCAGGCTCTCACTTATCTAGAGATATGGTTTGCCTTGAAAGTTAGTGAAGGAAGAACAACAAACATTTATCAGGGTTTTGCTTTGTGTTTTACGAAGCAGTGAGGGCCATGGCCTACCCTTGCAGCCCGCCTTTTTTCTCTTCTGTTCCAGAGCCAGCCAAGGGACTTCCAGGTGAAGGAATGGGAAAAGTGGACTTGAGTGCAATAGTTCCTAGCTAACAGTTTGTAAACTTAGGAAGATGGTCCCATTCTGACTTGCTGTCCCTTAGAACAGTGACACTTCCCCCACCCCTTCTGTTCTTTCGTGGTCTCTAACAGGTGCTTATGTGACCAGGGTTCCAGCTGGGATTAGCAGAGACCTTGCCCTCTGAATTCCTGGATTTAGAAGTGACCAAAGCAGGCTCAGAAACTGGCATGCCTGTTTATAGACCCAGGCTCTAGCAACCCAGCTCTGAGCCTGGCTATTGTCTGAAAGCTGTCCTGAGAGTTGCTTTAGTGATAAGGTACATACCAATGGAAGGGGCCATCCCTGTGTCCTGCTCACAGTCTCCTTGGTGGTGGTCACTGTGTGCTTGGAGCTGCTGAGCCTTCCTGTCCAGGTGACTTCTAGGGCCTGGATGGAAGTACTGAGGTCCTCCGGCCCCAGCTCTCAGCAGAATACAAGTTGGTGCTTCAAGGCCCCTGGCCCTGAGAAGGTGTACAGGGAGCCAACTCAAGCCTTAGAGTTTCTTAAAGCTACTTTGGCATGACCTATGCTGTTTGACTTCTTTCTTGTGCTCCTATGGCATTGATAGCCTGACTGCATGACTCTTAGAAGACTCAGGTAAAGCTACTGACTTGCCAGCTCGCAGGCACAGAGGAGAGAGGAAGCCAGAAGAAAATGCTGCAAGTGGCTGCTGGGCCAACTGAGTCCCTTCTACTGCCCACAGGGCTTCTCCTGTCAGAGCCCCGGTGTCTTCCCTGGCTGGCTGGGAGTCTGCTTCCCAGCCTCTCACTGTGGTCCGACTCGGGGTGCTGACATTTAGACATCTGCTTGTGGAGTAGCAGGTCAGATTGGAGTGACCATGTGGCATGATTTAGCTTTGACCCTCCCAGTCCTGTCTCATGTCTCCAGCCAAACTCACCGGCTGATGCTCACCGCTCAGTCTGTCCCCACACAAGGCAGAAGGTGCAGTGTTATCAGTAGTCTTAAGGTTGGTCCAAACATTAGAAAAATAGTATTTCCCTTCCCAATTCTCAAAAATTTCCCTTCCTGCAGTCCCATCTGTGTTTGACACTACCTATTTGTTCACCTCATCTCAGAAATACGAAGACTCAGTTGTCTGTTTACAAGCTTTCTATTCCCTGCTCCCAGCAAGGGCTCTGTAGCTGGGGTTTTCTTCATAGCTGCTCACTTGTTTCAGACAGTACAAGGGGCAGGGCAGGATGTGGTGATTGGAAGGGCGGCTGAAAGTCTGCCTTAGAATTTAATTTTGCAGAATACATCAAAAATCTCCAAAACCATTAGGGGAAAAGAAAGTGATAAGGATTGTCTTTGAAATCATGGTCAATATTTCTAGGCCATTAGTCCTGCTGGGGAGAAGGCTGTTTGCTCTGACAGCGTCAGCCTGTTAGGTTTTTTCTTTTCCTGTGTGTTGCTGAGTCATTCTCTGGCCAGAAGACATATGTACATACGTGGTGCTGGCAGGAGGTGATTAGAGGGCAGAAGTGCCTAGTGTTAACTCTGTTCGTTGGTTTAAATCAAGGTGATGCTGGGAAAGCTATTTTCTTTTAGTGAAGAGAAAAATCAGGTGGCTGTCTTGTAAACCTTGTCAATGGATGTGTGAATTAGAGAACCACCGTGCAGCAAGTCTTGGTAACCAGACAGTACTGTTACGTTATGTGCCTACATCGCTGTGTATTTCCAGCATGTGCGTAGACATGTGGACCCTGTCAGGGCTTGTAGATCTATGTCGGGTTGTGCACATGCATTGTGTGTAAAACTTTTCCTTTTCAATAAATGAATTTTATTTTTATTTTTGAGTGGTTGCAGTCTGTGTCTTTGTTTTTACACTTTAAAAAACTCACTTAGATCCCTTTACTAGATTTTAGGTTAAAATATTTATCAGTTTTATTGTTGTTGTGACCAAATACCTGACAGAAACAACTTAAGGGAGGAAGGATTTATTTTGCTCATGGTTTCAGGGTGCCAGTCCATCGTGGCAGGAGTGGTGTGGCAGGTCAGAGTAGTTCACATCTTGGTGGCCAGGAAACAGAAAGGGAATTCTGCAAGGGGCCGGGGTAAGAAGTAGCCCCTGTGGACACACCCCAGTGACCCATGTCCTCCAACCAGGCTCCACCTCCTGCCTCTGACCACCTCCCAACAATGCCCTCATATTATGAATCCATCAGGGGATTAATCCATTTATTAGGTCATTGCCTTCATGATCTAATCTCTGCAAACACCCTCACAGACACCCCCGAAGGTGTGCTTTGCCAATCCCCCAAGCATTTCCCAATGCAACCAACTTGACAGTTAAGATTAACATATGCAATGTTTCTAGCTTATGCCAAGAGTTCATGAGGGAAGGAGAGATAGGATGAACCATGGAACCAGCCAGGAAATTGAGATGTGCCCCAGAAAGGGACCAGAATATTTTTTTCTTTTTCTGGTACGAAATCCTGCCTTCCTTAAATCTCTTCCTGATTCTCTTGAAATCCTGAGTAGGAATTTTTAGTGTTCTCTGTGTATAACAGATAAGCCCCATAATATGTTTGATAGTTAGTTTTATTTGTCAACTTGGTCATTCAATCAAACCTTAGGTATTGCTGTGAAGGTATTTTGTAAATATGGTTAGCATCTATAATCAGTTGACTTTAAGTAAAAATTATCCTTGATGATGTGGGTGGGCTTTATCCTATCTGTTGAAAGTTCTTAAACAGATTTCCCTGAGAAAAGAAATTCTGCCTCAAAAAAGAACGCAGCATCAGCTTGTGAGTTTCTAAGATGTCAGCCTGTCCTATGAATTTTACACTTGCCAGCCTCATAGGTAAGCCAGTCCCTTGAAACCTGTCTCTGTCTTTTTTTACACACCATACACACACACACACACAGTCAGAGTGTACTTAACACCCTGTTTCAAAGTCACCTGTTCTGTTCTTAGCCCGAACTGGGAGACACACAAGCCTTTTGGTTCCAGAACCTGAGCATTTCCCAAAGCCCGGCTGAGGGAGCCATGTCCTTAAGGATTGTTGTGACGTTTAGAGGGAATGTCATAACATTTCCATATTTCATAAACATGAAGGCTTTCTGAGAGTTTTTCCTGAAATACTCTCTGATGAAGGAAACGGAGGCTCAGGTGGTTCTGTCTGCTGTGTGACTGTCATCTGTTCATTATGATGTCTTGCTCACTTCCTTTGTGCAGAGCACTCAACACTCAAGATGGTCTACTTCTTGAAGTTTTTACTCCTGCTCACATTCACACCTAGTGGCTGTAATCCTTCCTTCCAGAAATCCCGGCTCCTCAAGGCACACCTGTTGTGTTGCTGAAGGCATCAACTCAAGTGACAGTAGACCGAAAACTTGGACCCCAAACCTGGGCTGTGTGGTAGGTAGGCTGACTCCCTTATATGCAGCCCACTGCCTGTGTGCTGAGAAGCTGTGCAGCTTTAATGGTGCACTTTATTAGGCTGGCTATTGGTCTCCTTCATCTTTAAAAAAAATCAGAGTATAATTTATATATAAAATTCTGTTTTTCAACTGTATAGCTGATGAGTTTTGACAAATGCATGCTATCATGTGATCATCATCTCAGTCAAGATATAGAATATTTTCTTTACCCCTATTACACCCTATGCAGTCCATACTCTCCCCATACCACTTAGCCCTTGGCAACCCCTGATTTTTTTTCATCCTGTTTTGCCTTTTCTAGAATGCCATATTTAGCCCTCTGTATTGGCCCATACATATGTAGCCCTTTGTGTCTGGCTTCTTTCACTTAGCATTATACTTTTTATATTCATCTGTGTTGCTACATGTGTTAATCTGTGTCTTTTTATTGCTAAGTAACATTTGATGATTTTTTGTTTATCCATTTACCAACTGATAGATGATTGAGTTACTTTCAGATTTTAACTATTATGAGTAAAACTGCTATGAATATTCATGAGCAGGTCTTTACAGAGCCATATATTTATTTCTCTTGTGTAATTGCCTAGAGAGGAACTAGGGGGCTGGATGGTAAGTTCATGACTTATGAACCTGGCAAATTGTTTTCCAGAACGGTTGTACCATTTTGGATTCCTCCCAGCAGTTATGAGAATTCCAGCTGCTCGAATTCCTCACCAATACTTAGTATTATAGTTTTAAAAATTTTAGCCATTCTAATAGGTGATTTTAATTTGCATTTCCCCAGTAACTGATATTCTGCATTTTTTTCATGGGTTTCTTGGCCCTTGGTCTATCTTCTTTAACAAAGTATTGGTTTAAATATTTTGCTTCTTTTAAAACATAGTTATTTTCTTTTAACTTAAGCCTTTTATTTTGAAATAATTATATATCCATAAGAAGATGCAAAGAAATGTACAAAGAGGTCCAGTGTTTCCTTCCTCCTGTCTCCCCCAGTGTTAACATCTTGCATAACTATCCACATGAGCAAACCAGGAAATCGACATGTGTACACTCCATAGAATGACAGAGTTCACTAAGCATTTGCACATCTGTGTGTAAATGTGTATGTGTGAGTGTGTGTGTGTGTGTGAATGTGTGTGTCTAGTTCTATGTTGCTTTGTTGCAGTACAGCGTCCCATTCACTCCCACCTCCAGAATGAGGATGGTAACTACCACCAGCACAAGATCCTCTTCACGCTGCTACTTTGCAGACACTCACTGTCTTCACTCCTCCACATCCCTAACTCCTGGCAACCACTAATCCATTCTTCATCTCTGTAATTGTGGCTATGTACATTGAATTATTGTGTTTGGACATTGGCTTTTTTTTTTTTTGGCAGTACTGGAGTTTGAACTCAGGGCTTCCCACTTGCAAGGCAGGTGCTTCCCACTTGAGCCATGCCTCCAGCCCATGTACACCGGCTTTTGAGTTTGGCTTTTTCCATTCAGTATACTTCCCTTAACATTCATCCAAGTTGTTGTATATAGTACCGGTTACTATACCAGTAATCCCTGTTCTCTACATCCTTGTCAGCATTTGGTTTTGTCATTATTTTAGCCGTTTACTAGATCCTATATATTTTATATTAGATTTATACTTTTAGTTTTCTTTGGAACAATTGCAAATGTAATGGAGGGGTGCGGATCTGGGGTTTGAAGACTTGCTAGACAGATGCTCTAACACTAAAGCCATGTAAAAAAAAAAAAAAAAACAAAACCCCATAACGTGTTTTTTTAATTTCAGCTTCTGAATGTTCGTTAGTAGTATATAGAAATGCAGTTGAGTTTTGTATGCTGATCTTGTATCCTGTGACCTTTCTGAACTCAAATCTGTGAACTTTTCATTAAATTTCTTGAGATGTATAGGCAACCACCTACCAGCAAGTCCCTAGGCCGGGTAAGGATTGCACTCTGCCTCTGGCCTGCTTTGCTCACCTGCCTGCCACTGCCCACCTTCTCAAAAGCCTTCACTTACTTATTCCTTACTTTGCTGGCCCTACTTCCTATGCTCAGCCTGAAGCTCAACTTTAAGAACCAGCTCCAATGGCTATTCCTCTCTGGAACCTTCCCTGACTGGTTTAGTCAGAATTTATGACTCCCTCCTCAGTAATCTGTATCACTATTCTGGTTAGCCTCATACCTGCCTGTGTTAGACAGATGTGGTGACATCAGCCCTCCATTATCTGCAGGTTCCACATCTGCAGATTCAACCAACTGCAGATAGAAAATACTCAAAAACTGCATATGCATGAACACGTGCAGACTTTTCTCTTTGTCATTCCCTAAACCAAGCAGTAGAGCGACTACTTACCAGAATTTACATTATGTTAGGCGTTATAAAGTATCCAGAAGGATGTATAAAGGCTATCTGCAAACTCCACACCACTTTACATAAGGAAGTACCCATGGATTTTGGTATCCTCGGCAGGTGCTGGAGCCAATCCCCTGTGGATACCGAGGGACCTGGTATTTCCCTAGACCCTAGGCTGCTCAAGGGCAGCCTGGTTGGTTGATTAGTTACTAAAATCTGTATTGTCTTCTTCAGTAGCAAATGGTACCCTGACCTGGCAAGGAGTTGACATCATTATGTTTATTTTGAGCTTTGTATCAATCTAACCAAGCATTTTCCTTGGTTAGACTTTGAAGACTTACTGAGGAATCTTGAGAAAATCCCAAAGACTATCCTCTCCCAGTCTTATCCCTGGGGAAGCTCCTGCTCTTCACTTGGGGCGATAGCCTGGGCTGCACTTGGCTGGCATCCTTGCAGGGTGGGGTCTCACTAGTTTATCATGTCATACAGAAAGAATGGTTGTCTGCTTTGCACAAAATTGATGATGGGTCCTAAGCAAGTCACTCTACCTTAGAATTTTACCTGTGGTAGCTTTTTTAGAATCTCCATAATCTTAAGTCCAATAGAGAGAGGCTTGGGCTGTACCCTTCTTCCATCTGAGATACACCTCAGGAGTTCTGGTTGTGGTGTTTACCTCTTCAAAACCCCATGTCTCCCTCCAGAGTGTCCCTCAGATTTCTACACAGCACATTTGCCTTTTCTAAAAAGGATTGATGAACATCCAGGGGATGGCAGCTGTACATGCCCTCCACACTGCTCCAGCACCTGAAGGAAGCAGTTTCGTGATTCTTCTGTTGCACAGTGCTTATGCCACTTGACCCGGTGAGTCCTGACCAGTCTTCCTGCTCCCGCGGAAACAGCTGTCCGCCTGCCTTCTGCAGCCATTCCTCACAAGATTTGCTGTGAGTCCTCGCCTTGCCCATCCCTTACAGGTCCTGTCCTCCAGCAATGTTCAAGGTTGCTGGGTTGCTCGTAACGTCGTCCCTGAGACTGGATGCAGGCTTATAGGAGAGGCCTGGAGTGGCGCCCCAAGACTGAGCAGGCTCCCACCTTCCCACATCTGGACACCCTGGTTCTATTCATGTTACCTGGAATTAGAGGGGCATTCCTAGCTGGTTCTGAACTCAGTCCTCTAAGTTACCTGTGCTGCTGTTCATCACTGTCCTTGGTGTCTTAAAATTTGTTTCATGATCCCACATATAAATCCTGGTCTTGTCACTCGTGAGCTTTGTCACACCGCTTACTTGTTATTAACATCATGCAAGCTACTTAATTTCTTTGTGCTTCAGTTCCCCCACCTGTAAATGGAGACGATAGTACCAACCTCACAGGGTTTTGTAAAGATTAAATAAGATAAGGCACAGGTTTTCACAACACCTGGCCTATTGCAGGTGGTAAGTGGTGGCTGTAGAGGCGGTGGCTGAGGGTGGTGAGTGTTGTTACATGAACTGTAAAATCTCTTGTCTGTTGTGTCAAACTCAGTATGTTTGAACCCAGTGGTCCAGTGGCTTGAGATGGGAGGATTTCCCTGAAAACCCTGGATCCTCCCCAAGCTCAGTAGGGCAGCCAAGCTCAGTAGGGCAGGTCTTGATCTCAGAGAGCCCTCTGGTGGCCAAACTGTGAAGATGCAGGCTCAGGAAGACTGGGAAGGCAGGTGGTGAGAGAGGCCTGAGAGAGCTTCAGGCTGGGCTGCTCTGTGCTTGGGTTTTATCGCTGAGGAGTGCTAGCTCTGAACCCTTCTCTGTGGACCTTGCGGTAAGAAATATCAGGAATGAGGAAGGTGACTGGTTCAGGGATGAATAGAGGTACTGGGCAGTTATTTTTTATCTGAAGTTAGGTATTTTTATATGTTACTCATATCCCTTGATTTATGGAAATTTAAGTTGAGTAAAATATTTTTATGAATCTAAATACATTTAAAGAAAAAAGTAGGTAACAGTACAAATGTTATTCTGTTGGGGCAAAAGTTATAAAAGTGGTAAACAAACAAATGTAGGCAAAAAAGGATTACATTACTCATGATTTCCTGCATACATTTATCTTATTTACCACCTGATATTATTTCTTTTCATGATGGCCACTGTTTATTCTGTGTGCTTCAGTAAGCTCTTCACTCTTGCAGCTGTTCCTCACAACAATATTAGTAGGTAGCTATTGCTATTTTTACTACTGTCTTTGTTTTACTGGAAAAAAATAAGAGGCCCAACTGTACTTTGACAAATGAGCAAAAGCAAAGGTGCAAAGAGAGTCTTTTCAACAAATGGGACCAGAAGAACTAGACATCCCTATGTAAAAGATGGGTCTAGACTTAGACCTTGCAAACATCACAAAAATTAGCTCAAACTGGACCTAAATGTAAGATGCAAAACTTCCTGCATGGCATAGGAGAGGCTTTAGATGTTTCTCTATGGGTATAGTGATAACTTTTATAGACAAAACACCGAAGTCACCCACCAGCCATGATGGAAGGAATTGATAAGCTAGACTTCATTAAAAGTTTCAGGATAGGGAATAACTCAAGTGATAGAGCATCTGTCTAGCAAGCTCAAGGCCCTGAGTACAAACCCTAGCAGCACTACCAAAAAAAAAAAAAAATTCGCTGTCAAGTGAATAAAAAAAAAAAGACACAGACTGAGAAAAAAACAGATCACAAATGATCTGTTGGATAAAGGATTGTTACCCAAAATGTACAACAGATATTCAAAACTCAACAATAAGAAAACAACCTGATTTTAAAAATGGGCCAGGGCTGGCAAAGTGGCTCAGGTGGTAGAAGGCCTGCCTAACAAGCATGGAAACCTTGAGTTCAACCCCCAGTACTGTCAAGAAAAGGGGGGAGCAACTATTTCAACAGTCACCTAACCAAAGAAAATACATACTTACGTATTTTCTGTATAGATATATGAGCCACATCTGTCATCAGGGAATACAAGTTGGGACAATAATGAGACACCACAACGCACCCTAGAGTGTAGCCAAAATCTAGAACACTATTACAAAATTCTGGTGAGGCTGTCGGGCAATAGGAACTTTCACTCACTGCTTGTAGAAATGCAAAATGGTACAATCACTTTGGCAGTTTCCTATAAAACTAACCGTGTTCTTAACACAAGATTCGGCATTGTACTCCATGGTATCTACCCAAAGAAGCTGGGTAAACGTGTCCACACAAAAACTTGTCCATTGGTATTAACAGCAGCTTTATTTGCAGCTGCTGAAACCTGGAAGCAGTGAAAATGTCCTTCAGCGGTGAGTGAGTAATGCACTGTGGTCATCCAGACAATGGGATATTATTCAGCTAAAAAGAAATGAGCCACTAAGTCGTGAAACACATGTGAGAAACTTAAATGCACATTACTGAGTGACAGAGACCAACTTGAAAAGGCTACAGATGGCAGGGTTCTCACTATATGACTTTCTGGAAAAGGCACAACTGTGGAGACAGTGATATCAGTAGTAGTCAGGGCCTAGGGAAGAGAGAATGAAAAGCAGAGAGTTCTGAGAGCAGCGAAACTATCTGTATGATTCTCGCATGGTGGATATGTCCTCATACATTTGTCCAGACCTGTATGATGTGCAACACCAGGAATAAACCCTACTGCAAACTATAGAAGATGCATCCATGCGGGTTGATGTAACAAGTGTACCACTCTGGTGAGGGATGTTGACAGATGCAGGGAGTTTGTAGGATATCCAATCATTCCATGAACCTAAGTCTAAAAAAACGAAAGACTGAATCATACCTGCTCAAGGCCACATTAATTAGTGTGCAACAGAGTCAGGCTTAGAATCAAGCCTGTCTAACCCCAAAACCACATACTGCTGGGGTGTCTCCCATAGATGCCTTCTCTGCCCAACTGGATTCAGGAATCCACAGCAGGGCTTTCTGTCTTGGGGTCAGCTGCGGAGTAGCAACCACTGGCTGCCTTTGGGCGCCAGGAGGACTGGCTTCCCGACAGTAAGTTGCCTCCCCACCCAGTGCACTGTTGTGTACAATGCTGGGGAACAGGAGTCCCAGTTCTTGGGCCCTGGGCAGGTGAACCTGCTGGTAATGGCCAGTTCCTCTGAGCCTCAGTTTTCTCAACCGCTGCAGACATTTGCATTGGAGTTGAAGACATTTTTCCCAAACAGTGTCCTGGGCCCCACCAGGGCTGTGACTTTGTGTGTCTGGGAAGAACTCAGGGTCTATGCTGGATTTAGGAATCACCACTTGATGATCTGTAAGATTTCTTCCAGCTCCCAAGTTCCATGAATCTGGTTTCCGAAGGGCCTATGTTCCCCTGACCCAACAAGAAACAGGCTAAGTGATGCCAAAAATAACAGTAGAAAAGATACTTTATTGTTAAAAAAAAAAAAAAAAAAAAAAAAAAGACTGACAAAACCACACAACCCACAATCACACGCACAGCCGCAAACCATTTGCACAAATTCACTCTCACCCACACAGCTCTCACAGTAGCCCTGTGGGTAAGCATCTCTGTGTCTCTTCCTTTTGACGTCTGTCTCCAGAAACAACACATATGAAAAGGCAGTGGACCGGAGAGGGACTGGCAGGGGTGGAGGGTTGAGGCCACTACTGGCCTCACTGACTTCCGGTCTCCACCACTCCCGGCTACATACATTCTACACATGTGTACACAATACTGTACATGGGTACCACATGTGTAGATGTGTGCCCACACTGACCCTCCATGCACAGGGCTGAGTCAGTGTAGGTAACACTTGATTGGCAGGCATCTGAGATGGAGGGGTAGGAACGGGTAGGAAAGGGCAGGGTGTCCAGCCTGGTCAGCTGCCTGCCTCTACCTGACCCTGGACAGGAGTTCTGAGTTCCTCGTGTCTAGAGAAGAAAAGTCCTTTTGGGAAAACTCGTCTAGACAGTAAGGTTGAAAAAGTGCCTAAGAATTTTTAAATGAACAGCTATTTCCTTCCTGCCTTTGCCCAAAAGTGCCTGGGAACTTGGGGTGAAGAACCCAGAGATCCATGAGGTCTGAATTCTTCAAAAGAGAAGGTTTAGGACTGCCCAAGATCGACAGGCCCTGGCTGGTAGAAAAGCATGTGATTTTAAGAGGTGGAGCACGTTCCTCTGAAGTTGGGCTACAGGAGCAGGACTTCCAGGAGACTGAGAGCCAAGTGATGCTCCTGGAGTCCTTGTTACCCCTGGCACCTAGCCCAGTGCCTGGCAGGGGCGGACGCTTGGCAAATACACAGTGAGTGTGCAAATGCACAGGCAGGTGCTCAGGTGGCTCTTGTACCTGCTACTCACCTCTCAGCCCCCCGGGAAGACACCATGTGGCCCTCCAGGGTCACGTGACCCTGGTTCTCGTCTCTGTAACCAATACAGTAGTTGCCTGTTGGGTACAAACCTGCCTGCCCCAAAATGGAGCTCCGTGCAGCTATAAGAATGCGGTCCAGTCAAGGTGACCCTGTAGTTCAGGCCTGTCTTCTGGGATGAAGAGGCTGTGGATCCAGGACTTAGCCTGCCTCTTACCCACCCCAGGAGACACATGTTTCTGATTTCCCAGGGTAACTGCTCAGTGCATCCCCTCTCTCCTGGGGCCCTGGTGCTGTTTTTGAAGCTCTACCCTCAGCTTCCCTCCATCGTCAGGGACCAGCTAGGGACCGGAAGAGCACATTTCAAGGGATGGTGGTCTGGGCTGGGTATGGGGGCTCCCCTGCTCTCCCAGCTGCACTCAACTCACTCCCTATGACACAGGAAGATGGTGCCAAGGCCTGGGCCTCTCACCTGCCTTCCTCGGGAACAGAGAGCTAGAACATGACTTCCTCACAGCTCCCGTAATCACTTTCTACCATATCTGAGCCCTCATAGTTGGGGGGAGCCCGGGGCTGGCCCCGGCCTGCAGGAGGCCCACCTGCCACCTCACAGTCAGCATACGAGGGCCCAGCCCTGCTGAGGCGCATACTCACTCCCTTGTAGCCCCCCTCTGCCAGGCAGGGCCCACCCCCTCCCTGCCGGAACTGCGAGTGATAGTAGCTGATGGCTGTGTACTCATTGAGACAGGGAGCGAGCAGGTGCTCCCGGGGGCTGGGGGGCCGTGGGGGTATCAGATCTTCCAGGTTCTGATTGCTGTAACGGGGTGGGAGGGGTGCCCGCTTGTTTTCCAGCTCCAGGGGGAAGGGGAAGCCCCCATAGAGGCCACTGGGCTCTGGCATCATGGCTGAGGCTGCACTGTGGTGAGGTGAGGGTGGCAGAGGACCCTGGGTCACTTCAGAACGCGGGTATTCCCAGTGTTCCTTCCTGGAGTACGTAGGGGGCCAGACTGTGGCTCGGCCTGGGTACACTGAAAGGAAACAGCATGACAGAGTGAGTTTCCCTGGTGAAGATTCCAGAAAGCCCTACAGCTACTATATATAACTTAGATGTGTTGGAGAGGGCCCAGGGAGCTGGCCTGTCTATGCGTATTATCTCTGGCATCCTATGTGGACATATAGAATCCAGTGGGACCAAGTTCAAGGCCAGAGGTTAACCCAAAGCCATCTTGCCAATCTCTGCTGCTGACCTGCAATTCTGTGAAAGAGGGAGGACAATGCAGAGCTCCGTGTGGCCCTCCCCCACCGCTGGACACAGCAACTCCCAAGACTCAACCAAGAACTTAATCTTAAAATTGATGGAAACAGACATAGTGTGGGCTTAGAGACGTTATGGTGTCTGTCATGGGGAGTGATGACATGTGACTTGGAAGAGGAGATCAGGAGTTCTTGGTCTTACACTGTCTCTGCCACTGAGAAGTTGGGTAAGTTAGAACAAGTCACTTCATCTTTATGGGCCCTAGTGATAAATACTGAAAACAAACAAACAAACAAACAAACAAAAAAACACTTGTAACCCCTGGGGAATATACCAGCTAAATATAAAGTGCTTTACAAATTCACCTCCTTTTGAACCAAACACAAGAGGGGGGTTAGTTCTCTCCTCTAGGTCAGCCAAGTCTGACTCAGTGGTACTGCACCCCCAGATTGGGCAACCAGAAACTTAGACCACTGCTTCTCTTTCCCATCCCAGAAAAACACAAATGTGCAGACATCCCCCTCTCACCCCTGGCATCCTACGCAATTCCATGCAGGGTCTACAAGTTTTCTGTATCGTGTTTTTCTATCAGTCCTACAGAGTGACTTGGAATTTAGAGGAGTAGGTCATGATGACACACAGTGAGCCACAGACTCTGGGTAGAGAGACCCACCATCTTCTCCAGCCCTAAGTGTACTGCAACCTTGAATATGTCCCCTCATGGCCCACACCCAGGGCTTAGATTGGATGGTGGCTATAAATACTTGTTCCTAAATGGTGTATTTAGGTCTCCCACCCCATTCCATTGTCCCAGAGGCTCAGGGTCTCTGGCTGTACTGACCCATCTCCTCGCCTGACCATGTTCTCTTAATGATGCCCTCATGGTCGGGTTGGGAGTGGACCGCAGCTGGTGGGAGCCTGGGAGGCACACTGCAGACCACTGGCCGTTGCTTAGAGCTGGGTCCAAAAGTGACAAGCTCACTCGGAACTGAGGTCTTGCTAGGCTCTACTTGGTTCAAGTTGTTGCAGGAGCTGGTGCTCAGGGGGTCAAGTTCAATGGCAGGCATGGCTTGAGTGTCAACACCAACACTCCTGGCCAGGAGGTCTGGGTCTTCCATGGCCACAGGCTTGTGAGACTTGCAGCGGCGGCAGTAGAGCAGAAGCCCAACGGTGGATACAAGGACGAACAGTATGACCACAAAGATAATCAGTAACTCCTGCTGTCCCCAGTCCCCTCTCTTGATCTCAGGAGTGACTAGGCAGTGTCCTTCTGAGCAGCCTCTTGCCTTCATTTCACATCTACAAAGACACGGAAGTATCAGGGAACCCAGTCATTGTATTGTCCTTTCCATGTCCCTTCTTATTAAGGTCTATGGGATAGAGGCCTTGCCCTCAAACCTACCTACTGTGTTCCACCAGAAGGGGGAGGGCTATCAAACACATCAACATCAGAACTTTGTGTCCTCCCCCAGTAAAGTGTGGATCTCAGCAGCACCTTCATTTGTGACCCTAAGGATCTGGGCATGTCTACTATTTTCCACCAATGAGACCTAGGCAGTGGCTATTCTCTCCACCAATGAGGTCAGATCCTGCTGCAGTGGAGGTATTGGGACATCCAGGTGTCCTCTAGCAAGGATGCCAGGGTCCCAGACACAAGTCAACAGTTCCCCAGTAATGGCAACCAGGCATCAATGCTACCAGGAGGTCACAGGAAGCCAACATGGTCCTGCACAGATTAGCTACCTTACACAGGATGGCTTGCTCAGAAAAAGCTCTAGAACCCATGTGACCTCTCAGGATCATCTTCAGCATGGCCAGTTTTATGCACTTTTGAGGAATACCGGAGATTTCCCCCACCCCATCTGAATCCAAAACACCACCAATGATTTGCTTTTGGGGATTAAATATTGTCTTCTCCAAACACCACTTCACAAAGCGTTATGAAGTGTCGTCCCAACACATCTGATGAGTAGCATTTCCTGCCGTAAAGCAGGGTAGGGAATGGGGTAGGAATAATGACGGTTGAGAAGAAGGGCTCAGATCATCTTGGGTAAGCCCTTTCCCTCTCTGGGCCTCAGTTTCCTCACTATAAAATAGTGGAATGACTACATGATTGGCTTTCCTACACAGGTGAATCACAAGGGGATTCCTTGGGAGTGTGGCAAAAAGATCCCAGGTGCATTCTTGGAAATTCAGATTCAGTCAGTCTAGGAGGGATCCAGAAGTCTGTATTTTTCCCAAGTCTCTCACATGATTGACTAGATCATGGCCAAAATCTATAGAATTCTAGGATGCTTCTCTTTCTCTTCCAACCCCACCACGCAGCACAGTGGAGGCAGTGGGGTCTGAGATACAGCAGTACCTGTAGTGAGTGGAATTGTCCCAGTGCAGAGCTCCCGTTTATTTTCAGACTTCAGCAAAGATCAGAACTTCTGGAGGAGCTTCTGAGAAGTGTGCCTTCCTGGACCCCACCCAGGAAGGTTCCGAATAGGGCTTGGGAAATCTGTCTCTTTAACAAGCACTTCCTTCCCCAGCCACTCAAAGTGCTTGGAGGGAGAAGCCTTGGCAAATGGAAAAGTCCTACAGCTCACATCTCTGGAGAACTTGGGACTCCCACTGGCCTCTCTAGAGGTCCAAGTGCAAAGGTCACTTGCTAATAGTGTCAGACCTAGGTTGAGAAGCCCATGCCAGGTGGTCTCTCCTGGGCTTACCTGTCACCAGTGTAGGGATGAGGGCAGTTACAGGAAACTCCTTCAGGGGAGGAGACACAAGTCCCCCCTTCCAGGCAAGGTACAGAAGTGCAGTTCTCCCTTCCGTGCTCACAGTGCCTCCCAGAGAAGGATGGGGGACAACTGCAGATGTAGCCTGGGAGAAAGACGAAGTGAGAGAGTGACCGGCTGGCAGTAAGGGCAGACCTTGGCATGTTTCAGACCTGGGTGTCATATTCAAGAACCACTCATAGACTGAGTGCCTGCTCTGTGACAAACTCCAGGCTGGGCTCTGGTACCCTGCTAACAGAAGCACTTGGTCCCTGTCCTGCAGCCATTTCCATTCCAGGAGAGAAAACAGGCATTGGAAGAAGAGCGACGGATGTATTAGTGATGGCAGTTGGCACTTATGTAGAGCTAGTCGCTGTTCTAAGATGCTCCATGGATTGGCTCACTGGATCCACTCAAGAACCCTGAGCTTAGTTACTGTCACTGTCCTTATCAGGGGCAGGTACAAGGAATGAAAGTTGAGGAAAGGAGACATGAGACTGCATGACATTGGCCCAAGGTCACACAGCTAGTAAATGGCAAAAGTAGGATTCAAATATAGACAGTTCCTTATAATATCAGTATCTCAGTAATTGTAATGAGATTTGTTTTGTTGAAGGGAAATGGTGGGGGCAGACTACCTTAGTCTAGGAACCAGGGAAATACTTCAGTTGAGACCTGAAGGATCAGCAGAAATTAGTCAGGCAAGAAGACAGAGGGGCAGAGGAAGGTGCTTCAGGCCGAGGAGAAGGGCACATGCAAAGGCTTGGAGGAGAGGGTGCAGCATGTTCATAAAACCTAGACCATACCAGGCTACCCAGGGCAGAGCAGGGATAGTGTGAGCTACTGGCCTGGAGGTGAAAGGACTAGAGCATCAGGCTGCACACACCACATGAGGGATTTGGACTTTGCCCTAAAAGCAGTGGGGGGAAAGGGCACTGGCGGGTTCTCACAGGAGAGCCGCATGCTCAGTCCTGTACTTTGTAAAGCTCACTTGGCTCCTGTTGGAAGACAGAATGTGGGGGAGAAGCTTGGGAAGAATGGAGCCACCAGCAAGGAGGTCCAATGAGCAGTGACAGGGGCATGAGTCAGAATGATAGCCTGGGGTGATGCAAAGGGATGGATTTGTTGGAGATTTTACAGGTAAAAATGGCAAAATATTACCCAAGTAAAAATCAGAAGAGAGGATAGTGTGCCCTATTTAGTCCTGTACAAACTGTGTATATGAATTCCCCCCGTGTGAGTGTGTGTGTGTGTGTGTGTGTGTGTGTGTGTGTGAGTGTGTGTGTGTGTGCAGGCAGGTTTGGAAAGAGATGAGCATGACGGTGTCCACTGCAATGTTGATGGAGATAAGAATTTTTTTTCAGGGGGTGCTTATACTTGCTAGGCAGGTACTTTAATCATTTGAGCCACACCCTGGCACCTTTTATGCTACAGTTACTTTTCAGATAGGATCTCTTAGAGCCCAACAGTCTGCCAAGCTGTAAAATTGAGCTGTGTACAGCTGTCTTCCCCCTGCCACATAGAGCTGTGGTGAGGGAACTTGCTTTGTCAACTCAAATGAAACATGACTGCCTTTGAAGAGCCTCCTGGGATAAACATTGGGGTTCCTCCCCACCTTACCTGCTCCGGGGGCCTGTGAGCACCTTCCACCATTAAGGCATGGGTTCTGGCTGCAGTCATCACTGTGCTGGCAGCACTGGCCAAGAGCCTGTCTCTCCAGTAAGCCCACTGTTGTCTTGCTGTGTCCCAGCAGCTCCAGCCTCTCTCCATTGACCATGACAACATCAAGGCAGCCATTGAAACCCTGGGAGACATTGGAGGAAGAATGCAAGGGGACAAGACCACCCAGCAAGAGGTATCTGTCAGGCCTCAGACCCCGGCAGTTCTCTGGGACAGCAAGGGAGGTGTTTTCTGTGCTGTCAACCAACAGGTGAACAGAAGTGTCCGTCTCCTTCAGCAGGACAGAGTGCCACTCTTGGTCATTCACATGATGCTGGGAGGAAAGGTTTCCATAGAAACCATGCGGACAGCGGTATTCCAGCTGGGGCACTCCACTGACCAGCTGCAAAGAGAACCCAGACAGCCATCAGCAAAGTCAAGAGGTCCTTGTAACCCTGCTAACAGGCTTCCCATCCAATGAATGCTGTTTGTATTTTTCTGGGGTGAGCGTCTGATGGTTTGCATTTGTTGAACATAAAACCTTCTGTCTTGTTTGGCCCTTACCACATTCCATGGGATGGTCTGGGTGACATCTTCGTTTCACAGATGAGGAAACTGAGGCTCAAGAGGCCTTATGATCAGGACACTGTATTTCTGACTCTCCTTTATGGGCCTGTCTGGGGTTCACACTCTTGAGAACCTGAGCTTCAGGGACTCAAAACACCTTCCCCTCACTTCAGTTCCTTATTCTGCACTTCAGCAGCTCTCAATGTGAGACCTTTTCAGGTGAGTCACAAGGGAGACTGTTCACAATAATCCTAGGATGTTATTGACCTTGTTTTGCCCGTGTCTGCTCACAAGCATAGAGTGGACTTTTCCAGGTGAATACAGAAGTAGACGTGAGGAGTCAGCTATCATCTATTAAGCCAGATAGAAATGAGTTTTGCAAGAATGTAGAACAATGTCACTCCCCCCTTTTAAATTTTGGAAAATGTAATTATTTTTCTTAAAAATACGATATTTATGTTTACAGGTAATGAGTTTCTTTTTATTTTTAAATGAGTTAACTATTTTATTTACATTTTTGTTTTGTTTTTGAGACATGATCTCCCTATGTACCCAGGATGGTCTCAGATTCATGATCCTTCTGCCTTTCCCTCTTGAGTGCTGGGATTATAGGCATCTACAACCATGCCTGACTTAGTAATAAGTATTTCAAAGTACTGAGAATGGTGACAATTATAACTCACATGAACAAAACTTCTCTAGGATCCTCAATACTTTTTTTAGAATGTAAAAAGTTCTGAAATTTAAAAGTCTGACAGCCACTGGTTTAGAACATTTTAACTCACTTCAGTCCTAAGAAGTAGGCATGCTTTTGCCCAAACAGTTTTCTGTTCAGTTTGGGCTAGGTAGTTTTCTTTGCGTAAGATTTGAAGTTCTAGCCCAGTGTTTCCTATAAGTTATCTATTTATATACTACCTCTCTGATTTGTCCTAGGTTGAATACTATCTATATCTGTATTTATTTAAAAGGAAACGAGATCATTATGGTAAATAGAAAACCCATATCCCTTTCCATCAAGGAAAGGAAAGACAAGAATAAATACAACTCCAACAGACATTGCAATTTAGTCATTCCTTTCACCCATCTGGGATTGCCACACCACATTGTCTCTCACCTCTGTAATGTCCTTGCAGCTTAAATTTCACAACCACTCCTTTCATATACTCTCAACTTCCTGTCTCTCTCTTACTTCGTAGAAGTCACTTGGCAAACCCACAGCTGTGGTAAAATCCAACTCTCCACTTGTTCTCTACAGACATGGAGCTGAACGTGGCTGGAGAAAAACATCCAGCTTTGCCTACGGCCTCCCTTTAACTCCATGATCATGAGCCTCAAGTGAGGCTGTCACCCAGTAATCAAGCCTTCCTAAGACCATTCACTCTCCCAGATGACAGGTCATGGCTTTTCTCCCCTCAGGCCCCTCCCCCCCATTCTCTGTCTCAGCTGATGACCTTACTTCCTGCTGAAGCTTCAGGTGGGCACTGGCAGGCACTCTGACCACATCTGTCCCCTTTGACTAAAACCCATCCCTCCAATGATGCATTAGACCCCACACACACTCCCTCAAAGACCAGGCTATCTTGACTTCTTTCTCTTTCCTACATCTTTGTTTTATTCATTATCTACTGTATCACCCCAATATGCATACCAGCATACTGTTAATTGTTCTACTCTTTAAAAAAATCAGTTGTCCTAACTTGGAATCAGTTTTCTTTTCATTTCCATTTGCAACAAAAATGTACTCACATCTGGAACTACACTGAAGTCACTGGGCTCAGGTGTTCAAAGGTCTCTCTCTATTGGCAAATCCAACAATATTATCACTCCTCAACTTACTTGGCTCTCAGTGGCATATTACCCAGCTCACCGTTGCTTCCTTCTTTTATTTCTTTATTTTTTGTGCTGGGAATGGAATCCCACGCACATACTGGGCAAGCGCTCTACCACCGAGCTACATCTCCAGCTCACTGCTTCTGTCTGATATGTGTTCTTCATTTGGCTTCCTGGACACAATACTCTTGGTTTTCCTTCATCATCCCTGGTTGCTCATTTTCAGTCTGCTTTGTTGGATCCTGCTTTCCACCCGGACCTCTTCATGTTGCTGTGTCTTGAGGATTTATCTTTGGTCCACTGTTTGATCTACACTCCTTAGTAATCTCATCCAGCCTCCTGGCTTTCAATAATAAATACAGGCTGAAGACTCCCAGGTCTCTATCTCCAGAACAGACCTCTCTCACAACACTAGACTGGTTTGTCCAGCTCCTCCTGGAGGTCTGACAGGCATCTCAGACTCACACTCCAAACTGAGTTCCCAATCTCCCCTCATGCCTACTCCATCCACATCCCTCCCTGGGTCTGTTGGCAGCAACTTCATCCTTACATTGGCTCAGGCCAAAATTTTACCCCTCGTGTTTCTCCCCCACTCATTCAGTTCACTAAGAAAGGCTGTTGACTTTATCTTCAAGATCTTTCTGGAATCTGACATCTTCTTCCTAGTTCCAATAGCCTTCCCTGGTCTCCACAGCCATTCTCTTTCTACCCCAAATCATTGCCAGAGCCTCCTGGCTGGGTCTCTCTGCTTCTATCCTTGTTCTTCTAAAGTCTATTCTCAACCCAGAAGCCATGGTGACCCTTTTACAGTATGTCAGATCATGGCAATCTCTGCTCAAAACCTTTTGATACCATCCATTTGCTTAGAATGAAAGCCAGCATCCTTACAACGGCTTCCAGAACCTTCCTAGATATGCCCCATCCCAGTTCATCTCTGACCTCAACTCCTCCTACTGCTGCCCCTTGCTCACTTCACCAGAGCCATGTGGAAAGCTGGGCTGTTGCTTAAACATGCTAAGCATTCTTCTGTCAACGGCTTTTGTGTTGCTGTTCCCTCTAACTGTTCCCACGATGGCCTGGCTGAATCCCTTACTCCAGGCATTGCCTCAATAAAACCTTCCCTGATCAGCTTACCTAAAACTGCAACCACCCCCCACCCAACCCCTCTTAACGCTCCACCTTTGCCTACAGGACATTCAAATCAAGTGTATAACCTCCTTGTTTTTATGTTGTTGCCAGTCTCCCCCCTACAGAGTAAAAGCTCCAATAGGGAGTTTTGTCTCATTCACTGATGCGACCCATGCACCTACAACAGTGCCTGTCACCCGGTAGAGATGCCCAATTGACATGTGTTGAATGGATTAAAATCTAACTAGCTGCTGAAGTTAGCTTTCTCTTTGTCACAATGGGAGAATGGCACAAGTGACAGAAGTATTAAATCAGGCAGGCAAACTGAGACTTTGTAAGGGACATCATCAGAAACACTGAAGACTATTTAAAGGAAATTCATTTTTCCTCCATGTAACTCTTGTGACTTTATACCTAGTTTGCCATCTTAAGTGTTCCCAGTGGTAGTCAGTCTCCACTCCTTGGGAAATGTTAGCTTTTTACTCAATGACAGTTTTGCAATACCAGGGCTGGATAGACTTGCCCATCTCTTTCTGTGTTCTGGAGACTCTCTCTTACCTCACAGGGCAAGCAGCCCCACCCTTGGATGTTTAGACCATATTTCTCCAAGTAGAGTAGTGGTGTGATCCTGGATAAGGTAGTTCCATATTCAGGCCCAATTGTTACACCTAGCAATCCTGACAGCCATGCAGGGATTCCTTGTCAGGTATGAGCTTCTAGAACATCCTCATGCCACCCCCAGCTCCCCAGTTTGGGACACCCATATGAAGCCTCTCAGCCTGGCAGTGCCTTACCTTCAGGGAAATGGATGCTGTGTCATTAATGACCAAGAGAATGGCCTGTGGCTGCAGTGTTTTCAGGTAGAAATGGATGCGCCATTTCTGAGCCTCTGGGGGCCTATACCTCATGTAGCTTTGACCGCTGAACCTGGTGGCAGTACCTACAAAAGCAATCAGAGGTGTCACCACCACTCAAGTGCCACAGAGCTCTTGGACTGACTTCGTCTCATTCAATCCTTGGGTGGCAACCAGGGTCACTGATCACATTTTCCACCTGATAAAACTAGGCTGAGATAGGGTAGAGGAGTCCCTTTTCCAAGGCTGCCCAGCTAGACAGGGGCCTTTACCTGGCACACCTTCTTCTGGCCAAGGACCCACCCTTAGGTCCCAGCCTAAACAAAGAGCATAAAGTCAAGTCAGGAATGGAATCAATTAAGTGTGAATCAAAAACTTTATACTACAATTTCCATGTATTATTATTTTGGGCAGTACTGGGGCTTGAACTCCAGGCCTCGCACTTGCTAGATAGGTGCTCTATCACCTGAGCCAGTCCAGTAGCCCTTTTCTGTGATGGGTTTTTTTGAGATAGGATCTTGAGAACTATTTGCCTGGGTTGGCTTCAAACCAAGATCTCCTGAGTAGCTAGGATTACAGGCATGAGCCACTGGCTGCCCAGCTTCATGGTATTTTTGGAATCACCTGAGGTAGGAGGAGGTGGGGTTGGAGAGTATTTTGCAGGTATGTGGAATTTCAGAACCACAAGATTTTGCCTCCTTATACGAGCAGGATTGAAATCATTTGAGGGACTTCCTAAGTGGAATGACACTGAGAGGTCAAGAGCAAAGAGAGTTAGTGATAGATCGTGTGGCCCAAATCTCAGTAAAGTCCTCCTTAGCCACTCCTGATGCATGGCTGCAGAGTAAGGATCTGAGAGTGCCCCCAAGCCAGAGTTCCTCCAATTTGTTTGCCCTCAGGACACTCTTCCATGGTCATCCTTGGAAAGAGCATTCTGAAGAACTCCCTTGGGGAAATGCTGTGCTAGATCAAGCACTGCCCTCCCCAGATTTTTAGAAACGCACCCCCCCCACATGAGAGAGTTCAGCCATTACATTGCGAATCACTGACAGCGCAGCAGCTGTCAGTGGAAAGGATGAATTGTACAGGCTCCAGACACCTGGGGAGGAAGAACCGTTGAAGAGAAAGGATAAAGGCCAAAAGGAGAAAAAGGAAGAACCAGATAGCTGGAGGCACAAGGTCCAAAGACTCCATCACACCCAAAGTGTAAAACACTCTGACACTGGCACTGGGCATCGCCAGATGCGATCCTGAGATGATCCAAGAATTTCCAACCCTGGCCAAATACCAAGATTGGCAGTTACAGAATCCCAGGCTTTTCCCTCTGAAAGTCTGATGCAGACATTCTGGGTGGCATTTGAAATCTATATTTTAAAAATCATCCATGATGGTGTAGTGACTAGAAAGGTGCCCGAGGGAGGCTTCTGAATTGGTGGTCATATTCTGATTCCTGATTTGGCTGCTGGTTACTCACAAAACTCTCCCCAAGGGATTCTAGTGAGCAGCAAGCCTATCTAGGTTTCTCAGATTAACCTGGCTTCAAATTAAATGTCAATTGCAGAACTTTCCCAAGACAGTCTCAATTTAAAAACTTCAGTACAACACCCCAAAACAGGCATCTCTGAACACACACTCCCCCAGGCAATTTTGCACAATGTCGGGTTTTAGAACTTTTGCTGTCTGGTGTCAAGATGTCAAGAGAGATCTTTCAGCCACCACAGCTTTCGCTACAGCAGGTCTCAGAGAGGCCATAGAGGAGAGCTCCTTTCCCACTAAGTGTGGCCCACCCAGTCTAACTCCCTGGAGAAAGTCCACAAATCTGAGAATCTCCCTGGTGCCAGCTGAGTGAACCCATAAAGGGTACACCAGGCAGGTAGGGGGCAATAGTGATCTAAAGGTGATGTCACCTTTGCCAATGCTGACCTGCTCCATGGCATGGGTCTTATCGCCAGGGGTGCTGAGTGGATCTGTTAGAAAACTGTCCTTCTGGAGAGTTTAGGGAAGAGTTTAGGCTGAGATGTGAATACTAGGACTTCACTCCAGTGAAGCTGCCTCCAGGCAGCTCAGTTTCAGGCCAAGCAATACATAACCCAACCTCAGTTTCAACTATAGATGGGGCTAATGACCTGACTTAGGGTAGGTGACATGCATACAGGGCCTAGCTGGCTCCTTATAGCACCAACTGCTGCCATGTGAGTGACAGTCACCACTGGTCCTGGGCTTTTTTTGGCCAGTCATGGATTAGGTGGTTACATATCTATTATGTAATTTGCTCCCCAAACCAACTCCAGGAGGCAGATGTCATTACTTTTTCTATTTTATAGTTGGGTAACTGAAGCTCAAAGGATTTGGACAACCCACCCAGAGCGAGTGATGATGGATGCCAGTTTCTGGAGACTGTAGAAAGTTCTAGAAGGCCCCTCAAAGACCGGAGCACGCCCATACCAGCCACGTTCTCTGTGGGCTGCAGACTGGACGGGTGGTTGCTGGCTTGCTGGTAATGACGGAGTGAGAGTTTAAACCTATGCTAAGTCTAAATCTCGAGCTTATACCCAGCAGGCTGTGGTACTAACAGTAGTGGCACTGGTTACTCATGCGTTCTGAGCACTTTCTCTGTGTCAGGCTCTTCTCAGAGGGCACCTGATCATATTATCAGGGTAATTCTCCTGTCACCTAGCTAGCAAGTGGTGGAGCTGGGATTTGAACAGTCTATCCTCTGAGTCATGATATTAACCTGCCTATTGTACTCCTACTGTTCTTTTCAAAACTCCAGAAAGTGGCCAGAAATTGGATGTTATTCCATGAGGCCACTCCCTGTGTTATGGTGGTCTGTGGCTCTTAGCCTGATTGAAACCTCCCTTGGACTGTCCCACAGAGCCTGGGTGGGATCCCCACACTTAGGTGGGCAGGCAGAGCCCCCCGTGTTGGTTGTTCCTCACCATTGCAGGAGCAGTTCCTCTCCAGGCGGTGCCGTGGTGTTAGGATGCTAAGCCTGGCCGTGCTGTACGTGGGCCCAACCTTGGGGTCCAGGTGCACGGTCTCTTGGCAGGCTTGGGGCTGGCACTTCGGCCCTTGGCAGGGCACCACAGGCATGGCTGACCTCATCTGAATTCCTACTGAGTGCTCCATATCCTTTGTTAACTGAGTGATGATGGACGCCAGCTCCTGGAGGCTGTAGAAGGTCCCAGAACGTCCCTCAAAGACCAGGAGCACGTCCACACCAGCCACGTCCTCGGCGGGCTGCAGACTGGCCAGGTGGATGTCGGCTCGCTTCATGTCCAGCTTGTTGCTGAGGAAGCGCTGCAGGTTCCGCCAGTGGTCGCTCACCAGCTCCTCTGGGGTGAGCTGGTGGAAGCACATCCACACAGCCTGCTGCAGAGCCTCCCGCCCCATGTGCCACACGTGGACATGGACCCCAGCAGTGGTGGCGAAAGTCCCATCGCTGACTGTGACGTTGAACGAGTAGCGGCCATGAGGCAGTCCCTGGGCAGCGACAATCTTGCCATCAGCTGCGCCCACGGAGAAGCGCCTGCCTAGGGTCTCCTCTCCTGCCAGACTGTAAGTCAGTGTGTCCTGAGGGTCTCGGTCTGTCGCGTGGATTTTACCCACCATGCCACCCTGGAACTGTTCCTCCCCGATGGTGATGAAGATCTCCAATGGGAGGGCAGAGGGTGGGTAACGGCTCTGCTCCGTGACGTGGACTCTGACCGGTGCTGAAGATGACAGGGGAGGGATACCACTGTCTGATGCCTGTGGGCAAAAGAGACACTGCTGTTACCCAGCAGAACTGCGGCACCTCTGCCCAACTGAGGTTGGTCCCCTGAGGAACCGTATTTCTGTGCCCCATGTCCACCTGAGGGCAGCCTCAGCGTATTGATAAACTTGAAAACAAAAAGTATGTCCAACTTCGGAAGCATAGGTTTTACAGATAATGGAAGGGCGTTATATGGCACCCCATCGGGTAAGCGCCTCAACCTCCCCATCTGACATACTTCTGAGCCTCTCCTAAATCCCTCCGGCCACTCGTCTGGGCCTCCTTTCCTCTCCAGATCCCCACCCCTTGCCCTTCCCCTCTCTTGTCCTCTCCCCTCTCTTGTCCTCTCCCTTCTCTTTCCCCCTTCCCTCTTTTGTCCCCCTCCCCTCTCTTTCCTAGCAAGCACAGGCTGTCTCTTAGCAATTCTATGACACATCATTCATGGCGCCCTGCCTGATCTGAGAAAATTCTTTTTGGGATTCCCTTTGCTATGCCATTGAAATGGGAGCGGGGATTTATTCTTTGGGTCAGTCAGCAAACACATTTTGAGGGCCTTCTATGCGTGCCTCTGTGATTGGGAGAATGGGAGAACAAACAGTCTACCAAACAGGCAAAAGAATGTCTCACTCAGGTAAAGTGCTGTGAAGGAAATAAAGGAGCAATGTGACAAGAGAGAGATCTGATTTAGGTCGGGTGGAAGGGAGGCATCTCTGAGGGCTGACATTTAGGCTGAGTCCAGGGGGATGGAAAGAGGTGACAGAGGAAGGGGACAGCAAGGGGTGGGGAAGAATGTGGCCTGCTCCACACAATAGAAAGGAGAAGTGAGGGTACAGGACAGGGGGCTGTGGTGAGCTGGAGGGAGAAGGGTGAGGGGGGAAGCACAGTCTGGATTTTATGTCAGAGGATCGAAAAGCCGTTGAAGGCTTTAAGCAAGGGGGCATGACCTCGTTAAGTGGGAAAATGAGCTGAAACCAGAAATGTGTTTTCCTTTCACGACTTCCTGCCTTGCAACTTTTTGCCTGACTTAGAAGGACAAAATGTTTCTTTTCCTCAGTGATATTATCACTTTCTCAGCTATCAACAAGGGGCTCCACCATTCCCTCTGGTAATACCTTGTTCAAGTCCACTCCAACACTGCACAAGAGAGTTGTAAAATGACACCTGCTACTGGAAATTAGGCCTAATGCTGGAGAGAGGTCAGTAGCAGCAATAATTAACACTGCTCCTGATTATAATGTATAGCTAACATTAACTGCAACGATAATCCATCCTATTACCAAGTATAAAATATAGATGACATTAACCGAGTATAAACCAAGTGCCAGTCACTTTTTAATGCTTTACATCTTTCTTATGACATAGGGACCACTAAGTCTCCCATTTTACAAAAAAGTATACAAAGCCTTGAGGAGGTCAAGTAACTTGCCCAAGGTCACATAACAGATGAAGCCAGAGCACAGGCCACAGTTTGTTTTTGTTTGCTGTCCTCTGTTGCCTCCTAGTGGATAGAAGTGGAAATTACAGGGTAAAGATATAGATGCTCATAGCTCTATCTGGACCTGGCCCTGAGCCTGAGTCTGGGAACACAGGGGTTAGGAAGCTGTTCTCTCTCTTTTCTTCCTAGGCAATCACATTCATGCATTTGCTTTAGGACTATCTCATTAGCCCACAGTTTTCCTTTGAGCTGCTGATTTCCATCCCCAAGTAATCATTGGACATTTCCCCTTACCTAATTTTACCCCAAACCTGTCCTGCCTCCCATGCTCCCCCGGTCTTTCCACAGTCATAGATCCAGTCTTTGCTGGAGCCAGCAATTTGAAAGTTTTCCTGATTCTTCTCTCTCTCTCTCTTTTGTATCCCCACATCCAATCCATCACCAACACCTGTCTATTTACATGCAAAATCTGTCCCAAATTTGTCTACTTTGTGCATCTCACCATCGTGTCAAGGTCCCAGCACCACTCTCTCCAGCGTGGATGACTTTTCACTGTCCTCCCTCATCCGCTGTCTATGGAGTTTCAGAGTGAGTCTCCTGAGACACATTCTCTGTTTGATATTCCCTTCCCTGTGCTTAGATTAGAAAGAATCCTGACATGCCACCAATACTTAGAATTAAGATGAATATATGATCTAGTTTGCCAAAGGCAGCTTGGATTTTTATGTGTTATGGACCAGTTATCATCACAACACTTAGTGTTTGTGTTCCCACCAAATTTATGTATTGAAATCTAATACATTACCAACATAATGGTAATTGGAGGTGGGCCCTTTGGGAAATAATAAGATCTTGAGGTTGAGTCCTCATGAAGAGGACTAAGTCCTTTATAAGAAGAGTCCAGACAATTTGTTTGATGTGTTTCTGCCATGAGCAGTTTGGAAGAGGTCCCTCGCCAGAAGCTGACCATGTTTGCTCTGATCTTGGACTTCTGGCATCCAGAATTGTAAGAAATAAATGTCTGTTTTTAAGCCACCTGGTCTATGGTATTCTGCGAGAGCAGCCAAAAGGACTGACCCAGTGCCTTTCTCTCTCCAATGGGTAAGACTGTGTAATGCAGTCCCATGCAATGAGGCCCCCACGATCTACCTGACCTCATTCCACCAGTGCTTCCCATTATCTAACTGCCACAACCACACCATCGGTCACTTCATACTCTTTCCCAACTTGAGACTTGCTCATCTGTTCTTCCTGCCTGGAACCCTGTCCTGCCCACTTTTCACTTAGGTGGCTCCTCAGGTCTCCCCTCAAACGTCAGCTGTGTGATAAATACACGTATCTCCTGAGCCTTGTGGATCTCCCATCACTCTATTTCTTTATCTTAATTTGTAGGATGTTATTTCTTATACGTTCATTGTCTATCTCCATGATTAGACTTGAAAGCCCACAGGGACAGGAACCATCCCCTTCTTGTCCTCTGCTGTATTCCTAGCATAGGTCCTGCATGTGGTAGGTGTTTAATAAATGCTTGTTGAGAGACTGAGCAGCTGAATGGATGGTTGGGCAAATGACTGCATCATCCCAGGCAGAAGTCCACAGAACAGCAGGATCCACTGGACTTGAGACTTCGGAGAGGGATATGGGGGAAGGAAGTGAGGGAGGAATGTTTGGCCACTATGTTGACTGCTTTCTCAGGTAATTCCCATACAGCCCATGACAGTGTCATGGCAATCCCACACACATGCATACGCTTGCTCCTTTGGCCCCACTTGGATTCTGTGAAGTAGTCTTGTCAGCACCTGCAGTCCCAAAAGCCCTTCTTGCCAAATCCAAGGAGTTAGAGCAAGAATGATGGGCTCTGCCCGGGCACAGTGCTGGGATTAAGTATTTGGGTGCTGGGGCCAGAGGCCTTGGGTTGGAAGTAACCCAACTCTACCACTTATTAACAGTGCTTTAAGCCAGACACTTTATCTCAGCGTGCCTCAGTTTCTCATCTGTAACATAGGTAGTCACTGTACCTGCCTTAAAGAGCGTGATGAGGATTTAATGCAACTGTGAAGCCCCAACCCAGGCCCCAACACACACTTTTTCTAGTGACACTTGCCAGCATGTGTACTGTCCCCACCACACCACCGCACCACCAGGGGCCCACACCCATCTCACCTCAATCTGAAGCTGGTACCATTGCTGGACCCTCCTGCTCAGGACTGCTTTGGTCACCAGCCACCCATCTGGAGTCACTCGGAAGACAGAGTTAGGGTTCCCCTTGGTGATTCGGAATGAGTAAGGGGGGCCATTCTCAGGAGAGTCGGGGTCACTCAGGATCAGCTGCAGGACTTTACTGCCAATTGGGGAGTTCTCCTGAGATGAGAGCGACAGGAAACCAAAGAGCACAATGAGTCCCCATCCCTCCTCTCTGGTACCAGCTGACCATCCTTCATTCTGCCTGCCTTTGAGTTGTTGGTTTCTCAGCCTGGAACAGATGCTCCTGTGTGCAGCATTGGGTCTTAGAAGCAAAGGCCACTGGGGCAGAAGGGTTCTCAGGGGCCAAAGGTCAAACCCTTTGTCCTACAGAGGGGCACTCCCCCAAGGTCACACAGATTAGACACGTGGGAAATTTATAATTTTCAGCATAACTGCGAGTTTATGAATGGGCTCCCATTTAGAGGGCCAATGCTATACCCATCTGACGAGCAAATTTCAAGATGATTAGGAATTTAACTTAAAAAAATTGATTCCTAGCCATTATTTCAGCCTTTGTTCTGTAACCTGGAAATTCAGTGTGCTCTAATGCACTGTGGTTAATTGTCTTTTTTGGTACCACAATCTTATCTCCAAACAGAATCTAGTGGACAGAAACTGACAGTTGTTTCTCCAACACAGTATTTCTTCCTTTCTTAGAAAACCCAACTTTTGTTCAGGAATAAAGTGGCACTACCATCAGAAAAGATGTGCCGCCCTTATGGGGAGATGGATAAGGATTGGGCCAAGTCAGTTATAATCTTATGATTCTCTGTGCCAGTTGCTGGTTTAAGGGTGAATATGTAATCCAATCTGACCATTGGAGAATTCTAGCAGGTGGGGTTTCTGAAAAGTATCCTTTGATTAAGAACAACAACAAAAAAGGCTCAGATCCTTCAAAAGAAGTCCCCTTCTATCTGCCTTTGAAGATGATTAAGCAAGGATGTGATGCTGAAACTGCAGCAGCTATTTTGCAGCCATGAGGGAGAAGGGGAAGGAATTTCAAAGCCATAATACCATTTTTCTACAGAAACGACCAATTCTGGAATGGGATTTTTCACCATCTAACTGCTTGTTATATGTTATATGAAACATATGTGACTCAATCAACTTTTAGTCAGGTAATCTATTATTGTAGCCAAAGCATTCTAACGTATATTTGTAACATACGAAGCAAGCACAAGTGGAACAAGCTGAGGAAACACACAGTACAACTTAGAGCCCTGCCCTCTTCCCCACTTCCTCACCTCCCTCACCACTTATGACCTTGACAGTTCCTATGGAATCCCAAGGCCCTCTTTTTATTATTATTATTATTTTTTTTTTTGGCAGCACTGGGGTTTGAATTCAGTGTTCATGCTTGTTAGTCAGGAGCTCTATTGCTTGAGCCACGCCTCCAGTCCTTTTTATTCTGGTTATTTTGGAGATAGGGGCTCGCTTTTTGTTCAGGCTGGCCTGAACCTCCATCCTCCAGTTCTCAGCCTCCTGTGTAGCTTAGGATGACAGTGTGTGCCACTTTGTCCAGCTGTGGGTTAAGATAGGATCTTTTGAACTGTTTGTCCAGGTTGGACTCAAACTGAGATCCTTCTGATCTCAGCCTCCCAAGTAGTTAGGATTACAGGCATGAACCATAGTGCCCAGCTCCGAGGCCCTCTTTAAATCCTATTTGCAAACCAAGGGTTTGTGGAAATAGCGTGGGATGCGGAGAACCCCCTGGGATAAGTCCCGGGCTTGCCATACTCTAGCTGTGGCATGTTTCCACACCTCCAGTTTTTAATCTGTGAAGTGGGTACCAACTACTTCACATGGCACATCCCATGATCCACAGCTCCCTTCAGCTGTCTCGCAAGATTACAGCCATCTGGGTGAATGGACATGACGGGAGCATCTCCTGCAAGGAGGGAAAGGCAAGGAAGATGGACTCAGGGTGCCCTGGAGGGTCCAGCTCACCTGGACAGTGGTGCTATAGTTGAGCTGGAAGAATCTTGGTGGGTTGTCATTGACGTCAACCACCTGGATGCCAACATCAGTGTCCTCATGCAGTGGGGGCTGCCCGCTATCTGTGGCTCGGAGTCTCAAGGAGTAGCTGGGTGTCTGTCGCAAGATGCCCAGTTCAGAGAGTTAGCAACAAGGCCCCTCATGTCTGCCCCCTGACTCACTGCTCACGTTTCCAGAAAACTAAGGTGAAGACACCACTCTATGCTTCCCCCCACTGCCCACCCACAGAATTGGAGGGCTCAGGCTCCAGAGTCAGATAGGAAGAGTGTGATTCCAGCCCAACCACGCGCTGGCCGTGAGAACTTGGGAGGGGGTTAAGCTTAATGAGGTATAATGTCAGGATCCAATTTCTGGGATTATTTGACGATCTAATGGCATAATGCATAAAAAGCCAAGTGCCTGACACACACAAGTGATAACCAATGGTAGCTGTCCCTGGGAGGATCCAGTGATCCCTGGTCCATTGTGAGAAGTGGCCTGAGCTTTTCTTCGGAAGGGGAAGGGTAGTTCTGCTCCTGCCTCTGCCCTCACAGAGCAACACAGAGCAAATAAGAGGAGATGCTCTGAGCATTTGGGTGGTGTGTTGACTGCAACACCTCCTCTGTATGGTGTCTGCTCTGATGAGCTCAGACTGGTCCCCTCCCACGGCTTACCTGTTCCCAGTCCAGGGTCTTAGCCACCTGCAGCTCCCCCTTCTTGGGGTGGATGCTGAAGTGTCCGAGCTGATTCCCTCCTACCAGGCTATAGGTAATGTTACTGTTTAGGGGTCCATCCTCATCAATTGCCGACACCTGCAGTGGGGGAGGGGGATGGTGAATGGAGGCACAAGAAGGATAAGAAAGGAATGGCACGTGGCCCTAGGAGTATAGGGGGTACAGATGTGCCCTGCCCCTATGTCTGCCACTGGATGGTAGTCCTTGCACCAAGGAGTCTCCTGTAGCCCTCGGCATGCATGCATTCATTTGTCACTCACTCAGCGACAGGGAGCTAGGGCCTTCCTAGGAGGCTTGGAGTGAGGAATGTGTCAGAATGTGTAATGATGGTTTTATGGGTGATTATAATTAGGGGCAAAGTATTAGTAGTCTCATAAAAGCATAGAAGACATTCCACTGGGTAAATTAGAAAAGGATTTAGGAAGCCTTGAAGGATGAGGACAGAATATTCCAGGCAGAGGACACCATATGTACCCAGAGGTGTGAGAATGCAGAAGATGTTTGGGGAAAGGTACATCTTCCTGTGTGGTTGGGGAGCAGAAGGAGAAGACCAGAAGGCAGGATGGAGAGGGGTCATGGAGAACTGAATATGGGCATACTCCATGGAACGAGGAGTGAGTGCATATTCAAATGCAAACAGGTATTGTTTGATGTCCCCTCAGTCCCTGTCCACCATGCACTGGCATTCCATGTCACTCACTGTGATGAGACCCTGCTCAGGCTCCTGAGCCTCTGGAAGAACTCTGGGGTCTGTCTGTTCCTTGCTTTCCTCTCAAACCTTGCCTACCCCTGCCATTCTGTCAGAACCCAACCCCATCAAATGGCTCTGATACCTTTGGTCATGAAAGGTGGTTTGGCCGACTAGCTACAAATCAAAGTCTACAGTGTATTGATTTGATAAACTAATCCTTGCTTATGGATGACCGGGGACAGGGGTGCGAGAACACACCCCAGAGTCACACCCACAAAGAGCAAAGCTTTGGATCCTTACTGTGAGGATGGTGTCACCCACAATGGCATTCTCTAAGACTCTGGCACCATACAGATCCTGGGTGAATCTGGGACGGTGTTCGTTGACATCAGTGACGTTGACTACAATGGTGGTCACGTCACTGAGGGAGGAAGAGCCCTTCCGGCTGCACTCTATGGATAGGAAGTACTTGGGATTTGTCTCAAAGTCCAGACTTCTGTTGACGTATAGGATCCCTGAAGAAACAAGAGGCAGTGGGAGTGAGGAAGCAGCTGGAACCACAAGGGCAGGGACTGATGTGACCCCCTGGAAACCACCCCCTCCAGAGGATGCAGCTCAGTGTCTTGGAGAGATGGGTCCCTTCCATCTTCATCTTCATCCAGCTCACTTCCCTCTTTGCTGTCCCCTTCTCTCTCTTCCACCACTTCTTATTTTCCATATCATTCCCAAGGCCATGTTTTCCTCATTTGTTTCTGTGACATTTCATTTAAATCCTCAATGCTAAATTGATCTCATTTCCATCTACAATGGTGGGATCAGGTTAACAACATCTGAACTCACTATCCATCTAACGTCAGAAAAAAGAGCCAGCGAGCCTTCGTGTGCCTCCCAACTTGATGCAAATATCACAGCATTGTCTATGAAGCATCGTTGAGCAAATGCTGTTGACTTGACTTGACCAAGGCCTTTGGTCTAAAGGTCATTCATGGGAAAGATGACAGTATACAGCCAGCCAATCAAAAATATGAAAAATTCTGGATTGGTGGAAGGGCTCATGTGATAAAGCATGAGGCCATGAGTTCAAACCCCAGTACCTCCAAAAAAAAAGAAAAAAGAAAAATTCTACTAGACACCTGACTCAAATGGCCTCATTAAATAAATGGTAGAAGGAAATAAAGACTGAGAAGGGAATGTTAGCAATTAAAAGAGATGAGAGATACTGCACATCAACCAAATGCAATATGTAGACCTTTGGGGATATTGACAAAGCAACTTCACAAACACATTGAGATAATCCTAGCAACTGTTTGGTTGAGAATTAGATGATAATGAGGAATGATTATCTTTTAATGCCAGGCATGATGGTGCCCATCTGTAATCCCAGCACTTGAGAGGTAGAGGCAGGCAGATCATGTGTTTAAGGACAGCCTTGGCTACATAGAGAGACCCTGTCTCAAAACACACATTTACAAGTGAAATGATATGAAGACCAGGATTCATTTTGAAATAGCTCAACAGGGACGTGTTGATAGAAGGAGTAAACTCTCATGTTCTACCTCACGATAGGGTAGCTAGAGTTCACAACAGTGGAGATAGATTTCAAAATAACTGCAAGAGTCCAAAGGTTCCCAACACATGGAAGTGATCAGTGTTGAGAGAATTGAAATGCTAATTACTCTGATTCAATCATTAAACATCATGTACACATATGGAGTTATCATATTCCACCCTGGAAATATGTACATGTCATGTGCCAATTTAAAATCTTTAAAAATAAACTAACTATTGGGGTTTGAGCTCAGGCCTGTAGCTTGTTAGGCAGGTGGACATTCCCAGACCATTTTTGCTTTAGTTATTTTTCACATAGGGTCTCGAAGTTTCGCCTGGGCTAACATGCCTCCTTGTAGCTAGGATAACAGGCACAAGCCACCATACCTGGCTTGTCGGGTTGAGAACTTTGCCAGTGCTGCTTCTAACAGTGATCTTCCAGAGCTCTGCTTCTTGAGTAACTGGGATTACAGGCACGTGTTGTCACACCTGGCATATTCTGTGTCTTATATCTTTAAAAATGCTACAATAAAACCTTGTTTTTAAAACATTGCTCAGTGAAAAGGTGGCTGTGTTGGGAGGTAGAGCACCATTTGGGACAAGCGGGGAGGACTCTGTGTAAGATGTAGCATTAGGTCCTTCCATGAGTATCTGTGAGTCTGACTTTTATGCTCCATGGCTAAGAGGGGAGGAGGGAGGTGGTTTTCTAGTTCCTGCTCTCCTCCTGATAATAAGGGGAAATTCAGGGGCTGTGGGGGTGAATGTAGATTCCAGCATATGCTTGGGGACTCTACAGCCAAAAAAGGAGGAGTCCTCAGCCTCCTGGGGCTGGGACTGAGCTGAGACCAGGAAGCCACCAACTGAGGGAGGAGTGGATCACTGAGGAGCCTGGGCACAGAGTCCAGAATGGGGACATGGAGGAGTAAGTGAGATTCCTGCATAAGCTGGCTCTAAGGTGGAAGAAGAGACTTGGTACCTGGGGGAGATGCAGGAGCAGAGAGAAGATGGGTCTGCTGAGAAAGGAGGCTGTGCGGGGCAGACACCCCGCCGTCTCACCTGTGCGAGTGTCCAGGCGGAACCTGCCCTGCTCGTTGCCGCCCAGGATGCGGTAGCCGGTCTTCTCGGCCCCGGGACGCGTGAGGGCCGCCAGCTGCAGCACCTCGGTGCCCATCGGGGCGTCCTCGCGCACCTGCACACTGTGCTCGGTGTTCAGGAACACAGGCAGGTAGTCTTCGAGGCCCACCACCGAAACGGAGACGGAGCCCAGAGTGGACAACGGTATCGGGGTGCCCAGGTCGGAGGCGCGGACGGTGAGCTCCAGCGCTGCCTGTGGCCTGACCTGCAGGGGCTTCTCCAGCCGAATCACGCCCGAGGTGGCATCGATGGAGAACTGGCCGTCTGCAGAATCCGTCAGAGAGTAAACCACCTGGGCGTTGGCACCTGTAGGGGAGACCAAAGGCGTGATTCGTCCCCAGGGTTTCCCAGCCATCCCGTCTGCAACCAGCCATGCAGGGTCTGGGAGGGGCTCCTCAGAAAGGCTGAGGAGTTCATGGTACTCGGGGAGTGACAGTCTCTCAAACAGGGGCTCTTAACTGGTGGGTCCAAGGCCTCATGGAAAGGTTCTGGGTGAGAGGGTGGTGATCTAGTTGGCAAAGATACTGCACCATCTGCAAATATTATGTGGAGATTAGGTTTCAATATCAACTTATCAATGAAAATTGCGCAAAATAAAACCACCTGCAGTGAGTTCCTTGGTTATGATGGAACAGTTAGTTGTTTCCTGATTGTGGTGTCAGTTACACAAATCTATACATGGGATTGTATTGCACAGAACTATATACACACACACACACACACACACACACACACACACAATCTGGTGGAATCAGAATAAAGCCCATAGTGTAGTCAGCAGTAAGGTACCAATGTTAATTTTCTGACTTTATATTATCTGTATGCAGTTATGAAGATGTTGCACCCAGGGAAGCTGGGTGAAGAGTGCTCTCTCCGTGCTGTGGGTCATTCCAGCTCTGATGTATTCTGGATCTATTCTATCAAATACACACACACACACACACGTGCACATACATATGCATTTCCCAGGTCCAGCCACTCTGCCTTTGCACTGATTATTTGCCCTCCCTAGAGCCCTGCATCTTTCCAAAATCTCTCACCTCCTTCAATGCCATGCTAATATCTAGGAAGTATTACATTTATTCCACTGGTGTCAAACAATGCAGAGTGTTTTGGTCCCACTTTTATCACTGTCATCATCACCATCGTCCCATGTTGATCTGACTGCTTTCAAGGTTATGTTCACTCTACCTGAATTATAAAATTTGGCTCAGAAAAATTGGACCACAATGACTATTTCTTGATGGCAGAAGCTCTAATCGGCACAATATGGAACAGATACTTCTTGATGAATCCAACATGCTTCGTGCTATGGTTTGAATGTGTCTCCCAAAAGTTCATGTGTTGGCAACTCGGGCCTTTAATTTATATGTTAACAGTGTTTGTAGTGGAGCCTTTGGGAGGGAATTGATATTAGATGATGTCATGAAGGTGAGCCCCCATGATGACATTAGTAGCTCTAAAAAGAACAAGAGAGACCCCAGCTAGCATGCTTGCTCTTTCACCATGTGATGCCCTACACCACACTTGAGGCAGCAGGAAGGCCCTCACCAAACGCTGAGTTGACACTTGCATGGTGCTCTTGAACTTCCCAGCCTCCCCGAGCCAAATAAAGCCCTACTCTTGATAAATGACTCAGTCCGTGGGCCTCAGCTACAGCAACAGAAAATGGACGGAGACACCTTGTAAATGTTAAAAGGAAAAGAAACCCCAATGAAAAAGTCATTAAAATGTAAAATACTGAAAGTGGTTCAATTCAACTGTATAGAAACTGTTCAACGAATGGAGTTAGTGCCAGAAATTCCTTTATTAGTGTAAATCAATCAGAGTTGAATTCTGATTGCTATATTTCTGATTGTTGTATTCAAAGTAACTGTGAAAAAAAATGGCAAAATTGAAAATCTTCCAGGTCTAAGTAGCAGGGGAGAAACAAAGAGGCTGAAATGCCTTGTACCTGCCTCAAAAGACTGCTGAAGTCACTTGACACATGGCACTTAGTTGTACAGTTGTGGACAAGCATTTCCCACTTTTAAGCACCCATGGATCCTAAAGAAGGGTCAGTCCTTACTAGTCCCAGAGAGATACAGAAAGAGCCAAGCCCTCACCCCAGATGGAGTTAATGGCAGAACGGTGGGAGTGGCCGCTAGTCCTTCACAGACTCACCTTGGTCAGGGTCCCGGGCAAATACCACAGCCACAGGGGTCTTAACTGTGGTGTTGTCAAAGACAGCCACAGCACAGTGGCTGGGGAAGAACCGTGGGGCATTGTCATTCACGTCCTCCACGTGGAGAGTCACATCTGCCTGGCATGATCGGCCACCTCCATCTGTTGCCTTGGCAACAAGGTTGTACACATCCTTCTTCTCTCGGTCTAGGGCTATGAGTGTGGTCAGCTCCCCTGCAGAGAAATGATAGAAGCTGAGCTCCCACTAGGGGACATCACCCCAGCACAGGCCCTCTAGACATCCCCAGGAAACAATTGTAACCAGAGTTTGTCACAACAAAAAGGGTTAAGTACTGGGGGTATGCAGTAAGGAAAGCCCAGCCTGTATCTTCCAGCACCTACCTGACTTCCTAATTCTCCCAAACACACTCCAGAACTTTATCACCAATTTAAGGTCATTTATCATCAAGTTAAGGTCAGTTGTATACAAATGGATCCATTTTTAAAGGACAATAGGCAACTTCTAACATACTAAATGTATATGTGTGTATATATATACACACACACACATACATATGTATTATATATACATTTTTATATATTTTATATAAAAATCTGTATTTGCATATATATTTAAATTTATTACATTTAAATATATTGTGTAACATATATACATGGAAGTACCACAAGGAAACTGTGTAGCTATCTTAAACAAGCAAAAATGTCTTTTTTTCTTCTACAAAATCAGAGAACAGGGGGGTGGAACAGGTCCTGCCTGTGGGGGGCTAGTACCGGTAGGAGAGGGGAGGAGGTGGTGAAATGGTGAAGAAGGGTGAATATTGTGCAAATACTGTGTACACATGTATGTAAATGGAAAAATGATATCTGTTGAAACTATTCCAGGAATGGGGACGGGAAGGATGAAGGAGAATGATAGGAGTGAATTCAAGCATGATATATTTGATATATTGTAAGAACTTTTGTAAATGCCACAATGTACCCCACCCAACACAATAAAAATATTGTATATAACTATATTACATGTATTAAATAGTATATAAATAAACATATTCTATATTTATCATATACTCTACATACATTCATATATATATATATATATATATATATATATATAATAGAATGATTAACCCAGAGATAAAAATATATAAATAAGGATGTTCTCCGTAGCCTTGTTTCTAATAGCAATATATTGAAATCATCCTAGATGTTTTTAATAGGGGTTAGTTGATGTGTTATGGCTTGGCTGTACACTAAAGTACTGGACAACAGAAATGAACTGTGATAGAGCCTTATGTCCTAGTCTTGGTACTATCTGCAAGACATTGCTAATTGAAGAAAAGCAAGTTAGAAATGATTATTCTACTTTCATGGAACAATTACAGAGAGATTTTAGGGTGCGTGGAGAAGCAGTGGGATCGAATGACCCCAAGACCTCTTTGGTGGAGGTCTCCCTGTGCAGACTTTCTAGCTTGTGCGTCGGACGCACCTACATTGTTTGAATTTGATACAATGAGCATTTATCATTTCCATTTTCTAAAGAATCACCCAGTTTATTTCCCTTTCAAGTTCTCACTGACGATCCTGCAGCTGAACAGACAGTAGCAGAGGGAGATAAGGTGAACTGCCTGAGTCGCTCAGCAGGCAGTGCTGGGGTCAGGAAGAACGACGTGACCTCTGTCAACCCAGAAGCCTTCCTGGGACAATGCTCTCTCTCACTGGCCACCTCCCTGCTCAGGAATCTCCAAGTCATCCCCTTATGAATTCAAGCCAAGTGTCAGCAGCAGGGCCTTGTGACCTGGGTTTGCCTTGCTCCCTACAGCAGCAGGACAGGAGTCCCACCTTGTGGTGGTGGAGGGTGGTGGTGGGGAAAGATTGTTCCCTACTGGGTTTCCCCACCAGACCCTCAGAGCCCAGCCTCTAATTGCTAGTCAAGGCATCTCCTGTAGGGCTTTCTGCTTTGTCCCTTTGCTAGTAATAATGACAATGGAAATCATACCCACTCAGTTCTTAAGCCCAAGCAGGGATAGGCTCCCATATTCTTTATTGCCTGCAATCCTTACAAAAGTCCTAGGAGATTTTAGCCCCAGTTTGCAACATAGATTGACTTGAGGTTTCATACTTGGTCTTGACATTCATTGGCCTAAATCCTCTACTAATGGCTCTGAAGATGACATTTGGCTCTGAGGACCTCATGCCTTCTCTCTACTCTCTGCGTACCAGTGTGTGGACCTCTGCCAGGTTCTTGATCTTCATACTCTTTTCCCAAACAGGGTCCTGAATGCATTCTCCTTCTTCCTTGACTGCCCTTCCCTCACGTCCCTGTCCTTCCTTACCCTCTGGCTAACTCCTCAAGTCTCATAAAATGGCATTTCTGCAGAAAAGTTTTACTTGACCCCATCCCCAAGCCTAAGTCAAGTTCTCCTATCAAACACCCCCCTGAGCACCGGGCATTTCGCCTTCATTCAGTACATTGTGTGACAGCGATTGTCTTTCTTATTCAGTTATAAAGACCTGGATCTTCTTGTCTTATCACTCTATTGATTTTGTCCCCAGCATCTAGTGCCAATGTGTGTTTGTTCAATATATGTTTGCTGATGGAGGGACAGATGGGTTAGTGAATTCCTGCACCGGGCACTTGGTATTCAGCAGGTAAGTTATTGGCTTGATCCTGCCGCTCAGTAGACTCACCTGTATGAGGATCCAGCTTGAATTCACGCGCCCCAGGGCCATGCAGAGAGTACATGAGCTGAGCATTCGTCTCAGTGTCCAAGTCTGTGGCAGAAACTTTCAAAATGAAGTGTCCTGGAGACACATCTTCACGGACCTTGCCAGTATAGAGAAGCTGGATGGAAAGACAAAGAAGAGAGGTTTGTGGGAGCTACACTTAGATCCAGAGAGAGGAAGGCTGGCAGAGAGGGAGGCAGAAGCAGAGATGAAAAGAGTTGAAATAGACAGAGGCAGAGAAAAGCAGAGGGAGGGAGGAATGGCAACAGAGGGAAGGAGATTAAGAGAGAACACGTTAGGAAAGTGGAGATTAGAAACCAGAGGGGGATGGCCGGAGAACAAGTCAGGCAGACTTGTCAGAACAAGACAGAATGTATGAGAAGTTCCACCATCCAAGAGCCCACCCTAGAGCTAGCAGGACCATTGCATTCTCCTCCGCAAGGGCCCTTTGACACTGTCAGGTGGTGAGATGGGCATTACAGCAGGTGTTCTAGAAAGTGTCAAGAAAAGCCACTCTGGGCCCCACTTCTACCTTGGTGGTGAGGCCAGGCTGCCAGGCTGTCAGGCTGCCACATTCCCAGGACAGATCCCTGGCCTTTGAGTCAAGTGTCAATCCCAGTGGCCCTGTCACCAGCCCCCTCCTCTCCTCCCACTGCAGGTACCATCATGGCAAGCTGGGACTGTACACAGGGGAAAGGCTGGAGTCCCAGAGAACTCAGTTGTCCTTCAGTGGCTGGCTCTGGGTCAGATGTCTAAGCACCCTAGTTTCCTCCAGTGCAGGGCGTAAGTGAGCACACACCCCATGCGTAATACGCTGGGTGGATGCCTCATGCCTGAGTAGGCTGTGTAGATGGTTCTTTCCCCGCCTCTTGTGATGCTGTCCCTACGAAGGCCAGGGCGAGTCTGTTCTCCACATAGGGAGGAGGGATGTTGTAAGAATGGCTGAGGGGAAACAGGAAGAAGATAGCTACCTTTCTCTCCAAGGAAGCTGCCCTTCTGAGACCACCCAATGTGTGCTCAGCTGGGATCCTAAAGACTTATTTTGCTTGCATACTGATAACACAGGCTCTCCTTCTACTGTGCTTTTATGTGACTGGAGTGTAAAAGAACAGAGGAGAAAAAGGTGACAGGATATATGATTTATGTGTGTTGCAAGGTGTATGTCTTTATGTATGTGCAAATAAATTGAAGTATGGATATATGCAAAAGCATATGTAAGTATGTGTGAATTATACATGCAAATTCACAAATGTGACAGGTGTGTATGTTTATACCTTCATATATAAATATGTATGTCTGTATAGGTGTTTGCCTGTACATACAGAGTTGAAGATGATGCTCTGTGTAGAGGTATATTTCTAAGTATGCATTTATGTATTATATAATGAATGACTACATTTCAGGTACATATGAATTATGCTAATTCTTGGCAGTTTAACTTTATCTGCAAACTTTGAAATAATGCAAATCCCACGAAAGTTAAAAATTACTGAGTTTAAAAATATAATTAAAGGCATAGCTCTAAGAAAATGACTGTTGATCTATGTCTTCTAAAATCCACATTTCCTCTCCTGCTAAACACATACACACACATCTAAATGTCCCACTCATCATTTGTTCCCATGGGAAATTAGGTCCTTGGAAAGTGTCCCTTCATAAGTGCAAAGTCCTGCCTGTGCATCTGTGGGTGTGTATAACTGGAGGGGAGCACCTGCACCGGGCAGTATTGCCCAAGTGGATTGTGGATACTCAAATATGGGCATAAGGGGAGAGGTGTCTGGGCAGGTCCCCAGATGTATTTGACAATCGTGAACCATGTCAACCACGCAGCAGTGTAGGAGGTTTGCCAGTGGGCATGGCAGAGTGTGTATAGAAGATGTATGTTACTTTACTTCTGAATATTTTTTGCAGAGAAGTGAGCTTTTGTATGGCGTGTAGGGAGACAGATGTGGACCATGTTTCCTGAACAGCTCGGTATATCTCTAAGGGGAACAAGGGATTTCCCAGAATGGTCCCTTCCCCCCAGACTGGTGGAGAGAGCAAGGACAGGTGAACTCAATTATGGCCAGCCTCAGCGATGCACCCTGGGTCTGCTTCCCACCCCACTCCTCACCAGGCTCACCTGTGAGCACCGTGGGCTGTTATCATTGATGTCCAGGACAAAGACCTCCACAGGGACAGAAGCCTGGAACTTGCCGTCAGATGCCGTAACTCTGAGCAAGTACTTGGCCACGTGCTCTCGGTCCAGGGTCTTCCTTGAGGAGATCCTCCATTCATCGCCAACTTGGTTGATGGCAAACTGGCCCAGGGGGTCTCCCTCTAAAAAGATGGGGGTAGGTGTCAGAAGCTGAGCAACAGGAACGAACCCAGCTTTGTGTCCTAGGCGGCTGCTCACCTGATACTTCTTTCAGGATTGCTGAGAAAAGCAAAATTTTCTTCCCTTAACTAGAAACCTCCAGGCCTATACTGAGTCAGTTTTGTGACGTTATGAAGCCTCTTCTGACTTTAAAGTCCTTCTGTAAGGTGACATTATCACTGGGAGAAGCACCACTTCAAAACACGTGCCTGACAGGAGCGAGGCTTCTACTTTTTGTAGCCTGGAAGCAAATATCTATTCTACACAAGAAATGTTTAGTATGTAGTGTTGAGCAGTAATGGCAGGGTGAGAAGTAACCAACAACATTAAACTCTGAGGTTTTACTACACAACTAATTCCACAGACTAAGCAGAGGCTGACAGGAGTACTGGGTGAGCTCCATTGGCACCAGTCAATGGCAAGGATGTGGGAAGATGGATTCTCACCCAGAGATTCTAAGCTTCCAGAGTTCCATGATTTGGCTGTTCAAGAGTTGACTACATATTGATTCTTCTCTTCTCTTACTCTGAGGTTTAAAGACTTTCTTATTTTTGAGTGCCTAATATCACATGATGATACGATTCTCTTTTCCTAAGACTATATTTCAAACAGCTCTGATCCAGTCTGTCTCCAGGAGTGTGTGGTTCTTGTTTAGAACTTCAGACTCATTCACTTTCCCCTGCACAACTGAACTAGCAGCTGGAGCCATGTTCATGGGAATAGGAGGGTAGGGTGCCAGGGTTGGGGAGAAAAGGACACTCTGAATGAAGAAACGCTCTCATGGTCACTGTTTGGCTGGTTTAGCCTGTGGATAGGGTGTGGGGAAGCAGATTGTAGGGTATATCTTTAACCCCACCCCTGACATGAACTCAGAGTAGTTGAGATTCTATCTAGGCCTTGGTTTCCCCACATGGGAAATGAGGGGCTGGGCTGAAATCATGAAGAAATGTGGTTCCTCCAACACTTGGGTCCTGTGGTTGACTCAGGATTTGTATCATATCTATCTCTGCAACTTGCACTGGGAAGGACACAATTCTATGAAGACAGCTGCCAGAATTTGCATGGGTCACACAATTGTTGGGGTCTCCATCTTCCGTGAGATAGCTGACAACAGCTAGAGCATGTTTTTCTATTTCATCCACCTCCCCTAAAACAAGATCTCCTCTTTGCAAAGTACTTTCTAATTTCTGGGGGGCTCTCAGAGCTTTCCCCAGATGGGTCTTTCCAGCATTTCTGTGAGGTGAGTGAGAAAAAGCACACCAAGACTCTGATTGGAGCAACTGAGTCCTAAGGACATAAGTGATTTGCTAAAAAGTTTCAGAACCAGAACTTAAACCCATGTCTTAGAACACCTCTGACTGCACTTTTTATAATGCATCTCACTGCCTCCAACCCATGACAGGTGTTCTTACCTGTGATGTAGCAGGTGACCTGTCTATTCTGCTCAGAGATGTCAGCATCCAAGGTCTTCAGGGTGGCCACAAGTTCACCAGGCTCACTGTTCTCAACCACAGAGCCTCTGTAGTCTTCAGAAGTAAATCGAGGAGCATTGTCATTTTCATCTGTAATGGAGACCTCGACCAGGGCCTGGGAAGATAGCTGGACGGTCTGTCCATGGTCGTAGGCCACCACATAAAAACGATAGGTCTGGCGGGTCTCACAGTCAAGTTCCTGAAGTGTGGTGATCCAGCCGTTCTCACTGTCAATGGCAAAGAGCTCGTGGGCATTGCTACCAGGCTCCACTAACAGCCTGTAGCTCACCTGCCCATCACTCCCAGTGTCCTGGTCATTGGCAGTCACTTGGATGACTGTGGTCCCCCCTGGCATATTCTCAGTGAGGAAAGCCTTGTATGGATCAGCCTCAAATATCGGCCTATTGTCATTGACATCTACAACTTGGACATTGACAGAGACCAAGGACACCAAGTCAGTATCCTCATGGGGGCAATGCGCCATCAGATCAATCTGGTACCATTTGGTGGACTCGTGGTCCAAGGCTTTCCTCACCTTTAGAACCCCTGTGTCTTGGTCTAAGGAGAAGACACCATCCTTGTTGCTATCTGGTGTGGTGCCCTGCACTAGGCTGTAGATGATTGGGTCTTGAGCTGCCACTGCTTTAACGAATCCAATTTCAGACCCTTCTGGAAGGTCTTCAGGTGCAGAGAAAGAATACAGAGGTTCAGAAAATTTGGGCAAGGATACTTCATTAGGAACAACCTGAAGTCGTACAGGTACCAGAGAGTCCCAGTGAGGAGGGCGGCCATCCTGGGCTTTGATTCTGAAGTCAACAGCCCTGTTCTCCAGTCCCACCAGGCTCTCTTTCACCTTGACCACACCGGTGGTTGGGTTGATGTCAATGATCTCTCCAGCCAAGTCCTCCATTGGGTCCACTGAGTAGGTGACATCTGCATTCTGACCTTCATCTGCATCGTAAGCCAGCACCTGGATGACTGGGGAGTCTTTACTGACGTTTGATGGGATGGACAGGGTGTACCCAGTGGCTTTGAACTGTGGAGGGTTGTCATTTTCATCAGTGAGGATGATCTTTACGGTACAGAAGGCCACCTTCCCCCCTCCATCACGAGCCATGACCTTAATAGCAATGACTCTTTCAGTTGAATTTTCCCGATCAAGTTTCTGCAGAGTGGTGATCTGGCCACTGGGGTTTATGTAGAACTTTTCACCTGCTAGTTTATTGATGATAGTATAATCTACAGTGCCAAAGGGACCACTGTCTTTGTCTATGGCCAGCAACTCAATCACCTTTGTTCCCACCTTTGCATTTTCAGCTAATTCTGCCTCATACACATTCTGCTGGAATTCCGGGCTATACTTATTGGCATTTGTAGTGCTTATATACACAGGCACACTTGCTTGGAAGACCCCATCAGAAGCACCTACCCTCAAATTGTAAGAAGGGTCCAGTTGCTTTTTGCAAAGGTTGAACATAGAGATGATCCCTGATGAGCTGTTAATGGAGAAATGCCTGTCCTGATTGCCAGAAAGAATCAGGTACTCCAGATGGGAAGTGTCCCTGAGGTCAGGGTCAAGAGCTTGAACTTTAAGTACCAGGTGTCCACAAGTTGCTAGCTCACTGACATTAGCTTCATAGCGAGGCTGTCGGAACTCTGGGGGGTTGTCGTTGATGTCAGACACATTGACAATCACAAGGGTTTCACCAGTGAGTGGGGGATCTCCTCTATCCATGACCCTGACCTTCACGTGAAAGTGTTGCTGGGCTTCATAATCCAGCTCTTGAACTGTGAACATCTCCCCCGTGCTCCCATTGATCTGAAAGAATTTGGAAACACCCGAGCCATCCTCCATGATGTGGTAGGAGACATCCCGGTTCTGCCCTGAGTCTTGGTCAGAAGCCAACAGTTGGATCACAGGGGTCTGAGCAGGCAAACCTTCTGAGACGGAGGCGGTGTACACCAACTGGGAAAAAGTAGGAGGGTTATCATTGACGTCCTCCACTAGGACTTCCACTGTGGCTTCAGAAAATGAGCCCAGAGCCGTGTCTGTGGCTCTGACTGTGAACACATGTTTACTCTTAGCCTCATAGTCCAAAGGTCCTGTCACTGTGAGAACACCTGTCTTAAAGTCAGTGGTGAACAGTGTCAAGGGCTCTTCCTCCACAATGTTGTAGATAAGCCTAAGCCCCTCGGGGCTCCGGGCCTGTGTGTGCAGAATTGGTGTATACAGTGTGATATTTTCAGGTACTCTCACTTTGTAGTAAGGACTCTGAAACAGCGGGTTGGATTTATTTCTCACAGTGACAAGTACCTCTTCCTCAGTCTGTAGGGACGGGCTTCCTCTATCCCGAGCAATTACTTTGAGGCGATATTTATTTAAAGCTTGATAATCAAAGGGCTTCTTGAGTGATATGTCCCCAACATAGGGGTCAATTCGAAAATACGTGTAATCTTCTGCAAATGCAAATGTGACTGTCCCATTGGCCCCCAAGTCCTCATCAGTGGCAGATACCTGAAACAGGACATCCCCTGGCTCTGTGCCATCTTGGATGATGGTATAATAGGGTAGATGCTTAAACTCAGGGGGATTGTCATTGACATCCTCAACAGAGACCCTGACCAGAGCCTGAGCTACCCTCTGAGGCATCCGATTGTCCCTCACTTCCACTGCCACCTCGTAAATGTCCTGCAGCTCCCGGTCAAATGCCACTCCTCTTGTTTGCAACACCCCTGCTGACTTGACCATTTGAAACAAATCTGTGCCATTCAGAAGAAAGTAGGAAAGGGTGTCATTCAAATGGTTTCCCTGGACACCGAGAATCACTAGGGCCTTTCTGTCCTTCACATTCTCTTCCACTCTTGCTCTGTACACATCTTGATCAAACCGTAAACTTTTGTCTTGAACTTGGGTCAAAGAAATTTTGACCAGTGCAGTGTCTTGATACAAACCATCAGAAGCCCTAATGGTGAGCTTCCGAGAGAGTCCCAGGAGAGCAGGATTCAGCACGGATATGCGACCAGTGATGGGATGAATGGCAACGGCTTCATCAGCATTTCCAGTTTTGATGCTGTAGCTGACTTCTGAATCATCATCACTGGCCTGCACCACTAAGAGCTCCATACCTGGGTGGGTAGGTCCCACTACTGCTACTTCATAGATCTGTTCTGAGAACCTGGGAGGAGAGTCATTCACGTCTCTGACACTGACGATGACCTTGGCAGGCCTGGGTGCAAATAAGATGGGGCTCCCTTGGTCATGGACATAGACGTTGAATTGGAAAGAGGGCATGCTCTCATAGTCCATCTCTGATACAATGGTCAGGGTTCCCATGCTGGGATCAATTTTGAAAAACTTTAAGGCCTCTGGCTCTAAAATTTTATAGACCAACAAGGCATTAGCTTCTTTGTCACGGTCTGAAGCATGGATCACAAACGGGTTGTTGTCTTCACCCATGACCATACTGTGCAATGGTGCCGATTCACTAATTTGGCCCACAAAGGTTGGCTTTGAGAACATGGGAGCATTGTCATTGTCATCAATTATGTGAACAAGTACCTCAACATCGGTAAATGCACCTGCCATATTCCTGCCTCGGATTTTCAGCTGGTAAGATGAGATTTTCTCGTGGTCTAAGTTCTTCTGGGTGGAAATGAGCCCAGAATATGAGTTCATAGAGAACACGCCATCCTTGTTTCCCTCTCTTAACTCATAGGTAACTTCAGAGGGGCTTGTTGTGGAGATGAGAAGGATTGGGGAGCCGAGAGAGATTGATTCTGGGATCTCTACAAAGTACTCAGGTTTTGAAAAAATTGGGGCACTGCTATCTGAGGGGTAGACATGAATGATCACTGTAGCCAGGTCATGCCTCTGAGGGGAGCCTTGATCTTCTGCCTCTACAGCCAATGTATGCTGCACATGATTTGCTCGATTAAATTTCTGGGCTACCGTGATGATGCCTAGGAGGGAATTGATGTTGAAGAAACCCTCGCTGTTGCCTGGAAGAGAAGACAAGACACACTGGAGTTTCCCACATCCCTGGGAGGCATCAAGTAGACTGTTGTACAGAACTAGGACGGGTTATCATACAAATCAGCATCCCGCATCCCCTGGACTGAGTCTGATGTAGTGTGTGGGATACATACACACTTTACACAATTCCTAACATGGTACACATGGTGGTGCACACATTCATTCATGGCAGCTTCAAAAAGTCTCTGAGACACGACTTCAGTTGCAAAACCAAAGTTATAAAAAGAAAGTTTATAGGAAAAGCATACTCCACCCTGAATCTCAGTGGTGCATTTTGTAGGGAAAGCTTCAGTTACATGGCAAGGCATTTTAAGCCATCCTTTATATGCCTGTTAATGCTTGGGTTATACACTTAATAGATGAAACTGTAAATATGGAGTCATAAGCTGTCAAATGGATACAAACTTTAAAAGCCACTATTCCCTTTGTGGTCTCTGGGGAGAAGGTCCCCTTGCCAGATGTAAGGAGTGTATGACAAGGAGTTGGGTGGGGAAGGACTGGCTAGAACACCCAGGTCTTCAGACTTCGCTATCAAGGCTTCCACTACCCCTGTGTTTCCTAAGCTTCAGAGTTCTCGCATTGTCTTGATAATTTTTTTCAATATCCAGTCACTGTTTATCCTATCATGCACTCATGAAATATCTTATCTTATAATGTTATTTAATGGGTATTTCCTTTGAATCGGTTCACTCTTAAAATTTGATATTTTTATTTTGGTGGTACTATGGTTTGAACTCAGGGCTTTGTGCTTGCTAGGCAGTGCTCTACCACTTGGGCCATGCCCCTAAGCCATTTTGCTTTAGTTGTTTTCCTGATATTGTCTCATGTTTTTGCCTGGGCTGGCTTCTGACCGCAATCCTTCTACCTATGTCTTTCAGGGGCTGGGAGTACAGGGATAAGCTCCACTCTTCACATTTCTTATTCCCTTTATCACAAAAGTGCATATTTTATGGTTTCACTTGCGAGGCAAAGAGCTGAGCTGTTTGAATATAATTATTCTGATTTCTTATGTTATACTGCTGAGAGAACAAAATCAGGGCACAAAATTGTAGAAATCTCAATAAAACAAACAGCTAGGGAAAGATGACAGGGAAATTCACAAAATTATTACTCTCTACTTATAGAGGTAACTCATGCTCATTTTTGAACACAGAAGGGTAATTTTAAAACTAATCTTATTTGTAAAAAAAAACCTATTATTTCCATCAGTAGTGCTGTCGATAAGATGAAATGAGAGAAAAGATGTGATTACACTTCATCAAAAAATAAACAATTCATTATAATTTATATTATTCTTTTTCAGAGATAAATAGACTTCTGTCATATAGCAACTACATCTTCTAAAAGGAAAATGTAAAAAAAGAAAAAGCTCTGATTTCTTGAGGATGCAATAAATGAACATTATGCTCGGAGGGTAGAGAGCAGTTCAGGTTCATCTCTGTCCCTCCATAACATCGAGCTCTGTGAAACAGTAACTGTTATTAAAGATAATTACTATGAAACGCCATTAATTGCACATTATCAACATTACAAATTATCCCAAATAATTCATTGGATACTGGATATTATCACTTTTGTCACATTAACTACTTATAATTAATGCTTACCAATGATAGTATTAACCCCTGGCATTTGTATAATATTTTACAGTTTACAATATATATTAACATACATTTTATCTGTGTATCTTTACAACAACTTTCTAGATGAAGAAAACCATGTAATAGATGTTAAGTCATTATATGGCCTTAGCAGAAAATAAAAGTTACTCTTAAAACTATACCATACATTATGCCATACACCTACTATTCCTAATAAAGTGTTTATATATCCTTTCTAATGTGCATGCAAGAAGTTGTTACTAAGAACATGCTTGGGCCCACTAACATCGTCTACATACATACATTATTGGTGGCTTGTAACACACGGTATTCAAATTCTCCCATAACTTGAGCCATCCCTTCACCTCCCCTTCATTATTGCTGTTACCATCTTTGGAAGTGCATTAACTCAGGTCATTAGATGGAATGCTGTAGAACTGTCATTTGCCAAAGCTTGGTAAGCTTGGTACTTCTTAGTCTGCAAAGTCACACCTCCAGTGCCTCCCTTCCTTTCCATCCTCTGGACCCATGGCCAGGTCTCTCACCTTTCAGGAAGGAGTAGTGGACCTCAGCGTTGACTCCCCGGTCAGCATCCACAGCTCGGACCTGCAGCAGCTCTGTGCCAGGGGCTGTGGTGTCAGGAACACTTGCCTCATACTGGAGCTGGGTGAAGCGGGGTGAGTGAAGGTTTCCATCCTCCACGTGAATGGTCACCCACACGAAGTTCCTCTTAACGGGCATCTCTTGGTCTCGGACCTTTGGGCCCAAGGGGTAACAGGGTGAGCAGCGAAGAGAATGAGAGGAAGTAGGGTCAGATTAAACGCAAAGAAATAGAATGCCAGACAAAGTGTACCTTATTTCTGTGTATTCTTTTAAATCTTGCTCCAATCTATGCTCTTTCTATAAATAAATATGTCAATCGTTGATCCTTAGGTTTGGCTGCTTTAATGGACAATTCCACTTAGGAGAAAGGCAGAAATAGGCAGAGAAGCAGTATTTTCCAGGTTAGGTCTCAGAGAATATTAGTTCTTCAAGATGTTGCACGGGAAAAGAAAATACTATGGCTGAGTAAATTGGGGAGCACTACAGACACACTAATGTGCCCAGAGGAGGATAAATTGGCATAGAAGAACCCTAAGCCAGGAGACCAGACTGCTTCTAGTTTCATCATAAAGAAATGTATGACAGTAAGCAACTCTGTCTTCCTCTGTGGGCCTCAGGTTAAGGTAAGAGAAATGGGGTGGGGCCGGGACTCGGACAAGTGAAGTATGTACAGTGCAAAATTTAGGGAGGCTGTCATTCTTGAGGTCATAAAAACAGAGGTACATGACCAGAGAGTGAGTCCTCCTTAAATTTTATTTCCTACAGACCTGCTTGTCTGATCCTAGACCTTGCTCTGGGTGGGAGTGTCTCTGGGTCCCCTCTAGCTCTGACACTGGATCAAGTCATACTGTACTTATAAAGTCATGGGGTAGGGAAGTGAGTCAGGGAAAGTCAAGGTTGACAGGAATCTCCTTGCCATCCTGTCTCTATCATCACTCGGGCCAGCTGTGAAGCATCACAGGTCTGTCCCCAAGGTTATCAGTATGGACACTGATACACCTGGCTCATGAGGGAACAGGAACCTTCATCCTGCTCCCAGCATGCCCCCCACCCCTGCATGTAGGCATGTCCTCACCCTGTTTCCAATCTGCTCACCATAATGGTCAACGTGTGCTGGGAAGGCCCCGAGCCCAGGTCCAGTTTCCCTACAGTCACCAGGACACCACTGCTAGGATCCAGCTGGAAGAGGTTGGCACTTCCCGGGTCTTGGCTGCCCTGTATGGTGTAAATGAGGCCCTTGCCTTTGTCTTGATCCGTGGCCTGGACTCTGAGGAGCTCGACCCCAGGCAGTGTGTCCTGGGGGACTCTGACCTCATAATGAGCTTCCAGAAACTGAGGTCGGTGATGGTTAACATTGGAAATCATGAAGATGTGGACCTAGGGAGGTTAGTGAGAGGGGTGGACTGTTAGCTAATAGAGGTAGACATGTCTGTATGGACCTCCATGGTACCATCTGTTCTAGCACAGTGCCTGGCAACCAGCAACCACTCTATTCATTAAATGCTTGTTGAATGAATGATAGATAGGATTTCAAAATCAGAAGGCTTTCAGATACTGTACTATAACGTGGTTTCAAAAATGAAAATTTTAACAGGTAATTTTTTCAAATGAAGTGTGTAAAATCCCAATGTCTGAAATAAAGCCATTATAATTTCAGCCAGAGTAGAAACTGAGAGCTCCGTTACCTGACCATCATTCTTCATACCCCTAGTAGCCCCTATGGCATACTATCTTTAATTAAAACTGCTCATTTGGACAAATCCCCTCATCGTAAAGAGATCCACGGTGAAACAAAACTTCTCCGAAGACCAGAGAAGTAGACTTTGTATTAGGTAAGACCAGAGCTCAGAACTTTGATTCCAAGTTCAGCATTCTTTGAGGTAGACGCGTCCATAGAAAGCCTTTGGTAGCCTCCTCCCAACCAAGAAGGCCCCCCATCTCCTCTCAACTCAGGAGTTTAGTTGCCAAGTAAGGCCTGTCACCTGGGTAGCAATGGTGTGGAAGCCATCCGTCACCTCCACCGTCAAGTTGTAGCTCGACCTTCTTCTTGTATCAAGAGGCCTTGCAATAATTATGCTTCCAGTGGTCTTCTCAATGTCAAAATCCATGTCCCTATCTCCACCTGGAGTGGCAGTGGAGAAAGAGCACATCCAACCTTAAGCAGCAAACTGGACATGGTCATCAGATTTAGGGCATTGCTAGACAGAACCTTGACTGACCTTGGCTGGCAGGACTGGGGCCATTCAAAGAAGAATCTGAGTCAGAGATTCTAAGACTGTTCAGAAACTGTATATAACTGAATGACAGGCTGGAGTGTATGCCCTTGAAAGTCCAAAAAGCTGTCATTTCTCCTATCAAATTATTATCAAGACCCAAATGATGACATAAAAAAAAGGAAAATCTATAAAGACTAAAGAGTCCTTAGGAGGACCAAATTTTGCCATAGAATTTATTCTGCCTCTGGGATTGAGACATGCAGGAGCAAGGGAGCCCTACTCCATGGTTTCTACCTGTGACAGTCCTATGCCCAGACACAGGAAACAATCAAAATAACTCTGTCAATAAAAGGAAATCAATTTAGAAAAAAAAAAGAATCTAAAATATAGAATAGCATGGAGCTATTTAAACACCTACAAAACAGAATTCTATTTAGTGACATGGAACTATGTTCACAATATATTATATTTAAAATATTATAAAACAATATTTTAATACAACTCTCTGTGTGTACATAAAAAACACATCAAAATTTTAACAGTCGTTTATCTTCTGATTGGTGGGACTTTAAATAGTTTTTATTTTCTTCTCATTTGTGTTTCCTAAATATTTCTCTAGGATACATGCATTAATTACATATAAAGGAAAGCAATCCTGTTGGTGGTGGGACTCAAGCAGTAAGAATGCCTGCTTGCAAGCGTAAGGCCCTGAGTTCAAATCCCAGTGCTGCCAAAAAGAGAAAAAAAGCCACCAATCCTAAAATTCATATGGAAGCTCAGAAGACCTTGAATAGACAAAAAAGAACAGTGCTAGAGGTATCACAACACCTGATTTCAAATTATACTACAGAGCCATAATAGCAAAAAAAATCATGGTACTGGCACAAAAACAGACACATAGACCAATGGGACAGAATGGAGGACCCAGAAATAAACACATGGTGCTATAGCCACTTGATTCTCAACAAAGGACAGCCTCTTCAACAAACGCTGCTGGGAAAAGTGGACATCCACGTGTAGAAGACGGAAACTAGATCCCTGCCTCTCACCCTGTGCCAAAATCAAGTCCAAATGGATCAAAGACCTTAATGAAACGTTGAAACGACTATTGGAAAACGCTTTAAGATACAGTCATTGGGGGGGGGGGGCGCTGGTAAAGTGGCTCAAATGGTAGAGAGCTGGTGTAGCAAGCACAAGGCTCTGAGTTCAAACCCCAGTACTGCCAAAAAAAAAGAGGATGCAGGCATAGGCAGTGACTTTTTGAATAGGATTCAAATAGCTCAGGAAATAATAACAAGAACTGACAAATGGATGGTTGGGCACAGTGGTGTAAGCCTATAATCCTAGTTACTCAGGAGGCAATGATTGGGAGGATTGAAGTTTGAGGCCAGCCTGAACAAAAAAGTTGAGAGACCCCATCTCAACTAATGGCTGAGTGTGATGGTATATGCCTGTCACTCCAACACAAATAGGAGGATTGCAGTCCAGGTGGGCCCAGGCATAAAGTGAAATGCTATCTCAAAAATAACCAATGCAAAAAGGCCTGGAAGAGTGACTCAAGTGGCAGAATGCCTATTAGTAACCATGAGGCCCTGAGTTCAACCCCCAGTATGAAAGGAAGAAAGGAAAGGAGGAAGGGAAGGGAGAAGGAAGAAAGGGAGGGAGGGAGGGGGAAGGGGAGAGAGAGAAAGAAAGAAAGAAGGAAGGAAGGAAGGAAGGAAAGAAAGGGAGAGAGAAAATTAAGCCAACAAATAATGGGCAAATAAATGAACTGAGGAAGTATAAATGACCAATAAACGTGTAAAAAACATTCAACATCCTTAGCTGTCAGAGAGACGCAAATGAAAACAACACTGAGATTACATCTCACCACAGTCAAATGGCTGTCATTAAGAAACAAACAACAAATGCTGGAGGGATGCAGGGGATGGAGGTGGAGGAGATGGTGGGAATGTAAATTAGTCCAGCCACTATGGAAGTCAGTATGGACATTCCTTAGAAAACTAAAACTAGAACTGCCCTATGATCCAGCCATGTCATGCATGGGTGTCCCCAAAGCAATCAAAGTCAGCACACAGTAGAGACATCTGCACACCCATGCTGCTGCAGCACTATTCACCATAGCCAAGATAAGGAACCAGCCTAGGAACTATCAACAGATGAATGCATAGAGAAAATATGGCATGCATATACAGTGAACTTTTATTTAGCTATAAAAAAGCATGAAATTATGTCATTTGAGGGAAAATGGGTGGAAGTGAAGATCATGATGTTAAGTGAAATAAGCTAGTTTCAGACAGACAAATATTGCATGTTTTCTCTTATATGTGGAATCTAAGTTTTAAAAAAAGACCTGAGTGTAGAATGAGAGTATTTGAGAAGAAAGAAGGGGGATAAGAAAAGGTGACAGGGGTATTATCAAACTACATGATATACATGTATGACAGTGCCATAATGACAATTAATATCTATGAATAAAAAGAAAAAGACAAGGAAAAAAATCAAACAAAGGAACATAGAACCCCTAAGTTTTTATGCAAATTTACATTTGTAGGTGTGCACATGTATATGTATAACTTTGTAGGAACAGAACTTAAGCAGTCATCAGATTCCCAATACCATTGATCCTCACATTTTCTTTCTTTCTTTTTTTTTTTAATCCAACTTGATTTAGAGACAGAAAGGAATATTGGAGCTTCCCATGAAAGCCTGGATCCACGAGCCTCTTAGCATAAGAATGAGCACAGGGCTTGGGTGTGTGGCTCAGTGAAGGAGAGTGTGCTTAGCCCTGGGTTCAATTCCCAGCACCCCACCACCACATACATGATGAGGATGGAATGTGAGACCAGCAAAATGAGCATGACCGCAAACTTGTCTCAAGATGATAGTCCACAAATTTTGTTTGTTTCTCCTGTGGGTCTTCCCGGACCATTTGCCTTTGATCTCTTGGGCATTTGGAGTAACTGAGGGACTGCCCAATCCTGGCTGGGGTCACCAGTGAAATCATAGATGTTCCACCTGAGATCCTGGCTGTAATGGAAGGAAGGCTGGAGAAGCGTCATTTTTACTACCACCCTTGGTGAACACCAAGGGGAAAAATATAACCCAATCAAAGGGAAAAATAATAGTCTAATCAATAAATTGGAGTACAAATGGCCAATAAATATGTGAAAAAATGTTCAATGTTCTTAGCCATCAGGGAAATGGTGAGCACCATTCAGGGCCAAAAGATGGACTGCCAAGGAGCATGACCTTGAGAGGGATCAGAAGGATGTACCATGAGGATGAGCTGGTCTATAAAGATGGGAGAAATGGGTCCTCCTTGGGCCTCACCTGAGATGTGGAACCAAAAGAGGCCAGGCCGGCCCTCTACACTGATGACCCCCACCATGTGGTTTACAGGGTCTGTCTCCATGACTGTAAAGCTGTAGTAGGTCTCATCAAAGGCTAGTGGTATGGAGGATGGCCGAGGCTGGGGGATCCATTCAATGTGTAGCCGGACGCTGGTTGAGAGTGGTGGCAGCCCACTGTCTGTTGCCTTAATCTAAAAAAGAGACCAGACCAACACCAAAATTGAGCCACCACCAAGCTAGCTTCCCCATCCATTCATTCATTCCACACACACTTCAGGGTGCCAGGCTGGAGGCAGTGTTGAGCAAAACATGTAGCCTGTGCTCTAGAATCTCTTGGTTAGTGGACAATAAGAAAAACCATTATTAAGTGGAGGCTTGCTGTGTTCTCATTCCTAAACTGGACTTCACATGCATGTCCTCTTTACTGCTCCTAAAAACTATTAATGCGCTTAATAGGCTGGAAGTCAGTGAGCTCTCACTAGTATCAGATCTTGCTCTAAGAGCTTCATTTAATCCTCACAGGAGCCCTGGGAGGGGCACCACTACCACTGATCTCCCTTTTACGTGAGGAGAGCGGGCTCAGTGTGGTGAATCCACCCACTGGATTATAAGCCTGCTCAGCAACAAGACTGATCTTGAGTTCAGGCTGTCTGAACCCATGGCCCAACCATTGATACCTTGGCTTCTTGCAAGGAAAGTGTTCTTATGCCCAGTTTATAGAGTTAAATGACTTGTCCAAAGCCACATAGGTATAAAACAGCAATTCTGGGGTTCAAATCTAGGCAAATCTTGATTCTGAAGACCCTGTTACTCTCCCTAAATTCTTATCTGCAAGAATAAAAGGTTTTCCCAAGTCCTTACTTCCCTCAAAGAATTCTGATCCTTGGCTGAGAATAGGAACTCCTAGTTTCTCTGGGGGAAGTCCAGAAAGGGCTTCTGCTTCCATCTCGCCCTTAGTCGTCTCTTTTCTCCTGTGTCCTCATAGAAAATCGCCAGTATGTTCTCCACCTCTGTGGCCTCCATCTACCTGCTCACCGTTAGGATGTCGTACTCTCCAGCAACAAAGGCGCTGCTGGATGACACCACCCCTGTGACTGGATCGATTCTGAAGCCCTCTTCGTCACTCTCCTCAATGCTGTAGGTGACACTGCCATTGAGACCATCATCTGGATCTGAAGCCACCAGCCTGTATATGGATCCAGAGGACCCCGGGTTCAACCTTTCTGGAAGGCGGACATTGAAGAGCTTGTGGGAGAAAACAGGTGGGTTGTCATTGACGTCCAAGATGCATACCACCACCCTGGAGGTGGACTTCAGGGACGGCTCCCCATTGTCCAGCACAGTCACCTGGGGGCAGAAGGGCTCATGAGTACCTGAGTTGCCAAATGCCAAGAAGTGCATAGGTACTGCCACCCACAACAACCCTACCAGTGTTTTTGATAGCCTGCAAATATTAGTCAGCTTATTCTTTTGTTAGTCTGCTCATTATTTTATTATCATAACCTCAGCCACTTGGAACTCAGCTCCCTAATAACCTCACCCACAGAAAAGCCAGTGAGAACAGAGAAGGAAACCAGTGAGAACTGGAACAAGCCAAGGTCAGAATCCCCAGACCAAAGCTGGTGCTCTTCACCCTGGAAACCCCATGGGCCAGTTCTCAGAGAGTATTTATTTGCTTGCAATTCGCAGAAGACTTGTTCTCTGGTTTCCTCAAGCTATTCTAGGTTGGAAGATTTTTATGCAGGTTGCATAGGGTGGGAGCACCGAGGTCGACATACAGTCTGATGGTTGCAGTAAAATCCAGAACGTGGGAAACAGCACTAAGGCAATTTTGGAATCAGGAGCCATTTTGTGGAGGGGACAATCATCCCACACATCCATAGCCCCATGAGCAAGGTATGAGATAGGCATTTCCACTCACTTTTAAAAGTGTTTTAGGAGCTGGGGAGGGAGCTCAGTGGTACAGCATTTGCCTAGCGTGCCCAAAACCCTGGGTTCCATCCCCAGCACCACACACACACACACACACACTTCAGTGTTTCAAGGTAAGTATCTGTTCCTGAACTAATGAACAATTCTTCATGCTTCCAGTCCTAGGAACCCCTAGATGGCTGTTTTGCTGTTGCTTACTTATAAGACTCATTATTTTTTTTTTACAAAAGGAAAGAGAATTGCAGAGCCTGTAAGCACTGAAGGCAAAATTGATTCTGATGAATATACGTTCCTCCCTCTCTAGCCTTTGTGCCTGTTCATCAGTATGGACGGCTTAGTGGGGGGAAGGAGAGATAGCTGGATTTCCCATCTGACATCCTTCTCTTCTAGTTTACTCCCCTCTATTTCACTGATGGAGGCCTCTCATTGGGATGGGCACCTATGTCTATGTGACCTCGAAGATGTCCTAGAAAGAGCATGGATATAGAAAAAATTTTTTAAACCTGGCTCTGACCTTGCACTTGACCTTGGGTGATTCTCTCTGAGCTAGGGAGATGGACTGGAAATCAGACTGGACAAGTACATAGCACACGTGTGCTGTTCACGTCAGGCATTGCTAGTCAATCTATAGTTCCTGCCCAGCCTGGACATGGTTTCACATGCTTCCTCTTCTCTGGGCTGAAGAGCTAGCAAAGATCGCCACTGCTCACCTCCAGAATGTGCTCATCCTTGTTCTCTCGGTCCAGCAGCCGGGCTGTGGCTAGGACACCTGCAGGAGAGATGGCGGAAGGATGAAAGAGCTCCCAGGGACACAACTCAACTCCCAGAGGAGAATTCTTCTGGCTTTTGAAGAGCAAGTATGTTAAGGAAAAATGGAACTTTGAGAAAGGTAAGGGAAAGTGAGAAGATGAGAGATAACCTCAGAGGTAATGTGTTAGCCCAAGTTCCTGCCTATGTCCATTCTTTCCATCAGGCAGAGAGGACAGGTCAAAAATTCAGCAACTAGCACAGCATAAGCACCCTGCCTCATCAGCAACCTGCCCAATCAGAATGGTCGCCCACTGGGAACAGCCAGTGGGCTGCTGCTACCTGGTTACACAGGGTGACTACGGGCATTGTTGAGTGCACTTTTGGTTCCTTGTTCCTGAAGTTTATGGAACATATTTGCACTTGGGTATCTTCTGCCCATCAGTCAATGCTTTTTTTTTTTAATAAACAGACCTCAGTTTCTCCTGCTTTCAGGGTCTGGAACAAGGCTGACTTCGTGCACATCTGGGCCACACACTGGCCAATTAGCATAGTACGTCCCCCAGGGCTGGTGACTGGTGACTGCCACAGACAAGTGGCCCATCTGTCTCATGAGAATCAACTGTGGAACTTCTACTATAGAAGAGTCTCTTTTGCTGCTGGTTGCGCTGAGAGGCAGGATGAACCCTGAGAGCAAAGAGGAGTGAGAGCCTTGAGAACTGTCCCTCCAATAAAGCAAACAAAGCCACAAGACAAGTACAGCCTGCATTGCCTCACGCAAATGCTGGCTGCTGCTGCCTGCTGCTACACAGGTCTGGACTTCTCAATGTAGACCCAGTTTCTGTCTTCTGATCTGAAGAAGTCCATTTTACAATTACTTATTGAGGTACTAGTGGGTGCCAAGTACTGACAACATCCTGGTGGGCCAAACCAGTCAAGGTCCCTTTTCTGGTACCTTTGAGGTGTAGTGGACATGGATAATTAATGGAACAATCGCACAAACGAATTGTGGTAAGTGTTACAAGGGATGTAAGTATAAGTGGTGCCAGGAAGTGTGTTATGATATCAGGAAAAAGTTCTCTAAAGGAAGGAACAGCAGGACAGGGCTCTGAAGGACAGTAGAAGCCAATGAGACAAAAGAGACTTGTGCTGGGGAGAACAGCCTGTGCAAGGTCCTGTGTTGGGATAGAAGTAGTCATGTGACTGGAACCTAGAGGAACAGAGGGAGAAGGACAAGGTGAACCAGAGAGACAAGTGTGGCCAGGTCAGGTACAAGTCTATGGGACACAGCAGGCTCTGACTTCATCTGGGACATAGAGAAGCCAACCAAGCTCCCCAAGGAGGGGTGGGGCAGCACAATAGTGGAGATGAGGAAGAGGGGTGGGGAGACTCATGGCTCATGCCTTCTCTTATTTTTAAAAATGTTCATGCTAATAAGAATTTCTTCTCTTCCATAGCAGGAACACTGAGAACATCTCTGCCAACTAGGGCATTTTGCCAGACCTGCTGTCAGGAAACTGTTGATAGTAAACAGAGCAGGAATTTGGGAGAAGTTGAGAAGTTAATGCCTTAGGTGAGAGATATCTTAGTTCTCTGAAAAGGGAGGGACGGGGCGGGCCCAGGTAGAGAGCCAGCTTAGGCCTGTTTTCTAGGAGAAAAGCAGCTCCTGCTAAGAGGACTGACCCATACTCTGCAGCCAAAGATTAACAGGCTCCCAATAAATGTCACTGGGGAAGACACAGCTGCATTCCTTACCCACTGTCTGCCCCAGGATTCCCAGACTATCACTCTTCCCAGATCCTTTTTGTCTTAAGGACCAGGGAAGCCCACTAATCTCTCCCTGTTCTCCAATCATACAGGCCTCTGTCCTTTCAACAAGGAAAGTAGTTTTGGAATGGGATGTTGGGTTCAGAAGGGGAAATGTCAGCCTTCTCTACAATAGAGTTTCTCCTACCCTAAGAGAAAGACATGATCTTTGAGAAGTGTCCGTAGCACTGGGACACTGGCCCAAATGCCTGGGCCAAAGGGAGTCAGGCAGGTGGCAGCAGGCAGGGAATAAGATGATAGGGACAGAGGACCATGGGGGCCAGAGGACATGTACCTGGTGTGCACAGGGAGCTGCTGTCAGCCTCTGGCACACTGTGGCCCTGTGGGAATGTGGAGACAGTGTGGCCAGATCTTTCCACCTTTAAAGAACAACAAATCTGGAATGCTTGGTGGAATTTGCCAGTTTTTAAATGTTGGCCACAACTTGGGAAATGGTTGTTAAATCTTGTGTGAATCAAACTAAATCCCACTGGGGGCTCTGCCTGGCTCACTGCTGCCACCTGGTGACTTCTGTATTCCTCGAAGCCATCCACTGTCCTTGTCCTCAAATGTCCTTAGGCCAAGGACAGATGCTGGTGAGAGAATTGACCGGTGTAAGTGGATCCCTATTGCCACCACTCTGTGGGCAGGGTTGAGATCAGTTTGGAACGAGGGTAGATGTGGCTTCTGATGCATGGCTTATGATGTAAGGAGGGGTCAATTTGGGAGCATTTGGGGGTCTGACCTCTAGGTGACCTACTGGACCCCAAGGCAAGAAAACTGACAACAGATTCTTCTCATTTTCCTGTGGAGATGGACTTCAGTACTTGTCAGAACCCCTGCATGTCTTGTTAAAACACAGATGGTCAAGATCACCCTTAGAACCTGGACTCAGCTCATCTAGGGTGGGGCCTGAGAATCTGAATTTCCAACAAGATTGAAGGTGATGCTGATATGCTCAGGGACCACATTTTGAGAAGCAACATCATAGAGACCCCTGTCCACCCAGCCATCTGGTTCTCACCTGTGGAAGGGTGAATAACGAAGAATCCCATGTGGTTCCCACTGGTGATGTTGAATGTGAGTTTCCCTTGAGAGCTGGAATCCGGGTCCCAGGCATCCAGCTGAAGCACAGAAGTACCCAAGGGTGCATCCTCCTGGATGGAGGGATAGAACACGGGTCTGGACATCCTGGGTGGGTTGTCATTGACATCTGTAACCTCAATGTAGACTTCAGTAACAGAAGAGAGTGGCACAGAACTCCTGTCCACAGCCAGTACTGTCAACCAGTAGAAGGGTACAAATTCTCGGTCCAGAGGCACCAGAGTCTGAATCATTCCTGTGGACAGTGAATCACCAAACCCAAAATACTTTAGATCTCAAAGTGGCTTTAGAAATTACTCTACCCCAAAAATAAATAAATAAATAAATAAATAAATGCAACCAGATAGGAAAAAAGAAATTACTCCACCCAACATTCCCTAGACCCATACTATAGATAGGTATTCCCATGAAGCAGGAATGGCTGTCAGTAGGAGGTGGGAGATGCTCAGGTGGACACAGGGGGATTGAGGTCCATGTTGTAGACCTCTCAGAGCTTTTCTATGCTAAGATGAGCCCTTGACTCTGGCATACAGGCATATGGGTTCCAGAAGACAGTAGCAAGTGATCAACTTTCTCCTGACTACTTCAACTCAAGTTCCATTGACTTACTCCACACTCTGTAAGTGGGATTTCCTTATGGCTCTTCTTAAACTACTTCCTTTACTCTTTAAGTCCTGGTAGATCAACATCTTAAGGGTTAAGGATTCCATAAATAAACTTGTATTTCCTTCTCCACTACTGTCATGATTTGAGGAGCTTAGCTTCATTCTTTAGTTCATTTACTCCACAAATTGCTTTCCTATGGGTTAGGTCTGTTCCAGAAGGTGACGGTCCAACAGTGAGCACAAGAGCTTGCATTGTGCTGGGCACAGGGGCTCATGCCTATAATACTAGCTACTTGGAAGGTTATTTATTAGACTCTGCCCAAAAGATATTTTCTTAGTACAGAATTCATTTGCGGGTGGTGTGAATGGTGCCATCCATATCAGGCTCACCACCAAGACAATGATCCAAGTGCTCTAAAGTGTATTAAGCCAGCCAGGCACTGGTGGCTCACACCTGTAATCCTAGCTACATGGGAGGCTGAGATCAGGAGGATCTTGACTCAAGGCTAGCTGGGGCAAATAGTTCTTGAGATCCCATCTCCAAAATAACCAGAATAAGATGGACTGGAGGTGCATATCAAGTGGCAAAATGCATCTGATTTGCAAGCATAAGGCCCTGAATTCAAGCCCCAATGCCATAAATAAATAAATTAATTAATTAATAAATAAAATAGCTCGCACCCAAAGTTCTCATGGATCTCAGTCAGCTGTTAGGGCCTTCATGGGGCAGGGCCCATGCTTACAATCAGAGCAGAGTATGCCAGAGGTGACAGATGGGAAAATGAGGCCCAGAATGGGAGCAGGAGTTGGCCAAGATTTTGCAGCATCAAAGTGAATGAACTTGGTCTTGAATTGACTAAATGGAATGATCTTCCTCCCTCATTGTCCTGCCCTTCATTCTGGAAAGAAATCACCCATTGGGGGGTAAACCTGAGGGCAAAACGGCCTGCCTTCATTCACCTTGGATCTCCCCAAGGTGCCTACCTGAGCAGTGGGTGCCCAGAATGTGTTTGCTGTGTTGCATGTGATATGCACAAAGCTTAAAAAAATAATAAGTTGGTGGCACCTTTTGAGAAGGCAATTTGGAAATATCTGTTACCATTGGAAATAGACACTATCAGCTGTGGAAGAGGCATGTGTGAGGCTCTGGGGTTTGGTCCCTAACCCAGCATGTATATACAAGTGCATAGTATCTTTTGATCCAGAAACTTCACTTTTAAGAACTATTCCTGTGAGACTCAGATAGATGGGTAAAAGTACATGAATAAGAATGTTGCACTCATGTGACAGAATAATATGTGGCCAATATAAAGGATGAAAAATATTTATATGTGCTGACTAATAAGATGTCTTGATGTTATACAATATGGAAAAAGTAAATTTCAGAATAGTGTCTATTGTACTGTTTTCATAATAATAAAGTGAGTAGAAAACTATATCAGATATACAGAGAAAAAATTTAGAAGAGGATAGACTAAATTGTTAATTAAGATTACATTTGGGGCTGGTGGAGTGGCTCAAGTTGTAGAGTGCCTGCTCAGCAAGCATGAGGTCTTGAGTTCAAACCCCAGAACTGCCAAAAAAAAAAAAAAAAGATTATATTTGGGAGAGATGAGACATAGAAAAATATTTATTTCTTATATATAATTATGTAAAAAATTATAAACAGCTTGCATTAGTTTCATAAACAGAATGTGTGTGTCCAGTAAAGACAAATTTTAAATAAAGGAAACAGAGAGGAGAATTCCCATTTACTGCCTTTCTTTTCCACTTCAGCCTAATTTCCCTCCAGCCCACCTTTCAGGCCCTGGCTCTCCCATCCCACCTCAGGGGGGGTACCCCCAGTACCTGTGTCCTGGTGGATTCTGAAGGCTTCCAGGCCAGTGCCAGCCCGCAAGAAGTACTGGAGCTCCCCATCCAAGCCTCCATCCTCATCATGGGCGGCCACGAGCATCACCTGAGTCCCTGGGGGACTGTTCTCTTGCACCTGACCCTGGTGCACAAAGGAGGCAAAGCGGGGTGGGTGCAGATTCTCATTCACATCCAGGACTATCACCTCCACGTGGCAGAGTGTCCTGCGGGCCAGCGGCCTCCCACTGTCACTGGCCCACAGGCTCAAGTTGTACCCAGCCCGCCTCTCAAAGTCCAACTCTTTCTCCAGACTCAGAGCCCCAGTTGTCAGGTCCACCCGGAAGGTCCCATGGTCATCATCCAACAGGATATATCGCACTTCACCTGCAGGGCCCAGGTCAGGATCAGAGGCGTCCAGGAATGTCAAAATAGTCCCAGGGGGCAGGTCCTCTGGGACCTTCAGGCTATTGCGTTCTGTGATGCACTGTGGAGAATTATCATTGGTATCTTCCAATGTGACTATCAAGTCAGTGACAGAGAAGAGCTGGTGGCCCTTCCTGGGTTGATCCCTGGCCTCTACCTTGAGTACATACCGAGGTTCTGATTCTCGGTCCAGCGGTCCTGTGACAACGAGCTCCCCAGTGAGAGGATGGAGGGAGAACTTCTCTGTGGGACTCAGCAGGGTATAGCGAACCCTCCCATTGTCCTCCGAATCAGCATCTTTTGTTTTTAGCTCTGCAATGACGGTTCCAACTTCTGTGTCCTCTGCAATACTGAGCTGGTACCCTCCTGGAGGAAACCTGGGAGCATTGTCATTCCAGTCTTTCACAGTCACTGTCAACAGCTTCCAGGATGACTTCTGGGGTGTGCCCAGGTCATACACTGTTACATTGAGGACATAGAAACTGGTGGTTTCGTAGTCCAACGGTGCAGCTAGTGTGAGTAGCCCTGTCTCTAGCTCAATGTCAAAGCAGCCCTCCTCATTGCCATCTGTGATCACGTAGACCAGTTTGCCATTGAAGCCAGCATCAGGATCAGTGGCCGCCAGGTGGGCCAAGGGGGTATTGATGGGGACTTGCTCAAAGATGTCAATGGATTGGGGGAAGTGGTCCTCAAATCGGGGGGCGTGGCGATTGATCTGATATGTGCTGAGAGAAGTGAATTCGTCATCGCTGGGCTCCTGATCCTGAAGTCCAACAGAGTGCAGGATGGTCTTTGTGAAATGTCTCAACACTCCTGTTTTCTCACACATTACAGGGACCTCAGAACGAGGATCCTTCACCACAGTCACATTCAAAGTTGTGGGCGAGGCATAATTTTTGCCATCCCAGGCTGTAATTTTCAGGGAATAACTGGTAGACTGGCCGGCAGTGAGATTCATAAACGAGCGCTTGAGGACTATCATCCCGGAGAAATGATTTAGATCAAAATATTCTTGCTCGTTGCCCGACACAATCTCGTACCTTAGGTTCTGAAGCTCATCCACATCTATGGCCGACATCGTAATTATTGATGTCCCTGCTGGTGAATCTTGGCGCAGAGACACAGTGCAGTTGACGTCCTCGAACATAGGTTGGTTGTCATTTAAGTTCCTGAGCCTAAGAGAAACAGACACTTCCTTCTCCTGGCGAAAAGGGGATCCCCAGTCTGACGCCCGCACCTGGAAGGTATAAATTCTTTTCATGAGCTCATAGTCCATGGGTTTGGTGGTAGAGATGACCCCCAGGTAAGGGTCAATAGAGAATGGCACAGCTTTGGGGCCAGAGAGGGAATAAGTGACATAGCCATTCTCCCCATGGTCCCAGTCTGTGGCTGTAACAGTCAAAACACTGGTACCTGGAGGGATGTTCTCATCCAACATGCCATCATAGGAAGACCTGTTGAAGACAGGGGCATGGTTGTTACAGTCCACGATGTCAATGAGCACTGTAGTGGAGGCCAGGTTTGGTGAGGTTCTCACGTGGAGCTGGTAGTGGGCTCGGTCTTGGAAGTCCATAAGCTTTGTGGTGGTGATCAGTCCAGTGTGGGCGTTAAGTTTAAAGCCTGTGTTCTCAGGGGATGGCTTTAGAACATACTGCAGGGTAGAGAAGGCTGGTGTCACTCTCACCAGTGCCACGCGACTGCCAGGAGGAGAGAACTCAAGGAGCCGTGCTCTGTAAACGGCCTTTTCAAACTTGAGAGAGGAGAGCTTGGAAGGTGGGAGGTGAAAAGCCCTGATGTGGGAATGGGAGACAGGTCTGCTCCCACTCCGGGCCTGGAGGCTGAGGTTGAATCCGTGGGGGTGCTCCACCCAGTCAATGTCCTTGACAGACACCAGACTGAACTCATTGCTCTCTGCATAGGACTTGATGGCCTTGAAGTGCTTTCCAGGGTCACCACCAACAATCTCCAGTGACTCCACTTGGGCTCCTGCGCCATTTGCATCGACCACTGCAGTGGCATAGGTGGTACCTTCATCGCCATCTGATGGAGTCACGAGCACTGAGGCAATGGCAGGGGGCTTTCTGGGGGCAGGTTCCACGTGGATGACAAGGGCAGCCAAGTTGCCAAACCCATTGCCCTCAGACAGTTTTCGCATGCGATCCACAGCCAGCACCTGGAGTTCATACTTCCCTCGCCAGGTGACATTGAGCTTCCCAGCCACAGTGACCACCCCACTGGTGGGATGGATTGCAAACACCTCTGACCTTGTGTTAAAGGTGTAATAGAACTCGGCGTTCTGGCCCAAGTCAGCATCTGTGGCCGTCACTTTACAGATGGGGCTCTTGAGGGGCGTGTCCTCAGAGATGGTCACTCTGTATGAAGGTGGGGAGAAGAGTGGCTTCAGGTCATTCTGGTCCAGGATGCTGACCACGACACGGGTCAGAGCTTCCCACTCCAAGGTCTTCTCTGTGGCTTGGATGATGAGAGTGTAACTGTCTCGCACCTCCCTGTTCAGAAGGGCCGTGTTGCTGCTTTTTGTCCGTATTCTCAGAAAGCAGAAGTTTCCCACCACATACTCCTCCGTTTTAAACACATTGCTCACATCCCCAGAGATGATCCGGTACCGCACAGCCCACTGGGGCTCTGCCAGGTACATCCCCATTTTCACGGGGCTCTCCACATAGGTCTTGGGAGCAGAGTTTTCATAGATGGTAACATTGTACAGGGAGTGTGTGAAGCGCCAAGCCAGAGGGGAGATGGTTCCTTCTAGAGGTTTCTCACAGGTGACACAATGAATCAACAAAATGACCAAAGCCAACGAGGCAGCAATCATGGTGAAAGAAACTCTCGGAACCCTGGCAAAAAGGTAAAAAGGGTGCAAGTTAGAAAAGAAATGGTTCTCACTGCCCTGGTTCTTAACTGGAGGTCGTTTTCTCCAGCCAGGGACATCTGACAATGTCTGAAGGTGGTTTTGGCTCTCTCAACTTGGGGAAGGTTCTACTGGCATATAGTAGGCTGAGGCCAGAGACCATCCTACAATAACAGGACAGCCCCTCCAACAAAGAATTATCTGACTCCAAGTGCCAACAGTGCCAAGGTGCTTGGAGAATAAAAGACACAGCTACATCTGTTTCACCACCTAGCCCTGTGGACAGAGACTGATTTTGACTCATCTTGTAACCAGAACATAGACAACTTGACATGTCCTCTCAAGGGCACTTGGCAAATAAACCCCAATGCTGATCACTTACTTCTTTTTCCAGACTCTCTGTGGCTACCCTGTGGGGAAATAGTCCCAATTCTTAGCTATCTTCTCACAATCCCTCCAGCAAGGCGCCCCCATCCCTAAAATCAGGCCTAAGATCCAGCCACATTGAGCTACATCTGCACACGCAGGGGCTGCCGAAAAGCAACGTGACCAAGATAACCGGACTGGCATCAATTTCTCCTTCCACAGAAGGATAAGAATATTATCCATCTCGTACAACTGCTGTGAAAATTAAAGGAAATAATGAAGGTGAATGGTCTAGCAGAGTGTCTAGTATTAGTAAGTTTTAATATTAGCCATTTTTAAAAGCTGTTTTTGGCAATACTCAAGATTTAACCCAGGGCCTTGGCTTGCTCGACAAGCACTCTGTCACTTCAGTCATGCCCCAGCCCTTTTGCTATTACTTTGAATTTTAAGATGGGGTCTCACATTAACTTTGCCCCAGGGCTGACCTTGGGCCTTGTCCCACCACCCAGCTCTGTGGACAGATCTGACTCTGACCCTCTTATGACCAGAACAGACAACTCTCAGATTCCTGGAACTTCAGACTTCAACGCAGAAGCGGGCCTTAGAGGTGATGGAGTTCTGTCCCCATTCCTCATGCACAGATGGAGAAGGAGGTCCAGAGTGGGCATGAGTCTGCCCCAGGCCACACAGTGGCTGACCAGGTAGGAACTGTTCCCTAGAAAATAGTTTCTGTTGAACTCACCATGAACAAATGCTTTACCCTGGAAGGTTCCTTGCTGTCCCCATTCTCCCTCTTGCTGTGTTCCATAGAGCTATCCAGAATCCAGCCTGGGTCCTAGTGGAAGACTCCCCAGGGCCAGGGGCAGGAATAGAGTTTGGGGGTCAAGTGTAAGGCTGGGTGCTTGGGACTGGTGGCTGGCCTGCCCACCAAGGTCCCCCTTCCTAAACAGATTCCTGGCTGGTGGCCAGAGTGCTAGAGCATTCCTTGATGAAACAGGCCCAACTTGTTTTTCCAGTTGCCTGGCTCCTCAAAGGCAGGACAGAGTTAAACTCCAGGGTGAGAAGAGAGCAGAGGCTGAAAGCCAAATCTTCCCAGAGTCCTGAGTGAACTGGGCCCAGGGTTCTGAAAGCTCCTGCTGGTACCATCCCTGGCTGGGAAAGTCCACCTAACTCAGTTCTGAAAGTCTGGAGCAGAAAAGAACCTGAATAGCCCCATCCTTCCAGCATCATCCACCATCTATCACTTTAGACTATGTGGGGATAGCCCCCAGCCCTTGTACCTCTGCAAAGAGGGGACAGGATGGATACAGATACCCACATTTGGGGTCCAAAAGCCAATGTCAGGAAGAGCTGTCAGGGGACGTTTGACAATGTCTCAGCTCCCCACTCTCCTGTCCCTTCTCTCACCCTTATCCACCACAGGGCATAGGGAAGCCAGCCCCAGGCAAAGGTCATACTCACCCCATCCCTGACGTGCCAGGAAGGGACCCCTGAATCATTTGGGGGCCCAACACTTACAAGATGGCACAGCTCCTGGAGTTGAATCCCCAGGGGAGATGGGTCCTTACCCCGGTCCCAGGTATATTTGCTCCGACTCAGTGAGCCTGAGCTGCACACAGCCTGCCTGGCAGCTCTGTCTGCCCTGCAGTGCAGGGCGCAGAGAGCTTCCTGTTCACCAGGTCAGTGGCAGAGTGGGCAGGCCCCAACAAGACACTGCACGGCTCAGCTCAGTGCAGCCTGCCAGGAGCCCTTAAGATGAGCTGGAGGGAAGAAATCAGGGCTAGGCTGACCGTGGAGGAGGGATGCCATGCTGAGAGAGGGCACCATTGGGTGGTACTGATGCTCACAGCTGTGTGCAAGGTGTGGGACCTGCAGACCTGACCCGCAGTTTGCTGAGGGAGGGCACTGGGTCTGAACAGTCATTTCCTGGTGCCTGGTCCGTACAAATGAACGTGCCAGCAGGTTGCAGAGGTTCCGTGGGCTCCCTGCACTATCCTTCCAGTCTCTGACATCCAGAACCACTATTTTGAAACATCCTACAAAAATTTAAATCAATTCTTATCATTTATCTGCTTTAATTTTTTCCAGTGGCTTCCCTTTCACTTAGATTAAAATCTAATCTCCTTACCGAGGCTAAAGGTCTCACACCAGCTGAGCCCTGTCTGGGTCTCCAGTTGTACCTCCCACCACTCTTTCCACAGAGCAAACACAAGCAAACTGGGACCTGCCTCAGAGCCTTTGCCTGGTATCCCTCTACTCAATTTCTCACCTGGGTGTTTCCTTCTTGTCATACAGCTTCCAGCTGCAATGTGGAGATCGGTAACTGGTACATGCCAGACTCAATAAATACTACTAGGAAAAGTGGAAGGTTTTGGATTTAGGAATGAATAAAAGTGGAAAGAGCTTTTAGAGATCAGCTCTTCCTTTTTGAAGCTGGGAAATGAAGACTCAAAGAAAGAAAATAACTTGCACAAAGTCACAGTGAAAAATAGAACCAGGTGCTTTTTTTCTGACTTTGCCACCAGAAAGATGTACTTATGACCTGACTTCTTGGGCTCCAGTACCGGCTCCACCACCTGCTAACTGTGTAACTTTGGGTCAATTATTTATCATTTCTGAACCTCAGTTTCTTCATCTGTAAGATGGGGCTGAGAGTATTGCCTCTGTAGGTTTTTATGAAGACAAAATAAGATTATCACAGTGCCTGGCACATAGAAAGCACTCAGTGCATAGTAGTTATTTTTAGTTCTCAACACCAAGCCAAATCAAAGCCTGAGTTGAGGGGAGGGTGGGGTCTACAGAACTCTCTGGAGAAGGTCCAACCTGCACCTCAGTAGAGCAGGAAGCCACTGGTGTTGCTCGAGTCTTAGCTTGCTGGCCCAGCTACCTCTCTTCTGGGAAGCTGCGAGCCGGCACTTGTCTGGGGCGGGGCCTCTTGCTCCTTCGCTCTGTGGACTTGGCGAGAAATCTTCATGTATACATTTGTAAGAGAGCACACATGCACACCCGAGGGGCGATTTTTGAATAATTGTGTGGGTACACTATATTGTGTGCAAGATAGATAGATATGATGTGATAGAGATATAGATATAAACCAAACTGTTTCCATGTAACTCCCAACTCCACTGCATAGATGTGGAAGCAGCAGAAGGTGGTTAAGAGTACTCAGACTCCCTCTGTGTGACTGTGGGCAAATGGCTTGCTCTCTCTGGTCCTGTTTAGCAAACACAGTTAGTAAATGCACATAGTCTGAGCACAGTAGGTGGCAGAGATCTCCTTATTTCCTAGCACATCCCTTTCCCACGGCCAGCCCATATGAACCTTTGGGTTTGCAGACAAAGACTTCAGACTTAGCCTCACGTCATTCCCGATCTGTTCTTGCACAGGCTGACCTGCCACTCAATGCACTAAGACTTTAGGAGGCCGTGATTCAGCTCAGCCAGCATTTTATCCCACTGCCCCAGCTTTTCAGGACCTTAGTTTTAACATTCAGAAGCCCAATGGTTATGATGCCAAGGCACTGAGAAAGTTGGAGTGCAGTTGTGTGGAGCTGGGCCAAGATCCTTCCTCATTTTGGTTTGCAATCTCAAGGGTCATGGGGTCATAATTGTCCCCTGAATGTAGAGATCGCCCCATCATGGGGGACCTACGCAGGATCTGCATGGCACCTGTGAAGAATTTGCACTCCAGGGAGACACACAGAGCTCTTAAGTCCCTCTAACTCATGCAGGTATGATTTTTGGCCTCTGTCCACTGAGGAATCTCCGTGAGATGTTACATGAGCCCACAGGCCTGGGAAAGATTTCTTGGCCTGGATCTGGCTACACCCTGCTCATCATTGAGGTCACACCCCTGGCCGGGCTCTCAGGAGGCCTGGGCCTGAGGTCACCTCTTCTCTGTGTGGTCTTGGCCAAGGGAGTAGCCCAAGCCATGCAGACCTCTTTCCGGCTTGTCTGTCAGGGCTGTGCGCGTTGGACAAGACTGGTGAAATAGACGGGGGGATTTCAAACCCCTGATCGCTTTCAGAGGCGGAACCCCTTTTCCCTGATGGAATGTCTTGGAACCCAATCTGTAAACAGATAAAAGCAGACTGTGCTGTTAGGAGCAAGGATGGGGCCTAGGCCACCCACAGGCTTGTCTTCCCCCTCCCCCGCCAGGGAGCACAGGTCTGAAAATGGGCTTGGTGGCTTCTAGGAGCCCCTCAAGAGCCCAGTAGCTGTGCTGTCCTAACGTTCTGGGTTCTGTCATAAACAGTTCTAAGACACAGGGAGAGTCACCAAACCGTGACTTTCACACTCTGTGATCTGTAATAGACCAGGTGTGGCATGCTGTGCATTTTAAGTTCTAGATATCTGAGACTGATTCATCTGTACTCTCATGAGGAACATGAAGGAATCCAAAGCCAAATCAAATTTCCACTAAGAGGGCTTCTACCAGATTTGTTGGAAATGTCAAGCTTTGTTTTGGCCAGTAAAGTTCTGTCTCATCCCTCTCAGACACAAGGAGCACAGAGCGGGGCGCCATTCGTTCTCACTGCTCAACATATCACAGACATAATGCTCCCTTGAACATGCCTGCCTATTACTCCCATTACTCATGTTAGGGAAACAGAGGCTTGCATGTCATGCCCAAGGCCACCTGGTTCAGTGGGGTGGAGTAAGGTTAGGAGGGGTTGGGCCTTTGAAGCAGAATATAAACTACAAGTAAGAGAATAGTGACATTCTAGGTACTTGTTGGTCAGGAGGTCTTAGTCACCAAAATAATTTTCCCTTTTTAGTAGGGAGCCATTGAAGGTTTTTGAGAAGAAACAGGACCACACTTCGGGAAGAGTAATCTGACATCCCATGAATGGGATTTTTCCCATTCATGACTTGCTCTGGTGTGGGCTGAGTGTGAACACCAGCTCCACCGATATAAGCCAATTGAAATTTACTTAATTCCTTCCACAAAACCTTGGATGAACACCTGATTCATTTGCCAATTTGTAGGCAGTCACTGTTGAGTTCTCAATAATAAAACAAAAGTCAAAGAACTGAGTTAAGTAGGAGAGGAATTGGTGGCTTAAGCCATCGACTGACTGAGTGGCCTTGGGAGGGCCACAGGACCTCTGCTGGGCCTCCATTTAACTGTCTCTAAAATAGAGATAGTAGTGGCTGCTCTTATCTACTCTCCAGCACTGCAGGAAAGATAGGTGACATGATGGGAGGAGGTGTGGTGAGGAAGACACACGGTATTAGGGTCAACAATGGCCTGGAAAATGGCAGCGTGGACCAAAAACCAGACCCAGAGTTGTCTCAGGAAAGATGTGTAACAAGGCAGGCAGACTTGAGATGAGGAGGGTGAGAACTAAGGAAGTCCTTAACTAGCACGTGGAGAAAGAGAGCTGGGACTTGCAGTTCTGATCTTTATTAGAATTCTTATTAGCAACGACAAAAATTATTCTGTCTGCTATCTGTATGGTAACCTGTAAGTTTAAAAAAAAAAAGAAGAAGAAGCTTCTGTATGCCTGATCTCTAGAGGAGTCATTTCTGGATAGAATTAAAAGTTAAGGAGGAGGAGACAGGAAGATTGGGTTCAAAGCCAGCACAGGCAAAAGTATGAGACCCTATCTTAAAATCAAAATAAAGCAAAAGGATTGGGGTTTGGCTCAAGTGGTAGAGCGCCTGCCTGGCAAGCACAGGACACTGAGTTCAAACCCACTCAAAAACAAAACACTGAAAAAACAAAACAAAACAGAAAAATAGAATCACTGGTGGGGTCTCGTGCTGACATCAGAAATCAAGGCAAACATATTACTTAGACATGGAGGAAATGACTCCAGTGCTTAACCCTGGCTCAATACTGCTGGGTTTATCACTGTGATTGCAAAACTAGCTGTAAGGTTGTGTCGACTGGTCAAGATGCAGCCTGTGTGAAGGCTATAAGGGATATTGAACTTGTAGAAGAAATTTCTTGTTATTGCAGAGATGGGGTTTTGGGGGGGCAGGGGAGAGAAAATAATGAATCCTGCTTATGCTGGTAAAAGATGGAGAACCGGTGCTTTGAGACGCAGAGCAGGACTGCTTGTGTGTGCTCCTGTTATTGGTGGCAAATATGGACTCAGAGAAACAGAGGAATGCACACAGAAGCTTAAAAAGTTAGGTGATGTCTGTCAGCTCCAATGCTGGCATGGACGCCACTCAGGAAAAGAACACTGTGGGCAAGTAAGGGGCATTTGATAGCACACCTTTTTAGAGTGTTTTCCCACACAATTTGCTTTCTAAAGTATGCCTAATAGTTTTGAACTTCTCAATATTGAGAGAAACTGGGACTCCTGAGCTCCTGCAGCCCTAGAAGTTTCAAGAAATGGCTTGGGTACACAGCACAGTTTTCATCCCCTTCCTAATTCAGCAGCATCCTCTAGACTATTTTTTGAATAATTGGTTACTAGACTATTTTTTGAATAATAATTGAATTCTTTATCATGTGTCCCAGGATCATCACATGTTTGAGGACACATTTTCAAGTTGCTAGTGATACTGTCATGGTGTCTTTGGGCCAGGCAAAAAGACAAGGGACTGTCCAGGGTCCAGGGGCCTATGAGGAACAGGTGAGGATGGATATGGGAGTTTGGAGCTTCTGGCCTCATAGCTCCCACCTTTTTACTAATCCCTTGTCTTTCTTAGAATGAACTGACGCAAGTCACTAAACCACCAGGTACTAGGCTCAGAATTGTAGGAGAGAAACATTTGGATGTGGCTGTGTTGAGGCCTGTGTTTGAACTGCTATAGAACATAGCAAGCTTGAGATACCAGCTATGTGGGAGCAAGATCTGATGGAAAGTAGAAAAAAGAGATTAAAGAATAAACAAAGAGAAAAGGAAGAGAAGAGAGAGCAAAAGACAGGCATCGAAGTACGGGGACACGTGAGGCTACTGCCAGTCATCTGGGTAACGCCAGTGTCTCTAGGAACCACTATGGCAGTGGACTCATCTGTCTGACTTGTCTCTAACAAAGACCACTGTGGGAAGGGTTTGACTTGTGGCGGCTGCCTCCTTTTGAATGCCACCAGCCCCCAAGTCTCCCTGACATGGAGTTTCAGCTCCTGTTCACCACTGGTGATAGGAGAGAAGCACACTAGGTGCCCACACCTCTACCAAACCAAGCAGTAAAGAGAGCCTGGATAGACGCATGTTGCATTGGGGTTGCAGACGCCTGACACCCAGAGAAATGAAGAGGCATGGCTGGGCTCTCCTCATCTCAGGATTGCCTGTATTGACCCAGGGTCTTTGCATCTGGAGCCAAAAAGTTCCCAAGCCAGAGGCATACCAGGCCCAGAGGGTTTGGAATGGGGGTCTTGAGAGTAAACAAATCCAGTCCCTTCCTTTCAGGGCTCTCAGGTGGGAGGGGTTTATAAGATCAGGGGCTGGAATTTACCAATTAGAGGCTTTGGGGACAGAGTGTCTCCCCTGGGGTTTAGGTTTGGACTCCCAGAGGGAAAGGAACTCTGGAACCATCAGAGCCCAAGTGTGGCTTCAGCAGGCTGGGCCAGCCAGCAGGGACACTTGGTTTCTCCACTATGCAGCAGCAGGGTAGGTGCTAGCCAAGAAAGAAGTAAGAGTACCCCGGTATGACAGGAGGTCTGGGCAGGGGGAACTGACTCAGGCTCTGGATCTGGGGGTGGCTCTTTGGGAGGGAGGATGGCTGAGCCCTGAATCATGAGATTGATTCTCTAGGAGCACTGGAAAGCTTCTTCCAGAAGAGGAACAGATGAGCATGTCACTAATGAAGGGGCTTCATGCAGTGGGGCACTCAGTATTCTCACCTCATTGATCCCGTGGAACGTTTTGCAAAAGGGCGAGTTTACAGGTACATAGACCTACATCTCAAGTTGGGTGACATTGGCTAACATTATCTCTAAGTTTATTTTTTCTCATCTTTAAAAGAGTCTTAACACCACAATGAGACATCTGCTAGGTTGGCTATTATCAAAAAGACAAAATTTTACAAGTGTTGGTTAGGATGCAGAGAAAAGAGAACCCTGGTACACTGTTGGTGGGAATGTAAATTAGCACAGCCATTATGGAGAACAGTGTGGAAGTTCCTCAGAAAGCTAGAAATAGTGCTACCATATGCTCCAGCTACCTCACTGCCAATCATATAACCAAAGGAAGTGAAATCTGTATGTTGAAGAGATATGTGGACTCCCATGTTCACTGCAGCCAAGATATGAGATCAACCCAGTGTCCATCAATGGATGAATAAAGAAGATATTGTCTACATACACAATGGAATACTATTGAGTCTTTAAAAAGGAGGGGATCCTCATTTTTGACAATATGGGTGAAACGGGGGGGACATTATATGCCAGGTACAGGACGACAGGCATGGCATCTCCTCATCTATGGGGAGAACCTACAAAAGCTCAAGTCATGGAAGCAGAGAGTAGAGCAGTGGTTACCAAGAGCTTGGTTCAGGTGGCAGGAATTTAGTCAAAGGAGGTCAAATTTCAGTTATACAGGAGGAAAAAGTTCAGAGATCCATTGTACAACATGGTGACTGTAACTAATAATGAATTGTGTATTTCAAAGTTACTATGAGAGTAGATTTTACCTGTTCTCACCACGAAAAAAAAATGTATGTGAGTTAATGGATGTGTGGAATAAACTAATTAGCCATTCCAGAAAGTATCCACATATCAAAACATCATATTGTACATCATAAATATATACATTTTATCTGCCCATTTTTTAAAAGGAAATAGTTTTTAAAGAAAATGGAGACAAACTAAACTCAGCTCAGATAATTGTTCTGAAGCTTGGACTAGGCTCGTATTAAATGTTTAGCACATGGATGGCACCTAGTAACTGCTAAATAAATACCAACTGTCACAATTTAAAAACTATCATTAGGATTGTGTTAACTAGAATGAAAAGAGCTGCTATGATAAATGCGAGTGGGGAGCCCTGAGACCACGCACTAATCAGTGTTGCCTTCTTCTGCATCTCCGTAATGTCCCAGGACTCCTTGGGGCACGGTTTAAAAATTACTATGCATCTAATCTTGATTTTGGCAAGATGGGAAAACTATGTCGAGGGAAGGAAAGGAAAGCAGAGAGGAGGGGAGGGGAGAGGAGGGAAGCGAGAGAGAGAAATTATTCTAAGTTACTTATATGTAGGTACGTAACTTAGAATTGGTACAAGAACCCAGGATCCCTGTCCTGGGCTTATTGCCCAGGCCAAGCTGCTTCTCCCACCGCACCTCTGTTCCCAATCTGGGGGTGCCTCAGGAACCCACAAGCTCATGACCCTCCTCCCAACAGGCAGGAGGACAGTCCAGGGAAAGGAACCTGGCTTCAGAGTCAGACCTGCTCCAGTCCTGCCTCTGCCTGCACTGAGGGGTGTGGCTTAGTCTACCCAAGCCTTGGTTTCCCCATTTGTGAATCGGGCCACAACACTTACCTCACTGGAGGATTGACTGAAGAACTCATGCAAGGAAAACGTGGCACAGTGCCAGGTGTACACGAAGTAGCTGAGGGTTATAGTTACTACTGTTAGAGTAGGTGCTCAAAAAATGTATGGAATGCAGGAATTCTGTGTGTGCGCTGGCCCTCATCATGCCCCCAGAGCCCCTGTGGAAGCAGCCCCTCCATGCACACACCCACACACACCTGTAGGTCTTTGTGACTTTCGTATCCTATCAATGATTTGCAAGAAAGCAGCCACTTACTCAGCTCAATATAGGAACAGGTGTGATCTCTTTCTGGGTTTACAAGGTGGCAGGAGGGTGAGTGTAAGGTGGTCAGAAGAGAAAGGGCACGAAAACCAAAAAGTAAAAATGTCCTGGACAAGAGAAAGGCTGGAGTGTAGTGCAGCGTTGGCACAGTGCCTGCCTGGCATGCACAAAACCCTGTATTCTAGTCCCAGCCAAAGAAAGGAAGGAAGGAAGGAAAGAAAGAAGAAAGGAAGGAAGGAGGGAAGGAAGGAAGGAATGAAGGGAGGGAGGGAGGGAGGAAAGAGGTAGGAAAAGAAAACGTTCAAGACACTCTACAAGATTTCATTTTTTGTGTTCTGACACTGACATGTTGGGTGACCTCTCTGGGCCCCATTTATGTTGCCTGTAAAATGGGGCCATTCAGCACTGTTCTTCCTCTATTTAGGACACAACACACTGCCTGCCCAGGAGCCATGGGTCCCATGGCCACCAGTGAAATGGGTGTCATTCCTCTTCCTTGGCCCTGTATAGCTGCTGGGACAGAAACTCCTTGCTCCTTCCGTGAGGCCATCAGTGGCCTGTGTCCATACCCAGCCAGGTTCTCTGTCTCCAACTCAGGCAACCTGGAAGGTGGGGTGACTGCTGTCAGCGCCACAGATCATGGTAGTCACATGCACAGGGGTGGGGTGGCTTGAATCTGAATCTTGCCTTGGCCTGTGGTGGATTGTGTGTGATCTTGAGCAAGTCAGGGGTGCCTGACTGAGTCTCAGTCTTTGCATTGTTAAATGAGTGAGCCAAGATATTCAGGCCATGTGCAAGATGAAGTAAACAAAGTGGTCTACTCAGTGTCTCATGCAGGAGCCCATATGAGGTGGCTGCTATGATGACAATTCAGGGAGTAGAGCTCCTACTTGTCTGGGGGTCAACAGGGCACCCAGTGAGAAAGTCCCTCACTTCCCAGGATCTCCCCTGGTTCATCCATCTGGTCTATCCCTCCCCTAAGCCATCACCAAATGATGCCCTGAGGATGGTGACTATGAAAGGCTCAGAGGCACACATGCCTGGTCACAGCTGGTGTTTATTGAACACTTACAACTTTATCTCACCGTGGCCCTATAATTATCTTCATTTTGTAGATGATATAAGTGAGAATCTGAGAGGTTACCTAACTTTCGAGATCACATAGCCAAACTCAGATCCTCTGTTGTCTGACAGTTACCTGGCCTATCCACGACGCCCACATGGAAAGAACAACTGGGAGGGGGTGGGGCTGTGCAACCCCTCCCCCACACCCTGGATCATACAACCGTGGCTCCGTTCATGCCAGCAAACAGATTCTCAGCAAAGGCTCCTTTTCCAGTTTTCTCTCTTGCTCTGTATCCTCCAGCCTGGCCCTGCCCAGCTGTCTGTCCGTCCTACTCCAGTGAGCCGGGCAGCCTAGGACAAAGCCTGGCAGGCAAGCAGGTCATGGCAGGTGGAGAGCAGCCTTGTAGCAGTGTGGCAAGACAGGCACCTCCACTGTTGGAGGCACCCAGTCCTGCTGCAGGGCTGGCTTAACCCAACTGCAGGACCAGAGGCTTGAGAGGGGTTAGATAGGACTTGGTAGCATTCTGATGTGACCTAAGGTTGCTGGGCTCCTGGCCAAGGCCCTCTGCTTCACATTCAAGTGCGCTGGGCTCTATCTACACTGCTTTCTCTTATTCATGGTGACTCTGGGCTCTGCCCAGCCCTCGAAGACACAGGACTCAGCAGATCTGCTGGACCATCTGTGTTCTCATCTACAAAGCTGGCCATTGAATTAACCAGTGGTTCCCACCACTGGGAATTCCCCCAAGGGGATGGAGGCAGGGATTAAAAATAAATATTCCCAGCCCCACCCCAGATCTATTGAATCAGAGTCCTGAGGGGTAGGGCTCAGGAATAGAGGTTTAGCCAGTTCCCTGTGAGGTGTTGGTGTGACTGGCTTTCAGGATCTCCTGAACAAGGAAACCACATCTTTCTTTAGGATCTTACATTCCACCAAACCTCATTTCTAAGTCAAAATCACCCCTGTGGCCCCATCCTAGGCCCCACTGAAGGGGGGGGGTGGATATTAAGGAAAGACTGAAGTCATCAAGAAGTTTAGATTCTCAAATGTCAGTGTGCTGAAAACCACAGCCTCAGCCTCAAGAGGTGTGATTTGGTGGGGCTGTTGGAGTAGGGGGACTCATGGAGTCCTGTTTTCCCAGCGGGTGGTCTACTGTGGCTCTTAAGGGGACACTGGCCCTTAAACAAAGCAGACAAAGTTTTTTTAAGGTCAACCAGAAGAGCAGACAGGTAAGGCAAAAAGACAGACCTGTCTCCCAAACCTGACTTTCACCTGGAAATCTCTGATTTCGCACCTGTCACCATCCATCCACATCTTAGACCCTAGAGGTAACTGTTTATCTTCCTGACAGCCCCATGAACCATGTTCACTTGCAGTAAATAGAACTGAACTGAAAAAAAGGATTTGACCCACAAATGCATACCTCATGGTCCAAGAGAAGTGTTCACACAGAGATTCCTCAGAAGGATAATTTCCAGAGCAACACAGCTCATCGTTACCAGCCCTCACCAAACAAAACCCCAGAATCCAGCAAGAGCTGAATGCATGAATAAATTGTGATATGGTCATGTAATAGAATACTATACAGCAAAGAAACTGAACTGTTGTTCTAAGGATCAGTACAGATAAATCCTGCTCACATAATATGGAGTAAAAGAAGCCAGGTATAAAAGAGTATATGCTGTGCTAGTCCAAGTGCGTAAAGTGCAAAATAGCCAAAACGAATCAATGCATTAGATTAGGATAAAGTTACTCAGAAGTTTGGAGGTGGTTAGTGATTGAAAAGGGCACAGGGGGTTTCTGGAATGGTAGTCGTGTTCTATTTGTTTATCTTGGAACTGGCTAGCTTCTGGAAAGTTCATTAAGCTGTGTATTTATGATTTTCACACTTTTCTGTATACACACTGTATTTCATTAAAAAGGCCTTTAAAAAAAAACTAGTAAAAGTCTTCAAAGAAGACTGTAATTAAAAAGAAGAAATTTAAATAAGAAAGGCACTCTGACTATCTGCAAATTGAATGGGGTATCATAGCTATGGGATCTTGGTCTCTTCCTGCCCCAGGAACCAGGAAGGAGATGGTTTCCAGAAACCAAGATACGGGAGCTGTGCCAGGTCATACCGGGGCAGTGGAAACCAATACTCAGCAGTTCTCTATCTTCCCACCTCCCCCTCCCCTGCCACCACTTGCCCTCCCAGGGGCAAGTCCCTTTCCCCTGGGCTACCAGGGCTAGTTGAGTTCTAGTTTATTGCGGTTTACTTCATGAGAATTTTCCTATCCTCAAAACAGTTTTCTGGTCCATTTTCTTATTTGATTCTCTCAAATACCCTATAAGGGAAAAAGGAGGACTTCTGGTTTTATAGATGGGAAGTCATTGAGGCCATAAGAAGATGGTCCCAAGACTTGTCCAAGGTCATACTTCTAGTAAGTGGCCCAGTCAGGATTCAGACACAAGGCCTTGAATGTCAAATCCAACATTCTCTTGAGTCACCATACACAGGTTCTTCCTGTCATGATGATGCTGACCACAGCACCTGGACCTTACTGGCCACTTGTGGATGTCTCAGGGCCCTTCAACAACCCAAGGAGGGGTCTTCCATTTCCATTTTACAGATGAAAAAGACTGAGGGTCAAAAGGGCCTAGTGCCCTGTCCAAGGTTAATGTCAATAAGTGTGGAGCATGAATCAGAACTAATAGTCTGCCCCACTTGAATCGAAGCCCAGTGGTTCCCAAAGTCAGCTAGACCTCATCTGAAGTCCCCCTCCCCCCATCCCTGTTGGTGGTGTTGGGGTTGGAACTCAGGGCTTTGCACTTGGTAAGCAGGGGCTCTACCACTTGAACCAGCCTTCCTGAAGTTCCCCTGAAGCTTATGAAAATATGTAAAACTTTCTAGGCTCAGAATAGGGATAAAGAATTTGTAATTTTTAAAAACAGCCTTAGACATTGGGAAGCTTGACTCTAAAGTAGAGTGTCACAGAAATATGACAGTAAAAACAAACAAAAAAACAACTGAAAAGTCAAGTTTAGGGCAGGGGGTGTGGCTTAAGTGGTGGACACCTGCCTAGCAAGCACAAGGCCCAGAGTACTGCCAAAAATAAGTAAATAAATAAATCAAGTTCAAGTTTACTTTAGCAACTTTTAAATTAACTCACTGGACCGCCTTACTAATGAGAGTTCTTCTAACCATGGTGCACAGCCCCTAAAGAAGGAGGCATTTGAGAATAGCCTAGCTGCTGGAAAAGAGCCATATTTGGTGAAGGGGCCATGTCTGGCAAGGGACACCAGAAGGGCTCCTGGTGGTCGTAACGTCTGCTTTTTGCTCTGGTTTACTACTGTTTGCATTTGCCTTCTAAAAAAGTCATGACAACAATTTGTGCATTCTGTTTTTGAATGTTTAAAAAGAGAACTAAAAAGTCATGTTGGTCATTCATCAGACACCACACCAGTTATCTTTACACAGGGAGGCAATGGGTAATGCACTTCCAAGGTTTTGCGATTCTAGGACTTGAGTTTTGCAAGATGCTCTAATTCTCTGAGTTAATTCCCGAGAGCTCCAAATCAATTATAGTCTTAAGGTCAGTGAGCTCTTACTATAACTAGACAACCTTAGACACCCCTCACAGTGGCAAAAGTCAGTGTCCAAGGCCACAGCCATGGAAAGTGGTCAGGCCTGGTCTGGCTCCAGTAGTCACATACCCCACCCTGGCACCATCCCGACACCAGCCCCACTCTTCCCCAGGCTGAGCTTCCAAGGGTTCAGAGTGGTGGGCGGACCCAGGGGAGGGGATGCCACAGGCAGAGGCAGCAGCTCTGATATGGGGCACGTGAGCACACGTGAGCCAACACGCACACACATGCTGATGTTACCTCACACCAGCGTGCAGCATCCTGCTCAGCCTGGCCCCATTGGCTGATGCTATGGGCACAAGAGCTGAAGGGAGATGCTGGGTCAGCCAGTGGGGCAGGGCAGGAAAGGAGAGATGCTGTGCTGCCCCCACCTTGGGTGGACCATGCCAAGACTCAGGAATGGAGATAGAGGGGGCAGGGAAGGGATTCCTCTCTTCTGCAGACTCTGAGCTGGAAAATGCTTCAACTCTCACCCTTTCGGGGGGAGATGGTTAGAAGTACACTTGTTAATCAATGAGTAATGGTGGAAGACCAGTCTCTGTGACCAGTTAACAGGGAAACGAAATAGTATCACCTTCTCTGACCCCACCCACAGACAGATGCACCTAGCCAGGCACTCTTGGACTTGAACTCCTTCAACATTCCTCCAGTGTTTAAAGCACAGGTTGTCCCACACTGGCAACAATGACAACACAGAAGGAAGCACAGAGGACATCTAAGGAGGCCATGCAGAGGAGAGGAGCAGGTATGGGAAAGGGGCAAGCCTGACAACATGCACAAGGACTCAGGAAACAGGAGTCCTTTTCTCCCCATTTGTGTCACATGCTCACAAAAGGCTCTCTGTGAGTGCACGCCGACCTAGGACGTTATCCCAAAATGAATGTGACTAGGCAAACGGATCAAAATCAATGGGTCACCTATAAAATGGGACCAATGACTCTTCAGGGGGCACATCTGCGGACTCCTGGGCACCCTTCCAATTGTACAGTTACAGATAACCGCTAACTCACTGGCAAGAGTGATAGAGTGTGCGTGCGTATGTATGTACATGCGTGTGCATGTTAGTGATGGGGAGAGGGGTCTGATTGATGAGTTTATGTCCCCCAGAGGGCAGTTTACAGCCCATTGATCAGTGTCACTGCTGATCCCTCCTTACCCCCTGGGGGGATGGAGGTGATTCGCTGGCCTCCAAGGCAGACCCAGCACCTATGTAACAAACAGAAACATCTCTGAACTGGCCAAAGGAAAATGAAAAGATGTGTGTCCTGCTTCTGTCTTTCTCCCCTGCTATGTATCCTCGGTCCAGTCACCCTAGTGACTAGTGACCACCCTAGTGAGGGGCCTCAGTGTCGCCCTCTGCATAATTCAGCACCCTTAGGGACCCATCCAGCTACCTAGGATGAGTCCCAAGCAGCAGCTCTCGTGTATGAAATAGAGATGAAAATGCATTCACTCACTCAAAAGACACATCATGTCCCAGGCACGGGGCAGGACCCAGGCACCAGAGCGGTAAGCAAGACAGACTCTGGCTCATATCCCATTAGCAAAGACAACATCAAACAGAATTCACACAAGGAATCATAACCATACTGATCAGCCCTAGCAAGGACGACTTCAAGGTGCTGTGAGGAGACAGCACCTGAGGAGGAAGAGGAGAGACACTGACTGATGACTGTGGGCAAAATTACTGAGGCCCCGTGTGTTGCACACATGACCTTAGACGCACTGCCTCACTTGGCTCTCTCGTCCATTCTCTGAGGAGGCAAGTAGGATTATTCCTGTTTTTCAAATGAAGAGACTGAGGATTTTAGAGAAGGGGAGGCCCAGTCACCTAAGTAAGAACACCTAGGATTTTCTTTAAACTTTTTTCTAAATGTCTGCATTTGTGCTTAAGTCAGAGCAATACTAGCAGTGAGGTTCCAAGTTAGCTCAGTTGGCACTGGGAACCTAGGAACCACGGAGGCCTCCAAAGACTATGCCTACCTCCCCCCCGCACCCCCAAAAGACCCTGGGCCCAAGAGGTACCAACCACTAGCTTTCTCTAAGGCTCAGCCCCTGCCCCTGGCCTCTCACACCTCTCCCTTCCTGGCCAGGGGAAGCACTGGTGCCACAGCTACCATGGAGCCCTGGAAGAGGGTCTTGCAGGCCCTAGGGAAGAATATGCAAGTGTGCAGTATGGTGGCCCCACTGCCACGGCCAGGCACAGAGAAACCAGTCACCCCCGCAATGGAAACCTGGCACAGCTGCCTTGTAGAGGCTGGAGAATATCAGTGTCCTTCTGCATCTGATTCCCTGTGGACCCCAAGGATTAGACACTGAGAGTCATGAAACCAGCTTCTCCCCAATTCACAGATGAGGAAACTGAGGCACAGGGAGCTAGCTGCAGAGGGGAATTGTCTATTTCACTCTGCCAATCAGGCTAGCCACCACCATGGGTTCAGTAGCTTCCTGTGAGCAGTCTAGCGGGTGTTCCATGCAGAGCCCAGCGGAGACCCAAGCTTGCCTCTCTTACTGGGATATTAGCCATTGAGCCCCTGGGATTCCTACTCTGCAAAACAGAGACCATCCTTCCTTTCCTACCCAGCAGGGCTGTTGGGCTGAATCAATTAAGAATAGTTCTTAGCAATCCTCCAACACCTTTATTTCATATGTAGAGAAATGTGCCCAGAGAGGTATGAGACTGTCCCAGGCCACACAGACTGTGAGTCACAGAGGTGTGACTAATGAATTCTCTTTTCACACTGCCTGGCTATGAGATCTCAAAAATTCCCAAGACCATGCGTACTCAGCACAGACCTAAGAACACATGGAAATGCTCAGTGAGCATTAGCTGTAATGACCATTAGGGGTGTCGCACACAGAGGGCAAGTTAACCAGCCCAGCCTCTGTTTCCCACTGGAAAAGCAGGCTGACGACTAGAAGAGCTCACATCCTGGATCTGTTTCTCTTCCTCTCACCTCTGCCCTGGGCCCAGGCATCAGCTCTGGACTATGGCAGAGCCAGTGGCAGCCTTCTGAGTCCTTGGCAAACCTTAAAGGCCTTGCCTTCCCCATAGTAGGGGCAAATAGCACAGCCCCTCCAGCAGAAGGCTAAACTTTGGCCCAGTGACTCTGCTCAGTGTTCCACTCCATCTCTCCTGCCTCCATTGGATTCCACTTCCCTCAGACGGTGCAGAGCTACTCCTACTGCACCCCACATTGGTGCCCCCAAAGCCTCTCAGGCTGCAGCTTTCCCCAGCCCTTAGTAACTACGCATGTACCCACTTTACAGTCAGGAAAGTTGAGGATCCAGTCGGCTGGGTGCATCTAAAGAACTGCAGGTGAGCCAGGGCTGACGAGGTTATGACTCTCCCTCAGGCCTCTGTCCTCCACACCATGTGGCTTTGTCCAATATGAGACCCCTCTGTCCCCGGATGCACACACACAAGACACCAGCATCTCCCTGCTCCTGACTGGAGCATTTTCCCCTGAAATGGTGAAGGAATTCTGCCCTACATTCCCTGAAGTCTTGTCCTCAGACAGCCCAAGCGGGGGATTTGTGTCTCCCAGGATGAGAGTCCAGCTTTCCATGTGCATGCAAATACGACCTTCCCCTCCACAAGATCAAAGTCCTAGTCTTGTCCATTCTGGGCCCCAGTCCTCAGCTCCCAGGCACAGCCTGCCATATCTCTACCATCAGTGAACATAGGGGATAAGGCTCTGTGTCCCTGTCCCCCTCCTACCCCTGTCAGCTCCTGGTTCCTTCTCCACCTTCCAGGAGCCCCCATGCTGCCTGCTCTGAGACCAGGTACAAGAATGGATTTGCCTGGAAAACCCTAGGCCCCATTCTCCCGGCCCCCACTAGTTCTTACCTGTGTCCTTCAGGTAGGGGAGGGCGCCCCTGAGGAGCGTGGCTGGCTGGAGCCTCTCTTCCAGGGCCAGGGTGAAGCCCTGGGGAGGGAGGGAGGTGCAGAACGCAGAGCAGGCGCTCAGAGCAGACCCAGCCCAGAGGCTGCTGAAAAAGTTGGAGTAGGTGTGTCCCAGCCCAGGAGGAGGAGGAGGGAAAAGAGGTGGGGGAATTGAGGCGGATCATCCCCTCCTGCCAGCTCCCTGTCTCACTGAGAGGGAGGGAGGAAGCCAACTGGTTTGTGGCCCAGAACTCACAGTGGGGAATCGAGTCATGGAAAAATGAGGGCTGGAAGGGAACAGAGAAATCAGGCCCATCTCCACTTGCCTTCTCGGTTTCACAGAGCGAGAAACTGAGACCCTAGACAGGTAGTGTTGTCCAAGGTCACTCAGAGACCACCAGGAAGCTGTAAAAGGCTTAGCTCTCTGACCAGTCTTCTCCCTGCTCTTCTTCTCCACTCCAGATCTGACACTGACAGCCACAGTCACCAGGCTTGGAGTCAGCACGTAAAGGTCTGGTGCTGCCACCTGCTATCTCTGCAGCATTGGGAGCTGTGGAATCTGAGCCTCAGTTTCCTTTTGTGAAACGATCAACCTATTATAGCTCTACCTAGCAGGGTAGTTATGAGATAAAGGTTGATAAAAGTCACTTAGCTGAGAGAGTCCCCATAAAAAGAAACTTCTTGTCATGGGGCTAAATGACGCTTGGGGATTTCCTCTGTACGATGGGATCATGGAAAGCCTTGCCTTAGAAGGCTGCAGATTTGTGTGATAGGTGACATGTGTAAAGTGCAAAGCACAGAGCTTGACAACTTGCTCTGACATAAGACATCTAAGCTGTGATGCATCAATGGGTGTCTCTCTGCTCTGGCTTCTCAAATGACTCCACCATGCACGCTGTGTGGAGAAGCAGGGATTTAAAGAAGAGAAGAGTTAGCTTTCCTTCCCCCCTTCCCCCTGCCACTGTCACCCACTGTAATTAGAGAGCCCGTTCATTTGCTGGCAGGCCCTCTGCCTACCTCTTCCAGGCACTGTCTGGGCACTGGGAACCTAGAGGTATGTGAAATTGTTCCTGCTTCACACAGCTGAAAACAACTCTGAAAGCATTCTGTCTAATTCCTACCTCCAGACTCTGGTCTTGAGGCCCCTGGGCAAGTGAGTCTTTAACTTTCATACTTCCAATGATAGGGAGCTTACTACCTCTCCCAGCAATCAGTTCAGGCTCAGCAATTTTACCTGATATTCAACTGAACAGCAGGCTGATGAGTGAGAATTCTTGTATTTTTGTCATTACTATTTTTATTATCAGCTATGTGCCTCAAAGCAAATGACTTAAATTTGCTTAGTCTCCCTTTCCTCATTTGTTAAGTGGGGTTGCAACTGTGCTGGGGCCACTCGAACACATCTGTGTTTCCTGCTGTGTGACAAAAACTGAGGTCTGGCTGGCTCTGTGGCTGGTTAGAAGTTTGGCTGGGCCCTATGAATAAGTGGAACCACTATGGTTCTGGGCTCATTGCTTATACAGGAGTTTTGAGGCTTGTGACTTTTTCCCAGCACTAAGAGAATTCATGCATGGCCTGCTGCAGTCACAGTGTCCCCAGTATGGGGCTGACCACAATCGTCAAGCAGGCTGCTGTGGTATTGCCCAAGACAGTCAGAAGGACGCCCTCACAGGAAGGCTCTCTCAGGTCTCCTTTTGTAAGCTGCCGTGGCCCTGGATAGAGGACCTAGGAGCTTGGAGTATGAGGGGGCTAACCCGGATAATTACCCACTTGGCTGGTTGCCTCCTGGTCCCCAAGTCTGGTGTGATTATGCATTAACCTGAGGAAGAGCGGTGGGTGGCCCCCTAGTCCTTTGACCATTCATGTGCAGAGTTGCAGGCTATGATCGTCCTTGGGGGCCTCCTGTCCAGACCCAGCTGGGCTCCAGCCTGTCCTGTGCAGGGACCGTCTGCAGCTTGCTGAGGGAGGGAGAGATGAGAACTGGGAGGGACTGTAGAACCCCATGAATGCCAGAATTTATTCCCTTTCTCAGCTCCCCTGCCACCCTCCACCTCTCCCCCTTCTCCCTGTGGCCCCTTTCTGTGGGGTCTTCTGGCTTTGTCTCCCATACACTGGGGAAACTAGAGTCTTTAGTGTCCCACAAACATGCTTGGGCTGGGCACTGGTGGCTAACACCTGTAATCCTAGCTACTTAGGAGGCAGAGATCAGGAGGATTGAGGTTCAAAGTCAGACAGGGCAAGTAGTTTGTGAGACTCTATCTCAAAAAAAAAAAAAAATCACAAAAAAGGGCTGGTGAAATGGCTCAAGGTATAGACCCTGAATTCAAAGCCCAGCACTGCAAAAAAAAAAATGCTTGGAACATTCCCTTCCCATAGCTTCCTAGACAGCTAAAAATGTCTCTTCCTGCTAAAATCATACCTATAGGCTGCTCTCCTCCATGAATACCTTGACTATGCCTCTGACATAAAAAAGAATTAATGAAATTAATAGATAATCTTTATGTCAGGTTCTCAACTCAGTACTCTGCATGGTGACCTCATTTCTCTGAACACCACCACAATGGACTAAGCACTATTTTCATTCTCTATTTTTCAAATGAAGAAGCTGACACTCAGAAAAGCTTTAGTTACTTGCCCAAGGTCGTGGGTCTAGATTTAGCTAAGATCAAGCTCTGTTCTGTCTGACCCCTCCTGGTAACCTCTGGGCTGCATTGCCTGTGCCTCTCTCTCCTCCCTGTGTGCTCTGGCTAAAGCTCCCAGTGGTCCTCTGCTTCACTTCCACTCCTGCTCTGTGCTGTCTTGTTCTCCTCAGGGTTGGTTCGATGTCTCACATTGCCTTTCATTGGCATTTCTAGGGAGATTTTAGAAATGCTGATGGCCTGACCCCCAACCCAAGCCAGTCACACTCCCGGGGGGTGGAACCCAGGCATCCGAGTTTCCTGGCACAGCACTGGTTCATTCAGTGGCAATCAGACACAAATCAGTGCTGCACAGGGTCATCTGTCCCGGCTGGCCCAGGGCTAGGGTTTCCCAGGATGTAGAACCTTTGGTAACCGAGACAGTCCCCGGAAAGTCAATGGTCAGCCATAGCCAAGGATGTCATTGCATTACTGCACCAGGCGTCTTGAGATAAGATTCAGTCCTTGGGGACAATTGGCTAAGGGACTGATTACATTGTCTCAACGTGTTCAATGAACATGAAATACAGCATTTCCTTCTAGGGCTGGACTGGTCCTTTCTGACATACTGTGTTCTCCCTGGGGCGGGTCACATAGCAAGATGAGAGTGTAACTGGGAGACCCTGCAGGTCTGTGGGTAGGAAAAAGTCTAGGGACCCAACTGTCAAAGGGACACGATGCCTTTAAGGAGGATGAAGTCATTGGGAGATGAGGCCACCTGGTTGCAGGCAGGCCAGACCATAGCAGAGAGGGAGAAGCGGAAGGTAGAAGGCAGGTGGGCCGTGGGGGCTGGGCCTGGGATGCCAGCTCTGTGGCTGACAGATGGGCCCAAGCAGGAGTGGGAACAGTGGGCCCTGGCATCACCTGGGGTGCCTGGGAATGTAATCAACCACTCAGCAGACCCGCTGGTCATGGGCATCTGGGCACCACCAGGCCTCCAGCTCATACTGACCCCCAGCCGGCTCTTCTGACAGGCTCCTGCTAGGAGAAGTGTCCGGTCCTGTTGGCCAAGCCTGTGATCATGAGCTCATCTGCCACCAATCCCATCCTCAGCCCACCTGCCCCAGGCTGGCACTGTGGGTGGAACTCCTGTGCTGAGTGCTACTGTGCCAGATTGGCTGGTTTGATGGCCTTAGTTAAGTTACTCACCAAGAAGCCTGGAAGGTCACAAGCCACTCTGAGGACTTGAGGACCTGACCTCATTCTTGGGGCTCTGAGGCAGTCCCAGCCTAAGACACCAGTACCCCTCTTAGGTCCCTTTTCCAAAACCATGAACTCTTTTTCTAGCATCATCTCTTATTTCTCCCCATTGCCTAGTAATGACAGCATTGATGATTACACCCTTCGTCTGCCCATTACCTGTGCTGGGTCTCTACCTGCACTGTTGTGCCTCCTGCCCTACACGTTCATCACAAGGCCACCTGCTCAGGACCATCTCCCCACCATCCTTCCCCAGGAACTGCTAGGGGATTCTGTACCCACCTGCAGCACAAATTACTGTGTTCTTGTGTCATAGAGACCAAGGCAGGATATCACTGTGTGATTCTCATCCCTCTTGCCGTGCTTGTGCAAGCAGTAGAGCCAGGGTAAAGTTTGGACTTGAAGTTGCACAGACCTGGATTTACACTCAGCTCTGCCAGCTTGCAGCTCTGTGGCATTGGACAAGTTACCTTCTCATGTATCAAATGGAGGTATAATAAGTGTCCTTATGTTGTAAGAGTCGTCAGGAGGATTAAGCAAGGTGATGAATTAATAAAAGGCTAAACATTATGACTGAGGCAAAAAAAAAAAGTAGCTCTCTGAGTCTGTTTGGTGTGTAATTCATATATGGATTTCCCATAGCTCTTTGCATAGTGCAAATGAAATGTGTCAGGAGCACAGGCTTGATATATGCAAAATTGCTTTGGGAGTGCCAAAATACCACACGTATACAGGAGTGGGATGTTACTTTACAGGTAAAAAAAAACTGAGGCAGGCTAGATGTGGTGTCTCATGCTTATAATCCCAGCTACTCAGGAGGCAGAGATCAGGAGGATCAAGGTCCAAGGTCAGCCAAACCTCATTTTAACCAACAACCTAGGTGTGGTGGCATGCATCTGTGATTCCAGCAAAGTAGGAGACAAAGATAGTTGGCTCGCAGTCCAAGAGGCCCATCTGGACAAAAGTATGAGACCCTATCTGAAAAAATAAACAAACAAAAGCACTGCAGACATGGCTCTGAGCCACCTCTCCAGAGCCACCTGCCAAGCAAATGCAAGGCTCTGAATTCAAACTCCAGTGCTACAAAAAGAGAGAAAGAAGGAAAGAAACTGAGGCATATGTAGATTTCCTACACTGTTCAGGCCCACAGTCCTCCCTGGCTTGCTTTCGTGCATGGGTCCTGCCAGTCTCTCCAGGGCTGGTGGAGCCAAGGCCCTCAGGGAAAGCAGTCTGTTCTCTGCTACCTGAATTCCAGATGCTGCTCTGGCAACCATACCTGTCCTATCTTCCAAGAACCACATTCCAGACATTCTGCCTGGCTAGGAAGAGGCTTCCAGAAGGAAGAGAACTCAGCGAGCCCAGCCTAGACAGGGGTAGGGAAAGAGACCGGTCCCTGGGGAATAGGGCTCATAGTTTAGTGCCCCCAGCTCTCCTCACAGGTCAGTGAGTCCCTCAGCTCAGGTGTCAGCAGCCCAGGGGTTTCCACCCTTAGAAATTGCAAGACTTTTCTATAGTGTGTGTGTTGGGGGAGATTGGTAAAAATGCACATTTCAGGCCTGATCCCCCCATCATGAAGGGGCCCTGGACTCTGTGTGTTTAAATGAGCCTCCAAGAGGGTGCAAAACCAGGGGTGGAGCCACTGATTCAGGAAACAGTATAGATGAGGAACCCGAGGGAAGGTATACTCGAGGTCACCCAGCCACGAAGCTGTGGGATTCTCCCCAGCTGTGGCCCCTACTGGAAACAAGAGAGGGTCTCAGGATAGGACTCACACAATGGCTGGAACCCTAGGAAAGGAGATGTAAGGACAGGACTGAGAAGAGGAGAGTTAGAAAGGAAGGAATATTTGACTCCTGCTTCTTGGCCATTCACCACATTCCCTCACACACATCCCAGGAGACTCACTTCCCTAATTCAGTGGCGATCAGAGTCCTAGTCCTTCACACTCTGCCTCTGGGCCTCCACCACCCACACCCTTCATCTCCATTTTCCTAGAGAATTTCTTTCTCTTCCCATTGTTTACAAGAGAAAAAGACCATTTTACATTCCGGGATCAAATCCTGTCTCAGTCACTGTCATGCTGTGTGGTCTTAGGCAAGTTCCTTACCCTCTCTGACACTCAAGTTACTTTTCTGAACAATGAGGAGTCAGACTAGAGCAGTGAGATTCATCATCTTGGTCTGTAATCTGTCTAGGTATTTATACTCAGACAAAAATGCCAGGAGAAAATACATAGAATTGGGTCCGTTGGTTTGCTGGATATAGGATGGGAGTGCAAGATAGTATTTTATGTGTTACTCTGTAGCCTTTTCACTGTACAATGTGTTTCTGGGTCTTTCTATGGATAACACATAGGTCCAGACCAGGCTTTGAAAGCCTTCGGTCATTCTAAACCTCACTCAAATTTGAGAACTCCAGAGTGAATAAACTCTGGTAGTTCATGAGTTTCTGAGTTTAGAGAATGGACAAGGTCAGCAGTGTACTTTCCAGGAGTGAGGAATGTTCTTGACCCTTGGACATGGACTCCACTGTACAAATATTCCTCTCAAGGACCAGCTGAGGCACCCACTTCCCTTCCCGAAGAACCTTTAGGACTACTCCCTCCCTTGTGCCTCTGGTCACCTGATGTGACCCATGAGGGAAGGGCTGACTTCAAGGTAGCAAGGAGCTCCTAGTGGCTCTGGATGGGGCCTGACCGGTTTGACTTGGAAGGTAGCCCATGGTTTCCCAACACCTCCTTTCTGGCTCTCTCTACTGCCATCAAGATTTTCACAGCTCTGGGACCTTGAGCCAGCCTCTGTCCCTGGGATTCCCTTTCCTCATCTGTGAAAGAAGGTTTTGCTTCCTAACCTCATGGTAAGCAAGAGCATCTAGCAATGCTATCTAGCATCTAGCATCTAGCAATCACATCTATGCAATATTCATTGAATGAATAAAAGTTGCAAAATTTCGTCAAGCTCTTAGGGACTGTGAGGTCAAGCCAACCAGTGTGAACAAAATGCTTACTGTATGCATACACCTACACTGGGAACTGAGGAGAGGATGAGACCCTGGAGAAGACATGCCCTTGTCCTTGAGTTGTAAGTGCTCTAGGTGAGGGTTCAGCCTTCCAGTCAATAAATGTTTCCCTACAGTCTAACATCACGTGGGAATGGAGCCAGGGCTTGGCAGTAAAGGAAGGATGTCATAATTGATCACAAATGTCCCCAAAGGCCATGGATTAAAGGCTTGATTGCCAGTCCTTAGCATTATTAGGAGGTAGTGGAACCTTCAGGAGATAGGGCCAAGTGGGAGGAAGTTAGGTCATTGGGGTGGGGTCATGCCCTTGAAGATTTGGGACCCAGTCTGTTGACCTCTCTCTCTCTCTCTCCTCTTCCCAGCCACCACGAGGTAAGCAGTTTTGCTCCACCGTGTGCTCCTGCCATGATGCTTAGCCTCACCACAGGCCCCAAAGCAACAGAGCCAACCAATCACCAGTTGTGGACTGAAACCTCTGAAACCTTGAGCCAAAATAAACTTTTACTCCTTTTAAGTTAATTTCCTCAGGTATTTTGTTACATCGATGGTTGCTAACACAAAGTTTAATGGGTCCACTCAGCAACAATCAGGGAAGAATGTGGGTCAGGAGAGAGACCAGTGACTCTGTGTGACTTTTAGTGACACAGACTAGGAGTCCTTTCTGCAAAGAAGTGGGGGCTGGAGTCGTCAGGGAAGATGAGGTGGAAGAAGAGTGGAAGAAGGAGATAGAAGTAAAGAGAAGGGCTGGCAGTGTGGCTCAAGTAGAGCCACTGACTACCAAGCATGAGGCCCTGAGTTTAAACCCCAGTACCACCAAAAATAAAAGTAGAGAGGGTGTGTGGCACGTGGCACACTGAGTAAATGCTAGCCAAAGTGAATAGATAGATCGCTATACAGAGCAAATCATGATTAATGTGTGTCTTAAGTAGAGGACACACAGAATAAAAAAGCAACTGAAAGTAAGTTAGCAATGTACAGGCACACAGATGGATAGTGGATGGGTGATCCAGGAGACAGGACCTTGGTCTAGAATCACTGGATTCAGGTCAGGCATTCAACTTTGAATTTGGTCCCTTCTGCTTTCTGGTTCTTACTAGTCTCATGATTATATGGGGTTAGACTGAGCAACAGGGACAATCAATTCAGCCTTCTACCCCAAGGAATAAAGAAAGTCACCTGAAATAGCTGGTGGGAGGGATCTCTGTGGAAAGGCACAGGCGCTTGTCAGAGGATAGTGGATATAAGCCCCAAAGACTTCTCAATCCTGGATACACGTAGTCAGGACAATGCAAGACACTGAGTGCTGTCTCAGAAGGATGACTGATACAGCACCAAGATGTAGGGGCTGCAGTCTACATGTTTATTTCACACCCAATAAGTCCTCTCATCAAGTAACTATGGAGGGAATGCAGTTCCCTCCATAGTTTGGGGCTCCCTGAGGTCACCATTCACAGCATGTCACTCCTCTCAGGCACCACACCTTCAGAAGGGATGCTCCCTTATGGCTTCCCTCTTCAGAATCACTTCGATAGGAGTTCCTAGAGCACACCAACATCAGAATCACTAGGCTGCCACTGATAGAGCAGATTTTGGGGCTCTTCCTCTGTCAGAGAGCTTTGATGACCCAGATGGAAGATCACTGGCTTGCTAGCTGATGCTTTGTACTCAATATGTACCAGTTCATTTGGTAATTGTTGTCCATCCCTCTTGCTCACTGGTTGGTGCGTAGCAGGGTTGAGACTTGAACTCAGCTCTCCTGCTGCCTATTCCAGAGACAAGGACATAGCCTGAATGACCTCTCCATGGCCCGAGGCCCTAAGGTTTCAAACCCTTCAGCAATTCTCAGACACAAGTTGCTAGAATTGCCTAAGGATTTTGAGTTAAGCCCTTGAGCTTTCTTCAGGCTGTTGCAGGGAACCTCCCAGAACCCAGGATGAGGGGACCTAGCAAATATAAGTGTTTCCTATGTCTCTGTCAGTCTGTTTTCTGCCTGTATGGAGGTCACCCCAATGCCCAGGTGTGGGGCTGTGTGGCTGTGCAAATGAAGTAGAGCTGCAAATTCCCTCCAGATACCTCCAGGCATTTAGAGCAGTTGTTCTTAGCCCTGGCTTCCCACTGGAATGTCTGTGAGCTCTAGAAAGGACCACTGTCTGTTCACCCCAGAGATTGTGAATTCACTTAGAAGAGGTGCAGGCCTGGGCATCGAATCGTTAAGCCTCCCCAAGTAGTGGAGCCAGGGTTGGAAAGCAATGCTTACAGGCTTCTCTTACCCGGGAGCTCTCTGTGTTTTCTAGCTGAAAAGCCAAGCTTAGAATCCTCATGTCGTAGACAAAGAAAATGAGGCTTGGGAACTTCGAGCAAATGCTCCCAAGGACATGTAGGGTCAGTTTCTCTAAAAACCACATAACCAGCCCTGCCTAGCTTAAGCAAAAGGAGGGTTTGATGCAGGGCCATGGGTGACAGAGAACAGGTTCTGTTGGAGAGGGGCCAGGAACGAATGTGCAGTCAGCTCAGGCATTGCCACTAGGGGAACATCCCACCTCCTTGGTCCTCCAGGATCAAGACTGCTGCACAGGGGACTGAGATGGCCAACCTTGAATCTCAAGCATGTCCGGGACAAAGGAAGTGTCTTGCCCTTGCCAACCCCAAGAGTAAGTGACTTCTACACTTTGCTCCCTGGGCACCTCAGCACCTGACTTGCCCACTCTAGTGCTGGTCCTGGTCCCAGACCTGACCCTCGGAGAAAAGGTGAGATGTCAGCCCACTGAGATGGCATTGGATGGCAACTGAATGCCCCCACAATGCCCTTTCATTGGGGTGCTGTTAGCAGGAGGGGAGTGGATGCAGGGCAGGAAAAAAGGCAGGTGCCCACTCCCTGCAGTTACCGAGCAAAGCAGTTAATAACATGAGTTGGGGTAGGTGAGTCTGAATTTGAATCCAGGGTCCCCTTTTCACAGTTACTTGGCTTTGAACAATTCAGCTTGTTTTTCTACGCCTCACCGTGATTATTTACAAGACAGCATCAATGATGGTGACTTCTGTATTCAGACTTCTGTATTCACTGAGGGTCTCTAACTCCAAGGGAAGTGGACTTGGGGCTGTGGGTGCTGGGAGCAGAGCCCGGCACCATTCACAGCAAGCACACAGCCAGCATGTACTCTTGAACACAGTCCTAAGGAAAACAAGCATTTCTGTCCACAAAAAGACATGTGCGGGGGATGTAGTGCCTGCTATTCACCTCAATGTCTGTGATCAGTAGCTAATTTGAGCGGTGCTCCAGGACCATGAAAGAGAGCAAGTTACAGCTATATGTAGCAACATGGAAGATTCTTAAACACGATGCTGAGAAAAGGAACAGCATATGCTATATGAGTCCACGAATGTGGACTTCAAGAGCAGACAAAACAGGGCTCGGATGTAGCTCAATGGCAGCGCTTGCCTAGGCTGCACATGAGCTGTACTACTAAGATTAGTGAATTTTACTGTATGTAACTCTGGTTTTTAAAAAAAGAAGAATTATGTCATTTTGCAGTCCATCTAAGTAGGGTTGTGCTTACTTTAACAATAATTTCCTAGAAATTATCAAAGTGAAAGAATACTTCTAGATTCCAGGCCTTGTTTACCCAGGGGGTTTCGTCTCCCCAGTGTCACCTCCCCCTGTAAGCACATGCTCCAGTTTGAGGATGTCCCCTCACTCCAATTTGAATGATCTCCATAAACACATTCAGCTGAGCATTGCTAGCCAATGGTCCAAGAGCTGGAGCCAACTCTCTTCATGTTCTATTTGACCCACTCTACTTTTTAATTTAAAAAACTGTATTTATTGTCAACAATTAAAATTTGAAAATGTTCACAGAAAAATCTTGGCTTTTCTCAAAGGGTTGAGTGATCTGTATGATAGGCTTGTTGGTAGTAAACTGCTGCACTTGTTCTGCACTTGTTCTGGTGACTTGTCTGGCCTCTGTTGGTGGCTAAGTGTCTGACCTGCTAGCTACCCTCTGACTCAAACCTTTATCATTCATCCTCCAAATCCTTCCCTGGCCTCCATGTGCCTCCTCCAGAAAGACTCCCAGGTCAGCCATGCTGCCTGCTGCTACTTTCTTCCATCTACCCACATGGACCAGCAGCTATGACCAGATGGTCAAATCCAGTCTCTTTTTGTATAGAAGTGCAAGCTAAGAATGGGATTTTACATTTTTAAATGGTAGAAGAAAATATGAAAACAAGTACAATTTTGTACCACATGAAAATGATATGAAATTCAGATTCTGGTGTCCACAAACTTTTATTGGTACACAGTCACACTTAATCATTTACATATTTATTTCCCATGCTGCATCAACAGAACTGAGTAGCGGCAACAGAGTCAAGCCTGAAATAAGTTACCTGGCTCTTTACAGAAAAAGTGTTCTGGCCTCTGCCCGCTCTCCTATCTCCCCCTCAACCCAGGAGATCTGCTGTGATTCTGTTGCACATTTTGCTGCTTGGTAATAACCCGCCTGTCTTTGGCTCTCTAATGAGATGTCAGATGCCACCTTTGTATCACTCCCTTCATCGTGCTTCCTGCCATGTGGCAGAGCGTTCTGTGGCTCAGAGGTTGGGAGTGAGAGAAGACAAGGCAGTTTCGTTCACCTGGGACATGGATTTGAGACTCAAATGAAGGTGTTCAGGCTAAAATGTCACAGGAGGTAGAAACACAAATACCTGCTTCCTCTGTTAATTGCTCCTGCTTTTATGAGCCCTAGAACCTTAAATTGTGTGGCTGCCACAATCTTGGAAGGAAACTGAGAGCCATTCATTTATTCATTCACTCACACATTCATACATTCATCCACTCACTGGTCCAGCACCTTCATCCTACGTCCATGTGCTCAGCGCTGCGCTAGGCCAGGCTGGAGATTAACATATGTGTCTATCCCCAGGAATTTCAGTGTAGTGGGTAAGGCAGGTGTCTAAAGAAAAGAGTTATATTTCACTATGAAAATCATTGTAGGGAGACCTAAGCATGCAGCTGAAAAGATACTAATTCTAATTCTTCAATTTGCAACTGAAGGAAAGAAAATGAGGTTAACCGGAGAGGATAAGAAACTTGCCCAAGGCCACACTGCAAGTTGGCAACAGAGCTGAAACTAGAACACTTCCCTGCTCCCATTTCTTTACCTTTTACTTCCCATTCCCTCATTCCCTCCCTCATTCAGTTATCCAGCCTCTACCAGACGCTAAGCTCTGCTCAGGTCACTGGGGATCATATCATAAGCAAGGCAGGCACTCTTCCTGCTTACTGGGAAGGAGACAGAAAAGGACACATCAGCAAATAAAGTAATCCTATGGTGTCTGAGATCCATATTCAGGGAAAATAGAGCAGAGAAAGGGCTAGCTAGCGAGCCTGGCGACTGCTCCGGCAGGGTGGTTGGGTGCTGTCATTTGCATGTGTCCCCCCAAATATCATGTGCTGCAAATTCAGCCCCCAAAGTCATATACCAATGGCAAAAGAGAGGTGTGACCTCTGGGAGGTAACTGGGTCATTTGTGGATTAATGGGTTCTCACATTAATTTTTGTTACAAAAATCCCTGGGTGCCCACTCCTTCTCACCACACAATGTGCTCCAACATGCGATACAGCAAAATGCACCTCATCAGACCCCAACAGAGGTCAGCACCACATTCTTGGACTTCCCAGCCTCCAGGACCTCCCAGCCTCCAAGACCTTGACCCAAATAAGACTCTCTTCTTTACATATTACCCAGTCTGAGGTATATTTTTAGTTTTTAATGTTTTCATGGTATTAAGATTTGAACTCAGGGCCTTGGGCTTACTAGGCAGGCACTCTATCATCTGAGCCCCAGTCCCAGTCCTGGTACTTTGTTATCACAACAGGAAACATGTCAACATCAGGGAAAGCCACTCTGAGCAGATGACCGTGAGAGATACGAAGCCAGCCCTGCAGATCAGAGAGAAAACTCCAGGCAGTCAGAAGAGCCTCATACCGTGCTATCTCCAAACCCAACCCCAGCCTCCACTCTGAACAATGAGAATTGTACTGGGTTTTGCTTGCTTAGTGTTCCCTGCTATAAGAGAGGAGGCAGGAGGCTGGCAGACCCACTTTCTCCCCACCGCCTGGCAGGAGCTGCTGACTTGAATTAGAGGAGGGGGTGGGGGGTTGGGGGGGAGCTGTAGAAAGTAACAGGGATTGTCTCTAAGCACACGACTCAAAGTGGATGAGACTCTGCCAGATGCCAACTGGTTACCACAAGGTAGCAGGGCCTCTGTTAACCCTCCATAATTGCTCTACTTAATTCATTACAGGATTATCCCTGAGAGTGGGGGAGGGGCAGGAGTGCCACCTGGGAGTTCTGGCAGCTGCAGGATCTCCTGAGGCAGCAAGAAGACCTGCGGACCTCAACTGTGGCAGAAACAACCAGGTCAGGAGTCAGGAAGCTGGAATTCCAGTCTTGTCTCTGTCCCCCCATCCCCCACCATGCCCAGTGACTATGGCCCTGCTCAGTCGCTGTGCAATGTACCAGAGAGAATGGGCTGAGAAGAGTGGTGTCCAACTATGCTTCAAGGGGCATTAGAGTCCCAAAGAGGGTTCATAGTGTCTGCCTAGGGGAGTCGTGGCAGAAGACAGGACAGAGAACAGGGGTCCAGGTCTTTCCAGCCAGAGGGACCTTGCTTCTCAACAAAAAAGCTGGGCATAGTGGGTGGCATGTGTCTGGCCTTCTAGCTACGCAGGAAGTGTAAAGTAGCAGGATCACGGTTGGAGGCCAGCCCCAGGAAAAGCACAAGACCCCACTTGAAAAATAACTCATGTCAAAAGGACCCCTGGGGTGTGGCTCAAGTGGTAGAATGCCTGCCTTGCAAGGGTGAGGCTCTGAGTTCAAACCTCAGCACTGCCAAAACAATTCAAAATAAACCAAGTGTACAAGTCAATGGCATTTACATTACAGAGTCCTGCAACCATCTCCACAATCTAATTCTAGAACATTCTCAGAAAGAATGTTCTCGGATCTTCTATTAGCAGTCACTCCCCAAGCCCTATCCCTCACCCCCAGCCCCAGAAGACCACTACTCTACTTTCTCCAGCTGTAGATTCGCTGTTCTAGACAGTTCATAGAAATGGAGTCACAATGAATGGCTTCTTTCACCGAGCTTAGTGTTTTTGCTCTTCATCCTTGCTGAGGCATGTGCCAGTACTGTTTCTTTTTATGGCTAAATAAAATTCCACCCATTTCATTCATCAGCTCGTGAGCATTTCTGTCTTCCCTGCTTTTAGCTATTCCAAAGAATGCTGCTACTACCATTTGGGTGGGGGTTCTTTTTCTTGCACGCTTGCTTTTTGGAGAACATATGTTTTGATTTCTCCTGTTGGATGCGTAGGAGTGGAGTGGCTGGTTGAATCACAGCTCTATCTTTAGCAGTTTGAAGGACTGCCAAACTGCTTCCCAAAGCAACTACACCATTTTGTGTTCCCACCAGCAGTGCATGGGGTTCCAATCTTCCTACATCTTGCCAACACTTGTTGTTATCTCTCTGTTTTATTGTAGCCATCCCAGTGGGTGTGAGGTGGCATCTCATTGTGGTTTTGATTTGCATTTCCCTAGTGACTATAGATACTAAGTATCTTTTCATGTGCTTATTACTCATTTGTGTGTCTTTTTTGCTTGTTTGCAGGGAGGGGAGGGATTGGTTTGGGTTTTTTTTGAGACAGGGTCTTCTTATGGAGCCTATGTTTGTCCTGAATTCTAGATCCTTCTACCTCAGCCTCACAAGCACTAGGATTACAGATGTGCTCCACTTCACCCTGCACACACAGCTGGTGCTCCTTGACCTTTTTTTTTTTTTTTTTTTGCAGTACTGGGATTTGAACTCAGGGTGTTGCACATTCTATGTAGGTACTCTATCACTTTAGCAATATCTCCAGCCCTTTTTGTTTTAGTTATGTCAAAAACAGGATCATGTGTTTATGCCCGGGGCCAACCTCTGACTGTAATCCTCCTATCTATGCCTCCTACCTAGGGCACCACCGCACCTAGTTTGTTGGTTCATATGGGGTCTTGCTATCTTTTTTGCCCAGGCTAGCCTCCAACCATGACACTCTCACCTTCCATCTCCAGAGTAGTTGGAGTTACAGGTATGAGCCACTGTGCCTGGCCAGAAGACAGATTACAAAAGCCTTTTACACAATTGTAAATGCTTGGACATTGATGCATATTTTTTTTTGTTTGTTTGTTTTGGCAGCACTGGAGTTTGAACTCTTGCTAGACAGGAGTTCTACCACTTGAGCTACACCACCAGTTTTTGCCATTTTTAATTGGGTTATTTGTCTACGTTGTTTAGCTGTTAACTGTTATTTATATATTCTGGATACAAGTCCCTTATCATACTATCTGTATCTATCTGTCTATCTATCTATCTATCTATCCATCCATCTAATCTGCAAATATTTTCTTCCATTCTATAGGTTGTCCTTTTATTGCTTGGTAGTGTCATTTAACATACAAGACCACAGGCTCACACCTGTAATCCTGGCTACTCAGGAGGCAAAGATCAGGAGGATTGTGGCTCGAAGCCAACCCAGGCAAATAGTTCATGAGACCCTGTCTTGGAAAAGGGCTGGTGGAGTGGCTCAAGGTATAGGCCCCGAGTTCAAACCCCACTACCAAAAAAAAAAAAACCTTTTAATTTTGGTGATATCCAATTTGCTAATTTTCCTTTTATTGCTAATGTTTTAGGTGTTAGATCCAAGAAATCGTTGCCTTAACTTGTGTGTCTTGCCAAGATTTCCCATAGATTTTCTTCTAAGAGTTTATATATCTTTAATTTAGGTTGATGACCCATTTTGAGCTCATTTTTTTTGTATGGTGGGACACAGGGGCCCAAATTCATTCTTTTTCATTTGCATCTCCAATTGTCCCAATGCCATTTTTTGAAAAGACTATCCTTTTCCCATTGAATTGGATATGTTAATTTCTGAACTCTCAATTCTACTCTGTTGACCTAGTGCCTATTTTTATGTCAGAATCACATTATGTGGATTACAATAGCACTGGAATTAGAAAATATGTGTCATCCAACTTCATTCTTTTTTTCAAGATTGCTTTAACTATTCTAAGTCATCTGCATTTCCATATGAATTTTTTAATTAGCTGGTCAAATTCTGCAAAGTCAGGTCCTCTTATTTTATTTATTTATTTATTTTTGGTGAGACAGGGGTTTGAATTCAAGGCTTTGAACTTACAAAGTAGGCACTCTGTCACTTGGTCCTCCAGTCAGTCCATTTTGCTCTGATTATTTTGGAGATGGGGTCTCTCATTAACTGTTTGTCTAGGCTGACCTTGAACTGATAGGCTTCCAATCTCAGTCTCCCAAGTAGCTAGAATTGTAGACACGAGCCACCAGCACCTGGCTCTTAGGTCCTACTTTTAGAAGTGCTCCTTCTCTTATAAAATAAGGTGTTATGAGATGGTAACTGAGTTTTAAAATTTTATTTGAGCCCTCAAAATCATAGAAAACTTTACTAACTTATGAAATCCAAAGGTTATTTACAAAGTCCTAAAGAATGGGCCAGATTATGAGGTGAAGAAGAGAGAAAGGAGGAGGAAGATGGCAGGCAGGAATCTATCTTGTAGGTTACTGAAGGTTCCCCTTGGGCCCAAGCTATAATAGACACACTGCAGAGAGTCCAAAGACCTATGGGGTGGGTCAAGGAAGACCCTATTTGCGTGAAAGACCCAGGAAACTCCAGGGAAAGCATTGACCTCAGCAGTGGAAGCTGGTGCCCAACCTCCAACAGGCTTTACTGGTCAGAGCCAGGCAAAGGAGCCATGTGGGGTCCAGCCTGGAGTTGATGCTGGGCTGTGGTGGTACTGATGGAGTCCTCATCCTGAGTGATGCATGAGACCTGTAGCATCTCCCATACTGCTCACCACAATCTTGTGAGCTCACATCATATTTGCTTACTTAATTGTCCAATGTAGCCTTGTCCATCAGAAATATCCTGTCAGCTATTCATGTGACCTTACATTCAGGACCCTCATGCAAAAAGTAAAAAGAAACAGTAAAATTCATTTTGGAAAAAATTTTTATTTAACTCAATATATCCACAGTGGTATCATTTCAACATGCAATCATTTTTTAACAAGTATTTATTAGCAACAAATCAGTATTTATTAGCAAGATATTTTTCATTCTTTTTTCCTTAGTATATCTTTAAAATCTAGTGTGTTTCTACATACTTCTAACACATTGTGATTCCAATTTAAATTTCCATCAGCAATACTTGATCTGTATGTAGATTTTATAAAATGGGGAACTGAGAAATAATTCCCCATAATATTTTAAAAGTGAACAATGTGTCAGTTTTTAAATTTAAATAAATTAAAATGAAATGAAAGATGACAGGTAGTTGCTCGGTTATACTACCTGGATTTCAGATACCCTGTAGCCATGGTTGTCATGTCAGGCTCACAAGTAAACACTTCTGTTATGCTCTCATGAGGCTGGTGACAATGTGGACATGTTGACCACTGACTCCCTTGCATGGTGTAGGCATGCGGTTGAGACTAAACACTTCCTTCACAATGCATAGATAGATAAAAAGAAGCATATGAGGACATGAGAAAGAAAGGCCTTTACCTCTGAACCAAGTGTCACCTGCTTTCACCCTCCACCCTTCCCTGCTGTGCCAGCCTCCCCCTGTCCAGGCTCTAGGGCTGTTATAGGAGCCCAGAGGACAGAAGGCTGGTGGGCAAGTGACACCATGGACACAATGACAGGTGGCCACACGAAGCACAAGGATACAGCCTCAGAAACAGGAAGCAGGTCCTGGCTACACAGACAGAGCCCTTGTTTGACTTGCAGTCCATAAGACTGACCTCCCATCTGGTCACAAGTCCTGAGCCAGCCAAACCTGGAGCCAGAAATCAAAGCAAAACTTTAGTTTTGGTCACAGGACTCAGAGTTGGAAAGACTTAGAGGAATGGCCTCATTTTGCAGATAAGGAAGTGAGTAAAGGCAAGGTCCCAGTATGGCTGTGCAAAGCCTTTTCCTAAGGAAAAGCTGCATCTGTTTTCCCTTGCTGATGATACCGCTACTTCCTTTCTCTAAAATGGTACTGGCTCAGGGCCAACCCCCATCAAGCCTTTTGGAGCCCAATGTTCATAGAGGAAGTAGCCACAATGCTAGGAATTTCAGCTGTTTCCTCTAGAGTTTTGCTGACAATTCTCTGTGTCTCAGATACTTTCCCCCTTGCTCTCTTCTACCTCACCCCCATGGTCTTGGCTTGGCCAAGTAATGCCCATTCTTCAAGGGCAGGCTCAGAAGCTACCACTTCAATGAAGCTATCTCCTGTCTACTGGACACATGCTTCTCCTTGCCCTCACTCTGCCAGGTTCTTCATGGGGGCTGTTGGACAACAGAGAAAACGAGGAGGCTTCTGGGAATGATGGGAGGAACTCATGACTAATGTCCAATGTTGAGGGAAAGTTGTAGAAATCAGGATTGGACAAAAGATGAGAGAATGGGTCAGGTTGTAAGCAGATGCTCCGACTGCCTCCAGTGGAAGGAAGTCAGGAAATGTACTATCATAGGGCCATTTTTCACAGAGCTGTGAATAATCCCATTTTCATGAAACAATGGAAAACAACATCATTTAAGACATGATCCTGGCCTCCCAGAGCCTCAACTGTAGTAGAGGAGAGTCATTATCTGCCCATCCATCCACCCATCCATCCACCCACCCATCTGTCCATCAATCCATCCATCCATCCATCCATCCATCTATCTATCCATCCACCTATCCATTCAACAATGCTAATTGAGAATTGTACTTACTGCCAGGCAGTATCTTAGGCACTGAGGGTAAAAGCAGATGTGTTTGCATGTGTGTGTGTATGTGTGTGTGTGTGTGTGTGTGTGTGTGTGTGTGTGGTGTGTTGTGTTGGGGAAATTGGGCAGATAAGCAGTCATTCATCCTTTAAACATGCCCCGTCCTGTTCTATATACTAGAGATACACGACTGTGGTCAGGGCAGACAAGGAGCACAATGGAAACAAGCAGCAAGGACACCTATCTTGATCAGGCTCCTCCAGAATGAGGTGACATCTATTCTGCCCTCAGTGTTGGGTTGGAGTTGACCAGATTTCTAAAAAATGAGAAATACAAAGTGCATGGCTCTGGGGAGACATCCAAGGGGCAGTAACCCCCTTGGATAGATCTGAAAGGGGGGCCTCTGGGAGGAAAGCACTCACAGGACCACCCACCCAGATGAACAGGCACAGGGAACTGTGGGAACCTGTGATGGGCCCCTCAGCTTACTGAGGAAGTGACGTTTAAGATGTGAAACCAAAGCAGCCATTAACTGGTGAGGAAGGCGACAAGTGTCCCCAGCAAAGCAACCAGGGTGTGTGAAGGCTGAGTAGGAAGGAGTGTGATCCCTGACAGTTGGCTTCTCCAAGTTCTTTGATGAGGATTCCCAGGTTAAGACCACCTGGGAGGCCAGAAGGCTGGTGAGCGTTTCCTCTGCTCTGCCCAGCGTGGAGCTTTCTAGGCAGAGATACTTAACTCTGGACTGAAGTGACTTCACAAATCACCAAATTTAGTGTCCAGCTCCTTTTCTGGAGGAGATTGGAACTGGGAGAAAGCAAGAGATCTAACTGAGGTCATCCATGATCCGACCAGTTAGGTGCCAGCCTAGACCTTGGCTAGGCCCTGGCCACTGCTCCTCATGAGAGAGATGTGACTGTCTCATGAGTCACACAGAGACGCTGAGACTCCCCAGCTGAGCTTGCCTGAGGTCACACAGCTAGAAAGTCCCAGAGTTTTGAAATCCAGAGATCTAACCCTGAGCCTACATTCCTGTATAGGAGATTTGGCCAGAACCCAGGTTCTCTAGCACACAGCCTCAAACTTCTGCCACCATAACAGGAAGGCAGCCTGGTGTATGCTGTACCAGGTTGACTTCAGAGAGGTCTACCCTGAATACTCTTGCATGCAGCAGGAGTGCAAAAGGGAGGGCCCATGGTCCCAGTTTACCTGCTTGTCTTTAAGCCCTTCTCTTCCCACAGGAAGGTGGCTATGTCCAGGGGCCTTGCACACCTCATCTTATCTGCCCAAGCTCCATCCACATCACTCTCATGCCTCCCCAGGAAATGGTACCTTGGCCCCCCGCAGGCCCCTCTCAAGAATTTGGAGGAAAGGCCCCTAGAGGTCTACGAAGCTAGTGGGGACCATTAAATTGGAAGATGAGATCTGGGGCACCCAGAATGGGATCCAGAAATGAGGGTGACTGCCTTGGGTAAGCTATATTCTTGAAGCCACAGGCACTTCACTTCATAGGGACAATGCAGGAGGGGCAGAGCAGGACCCAGTGGCTCCAATGGGAGGAAGTCCTAATCACAGACAGTCCTGGGACTGCTGCAGGCCCCACAAACCAGCCTCCCAGCAGGGCTGATCAGCACACATTGCTTGTACCCCTACCTTGACACACACACACTACACCTCCTCTGGCTCTTACCTGATAGTCACCTCCTCTCTCCCACCACCATTACCCCATCCCTCCCTTGGCCTGTGCCCTGACTTGTGAAAACCACAGGCCTCTGTGCTGAGCTGAGGCAGGGTGAGTCAGGGGTGGCACTTGGGGTGCTGGGCCCTGGGAGGCTGCTGGGAGCTCCGGGCCCCAGAGGGAGTGAATCAGGCAGGAGTGGCTCAGGTCTAGTTCCGGCCCCTAGTCAGCAAATACAGGTGGAGGCAGGGGTGGGGGCGGGGGGTAAGGAGTCCTGGTAATGGGTTGGGCAGCAGCATCAGAAAGTCGTTTATTCAGGAGAATGTATAGCTGTCACTCCCGAGGTGGCCAAGAATGCAGTTTGCAGTTTTCTCCCTGAAAGGGAGAAAGTAATGTATGTTTATGAGTGTACATACACACTTGTGTGTACACAGGTGTGTGTACATACATCCTGTGCTTGTGGGTGATAAGTACTTTGTATGTTCTGGGTAGACACATCAATGGGGGTCCATATATCTGTCCTTGCCTATGTAGCTCAGGGTGTGTGTGTGTGTGTGTGTGTATTTTGTGGTACTTGGATTTGAACATAGGGCTACTACACCTAGAGCCACTCCACCAGCCCTTTTTGTGTGTATGATAGGTTTTTTCAAGATAAGGTTTCGAGAACTATTTTCTCAGGTTGGTGTCGAGTGACAATTCTCCTGATCGCTGCCTCTGGAGTAGCTATGATTATAGGCGTGAGGCACCAGTGCCCAGCAGGGTGTGTTTAACTTCAGCAAGTGAGGGGCCCCCAAGTGTTGGTAGAGCTTTACACTACACTTGACTGTGCTCCAGTGTTGTGTGAGCAGAGCAGACACTCTCTATATATTTGATGAATAAGTATCTCAGAGAGACTCCACCTGAACCAGCTCCCTGGGAAGCTCCAAACATCCCCAGAAGGAGACCCAGGGTGGGAGAAGAGCTTCAACCAAGTAGGGCCCATTCCTAGCTCTGATACCAATCTGAGCTGACCTTTCAACTCTTAAGGGCTTCTGCCTTGTGTCCCCTTCTGCCCTGCTCAGAAGTCAAGAAACAAAGCTCTTAGTTCAGCTACAACTTTGCTGTGTGATCTTGGGTAAGTCCCTCCCCTCTCTGGGCCTCTGTTTCCTATGTATACAACATCCAATCCCAGCTAAGGCGGCAAGCAGAGGTCCCAAGCAGGTCTTTTTCCTTGTGTCTTCTTGCCACTATTGTTCTCTGCTGTGAGCACCCATTGGTCCCCTCCAGGCACTATAATTAAGATTGCCTTTGCTAAAAACAGGCTGGTCGACATTTATAGGCTTGGGAAGAGAACATCTTAGGGAATGGTGGTGGAAAATGCAGCCCTCTAACACCGTGGTCTTCTGGAAGCCTCCATGAGTTGGTTTTCCCAGAGAGCTGGGCAGGGGGAAGGTGTGGCTGATTATAGAGTTCAGCTTTCTCGAGTCTTGCCCATGTCAGGGAGCCCCTGCCCTGGCTCTACTCTCCTGGATGCCTGTCAGCTTCTTAATCAGGAACCTGAGCACGACTTCGTCTTTACTGATGACTCAGTTAGAAAAGCAGTAATGACTGAATCCATAATGCAGCAGTGTCCTGAGCTGTGCTATGGTTTGAATGTGTCCCCAGGGGTTCATGTTTTGGAATGAATAGTCTATTTCAAAATAGATAACAGAGAACATTTTCATTTATTTATTTATTTTGGTCAGGACTGGGGTTTAAACTCAGGGTCTCACGCTTGCTAGGCAGGTGCTCTACCACTTGAGCCCTCTTTTGTGTTGTGTTTTTGAGAGAGGGGCTCACTGTTTGCCTAGGCTGGCCTTGAACCTTGGTCCTCCCTGGCAAGGATTTTGTGTTCCCAACACAAGGAAGTGATAGATATTTGCGGGGATAAGCTATGATCTGATCATTCCACATCATACTCACGTACAGAAATACCACAAAACGTGAACAATTATTACATAGTCATCAAGGTTTTTTTTTAAAAAAATTTAAGTTCATGTGTTGGAAACCATCCTCAAATTCATATGTTCATGGGAGATGGAAGTAGGGCCTTTGGGGGGCAATTAGGATTGGATGAAGTTAAGGGGACATAAGGAGAGGAGGGAGACCCAGGTGGCCCCCTTGCTCTCTTGTGCCTTGCAAAGGCCCTCAGCACATGTCGTTGGCTCCATGCTCTTGGACGTCCACCTCCCAGAACTGTGAGCCAAATAAATTTCTATTCTTTACAAATTATCTGGTCTCCAGTAGTTTTTATAGCAACATAAACTAAGAAGGGCTTCAAGGATATGCCAGATAATTTCCCCCTCACTGAAAGGCCCAGTCTTTGCTTTTTCGTGTTTTACCCTCCTCCTTGACAGTGTCACTTAGCAACCTTAGCTTAGCAGCCTTCTCGCTCTTTACAACAGTGACTCTGTTGGATAGCCACACACCTGCACTGCATATAAAATGAATATATTATCCACGGGCAGGGATCTCCTTGGGTTGTGCATTGTAGCTACCCAGAAGCTTTCTGTCTACAGGACTGACTGGCTGTGTGGTCCTGAACAAGATCTTTGTGTAGCTCAGTTTTCTGATCCACAAAATGGGATTAACAACCTGGACACCTGTGTCTCACCTATAATCCTAGCTACTCAGGAGGCAGAGATCAGGAGGATGGTGGTTCAAAGTCAGCCCAGGCAAATAGTTCACAAGACCCGACCTCAAAAAAAACCCAACACAAAATAGGGCTGGTGCAGTGGCTGAAGAGGTAAGGGCGCCTGTCTAGCAAGCATGAAGACCTGAGTTCAAACCTTGGTACCACCAAAAAAAATGGTATCAACATTAATGCATGCTTCTTACAATTATTACAAGTAATCATAGTTCACATACAAGTAAAGCCCTTGTCATAGTGACTATCATTAGTCGCTACTCAATAAATGTTGTTTGTCATATACTTTGCTATTCTTGTCTAAATTTTGTGTCACTTACATTGCTAGATAGGTACCTGCATTCTACGTGAGAAACCACTAATTTCCAAAGAGTTTTTTGAGCTGCAAATAATAGAAAATCAAGCTACAGTGCCTTAACATATAGGCATTTGTTTTTATCCATCACAAGAAGCGCACAGGCAGACAAGCTGCAGGCATTTTTTCAGTGGCTCAGAATGGCAGGACTGATGTCACCATAATTCCTTTTGTTTCGGCCTCAAGGTCACAATATAGCTACTGCAGTTCCAGGTACCACATTCACTTTCAGGGCAAGAAGAGGAAGACGGGGTGAAGGTCACCTGTTCATCACTAGCTGCAAGAGATCCTAAAAAAATTAGAAACAAGAGTGTCCATTTGTTGGACTACCATCACATCTCTCATGGGACTTCCCCGTCTCTTCTTTCGCCCACTTCCCACTCAGAGTTCTGCTAGTGAGAAGAGGAAGTGGATATCGGGTCAGCAGCCATTGTTCATCCAGTGCTATTGTTTGGATCTGCTGTGTCCTCTCAAAGGCCCGTGTGCTCAGGGTTGGCCCATGTGCTCAGCCTGTGGCACTATTAGAACCTCATGGAAGGAAGTTAAGTCATTGGGGGTGCACCCTTGAAGGGCTTCCCAGCTGCCATGAAGTGAGCAGCTTTGCCTACCACATGTTCCCCTCCCCCCCCCCTTGGTGTTCTGCCTCACCACAGGCCCAAAGGCAACGGGCCAATAGACCCTGGACTGAAACCTCCAAAACCCTGAGCCAAAGTAAACCTGTCTTCTTGTTTATCTAAGGTATTTTGTCACAGCAATGGAAAGCTTGTACATCTAGTTACTCTTTTTTGATTAAATTAGTAAATTTACAAATGACAAAAATCTAAATCAGACTAGTTTAAGCATAAATAAATAGATGGATAAAGAAACAGATAAAAAGAAGAAAACAATAACAAAAAAAAGTGGATTGACTCATAGCCCTGAAAAATCCAGGAGTACTTTGACTTTGGGTCTAATAGGAAGGAGCTAGATGGGTGGGAGACTGCCCTTCTCTATATCTTGGCTATTTTCCTTCGCATCTGCTTCAATTATTAGGGAGGTGCTCCTGATGTTCCCTAAGCTCACATTCTCTGAAGTTCTTCTCCAACAGAAAAGAGAGTGAGTCACTTTTCCCTGTCACTATAAGCAAAAATCCCAGCATAAATACCAATTGTCTGCGATTGGGCCATCAATCCTCTCCCAGGCCAATCACAGTGACAACACAGAATCCAGTGCTCTGATTGATGAAACCAGGTCTCAAATCCAACTCTGGAACCTGAGTTGAGTCAGCTGTACCCAAACCACTAGTTACACTTGAAGGCTAGACATCATCAGCAACACCACCACCACCAGGTGTTGGTGAGGATGCGGGGAAAAAGGAACCCTCTTACACTGTTGGTGGGAATGTAGACTAGTACAACCACTCTGGAAAAAAATTTGGAGGCTACTTAAAAAGCTAGACATTGATATACCATTTGATCCAGCAATACCACTCTTGAGGATATACCCAAAAGACTGTGACACAGGTTATTCCAGAGGCACCTGCACACCCATGTTTATTGCAGCACTATTCACAATAGCAAGTTATGGAAACAGCCAAGATGCCCCATCACTGGCACATGAATTAAGAAAATGTGGTATCTATACACAATGGAATTTTATGCAGCCATGAAGAAGAATGAAATGTTACCATTCGCTGGTAAATGGATGGAATTGGAGAACATCATTCTGAGTGAGGTTAGCTTGGCCCAAAAGACCAAAAATCGTATGTTCTCCCTCATATGTGGACATTAGATCAAGGGCAAACACAACAATGGGATTGGACTTTGAGCACATGATAAAAGCGAGAGCACACAAGGGAGGGGTGAGGATAGGTAAGACACCTAAAAAATTAGCTAGCATTTGTTGCCCTTAATGCAGAAAAACTAAAGCAGATACCTTAAAAGCAACTGAGGCCAATAGGAAAAGGGGACCAGGAACTGGAGAAAAGGTTAGATCAAAAAGAATTAACCTAGAAGGTAACACCCATGCACAGGAAATCAATGTGAGTCAATGCCCTGTATAGCTATCCTTATCTCAACCAGCAAAAACCCTTGTTCCTTCCTATTATTGCTTATACTCTCTCTACAACAAAATTAGAAATAAGGGCAAAATAATTTCTGCTGGGTATTGAGGGGGTGGGGGGAGAGGGAAGGGGTGGAATGGGTGGTAAGGGAGGGGGTGGGGGCAGGGGGGAGAAATGACCCAAGCCTTGTATGTACATATGAATAATAAAAGAAAAAAAAATGAGATTGCCACGAAAAAAAAAAAAAAACTTGAAGGCTAGAGTGGACTGGGTCACACATGGAAATTGGGGAATGAATGCAGGGCCAGCTTACAAAGCCTTGCATTTTTAAAGTATTGTATTCCACTCAGACACCTATGAATCAGGAAGAGCATGAATTCTGGCTCACTGATGTTTAGGGTGAATCCTGCACCTCCAGGTTCCTGGTATTTCTGACACCACACCTGAGTTGACTGACCAATAGTTTTTCCAGTGATCATCCAGGAGTCATGGAGCCATAGAACAAACTAGACTGAGGGATTTCTAAGAGGCCAGTTGTTCCATATTGTCCTTTATAAAGTGCCTTTCCTCTGCTGTCTTTTGACAGCCTCACATCTTGTGAGGAGAGAAAGCCAGAAATAGGTCCCTCTACCAGAAGAAAAGAGGAGAAAACTACAGAGAGAAGAGCCAACTAGGTCAGAAAGACATGGAAGCTGGGAAGCACCTATAAGCAGAGGTGTGACAGTGACCTGCCATCTTCCCAGGACTTACTCTGTGCCCTGCCCTGCAGGATCTCATTAGTCTCTCAACACTGTGGGAAAGGCAGGTAGCTCAGGTTCAGAAAATTTAAACAACTCTCTCAGAGTCACACAGCTGATCAGGAGAGGAGCTGGAGCTTAAAAGCCAAACCTGTTTCAAAGCCTGAGTTCTAAACTGCAGGCTGGGTTCTTAGTGAGAATGGACCTGCCTACTACCATCCAAGGGCCAGAGAAACAGACATCTTGGTGCCTGGAATTATCCAGGACAGGCAGGGATGGGTTTCAGTATGATAGCCCCAGGAACCAGTCTCTTTTTTTTCTGTTCTACTGACACATGGAATCAGGCCCCCCTGCTACGGTATTATCTTCAGCTCATAGTACTGTACCCAAACTCTGAAGGTCAGTGCAGAAGAAATGACTTGGCCTTGGAATTGTGAAACCTGCATTTGAGTACTTGCTAGGTGAACCTGAGAAATGGTGCCTTCCTGAGCCTCAGTTTCCCTATCTGTCAGTGCTCTCCAAAGGCACTGCTAACTCCAGATGGCTGTTAATTTTTACGCCCCCTGCAGTAGCATCAGGTTTCTTGCCCAAGGGAAGAGAGGGCAAGTTGCAACAGCTCTGTCCTCTCCCCACAGCAGGCAGCATGGCTCCCAGCCCAGCGCATGGGCTTGCCTAACCCCAGCAAGCCAAGCAAATCCCTGAGAACAAAAGGGAGCACGGACCTGAAGAAGGAGCGGATTGGGTGACTAGTCCTTCCTTGTTCAGTGGCTTTAACCCCTCCTGCGCCAACCCCAGCAGCAAGAGGGCAGGAGACTGCAACCCCACTCTGGGATGGATGTCCTCCAGGAACTGCTGGATCTCCCCAGCCAACTTTCCATAGGGAGGCCTCCCAGGGAGCCACCATGGTAGAGACGCCATTTGTCCTTCCCAGGTGCAGGGTGTCAGAGCCAAAAGAGCCCCCACTCTGTCGGTTAGGAAGTTGAGGCCTAGAGATGGGAAAGAACTTGTCCAAGCTCACACAGCCTTGACCTTGCAGAAGGAGCCTGGACTAGCATAGTACCAGATGCACAGTGGAATAGGTTTGTCAAAGAGTGGGAGTCCAGGCTCCTTGTCTAGTGCTCCTTCCTCCATGCTGCATTGCCTTTTGGGATTCTTAAATGTGTTTCCCTCCCCCAAATTAGAAGCAGGTTGTTGAGGCCTGTCCATGAATTCCTCCCCTGAACCTGCAATGACTAATTCTCTTAGGAGTGTGGGATCAAACCCACCACTGCTATTAAAAATTTAACGCCAGGCCCCAGTGCCCCGGGGCTGGCTTTCTTATTAGCCCTGGAACAGAGTGTAGCCTGCATCCGTCGTCAGCCAGGCTAGGCCAAGAGTGCATGGGATGGAGTCCCTGCCCTGAAAAGTTTTCTGGGGTGGCACCCTTCTTACCTCAGGGGGACACTGGGGGACCTTCTGACCAAGCAATGTCTTTTTCCTGCATCTGCCCAAATCATAGGTAAAGTGGGGAGTCCCTTAGCCAAGAGAAATGTGGATTAATACAGACCCCTTCCCCAAGAACTCCAACATTTCCCACAAACAATTGCCATTCTACCATTAGTGTAAAACAGACAGGCCTCCCAATGGCCTCTGTCAATGTGTGTGTGACCCACAGGGAAAGAAGCAGTCATGAGGGGGCTGTTATTGAATCTCAAGTGATATAAGCAACAGACACATTTTGGGTGCAGCTAGATGGCATTGAAATTGGGAGGCTGAGCTCTGGCAGCAGTGAGGGCACAGAGATCCTGTCAGAAGGCTCTAGGTGACCCAGAGCAGCGGAGGGTGAGCAAAGCCATCTCACCCACTGGCATGGTTACTCCTGGAACTGGTAGGATTGTTGAGAGCATGTGGCTTGTGAGCCCCCAGAAGCCTTCTTAGCATAGCCTTCCAGCCTGCCTGCGAGGTCCCTGAGGCAGACACAAGCCCCAGGGACAATTAATTCAGTCTTAGCACTACTCTGTGCCTGGCATTGTATGAGGCACTGATAGTAAAGTGACAAGTAAAGCTATGTGGTTCCTGTCTTCAAGGACAATGACAGATGAAAAATACAGGATTCACCCCATTCTCATTTCAGATGTGTCTAAACCCCAGTGCTGAGCTCCGGCAATCAGCACCCCACAGGGATCGCTGAGCTCTATGTGCTAATGGTCATCTACACCCTCTCCTTCCTCACAAGTGCATTCAGTCCATAGGCTTGGAGTTCCCTCTGCCCTGCAGCCAGCTTGTGCCTTTCTCTCCCGAATGGCTGTTCTCTCTGCAATCTGATCTCCAGAAGGACCTGATCTAAAAACGTCAAGTCACTGTCTTATGCCCTCTGTGGACTTCCTACAGCCTTTCACAGGAATCACACACTTCCATCTGAGTCCCCAGACAACAGTTTCATCTTCTGCCTACCAGACATAAGCACATCTCCTGGTCCACTCTGGGATACTGGCACTCTCTTTCCTCTCTTTGAGTCTCTGTAATTGCTGCTCCTCCTTCGATTGTTTGTCCCCAGGTCTCACCTCAAAACACCTCCTCAAATAGACTCCCCCAACCAAAACCACTCTCCACCCCCATCCAGTTAGCTTATTTTTCCCTTCAAAGAACTTATAATAACAGAAATTGAGTGTGTGTGTGCGTGTTGCCTGTTGATCTCCTACTGGGTCCCTAGAGGACAGTACCCCTGGTCTTATTTCTGTTCCATTATCTACCCAGCATCCAGAACTCAGCACTCTTTAGGATCTTCACAACCTTTGTGACCTCATTACATGTCTAGCACAAGACCCAGAGATGAAATGTCTATTTGGAAAGGAATATGGAGCTTGGATAAGTCTACTCATTTATCAGATCCCCCAAGGAGTGATCAGATCGCCTCAAAGTGATTCAGTCCTTCCATTCATAACTGAAACAGACACAGGCAGTTTAAGAAAGAAGTAACCAAAGGGGAACAGCTAGTGCCAATGGACTGAGGCAGAACCTTCAGAGGAAGGCAGCAGGCAGCAGGCGAGTGGGACTAGAGCCAACCAAGAAGAAGAGGAGTGTGAGGTGGCATTGATGGCCAGGCAGTCAGGAGCCAGACCAGGCATTTGCAGCCTGACTTTTATTCCCTTGAACCAGACAGAGAGCACAGGAGCTGGGAGCCCACTGGGCTTGTGTGAGCAGCCCAGAGCGAGTATCCAGAGGTTGAGCAAGCCCCATGGGGTGTGCTTGTCAGGACATCAAAGGCTGCAGCCACCACTTGTCTGAGCTCCATTAGCAGAGAGAACTGCACTCAGAGCCCGCCCGGTTAGCACAAGGACAGTGCTTACTGCGCAATCACAGCCGCCACCGCCGCCCGTGTGCCAAATTGCTGCACAGTTAGTTACCACGCCACAGGCTTTGGACCAATTAAGTGAGCAAAGAGGGTGGTTAACGAGGAGTAGATGATCCGAATGCCCATAATTACACTCTGCTCTAAAGCAGCTAAGCCAGGAGCAAGAGAGAACGTGGGTCTCCTGTTCTTACCGGCCCAGCCTGCTCCATCTTCTGAGACTCCGTCTACTGGCTTTCTTTGCTTTTCCCTCTTTTTAAGACTTGTGTGTGTGTGTGTGTGTGTGTGTGTGTGTGTGTGTGTGTGCCAGGTTCGAAGCACTGAAATTACAGCAGAACAAAGAGAAGTCTGTGCTCTTGTGGAACTAACTAACATTTTAAAGTCAATTAATCAGCAAGTAGACCAGGTGGCCATGCGTGCTATGAGAGCACTGATGCAAGGTCGGGGAACAGAGAGTTCTGCTTGATAAGGGGACGTTTGAACAGAGGCCTTGTGATGAAGGTGAGGGAGCCATGAAGATAGCTAGGGAAGGGCATCCCGGGCTCTGGAACTGGCAGGTATGAAGGCCCTGAAGCAGTGTGGCAGGAGCAGAGTGCGCAGCCACAGGGAAGGGTAGGGACAGGTTCCAGGTAGGGAGGAGAGACAAGGGCTTTCTGTTTTTCAAAGTATTTGACCTTATTTGATCCTCTGAACAATGCTGTAAAGACAACAGGGCAGATTTCTTTTTCTATTTGTCAGCTGAGGATCTGAAGCTCTAGTATGTCCAGCCATTCAGCTAGGATCACACAGGAATATCCGATTCAGGAACAGAAATCTCAGGTCTGCATCACCTTTTTGGGTCAGATCAGAGGGTCATTCCCTTTGACATGGGACCACAGTGAACTCTCAAAACAAGATCAGCATTCAGGAGACTGGAGGTGTGGCTCAAGTCGTAGAGCACCTGCTTAGCAAGCTTAGAGGTACCCTCCACCAAAAAAAAAAAAAAAACAAAAACCCAAACCCAGTTCCACCAAAGAGGGAGGCAAAAAAAAGATTGGCTCTAAGGAAGTCTCTGAATGGATGACAAAGTTCGAAACAGAGCCAAGTACAGTAGAGCTGCCAAGTGGGGTATAGAATGTTCAGTGATGAATCGGTATAGACAATCAACACAACAGTCATTTAATCAATATGGCAGGAAAACATAGCTCCTGTCTTATGAATGGACCTTTGGAGAAACACTGAAAGGTAGAATCGTGTCCATGCCATGTCATAACTTAATATTTCTGAAATGGAATCCTCCCAAAATACATGCCCTTTAGAATTCCTCCACAAGTTTCTCACGGAGTTCCAGATAAGAGAAAAATCTAAGAGTTTACATGAAAGATTAAACCCAGACTGCCAATAGAGGACCAGATTCCCAGCCACTGCTGGCATATTCTGCAAGTTTTCACAATGTTTTCTCCAGCTTGGTCCAGGTGTGGCATTGGACTCCATGCCACCAACGCTCATAGACTTTTTGACATTATCATTACATTTGCTTTCATTATGCTGCCTTTAGTTGTCACCCATCAAGAGGAAATCACTACATGGGAATGAGTGTGTGTGGACATTTTGTATAAAATACAGGCTGTGTAGGAAACAAAATAGATTCTTCAGGACTCAGGTAGAGGCATCGTGGATTGAGAGGGTGGCATCTTAGGTGCTCTCAGGAAGGATTCTAAGCTAAAGCCACGCCATCGTTCTCAGGAAACTGCAGAAAGAGAAATTCAAAGAGGGATTTGCAATTTAAGTCTCATATGGCAAGTCACAAGGACAGCCATGCTGAATCACAGGCAATGATCTGTAATGGAGCTGGTTCTCATACAGTCCCCCACCCCCACCCTGTGTGGCCCAATCCCGGGCTCCATGACTTAAGAATGTTAACAATGCCAGCAAGCCATGCCAGGGCCACACCTCAAATGGGCCTCTCTTGGAGCATTAGCCACCACAGTGACAGGTAAGGGAGCAGTTCCACTTAGGCTTGAGCGGCGGCTCCCAAGATTTTTGGTCCTAGGGCCTGTTCTAGTTTAGCTCTGAAATGTTTCCCAAAAACTCATATTTTGAAGGACTGGTCCCAATGCAGCAATGCTCGGAAGTGGGGCTTTTGGGAAGTGACTGGATCATGACAGCTCTGACCTCAGGAATGGATTAATCCATTGATGAATTCATAGCTGAATGGGCTATGGGGAGGTAGTGGAAATTTTAGAAGGTAGGGCCTAGTTGGAAGAAGTAGGTCACTGGGGGTGTGCCCTTGAAGAGTGTATTCTGTTCCCAGCCCCTTCCTCTCTCTCCTTCCTGCTGCCATGAGGTGAGCAGCTTTGCTCCCCCATGCCCTTCCACCATGACACTTTTCCTTACTCTAAAGCAACCAAGCCAAATGACCATGGACTGAAACCCCAGGTAAGCTGTCACAATTCTAGAAAGATGATTAATTAACACAGGACCCCTTACTAGAAAGTACCACTGAGAAGAGCATTTTAAATACTCAGGTAGTGATTTCTTTTTAAAAATAACAATAATCTCATCATATTTTACATAAAATATTTTGATTTTTTTCAAGTAAAAAAATCAGAAGAGTGGCATGGTCATACCTTTTTGCAAATCCTTCCAACAGACATTGGGATTCCCTGGCTACTTGCTGTAGTATCGCGAGCATGTAGCTTCTGGAAAACTCTACCAAGTACTGGTAAAAAGAGTGAGAGCAAAAAGGCAAACATGTTCCTAACATTATCATAAGCACTATTTTGACCTCTTGGACCGCAGCCATGGGTTATGGGACCCCCTACCCCCGCCAGAGGTTCCCAGAACATTCCATGAAGCCAAACTACTGGGAACTTTGGCCCAATAGCATGTCTCCATTTGCTTCCCTATGAAATATGGAGAGTAGGGGATGGAGTTCAGTGGTAGAGCACTTGCCTTAGCATGAGTAAGGCCTTGGGTTCAATCCCCAGTACTGCAAAATAATAAAAACAATAATAATAATAACAGTAATAACTTTTCTCACCGGCTGTTATGATAATAGAATGACTTAATATGAGTAAAGTACCTGAAACACAGTAACAGCTCCTATGAACCTCTCCAGAGCCAAGTCCCCATTGCCCCCAGCCCAGAGCGTGGAGCAGGCAAGCAGGAAGTGTTCACGAATAAACAGAAGTGCTGGTGAACAACAGCTTGTGAGAGAAGACTGCCAGCCCTTTCTGGATAGGGAAGGTCAGTTTGCTTTCTCCCAGTGAATGAATGAAACGGGTCAGAGAGGCCACATGAGCCATCAATCACACATCAATCAAAGACCTGCTTGCAGCTGCTGCCACAGCTAGAAAGGCCCTAGGGAGATCCTGCAGTGCCACACTTACCCTCACAAGCATGCACCATATGGAGAGTCTCTTGGGCTAAACCATGCCCACAAGAGACTCATTTGAGACATCTGAGCTTAGAAAGATCTGCTAGGTAACAGTCCCATATTGAACTGACTGAGGTAACTATTTGCTGCCTTTCCACCTGTATCAGAGGCCCTCTGGGAACTTTTTTGCCTTTATGGCTGTCTTGCCAGGGATGGGACCGGGGCCCTGTCAACACCTGGATGTTTGTTGAAGGAAAGAGGAGAAGAATAGAACCATGTCTTCACATTGATGAAAAGAAAACAAAACAAAAAAACCATTGCTGTGGAATGCAACCTGGGAAGGCAGAAGAAGGCTGGGATGAGATGGTGACAGGTAGAGGCACCAGGCAGGACAGGTGGCCTACATGTAGGTTCGGTGTCTTGGGCTGGGCACACGCAAACAAAAGAAAACCTACAGACTTTTTCTTCTGAGCCCGAACACTGACCAGAGTGTAGAACCAGAGCACACCTCATTTTATGAAAGAGAATTTGTTGGCTTAGAGAGGTGAAGGCCTTGCCTGAGGTCAGACAGAAGTTAAGGCCTAACCTAGTCTTGCTCCCAACCTAGCAATTACGGTGCTCCAAAGAGAAACAGCCTCACCACTTCCCCAACAGGCTCCCCTGCAGAGAGGGTGGCCTGGGAAGGAAGCAAACCTCCACCCTTCACTGGGCTTTCCTCCCGGGGCAGAAAGAAGAGAGCCGGGGGCGTGACCAGTCCTGCAGCAGTTGCCTGGGGGATATCCATGGCCCTCCATCTCAGAACAAAGCGTGGTTAATGAGAGCAAATTACAGGGGTTCTGAGAATGGAAGGGGCCCTTTGGTAGCCGCAGGGGTGAAGCCTGGATGGGACCTCAACCCTTCCCTGCTCTTTGTTCTCTTGTGCAACCCCTTTGCCTGGAAGGAGCTGGCTCAAGGTGGCACTCAGGGAGGCATGTCGTTGTGGTCCTTGCTGGGCCTCTGGATTGGGCTTCTCCCCTTCATTGCTCTGCTCTGATTTGCATAAAGATGACATTTCTGATAAACAGGCAGAAAGGCAGAGCCCCCCAGCCAATCCAAGACTTGGGACTTCAAGCAGACTGGGGGGAGGGGCTTCAGCACACCCTGCATTTACCTCCACATGGCCTTGCATATGGTATTGGGCAAGTGACCACGGGCTGACAGAAGCTGGAAGGAATTCCAAAGGATGGCATACTCACTACCGCGCCACACTCCTTGTGACTGCAAAAGATCAGTAACAGCCTAAACGTCCACTGCCACTGCCATGGGGTTGGTTATGCAGACACTGTACCACTTGAGCCCCTCCACCAGCCCAGGAACCATCCTCTCATGGGCTGGTTAATAACCTCACAGGAGTGAGGGTCCATGCATCGCACCACTGTGCAACCTTTATCGAAACAGTGGGGAGGCTTCTCATATATGCTACACAAATGGCCTCTAGAGTATGCTATTAAGTAGTAAAAAGAAAAGTGCAGGGCTGGCAGAGTTCTCAAGTGGTAGAGCACCTCCCTAGCACGTGTGAGGCCCTGAGTTCAAACCCCAGTACCGTCAAAAGGAGAAAAAAAGGTGCAAAACAGTAAGTGTGGATAACTGCCATTGTGTTTTAAGAAGGGGAGGGGAAATACACACATGCGATGAAGGAAGGGGGCAAATGGAGGGCTGAGATGGGAGAGAAGAGGTAGGGGAAGCCGGAGGGCATAGAAAATGCGAAAATGCCAGGTCCACAGCTGAATTCTTCACATACATCATCTCCTTTCATTTCCCCCACATGCCTGTGAGGCTTTCACTAGTATTCTCTTCATTTTGTTGTCATGAAAATGAAGTCATAGAAAGATTAAATGGCTTTCTCTGAGTTACAGAGCTTGTTAGTGACAGAGCTGAGATTTGCGTGACTCTGGAACCCAAGCTCTAAATCACTATGTCACTTTATATAATGAGTTCGTTGGATCCTCCCAAGTCCCTGTGAAGGAAGGGGTGATTTCCCCCTTCATTACAATAAGGAAATAGAGGACCAGAGAGGTTATGTTACTTGTTCAAGTTTAGACAGCCAAAGCATGGCCAACCAGAAAGAGAATGTCTGGAAAAGATGTGTGAATGTTGAGAGCTGGAGTTTCGTTTTCCCCAGGAGAGAATTCTTCTCAAAAAGCTAGAGGTGAAGGGCGCAACTCTCATGTTCCTAAAGAAGTGGCAGTGCCCCTCACAGTGGCTGTTTCCCAGGTCCCGGCTTGAGCACCTGAAAGTTTAAAAGGCAACCGTCATCTCAGAAGGGGCCTTGTAAATCAGTGAGGCCCATGGGCCAGCTGAAGCCTGGATAGGGAAGGACTTGCGCCAGCTGGTTCCGAAGGGAACTCTAAGGAGACTGGAGAAGAGGGACAGGTGTTTTCATGACCTACTTCCTTGGCAATTGTCAAGGTCCTTCTGTCTGCCAGAATGGAGAAGAACAGAAATTGGCCTTTGGATTGGGTGGGGAGAAGCATCCATCTCCCTGTGAAGTTCAGTGGGGAGGAGGGTCTTCCAGCAGTCATTTAGAGTAACAGAGGCAGTGTGTGACAGCAAGAAGTCCAAAAGGAGGCAAGTGAGATTCAGATGAAAAGACTAGAAATCAGGGAACTTCTTACTAGCTGGGTGGTGTGAACAAGTCACTTTACCTCCCTGACCCTCAGTGTCACCATGGGACCCAAAGGAGGGTGTATAAGAAAGTAGTCTACACAGGAAAGTGTTAATATGGGGAGTTACTGAGGACAACTGATAAAGCCGTTGACAAACATGCTGGATATTGTGCCATCACCAACAGCTATTCTCTTAATTGAAAATGCAGTGCTGAGCTGAATCCGTACAAGCCTGTCTCACTTATTAAAGGGAAATGAACTGTCTTCCTCATGAGGCTTTCGCAGACCTCCCTACCTCCAGGGTAGCACTTACCATGTTCTTGCTTAGAAGTCTGACAGCTTATCCAGGACAGGGACCCACTTAATCCTCAACCCTAGGACACACTTGGTAAAGAAAGAAGGAGGAGTAGGTAGATGGGTGATGGATGGATGGATGGATGGATGGTTGAATATTTTCAGACCCAGAGGAAAGGTCATTCTGGTGTGGATAAATCTCAGAGGCCAGACATTTGAACCAAGCCTTAAAAGGCGGGTAGGATATCAGCAGGGAGAGACCAAGAGGTTGAAGAGGAGGAAGGTGTCTGGGGCAGTGAGAACTAAGACCCAGGCAGGACTCAAGGTCCTTGGCAATCATAGTGAGTGGTCTGTGATTGATGGAGCACCAAGAGGGCTGTAGCCCAAGATGCAGCTGAAAAGGTAGGTTGGAACCAGGCCGTGTCAGGCCTCGGAAGTTAGGTAAAAGTTTCTGTGCTCTAGCATCCTGCAGGCAATGGGGCATCGTGGGAGGTTGGGTAAGAAAGGAGTGACCTGCTCTGCCCTGTGTTCATTGCAGCACAGGGAAGGGTGATGGGGAGGAAGGGGGTGCACATGCCAGGGCTCAGCTCCAGGAGGAGACCTCCCCACTTGCTGCTGTCTGCACAGCCTTCCAGGTGATGTATAGGAGGCTGGGGTCCTCCTGCAGCAAAGGCTTCCCCCAAGCAATGACTGGATTGGACACCAAGCCCACAGTCCTGCCTCCTGGGTGTGAATCTTGTTCTCTGCAGTCTTATTTGTCAACAAGACTTATTCTCTGCAGTCTCCAAGGCACACTTGACTGGATTGTCCAGACTGCTGGGAAATGCCTTGGCTTTGTGTTTAAATCCTTGTTCTTCCTGTGACCATAGGGTTGGGCAAGTCCCTGCCTCTCTCTCTCTTTCTCTCTAGGCCTTGCCTTGCACAACTCCAGGAAATCACATTTGCAGGGGACACAAAGAAATGATGCACCCAGAGTTGTGCAACCCAGGAGCCCCACCTCTGAGCTCAGGGTCCTCAGCTGTCCAAAAAGGAGTACAAAGGTTGGCAAGGACCATCTCTGAAGCCCATTCCAAGTCTCGCTGCAGTCTGAGCAGAGCAGGGCTTGGGGGAGGAAGGAGGCAGGGAGGCAGGGAGGCTTTCCCCAAAGCCAGAGATGGCACTGGAGATCTGGACACTGGAGGATGGTCAACCCCCTGAAGTCATGGAGGCTTCCTGCTCTCAGAGTGGGATTTATACCCCTGACCCATCACTACTCCTCTTTCCATCTGTGCTCAGCCTAACCTCTCCAGCCAGGACTCCCACAGGAATGAACCTGGGAGAAGAAATGCATCCTTCACAGGGGCTCTGTGAGCCAAGAACGCTTAGCAGAGACTTCACCAAGAAGTCCTCACCAAAAAAGACTTTTTTGGCTTCATTTTGCAAAACAACTTCAATGTATCTGCCCTTGAGCTACCTTGAGATCACAATAAGGCTCAGGGTTAGAGCACTTGCCTCGCATGTGCAAAGCCCTAATTTCCATCCCCAGCACAGGAAAAAAAAATGCAATAAGGCCTGTCCTGGGGTGTCCCCAGAGCAGACTTCAGATGTCCACTTGGGAAATGCACCAAAAAGAGTCAGCGAGAAAGAGAAAAGCAGGACATCTGCCTCCCCACAAACAGAATGACACCAGCCTTGTGACCAACTTGTTCCTCTAGAGTGGCATGTGGTAAGCCAAGGAATTTGGCCAACACTTAAGTCAAAGGAATAAGCAGTGACCGTGGGTTTCAGGCAGAACAATACACAGATGGGCTATCTCCCTGGCTCCACAGGTCAGGCTCTGTGGGTGGCATTATGGCACCTGATTCCTGGGCCAGCCCCAGCCCAGCTTTTGGTGGAAGAATGAGAAGGTGCCAGCAAGGAAGACCAGGCCAAACATTTTTGCTGACTGTCAGTGGGAAGCCACGGACAGGGCATCCTGCTGGGGAACAGTAGGGCTCTGCCTCCTCCCTGCTCAGGCTACAGGGGTAGAAGAAAGGGCCAGGTGTGGCTAAGGCAGAGAAGAGAGCTCCCTCTGGTCTCAGCAGTATAAAAACCAGCAAGCAAATGCCACCAGCTACAGCTTCAGGCATTTCTGTATTTTCTTACATTACTAGAAAAAATAACATTGCATATTAAAAATCAGTACTGAGTTTATCTGAAAGTCAAAACACAGTCTCTAGACCAGACACTGCCACCAACTCTCTATATGATGTTGAACAAACCCCCGCCCCCTGTCCCAGGCTTCAGTTTCCCCCAACTGTGCAGTAAGTGGCATTTTCTTCCTTTCTGAAAGTCTGTGCCTGTCGAGGTGGTGCCATCAGTAGAGTGGTGGGATTAGAGGTGCCTTTGCAATTTGCCTGTCATTTCTCTATTTTCCACACTTCTTAAAATTTTCTGTACTTTCTGAAGTATAGTGTAATGAAGATTTGGCCATAACCTTTATTGATATGATTTTTTTTTTACTGTGGGAGAAAGGCTGCCACTTGAAAGTCACCACCTCTCCTCCTCTCCAGTAGGAGGAAGACCTACACCTCAGGCAATATGAACAGGAAAGCTAGGACAGAGGGATCTTATGTTTCAGAGGGTCACTCAAATGGTCACCTGGGTAATTCTGTGATTCTACAAACCTAGAGCCTCAGAATTCCAGAAAGCCAGAGCTGTGCTGTCTCACAAAGACCACCTCCTCCCCTGCACAGTAGAGTCTTGAGACTAAAAGAAAGGCAGGTGTCCAAGGTCACACAGGTCATCAGAGTTAGAGTGGATGTGTCCAATACCCAGGAAGTCTAGGATACTCCTGTATTCTGTGACTTTATATCTTAGTATACTCTCAATTTTATTTTAAAAATTAAAATAATAGTAGGAAACTCAAAACTTGAAAGTGTTTGATGTGCCTACTGCAGAGGAGCTAATATAGTAACCTTTAAATGACAGAGGTCACTATGGGAAGGTGACTGGAAAGTAATGAAGAGGTCAGGTAGAGATGAATCAGTTCGGGTTATAATACACTTGTGCATGGAAGCAATGCTAGGAATCTCTCTGTATAGCTATCCTTACCTCAACTAGCAAAAACGTTATTTTCATTCTTATTATTGTTTATGTCTTCTCTTCAACAAAATTAAAGAAGGCAGAACAGGTTCTGCCTGGAAGTGAGGGGGTGGGGGGGAGAGATGGCCCAAACAATGTATGCACATATGAATAAATGAATAAATAAACCAAAAAAAAAAAAGAAGCATCTCACATTCCAGGGTAGCAGAGCACAATATTATCAGCTAGTACCACTAAATTAGACAAAGAGTAGATGATGAGCAAAAGACTAGGAATGGCAGGAAAGACCAGGCTGAAAAGCAATACTTTTAAGGAGACAAGAAAGGAGAAAAAGGATTAACATATACTATCTGTGCATATCACTGAAGTTCTAGGTGATATTTCAACACATGTATATAGTGTGCACTAATGAAATCCAACCTCCCTTTATCTACTTCTTCCTTTCTCAACCTTTAGTGATCATTAATCTACATTCAGGTCAAGTTTTTTGAATGAGGATAAGAACATGTCATTCTATTCATCCATGGCTGAAAGAATTCACACTATCTTTTCCTCACTCACATTTTTGCTTCTCAGTTCCTTAGTAGCATCTTCCAACATCCTGGATCTTTGAGTGGCAATTCAAAAGGAATAATTTTTTCATGTTAACAGAGCACTGGATCAAAATGTTCTGCAGTTTCTTAGCACCGGGCTCCCTTGCTAATGCATGGTACTTCACAGTGTATAAACGCTTGTACTTGTCTCCTAGCATTTGACCTTCAAGAGAGTCCTCACAGGTCATCTGACCCAGCCCTCTGCTGTTGCAGATTAAGAAGAAGAAACCACAGAAGAAAAGAGATGTGCCCAAGAGCTCACGTGATAAGCCATCGACCCCAGACCTCATGCCCCCATCCAATACTGTCTCTGCACCACCATTCAACTTCTTTGTCAGTCTTCAAAGATGGGAAGAAGGGGTGGTGAATGTCTTGCTCTCTCCTAGGCCAACAAACAGAACCCAGAGAGCTGAAAAAGAAAACCTGTCCTAATTTCCACAGCTAGATCCATGTTATGGCTTGAAGATAAAATGTCCCTCATGGGCTCAGGTGTTGAACACTTGGTCCCCAGATAGTGCTCTATTTTGGGAGGTTCTGGAAACTTTAAGAGGTAACCCTAAAGTGGAGAAAATAGAGCATGGTGGGGAAGTCCTTGCAGGTATCTTGTCAATCCTGGCCCCTTCTTGTCTCGCTCTATTTCCTGTCTGTCATGAGGTGAACAGCTCTGCTCTGTCACATACTCCCTCCACCATGATGTTCTGCCTAAGCGCCTGAGACCAAGCAACCATGGACTGAACTCTCTGAAACCATGAGCCAAAATAAATCCTTCTTCTCTTAAAAAAAAGACATAAGAAATAAAAAAAATTAAAATAATAGCACAGAGCTGGGTGTGGTGGTGCATACCTGTAATTCTATCACCTGGGAGCTGAGACAGGAGGATGTTGAGGTCTAGGCAAAAAAGAGGGCTATACTGAAAGAGAGAGAGAAAGGGAGAGGGAGAGAAGGAGAGAGAAAGAGAGAGAGAGGGAGAGAGTGAGAAAGAGAAGGAGAGAAAGAGAGTGGGGAGAGGGAGTGAGAGATAGAGGGAGGAAGGGAAGAAGGGAGAGAAGGAGAGAGAATGACAGAGAGAAAGAGAGAGAAATAGCAAAGAACTCCCATAAATCCTTTACCCAGATTCACCATTTGCTTATATCTTGCCCTACCAAGTGTCAGTGACTATTCTTTCCTCTTCATATATGCATATATAGGAGAGAAAAAAAAAAACCCTATGAAACACAGACTCGATTCCTACAGTGGAACATTGTGCAAGACATTCAATCTTCTAACTAAGTTGATTTTAGAACAGCAGTTACATGCTCCTTTGCAATAGAGCATCATGAGCCTCCCTCAGTGCTTTGGTATATATTTCCTAAAGTACAGCACTCCTTAGCTAGGTGGGCCTGAAGTTCACAGCATTCAGGAGGCTGAGGAGGAGGACCAAGAGTTCAAGACCAGCTTGGGATACAAAGCAAAACACTGTCTCAAAACAAACAAACAAGCAAAACCTTCACATATCCTTGCATAACCATAGTCCAATGATGAAAATCAGGAAACTTAACTTTATATAATCCCATATAATCTACTGTGGTTTTTCAAATTTCCCCATTGTCTCAATAACTGACTCTCTCCCCTGTCCCTGGCAACCTTAGAGCAGGTGATTACTTTCCCTATCACTCCTGTGCCCAAGCACCCCTCCCTTCCACTGGGCCACATGTCTCTCCCACCCAAGCTCCCTTTCACTGCCTCTCCCCCTAGCCTCTGCACCCTAGGGAACTGCTCTGAGGAGCTCTAAAGCCCTCCTCCTCCCTGACCTGACAGCAGGCAACACCTTAGCCTCTGCCTCTGCATACTCAGACCAGGGAGGTGGTGAAAATTCCCACAAGCATGCCTGACAGCCCTCTATAATGTCCACTGTGCTCCAGTGGTAAGAGGGATACACACCCCCCCCAGGTGTTTGGGTTATGAGGGATCCCTGACTGGGAAAGGACAAGAGGGAACCGTCTGAGATGCTAGAACTGTTCTAGATATGAGTGGTATTCCATGGATGTAAACATATGTACAAATCCATCCAGCTGAACTTCACAGATGTCACCCTTCACTCTGTACATCCCCATAAACAATCTATACAGAGCCATACAAATCCTGTTTGTGTGTATGTGTTCATGTGTGGCCAAGAATCCACAATGTGGAACACAAGGCACTAGAGGAAAGCTGGGAGGCCAAGAGGAAGGGACACGGCTGGCTTTGTCCCACCCACTGGAGTAGTTCCCGTCTGCCACTTTGTAGGTACTGAATAAATGAATTAATTTAATGCTGTCAGTATATTTCTTGATATGGAAAGAGGTTTATATCTTGCTAAATGAAATCAGCAGGTTATACAATAGCAGGTAAGACCCCAGTTTTGTAAATATTTATGTTCTTATTTTTATATCTAGTTTGAAAGAACCTATTGCCATTCTAGCAAAGGTTCTCTTGGGTGAAAAAATAAAGATAATACATTTTTTACTCATTTATGCTTCATACTTAAAAATGTTTTTCATAGCAAATATGAACTGCTTGGGTGAATAAGCAAATACTTTAAAAATATCAATAAGAAGTTCCAAAGGAGGGCCAGGGGTTGTAGCTCAGTCATGAAGCACTTGCCTAGTTCACACAAGACCCTGGGTTCCATCCCCAGCATTCCTTGCCAAAAGAACAAAACAAAAGCTTCTAGTGCTCACCAGAACCCTCCAGGGCTGATTTGTGACTCTCTGAAGAGGGGTTCCAGTATATAGTGCACCCCAACTTTTCTGACTAAAGACCCTTTGGGGAAATGTGGCTCTAAAGAAAAAAATATAGATGGAACTTGGATCCCTAGCCACATCAGCCCCAAACTGTTTACATCAAACTTCTCTTATGCACAGAAGCAGGCCTATGTGTGTAAGCTAAGGCACTCGGCTTCTAGCAGTGCAGGTGAACTAAATTCTAGATCGTACTGGAGCTTCACAGAGTTAGGCACTGACACAGTGGTCAGACGCGGTTCCTTGCTGTCATTTTTAGTGCTCTGGTGGTGTGGCAGGATCTCATGCTCTATAGCACTGCTTCCCCAGGGTCCCCACAGGAGTCTGGGGTGGCACTGAACACAAACCAATGCCTTGACTTCCTAGGCTCCAGCCAAAAGGGTTAGAGACAGTCAGGCTCTGAGGCTGGAGGCTTAATGCCTGGCAGAGATCCCAGGCCGGGCATGTCAGAACCCAAACACACAAGGCCTTGATGGGTCCCAGGGAGATGCTGCAATCACAGCTGCTCACCTCACATTCTCTCCATGGCATCCTCCTCCAGGAGACCCTCCCATCTCTCCCTGAGCATCCAGGGGTGGAGGCTCACTGCTTCCTGGAACAGGCAGCCTGTTCTTTCTTCAAATGGCTTAAGAGAAAAGGTCTTCCTTATGTCAAACTATGGCTTCCACCCTTTGACTCCAGTCTACCCTCAAGGATCACACAAAGAAAGGACACCACCCCCATTATGATTTGGATCTAGAGTGTTACCCAAAGGTCATGTGCTATAGCTATAGGCTTGGTTGCCAGCCTATGGGCTTTTGGGAGTGGTAGGGATCATGAAAGCTCTGACCTCATCAATGGGCTGATTGGTTCATCAGTCAATGCGTTATTGGGAGGTGATAGAAACTTAGGCGGTAAGGCCTTATTGAAGGGAGTATTTCAGGCATGTGTGTGTGTTTGTGTGGGGGGGCATGTGTGTGCATATGAGTGTGTGGGGAGGTGTGCATAGGAGTAGCAGAGTGCACTGGTGGGGACAAGGTATAGTCCCCACCCCCCCCCTTGTCCCATCTCCCTCTTTCTCTGCTTCCTGGCCACCTGGAGGTGAGCAGCTCTGATCCACCACATTCTCCCCACCATGATGCTCTGCCTCGCCACAGGCCCAGAAGCAATGGAGCCAAGTGACCACGGACGGAAACCTTTCCTCCTTCAAGTTGTTTTGTCACAGCAATGGAAAGTTGATTAACATGCCCCCTCAAAATCTTTCACTAGTAGGTGTTTCTCCTTCATTAAAATAATCATAACAATCGCTCCCACTAAAGCAGGACTTACTGGCACAAGACAATTCACATCCAAGATCTCATTTCATTCCACTATGGTCCAATGACAAAGGTATTAATATTGTCCCCTTTTATACATGATGTCTCTAAGTCTAAAGAGAGATAAAGACCTAACCCAAAATGCTCAGTTAGCAAGTGGCAGAGCCGAGAGATGGAATCCAGACTTTCCATGTTCTAAAACCTCCAACCTTCGCCACTACACTCTGCTACTCCTATGCACACCTCCCACACACCACACACACTCATACATGCACACCCATGCACACACACACACCTCACCATTCTCCAGCAAAATCCACACTGGAAACGCAGCAATGCAGTAACAAAAATTTCCACAAAGTTCTGAGGGGGCCCAGAACCTTCTAGGCAATTCTGCCAAACCCTCTTCCAGTGTGGTCACCTCTCCCTAACTCTTAGCAATGCCTCATGCTTGGTTTTGGCTCCATAGTTTGCTCTCCATGTGTTCCCATCTTGGGGCAATGGGCATTTTGTCTGCCCTGCAGCCCTTCCTCTCCTCATCCCAAGTGAATGAGGGGCTGTCGACTGCAGTGCCTCACCCAAACTGACCCAGGCCTGGCTGGCTTCCTTACACCCCTGTTTTGGCACAAGGGAGCAGGCTCTGGCCAAGGAGAATCTTTCTCTGAAAGTCCTGTGGGGCCTTTGAGAGAAAGAAACTTCTTCCACCCCACAGACTAGTAAATGAGAAGATAGAAACCAGAGATGTGAGGCCAGGGTATCAGTCTCCTCTTGCTGCAGTAAGGAATTACCAGTGGCTTAAAACAACATGAAGTTACTGTCTTATATTCTCACAAGTCAAGTGTTTTCAAATTTAGGGGCTGGCAGGGCCATGTTCCTTCTGGAAGCTCTACGGATACAATGGTTTGGATAAGTGTGCCCAAAGGCACATATGTTGAAGGCTTGATCCCCAGGCTGTGGCACTGTTGGGAGTGTTAAGAGTGGGATCCAGGCACATGGAGGTGTGCCCTTGATGACATACATATCGGGGCCCTGGACCCTCCTCTGCTTCTCTTTACTTCCCAGCTGCCATGGGGTGAGCAGTTCCTCCACCACTCACTCCCCTTGTGGTGTGCTCCCTCGCTACAGGACCAAAGGCAACAGTGTCAAATGACCAGGGACTGAAATCTCCAAAATCATGAGCCAAATAAACCTCTCCTCTTAAGTTGATTATCTCAGGTATTTTGTCACAGTGACAGAAAGGTGACTAATACAATGGGGGAATCTATTTCCTTGACTTTTTCAGCTTCTAGAGGTCACCTCCATTCCTTAGCTCATGGCTCCTTCCTCCATCCTCAAGGCTAGCAAGGTAGCATCTCCAAAGCGCTTTCTCTCTCCCTCTTTTCCTCTCTCTCTCTCTCGTGTTATTACATCTCCTGACCTCCTCTTATTAGGATCCTTGTAATTACATTGCGTTCATCTGGATAATCCAATGATACTTCACTGAACACCTTTGCCCTGTAAGGTAAAATATCCAAAGTTTGGGCATCCAGACCTGGACATCTTTGGGGACCATTAAGATGGGGCCATTATCAGATGCCCCCCACCCATGTGGAGAAAACTCATTAGCAGCAAGAGAGAGAAATCAAGAGCAGGGAGAGCAGAGCTGAGACCCAACTGCCCAAGAAGGGGATTCTATAACTGGTGGTTGCATGAGCAGTGAATCCCTTTTTGCTAATTTGATTTCGGTTTCTGTCACTTGCAACCCAATTAATTGTGCTTGCCATGCATGCTTACTGGGCTGGATTTCCCCTAGCCAGACTGGGCTTTTCAAAGGACATGTTCTCTGCCATAATGTCTATGTTCACAAACACAAAGTTGACACCTACGGCACAACAAATGCACGTGTGTGTTCAAAGCAACAGGTCTGAGCAGAAAAACCGAGCTTGTCCTCAGTGGTTCAGGGAAGGATAGTACAAAGAGCACCAAAGGGCACTCCTGAGGACCAGGAGATTTTGGTCGCATCTGGACTCTGGTGACGGGATCCCAGAAACCCTGTCGTTGCCTCGGCGTACAACCAGGTATATACTACTTGGTTGAACATTAAGGTCATGTCCCACTGTGGTGTTCTATTTTCTGGTACACAACTCTGTTTGTAAAGCCTCACAGTGCTGGGAAAGCCCCGGTTTATGTGTGTTTCTATTGTACAAAAGATTTCATGAGAAAACTGAGCTTTGGCGGGCACGATCAGGAGCAATCACCCCACCCCTGGCCCATTTCTTTCTCATGAAGCTTTTGGCAGAGGCACAGTGGCTTTGACAGAAAGCCAGAGTGGAGGGAAGGAAAAAAAGCAGCTCTCTGATCCAATGCTAATAGTAACAATAATAGCAATAATAATAAGACACACAAAGAATCCTGGAGGAAGGGGCGACAAGAGAGGGTAATGGAGGGGTGAATATGATAAAAGTATATTATAGACGTGTATGAAAATGTCATGATAGAACCCATTATTCTGTAACATACAGTAATAAAAATCTTTAAATACATAGCACTCAGGAGGCTGAGACAGAGGATCAAGTGTTCAAGGCCAGCCTGGGGTACATATTGAGACCCTGTCTTGAATAAATAAACAAACAAATAGAGTTTCTCATAGACAGAGATAAATAAATCAATATAACACACATATACATAAAGCCATCTGTACCCTTGACTAATTCACTCAACAATTCCTAGGTGTATTTCTCTGCTTTTAGAATTTATTTTTGCAGTAACAAACTCAATAATTTAGGAATGAAGTTTTGTAATTTTTTCTGGTTTTTAAAACAAATTATAAGATGATTGACCTTCTAGGCTGGTTAAGCTTCTTGGGAGAGGGTAGGACAGAACCTGGGACCAGTCCAGGTGCAGGAATATGGCACAAAAGGCAGGCCCCGCTCCACCAGTACTTGCCAGAAAGATGTGCTTCTTCGGGGGAGTCATTACACTATCAGGTCTATTTGTAAAGTAGCCTTGGGGACTTGAACTTTATTTTCTTGGGAAAGTCATCTCTGTTGGGCCTTAGTTAATTGCAAAATGAAAACACAGGATCAGAAATCAGTGAGCAATTTCTGATGGCTGTTTCTGATCGTTGTTTCTTGGCCTGTGTCTGTGCCTAGCTGTCTCCCTTTCCTGGCTTGGGCTGGGCCATGCAGCTGTTGGCAAGAGGCTGGGAAAAGGGCAAGTCCCGTAAAGTGGCCTCTGGAGGATTTGACTTGCCCTTCAGACAGTGGTTACGATGTCATCCTCACAATTACAGGGGCTGTGAAACCTCACTGCAAAGTGGTTGGGGTTTACTTATGCCACAAATACATTCGAAGCACCTGTGCCTTCCAGGAACCATTCTAGGGACTAGGAAGATAGTACTACACAAAACAGACAGACTTCCCATCCTCAGGGTGCATCCAGGATTCTGTAGCTCACATAGCAACCTTAAAGACTTAAAAACAAAAATCACATTTGTTTTTGTTATTTACTTATTTATTTAACTGGCAAACAATACTTGTATATATTTATAGGGTACAGTAGGGTGTTTTGGGGGAATTGGCCATACTGGGGTTTGAACTCAGGGGCTCACACTTGCTAGGCAGGCACTGTACCACTTGAACCACACCCCAGCATCCAAATTTTTAATTATGATAAAATATACACAACACAAAGTTTACAGTTTTAAATACCATTGACTGTTCAGTTCAGCAGTCCTAAATATATCTATGTTTTTCTGAAACAGATCTGTCTAGAGCTTTATCACCTTGCAGAACTGAAACTTTTCCATGTTTCAACCACCCTTGGCTCCCTCCTTCAGCCCCTGGTAGCCACCAATCCTATCTACTGTATCTATGACTTTGACCACACAAAGTAGGATCATACAGTATTTACCTTTTTGTGACTGATTCATGTTCATAGCAAGTTCATCCATGTTATATAGCATGTGTAGGAATTTCCTCCCTTTTTAAAAGACAGACAGTAAAGTATCTGTCCCTAAAGCCTTTGCCACCCTTACGGTCTCTGTTGCAACTCTGCAACTCAGCTCCTGTAGAATAGAAGCAACCACAGACAGAGCGTACAACCAGACAGGCGCGCCATGCTCCAGGAAATTTGTATTTACAGAAATGGGCTGTGGGCTGCTGTTTGTTGAGCCCCTGTGCTAACCCAATACAGAGTCGTGGAAGCAGGTATAGGAGTTTTGCTCACTTTCTCCCTCTTCTGATGATGGCACCCTGACTTACTTTTGTTGAATTGCCTGCCATCCCAGAGTGTGTGATCCTGGTAGAACTGTTGGTGGAGAGGGACCCAGGACTCAAGCTGCGCTTCTCTGACTTGGTGCATGGATAAGATGGTTGGTGCTGTCCAAGTCTGTGTCCATGGGGATTCTGTGGACAGGTTCCTGGATCCAGAGCTACACAGTTGCCACCCTCTCCAAACCTGGGGTCTCAAGTCTTTTTCCATCCTTCCAATGTGTTTTCTTCCTGCCAGCCTCTGAGGTTTAAAACCAAAGAACACTGACAGCTCATTCACTTTTTGTTTTTTGCAATATTGGGGCTTGAACCCAGGGCCTTGCATTTGCTAGGCAGGCTCTCTTATCACTTGAGCCATGCCCCCAGCCCTTCGTTGACTTTAAAGGAAAGATGTGCTTTCTTGAACCTCCTACAACTGGAACAGAATTCAATTTCTGAAAATGCAAATGGTTCGGAGATTCCAAGACATTTCATACTCATCCACTGAACCTCCATCGTCCATGTCTAGCACTGTGGACACACCTCAGTTTCTCCCCTTCTAATGTGAGCACAGGTTATTGACGGTGACTCAGTTTCCATACAGCTCCAGGCTTGTGACAGGGTCTCTGTCTCCTACAGTGTGCTCAGCGTTGGGTATAAGAGATGGCGCTGTGGTCCCTGTCTTCATAAAGTTGGAGACAGATGTCAGGCATCCCTTGAATGGTGGTGACACAGGTCTGCTTATGCAAAGTGTCAGGCAAGGCAAACAGCCTCCAGCACTCAGAGGGAGAACGTTGCTGGTGACCAAAAAGGATCATAGCTGAGCTTTGAGGAATAGCTAGGCTTTGTTTGTTTATTTATTTGTTTGGTAGAACTGGGATTTGAACTCAGGGCTTCAAACTTGTACAACAGGTGCTTTACCACTTGAGCCACATTTCCAGTCTCTTTTGTTTTGGATATTTTAGAGATGGGGAATCTTATGAACTCTTTTCCCTGTGCTGGTCTTGAACCACAGTCCCCCTGATCTCAGCCTACCAAGTAGCTAGGATTACAGGTGTGAGCCACAGGCTCCCAGCTGACTAGGATTTGAAACTCTTACTGACAGAAACTTGGGGACCTGGTCCAGACACACTGGTGACACACTTTCTTGCAGGTGTTCAAGATTACTGACTGCAGGGAGCAGGGCACGGCCAGCTCTTAGCTAGAATTTCAGAGTCCTGCTGACCTTGCCCATTTTTGGCCAGCTGACCAAGCACCCTAGGCAGCCCTGGGATCCTCCCCACCCCACCCAAGGTGAATGGCCAGGGGCTCAGGTTGTGTGTTCCAGCCCCCCACCTGCCTCTGACACAGACTGACCATGGTAACTGGCCCTCCCCACAGGGGTGGAGGAAGGTGGCATGGGGGGGGGCCGGGCACCCACCTTGTGCTTTCCAGATGCCATCTGTTCCAAACCTGACATTTCTTTCCGCTGCACCTCAGCCCCCCGTGGGACCGGTTGCCCTACACACACAGCTCTTTGTTTGCTGAACACATTTGTTTGTTGGCATTTGAACAGTTCCCTGTGGTTCAGGTTTGAGGTTGGCCTGAGGCAAAGTGAGACTGGCAGAGGTTGGCATGAATGCCACACCTCCCTCCTACTCTGCTGCCCAAGCCGAGACCCCTTAACCTCAGATTTCCTTTTCCTTCACGTCCCATTCTCTGCTTTTAGGGTTCATATGTGAGAAGCAGGCCTCTTCTAAGGGGTGAGATTTTGACAGAACTTCTCTGTCCTAGCAGGAGTACTCTGGAGACAAGGACGGAATACCTTGCCTCTGAGAAAGAACGACGGCTGACAATCTCAGGCTCTGTGACAGCTTTGTAAGGCAGCCACAGTATGTCACCTCTCTGTTCTCGCCACAATCCTGCAGCTATTCTGTAACAGTGTCCCTTGAAGGGTAATGTCGCATCTACTCATTGTCTCTAGTATGCACACTGGGCTGCTGACCTCGCAGGAATGAGACCCCGTGCCCAGGCTGTGTCACCTTTCCCCCGGGTGGGGGGGTCATTTTCCCAAACAAAGGGGTTGCACTGAGTTATTACTACAGCCTTTATCATCAATAAACCTCTGGAGGCAGGGAGACCTTTTTTAAAAAGACATGGCAGAGCTGGGCATGGTGGTGTACTCTTGGAATCCCAGCACTGAGGAGGCTGAGGAAGGAGGATCATGAGTTCAAGACTAGCCTGGGCTACAGAGCAAGAACCAGTTTTTAAAAAGAAAAAAAGACATAGTTGACACAGAAGAGGTAGTGTTTCCCTCATGAAGCCAGAACCTGACTCCCCTCTTTGGTTCTTTCCTGTTTTAGTGGCTTTGCCAAGGCAGGGTTCCTTCTCATTTGCAAGGTGTTGTCACTGTCCTGACTCAATTTGGTGTTTGTTCACCATCTATGAAGTGCTGGCTCTGTAGATAATCATGAGAGAGTTAAGTGGCTTGGAAAAGTGGCTGGAAAAAATAAAAAGAATGATGCATTCAAAAGGATCCACAAGCTCCCTGTAGGTGGAATTTAGAATGTAAGGTACAAATGCATAGAAAAAGCCCAGAGAGAAATATAAGATGAGGATCTTTTTTTGCTTCCATTTTACAGAAGGTTTTACAGAAACCTTGCGGATTTGTTCAAGTCAGAGGTTGCTAGATGGCCAGGGCTGAAGTGCATGAGGGAGAAGGAGGCTGCAAGGTACAGATGTCTCTGGGGAGCTGGTATTTGAGATGGGCATTGATCAATAAGAAGTAGTCAACCTTGGGAAGGAAGGGGAGCTTGTGCAAAGGCCCTGAGGCAGGAACCATCTAGACCATTGGGAGGCTTGCTTGGGAATCAAAATATGGATACATTCGGACCTTATACAGAGGATATAAGTTTGGCAAGGAATCATGAAGAGCTTTATAGACTTTGAGCGTAAACAAAGCCATTTACATTTTGGGTGGGGACTTTAAAATGATCCTGCTAGCTGCTGTGTATTGTCATCATCACCCCTGGAAGTGTGTGATGTGGAGCAGTCCTGATTGACCTCCCTAAACCCCATGTGACTTCAGGCTTTTTAGAACTTCGGGGTGGAAAGAGTTTTCCTGGGGGGAATTTTTGGTGATGTGGCTCTTAAGTCATCTTTGAGCAGCCTGAGGGGAGTTTTAGCCCCTCCGGGCTGTCTGTGCTAATCCCTGGAAGTACTCCCTTCTCCCCAGCCTTTCAACTGAGAGGCCAGGCCAAGTGGAGGCAGATGCTCCCTCATTGCTCCAAGCTGATGCTTCCTAAGCTTTTAAGCACCTTGTACCTCCATCATCTCAGGCTCCTTGGAAGGGCCAGATTAAGCCACTCTGGATCTAGGTGCTGAGGAATTCAAGGCCTCTCAGGTTTCTTGGCAGGAGGAAGGAGGACATGCAGAGACTCTTCTCCAGAACAAGGGAAACTAATTCCTTCCAGGGGCAGAAAAAGGCGTGCTTTTGGCAAAGGACTTATAAGATGTTATCTCGAGACCAGCATGGAGCCTGGGGGAAGGGGAGGAGAGGGGCGGCAGAAGTTGCTCAACCAGGTGGGAGAATGGACTGGGTTAGGGGAAGGGCTTGGGCAGACTTCCTCAGAGGTTCAGGTTGCAGGGCTGCCTCTGCACAGGGTCTCCCAACCAAGGCCTCCTGTGTTTTCCACTCTCCTGGGACCAGAGGGGGAGAAGAAATGGAGGGGATTGGAGGTGAGGTGAGGGGAGGGGAGATCAGCTGCTTCCGAAGGTGGACATCTTGAGGGCAAAATCACAGACCTGGAAAGTTAGGGCTACAAGGAAACTTGGCTTTCAACCAGTTCAACCCTCCTTATCATGGATGAAAAGACCACAGTCTCAAAGATGAATCCTTCCCTATGCTGGCCAGGAGAGGAGACAGCTTTCCCCTGAACCATTGATGCATTTTGGAGAACATTTTGGCAACACAGGCTAAATGTTTTAGACACACATATATTGTGAGAACCAGCAAGTGCACTGGCAGGAACTCACCCTCTGGAAAGCCTGGTGTGTGTGTGTGTGTGTGTGTGTGTGTAAATGTGTGGACATGGTGGTCTCTGGAGTGTGCCTTGACAGCATGGTGTATGTGTGACTACCAGAAGATGCAACATTAACCTGACACACGCTTATTCCAAAATACTGTACAGCCACTGAAGGAAGGAAACAAATAGATATCATTGCTATGGAAAGACTGACATTTCAGGCTTAAAAATAAGCACACAAAGCGTAGTGTATAATCCCATTTGTGTAAGAGTGAGTAGGTAGAGATATGGGTGCTTATGTATTATTTTAGTGTTATTGTATGATACATATATTTTCAGAAATATATATATAGTGTATAGAGGTAAGAACCACTGACCGCTAGTTTACTTCATTTCATATTGTCTGCACAAATTGAAGGTTTTTGTTTGGTAGTTTTTACCATGTGTCTATTACTTTCATTACCAAAAGATAATTGGAGGCTCAGAGATGGGGGTTGCTTGGTTGTGGTTGTGAAATCTTCCAGTTTTTGCCTGGATTGGGAAAAACTGCCAGAACTGAGGCTCCCAGTTTCTCTCCACTTCAGCACACTGCCTTCTCTTCTGAGGCCAGCTGCCAGGCATGGGATTCATGAAGGCTCTGCCTCCTGTCTGTCTGTCTGTCCTAACTGAGAACTAGAGATGGGAAAATCTCTCAGGGCCACAGGTGATGACACGCTCGGTCTTTGGAGTTCTGCTTCTGGATTTCTTTTCTGACTGCGCCATGGAGGGCAGATACGAAGCGTATCACAAATCCTTCTGAGACTTTCTCCAGCTGTGAAATGGGGTTCGGACTGGTGTGGTGGAGCAGAACCCTGAGAACCCACAGTCCAGGCCGCTTCTCCCGGCCGGGGCCAACACTGCCCAGGAGGCTCCATTCCTTAGGTCACGCTGCCCCCTACTGGTCTGCACAGGTAGCATTCAGGAAACTTCCCATAAGGACTGGTGACTAGGGCTCCCTTGGAGAAACTATGGAGGTGTTTGTGGGTGGGGGCACGACTGACATTTAGTAGCAGGGCAGGGAGAAACTAGACAATCTTCAGTGAGCAAGATGGTCCTGCGCAGTGAATCGTGTGCCTAATTCCTCCGCAAACATTGACCAAGTGGTTTGGGTGCTCCTTTGTTTCTTTCTTGTTTTGCTCTGCTTCAAGATATACTGAATTGTGATGACCTTGCAGATCAAGGGATGCTTGAACCTAGCTTTGTCCCAGAACTTTACCAAGAGTTGTTCACCATCTCATAAAATCTTGTCACCAGCGCCACTTGTGTGTGGGCCACCTATTCAACCCACTTGTATCCATCTGCATTAGTAGTTTTAGCCCTGGACAAAGGAATCTGAGGGTTTTTTTTTTTTTTTAACAGATGAAGAAGTAAATAGTGCTAAGTTTAAAAAATTGTGTAGCACTAAAATAAGAAAGCTACGCTATGAAAAATGATGTATATCCCACCTTGATTCTTCTGCATGGTGAAAATGAACAATAACTATTAAATGTCAATTAAAAATCTGTCCTAAGTGCCCTACAGTTCTGTATTGCTAACTAAGGAGTTCCCATCAGAATCACCTGGGGATTTTTAGAAATGCAGAGGCCCAGGCTCCTTCCTAATCCAGCAGCTCTGGCTGGAGCAGAGTCGTAAGGCTCTATTGTAAAGCCTTACTGGTGGGTTTTCCATGGTAGCAGAAGTCACAGGGAGGACTCACTTCCATCATTCTGTCAGATACACTCCTGATGATGGTCAAAGTCAGCATTTGTATGTCCTCACCCACTTTCCCCTAAAATGATGACAACAGACATGTCCCGTGTGTCCCCATTCAGTGCTGGCCCTCTGTGATGAGCTGTGATCTGAGCTCACACAGTGGGTGGATTTGGAAACAGTGTTCCCAGATCTAGCGAAGAAACAGTATGCCCAGTCAAACGAATTTCAGATGCCCAGAAAATCATTTTTAGTAGAAGTATGTCTGGAACTGCATGGTACATATTTGTTATTTATCTGAAATTCAAGTTTAAGTGAGAGTCTTGTGTTTTATCTGGCAATCCTACTTGAGGGGGTGTCTTCCACATCTCTGAGCCTCAGTTTCCCTATCTGGAAAATGAGGGGGCTGGACTGACCAGATGACTTGTCTGTGCCCCCTATGGTTTGGAGGCTGTGATGCATGCATCCCATTTCCCTAGGAGCCTTTCTCTACATCCCCACTAAGGGGCGCCCTGAACCCTCTTCAGCTGGTGACTCAGCAAGGAGGACTCAGCTTGGTCCCACTGGCTCTGGAGGGGCCATCTGGAGATCAGGTTGTAAGACCTGGAAGGATTCAGAGGTACCCATCCTTAGGACAGCCTATTGAAAAGGGAAAAGGGGGCGATTTCAGAGTCTCTGAAGGCAGGACCATCTCTGCCAGCTACCCATCCACCATTATGGAGGAGACTAAACTGAACACACAGCGGGGAAGGTGCTTGTCCATGTTCACATAGCCGTCTTGGACATTAGATTCCCAACTCTGTATGGGGCTCCTTTACCTCCTTATAGAACCCTTATGTTTCGTTTCCAGTTGGTATGTTTAATCCTTGCCGTCCTAATAGCCAAAGCTAACGCAGACACCAGTCAGTCCACTAGAACTCAGACCTCTAGCTCCTTCACAAAGGGCACGTGACTTGTGCAGGACCAAGGATCCAGAAGTAGTCTAAGCAGTGGGAAAAAGCATGCCCCTTGCCCTCAGCCGAGAGTGGTTCATGCTGCTCGCAGTGGTAACTTCTGCCTGCCTCTGCCAGACATAATAGCCCCTGAGGAAAGGTCCGTCATCACTGGGTTTTCACAGGTGAGGGAAACAGCTGAGGCTAACAAAGTTTCTATGCAGCTGTACAGCACAGACTCCTCACCAGTGAGCGGTACAGGGACCTAGATGGTCCCCAAAGCACCCATATCTTTGACAGCAATGATGAAGTCTCTGATCAGAAGATTCCCAAATTCTTTGTGTCCCAAGTGGAAGTATCCAGGCAGGACACATGGGTGTAATGGAGTTATTAAAAGTTAGGAACTACAAAAGGGGCATGGTGGGACCAGGTGGAAACTGGAAGCAGAGACAGTGTCTTTCTCTTTTCCAGGTGTTTTTAAAACTTATGCTAACCTATGGGAAGGGAAGAACCACCAATAATTGATGAGTGGAGAGTGCCATGGGAGGGCCCCTGGGCCAGGTGAAGGTGGTTTGAGTTGTCTCTGAGCTAACACATTTGCAATTGAAAAGAAGGCCTAGAGAAAGAGAGGAATGTTCAAACTGAAATACAATATCAAGTCAGATATTCCAAGAGTCCTGAACTTTCCTTAAGTCTAACCTGCCTTACCTTCATGTGAAGAGGAACTGCTGGAAGGGAGGGGTGACCACCACTTTGGCTCAGGAGATGATTTAAGAGAATTACACATTTGGCATTAATTCATGTCTAATTAGTTGTGATTCAATTCTCCTCTGAACTGTTAATCAAGGAGAAAGGTGCAATTCAGATGGGGTGAATTTGATCAAGGTATATTATCAGTAAATATCATAATGAAAACCCTTTGTATAATTAATTTATGCTAGTAAATTTTTTCTAAAAAGAAGAAAAGCTCTAAGATTTCTTCTTTTAGCCAGAAGAAGAGCATGGGGTTCATCCATCGTATTAGTTTTCTTGTTCCTATGGTATCATGCTTGACATAAACAACTTAAAAAGGAAATCATGGTTTCAGAGGGCTCAGTCCAAGGTTGTTTGGCTTCAGAGGGCTCAGTCCAAGGTTGTTTGGCCCCATGGACTTAGGGAAGACATTATGATGGTTGGAGTGTCTGGCAGAGAAAAGCTGCTCACTTCATGGAGATCAGGAAACACAGAACAGGAAATACAGGAAGAGGCCAGGGCAAGGCTTACCTCCTCCAATGAGGCTCCGCCCATAATCAATCCATGGAGGAATTCATCCATTGATTAAGTCAGAGTCCTTACACCTGATGGTCTCTGGAAACAAGTCCCACCCAGAGGTATGCTTCACTAATTTAGGCAAATTCTTTTTCTTTCTCTCTCTCTCCCTCCCTCCCTCCCTCCCTCTCTCTCTCTCTCTCCCTCTCTCCCTCTCTCTCTCTCTCTCTCTCTCTCTCCCTTCCTCTCTCTTGGCACTGGGGTTTGAACTTGGGGCTTCATGATTGCTAGGCAGATGCTCCACCACCTGAGCCACTTCTCAGCCCCATGTTTTTTCTTCATCTGGTTGACAATGAAGAAACATGATTTTTCATTGTGTTTGGATTTTATTATTTTTTCTTTAAGCTCTATCTCTATTTATGGCAAATAGAACTATCTCTTCCGAGCATAATAATACAATTCTTTTGAGTGTTAAGGGTTTTTGTGTGTGTTTTGTGCTTTTAAGTGATTTCTTTTCAAGGAAGGAAAGGACAGAGAGGGGAGGGGTAGAAGCACTGCCTTTAAGGATTCTGGATTCTGAGGCTGCTGGTTGGTTTTGCAGGCCCACTGCCTTCCCAGGTCACTGGACTGAGTCTTACTACAGGTCTCTTTGATACAAACTCTTTGCAGACTCTGAGAAGCTCTCTGTAGGTATGGGGGAGAGAGCCCTAGGTTTCAGTGTAAACTTTGTTTCTTTTCTGTTGCTGTCTGAAATGCTATTGTTAACTTTCCTGTCACCTGCCAAGCTAGAAGGAAAGCTCCAGGGAGACCAGGGCTGTGCCTGCCTTGCTCATGGGACTATAGGATGACAGTGCTCAAGGTATTATAGGTACCTGACAAATGTCCAGGGAATGAATGAGCCAATACTGAAATTTACTCTCATCCATTTCTCTGCCCAGATTCCTAGAGATTATGAGACATGCTGGGCTTGCATTCCTCAGTCAGGACTAATTGCTGGTCCTTCCCTTTATATAGAAACCAAAATACAGGGTGTTCTCTTCTCTAAGGAGCTTATAGTATTTCAGTAATCTTTTTTGTTGTTACTGGTTTTTTTTTTGAGGTACAGGGGTTCAAACTCAGGGCCTTCATCTTGAGCCACCTGCCTTTTCTTGTGATGGGTTTTTCGAGATAGGATCTCATGAACTATTTGCCTGGGCTGGCTTTGAACCGCCATCCTCCTGATCTCTGCCTCCTGAGTAGCTAGGATTACAGGCGTGAGCCACCAGCGCCAGGCTGTATTTCAGTAATCTTAAAATCACTCAAAGTAAGATGAGAGTAAACAATTTCTAGGCTTGACATCTCAAGACCTGGCTATGTAGCACACTGCAATGGAACACATTTCTTGGGTCTGATTCTCCATCTCTATGGGGAGCCTCAGAACATTAACCTAAAATATCACACTAGCACCACAAATGTGCTTGAGCTTTGGAAAGGACTTTTGATGACCTAGAACTTTCTGTGATGATGGGAATGTTCCAGAGCTGCCCTATTCTGCAGGGTAACCACCAGACATGAGTGGCTATCAAACACGTTGCTAGGATAATACTACTTGATACAGTATTATTATAGTATAACTAATGTAACTAATTAATTATAATGAATAGAACTAACAGAATAACACTAGAATAATGACACTAGAATGCTGTCCCCCGACACACACGGCCCCTCTTACTCATCCTTCATTGCACCTATCATGTCTTGCAAGTTTTATTAAATTGTGCAATGATTTATTGTATCTCTTATCGAATTATACGCTCCAAAAGAGCAAAGACTGTCTGCTTTGCCATGACCCTGTCCCCAGTGCCTGGCAGGGTATCTGATATACTTAGATAATTCATAAATATTTGTTGAATTTAGGAATGAACAAATGAAAGAATAATGAAAAGAAATGGTTTCTTAGCCTCTGCTGATAATGAAGGAAAGGCCAGCCCATAAGTCATGAAATTTGTAAGTTAAATTAGCGCTCATGGGAACTGCCATTCCCCGAGTGTACATACACTGAATGTGCAAGTGTGTATACCCACGAGGGTTTGTCTTTGTGCAGTTGTGTGTACATGTACATGTCCACAGTTCTGTGTGTTGGGGCAACAAGGTACCTAAGAGTAAAACATATGCACAATCACCCAGGAAGGCAGTTTCTAAGTCATTTTTATTTTGAAAGATTTTTCAAACTCTGCACATCATGGTGAGAGCCTGTCCGATTAATAAGAAGCAGCTTTTTCATGAAATGCTTGGAGGTGAACAAGTTCTCAGCCTGTGAGATCCGACCATCCATTGACTTTGAAGTTTCTCTTGGTTAATAGAAGATGAAAAGTGGGAGGGGTCATTAAAAAGAAGAACATGCTAGAAGCCTTATGACAATCATCTAGATGTGGAAAAACTACAACCAATTCACCAACTCCACTTTTTCTGCCTTACAACTTTCTATGTCTCGCTCTTGATTCTGGCTTTCCTGCCTGAAACAGCCTCCCCGTCCCCAGAGCCTCCGAGAAGCCTGCAGTCCTCACAAGAAGTTAGGAGGGAGAAGCCCCCTGATATGTGCTGATCCACCCCTCAATTTCCTGCCCCCACCCCCACCCCGGCACTGATGGCCATAACTCCCAGAGTTTGATGTCAAAAGAAACTTCACTGGAGAGTGAAGGAGTTGATGGCAGGAACCCAGCCTTTGAGTTTACAGAGTTCCATAACAGCTCCAGAATCTTTCTCTTAGTCACAGCCCCAGGCAACCAAAACTTGCTATCTGTGGTTCTGGCTGGTGGATTCCACAGGGATCTCTCCCACCACTGGTCCTCCAGTCCCAGAAAACCCTTGTCCACACCATATGTCTATGTCCCTTTGCCCTCCTCCAGGCCACACCGGGAAGATACCCTGAAATAAAATTAACACAAAGTCTAACTTGGTGAGTATGAGATTGAAGTAGAAAAATAGAAAATCCAAAGATGCTGTGTGTGTGTCTAAGGCAGGCTTGGTTCCACCATAGCCAGAAAGATGATGGGCAGGCAGTGTTGCAAATGACAGGAGAGAGGTGGAGCTGTGAATGGGTGAGTCAAAGCCTTGAGAGTCAAGTTACAACTGAAAATGTCATGACTTGGGTTACAATTTCCATTTTTAGCACCGTTAATGTAGTCATTTAAATCTATGTTAGCACCTTATCCCCAGGCAGAACAACAAACCATCCAAACATTTTAAACTTTGGGGGAAACAGGAAGGGAGAGGTCAAATAGAGAGAATCCAGGACCTTCAGACGAGACTGTACTTTAGATCACAAGATCTTTGTCGATATCCTCTGCAAAGCAAGAAAAGAAACGTTGTTCAAAATGAGACCCCATAGCCATGAAGATATGTGTCCAGGGAGTTGCTGGATTCCCTCCATCCCAGGGACAGGGGCCAGTGACCAGCCCAAGGTCATCAGGAAGTTGGTGACAGGAATCTTGGTTTCCTATCTCTGGCTTGGCCCGGTTTCTTACACAGGCTGCCAAGTAAACTTCCTGTTTCCTCTCCATGAAAGAGGAGTTCCCAAAATAGGGCTGCACAGAGCGAAGCCTGGTGCTTGAGGTAGAGAAAGAGACATTTGGATGGACAGAGAAAGGTCTAGGTGAGTGAGCAAGGCCCTCCCCAACAAGGAGAGCACACAGGAGTCAAATAGGCAGAGTAAAGACAGGTGAGAGGACAGACAGACCCACAGTGAGCAGCCCACCACTCAGGGAATGGTGTGTCTCCCACGCCCCCATTTTAGACACTCACGCTCCTTGATGCCGAAGCAGCCGGCCCACTCTTCCAGAGCGATGTACTTGTCATTGTCCAGGTCACAGGTCTCGAAAAAGCGGGTGGTGCAGTGCTCCATGGGGATGAGAGGAGCACGCAGTGGAGCCAGCTCGGTGTGGGACAGGTACCTGCAGGGGAGAAGGGCCTGAGCTTGGAGAGTTACACACCCCAGTGTGGGCAGGTGGCAGTGTGCATGGAAGGAAACATGGTCAGTGTCAAGACCCTGGGTCTATCTATACCCAGCTCTGCCAGACCTGCAGTGGAACACAGGGTTCAGTGCTACTGCCCCACTCTGAGCTCAGTTTCCCCATCCATCAGAGAGGGGAAGAAGTTGGCCATCATTTCTAAGGACCCTTCCAGTTCTGATGTCTAAAGGGCTTGATAGCCCATTTCCTATTGGCAGAAGAGTCAGGGGACACAGAAACTTAAGATCATCAGTTAGGGGTAAGGCAAAGTCTGGCAGGAAACAACACTAGAGTTTTCTGTGAACACACACTGAAACAGCTGCAAATGCTAGGAAAGGCTCTGAAGAGAGCCCCACATGTGATAGTGCTGACTTCCCGGGAGGGTGTGGGACCGAGCTCTATGGGAGCTCTGACCTTCTGAGTTTTCCTTTCTGTGAATCATACAGCATCTGCAAGGGAAGCCCTTCTGGTCTCCCACTGCCTTCTGTCCCCCATCCTCGCTGCTGGCCTTGGCCTCCAGAGCACATGGACGTTTGTTTTCTCACATTTCCCAGACGTTTTCCTCAAGACTCTTCTCCCCAAGGGATTCCAAGGGAATATTGTGACTCCAATTATCTCTCTAACTTCCAGAACTCTCAACCCCATCCAGCTCATGGGAGGCACTGCACAATGTTTGAACTGGACACTCCCCTCCTTTGTCATACTGGTGAGAAAACGGGTTCAGGGAGAGGCAGGGGCACAGGCAAGGCCATCCATGGCTCTGGGACAGGAGGAGGAGGAGGAGGAGGTGACTCCCCTAACCAGGGTGGAGTGCTTTTCCATATGTGCAAGTTCCTTAGCCCCATCTGGAAACCTCCCTCCAAACTTCTGTGGGGCTGTGGGAGCCAGATGTTCCCCCCTGACTTTCCCCTCTCCTCCACAGTGTGACTCAGTTGGATCCCAGCCACAGTAAGAGCCTGGGAGAAAAGCAGCTGGGAGCTTCCCAGAGCCAAGGAGAGCCGGGCACCCAGGCTGCCGGCATACAGCCTGGAGACAGAGTGAGCAATAAGTATCCCAGAGAGCTGCTGCCTGGGCTCAGCTCGGTGTGCTCCCCTCTGTGTGACCATCCGCTTCTCATGATCAAAGGAAAGAGTGAAAAGGGCTCCAGGAAGGTGGTGGGCTTCCCCTGGGCTGAGCAGGGTTCTTACTCCCATCTCCACAAGAGAAGGTATTAGTGAGTGTAAGAACAGTGTCAGCTTGTATCACTGTGAAATTCCCTCCTAGGGATGTGCTGGGCACAAAGCAGACACTCAGCATGCCTGCCTACCTGCAGTGCAGCTACTTAGTGCTCCATAACTCACCTGGACAAGGGGCAGGAACCCTCAAGCCAGGGGCTTGCAAAGTCAATGTAACTGATTTGGAATTTTTTAGAAACATCCAGGGCAAGGCGGGCCCTGTTGGGATTTAGCTTCAGATGGGGTAACTGTTCATGGCTCCCCAACATTTTGTCTCCCCTGGCCCTGCACCCCTTAGAGTCTGTGTACCCTCCTACCTTACTCTCCCCCCACACTCTTGGGAACCCCATCCCCAGCCCTCACAGACCTAAGGTGTTTCCGGTTCCCATTGACTTCTGCCTCTGGCACGAAAGGATCTTACAGCATTTTTCTTATCACATCCTCATCCTTTCCCCAGTGCCATTCTGCCCAACTCCCAGGCAGACTGTGGAGCAGCAGAGGTTACCAAGAAGCTTTCTGGCCACACCTAGTGACCCTACCAGCCTTGGCCCTTTACTCCATCCACCCAGGGCCAGACCAGAGCATACCCCTGTGGTCCTGAGGCCAGTCTTACCCATCAATGGGGTGCTGGTCTAGTTGGCCGAATTGCCAGTGCACTGGGAAGATGTACATATTGTAGTTCTTCTCAAAGTCCCGGGCCAGCAGCTCCACGGGGTGGTCCCCGGCCTCCAGGCGCTTCTCATTCTCGTGAATCTTCTTCACCTGTGGGAACAGAGACACTGGGTGACAAGGGGTCCAGGGGAGGCCCCTTGGGCCAGTCAGGCCCATCCCACCTGTGACAGGAGGCCAGAGAAGGCAGATAACAGCCAAGGCTGAAGCTTCCAATGAGTGGAAGGAAGTGGCACAGATGGGGGCTGGCACCTCATTCACAGACTTGGGATACTGTCAAATGGTTCTCCATAGACCATAAGAGCCACCTGGAGAGTATGACATGTGGCTTCCTGGACCTTGTTTCACAGGGACACTGATTCAGTACTTGGGAACTGCATTTTATCAGCACCTTGAGGTGCTGATATGCCCATTTAAGTTTAACAGCCACAGGCTCAGGAGAACAAAGGAGTAGTGTTGTTTGTGTCTCTTTTGTTTAACCCTGGGCTAAAAAACTGTGAGGTCTCTTTACTGCAGGACTTCTCAGAGCCTGTGAAATACTACGGTGAGAAAGTAGTGTCCTGGGCGCAGGGAGGCATGCCCTGTGCGGGGCAGGGTATAGCTTACAGTTGGGGCCTAGTTCTAGGGATCTCGGCCAGCAGGTGCCCTGGGCTGGGCTGGAAAGAGCCCACTTACTCTCAGCTTCTGCTTCTCGGTCAGAAGGTTGTTGTCCTCATCCCTCTCATACATGGTGACCAGGACGTTCTTGAGCCAATCCCGCATGCGCAGGGGGAATTCGGTCAGCTCAGAATCCAGGCAGGGGGGGATATCTAGGGTCCAGAACACAGATGGTCAGCCTAGACCCAGACTCTCCCCATCCAAGGGCTGGCGTGCTGCCCTGCAGCTTTCCCCACTCCATGCCAGCTCCCAAGGCCACTTCAATCGGTGACCTTGGCACAATGGACCTGCCTCTCTAAGCCAGTCTCTTCCCAAGTCCATGAGCAAAGGGAACTGTTTGGGAAGTATAAAGGCATGTCTGTGGCTTGCCCATCCTTGATCTTACCTGCTGAGGGGCACAGTTCACCCTGGTGGCTCCCCCCACCCCTAATTCTGGGTGATAGGCCTAGGTGTGATCCTGGCAAAGGTCGAGCCATGCACTGAGGTCAAATATTAGGGGGTGTCTGAAGCTGCCAGACTTAGACTTAACATTTGTGTACAGGTCCAGCTTGGTATGCATTGGGGATACGAGGGCTCAGGAATGCTTAACCACCAGAACTTTCTTAAAGATCTTGTCCTTATCTTTGGAACTTAGAACCCTTAAATGTCAGACCTTGCACTTTCATCCAAGTCTACCCTTGACTGAACTCACGAGAGGTCAGTGTGGAGAGAAGGCTCCCGTTCATACCGTTCCAGCATTTAGGGCCCAGGGGCTCGAGGCCTGCTTTTCCCTATGCATGGACTTGTGGGAAGCCCTTTGTGGGTTGGGACCACCGTCAGCTGGAGGGGGGAGAGACCATCTGTATAGGAGTTGGGGCATGTGGACAACGTGCCTCACAGAACAGCAAAGGCCATTTGGTACAGGCTCTTGGATAACTCCTTATCTCACTGCCCAAGAATTTCCTACCAGCTGTTCCTCCCCCAACCCTCCTCCTCTAATCTGTACCTTCCCTTTTCACATCCTGGGCTCCATAATTAAAAGAAGAGACCGAAACCACAAAGAGAACCTTCTTTCTTGTCCTCCCCACTTTACTCCAGCCTCCATGCTGAAGCAGAGGAGTGGCTCTCCTCAGTGCCACCTGTGCCATAATATGCCAGAGACAGCATGTAGATGTTATCTTGGAGAGGGAATGGGCCTGGTCTTGGGAGTCTCCAATATTAGGGAGGGTGCCGAATGAGGCTGCTGGGATCACTAAGGGCAGACCACACCCTGACATCACTTCTCCAAACACTGGACTCCCAGGTTTCTAGAAGAAGGCAGTGATCAAATGTTGTAAGAAGGCAGATAGGAACATAACGGGGTAAAGAGCTAAGTATACGACAATAGTGTAGAAAAGAGCATAAAGGAAACCAATGGGCAGGTCCCTATTTTAAGGCATTCAAATCCAAATATTTTTTAAATACTTGGTAGGCCCAGGTCAAACATTACTTTTGCTTTACAGTATAGGAGCAGGAAAGATTTGAGTTAGCCTTGTTAGTCTTATAGGAGCACTTCCTCATCATTAGGGAAAAGAAATGTGACTGTCTTGAGGGTTAGCAGGAGGTTCCTGGAATCTTCCTTGATCTTGTGCTCCCACAATGGCTCAGACCTTTCCTGGGAGGTGTCCTGAACTCAGAGAGAGAACGAGGGAACCAACTCATAAATCATCTCACTTTACAAATGGGAACCCTGAGACTCAGAGAGGGGAAGAGATTTGTCCCAGATTACACAGCAGAGGGCTGGGGCTAGGGCTGGGAAGCTGCAAGGATCCACGAATACACTCACACTTGCAAGGCCCAATGTAGTCCAGGTGGAGCTTGTGGCCCTTCTTGGTGCCCTCCAGGGTGCACTTTGTGGCAAAGAAGTGGCAGGAAGAGTCGAAGGTCTTGTTGTCATTGCTGCACACCTGTTGGCCAAGCACAGAGCACCCCTCCTTCATTCCCAAAGCCCTTCACTGGTACCACCTTCCTTGCCCATTTCAGAGATGGAGATACTGAGGGCCAAGCAAGGTATGTGATTAGCTCAAGGTCACGCAGTGAGTTACTGGTGATACTGGGACAAGAACCCACTTTTTGGCCTCCAGTGTTCAGCCCATGTAGAGTTAGCCACCATGATCTCGGGACACAGGCATAACTGATTCAGGGCTGAAAAACACTTCAAGGACCAGTTAAAGATGGGAATGTAAGGCTGGAGATGTAGCTCAGCGGTAGAGCTCTTGCCTAGCATGCCCAAGATCTTGGGTTCCATCCCCAGCACCACACACTCACTCACTCACAGACACACACACTCACACACACTCACTCACTCACAGACACACACTCACACACTCACTCACAGACACACACTCACACACTCACTCACAGACACACACACTCACACACTAGAAGGGCAGAGATTACTATCTTTAGAAAGGCCTGCTTGTAAGGTTAATCCCTTGGCTAGGTCTAGGAACCATAAACAGTTCCCTGCTGTTGTAAATCTTCCCGCACTCGTAAGGGTGCCTAGATAAAGGTGCCCCTCTGTGTCTAGACTGCCCGAACAAGCAATATACTTCATGCTGAACACCTAATCTCCAGCTGGAGTCTGGCATTTTGGTACATGCTCGACACGGGGTGTCCATGTGACCAGTCCTGAGTTAAAACTTTGAATGCTGAGTCTCTAGTCTCTTCTTCTGGGCAGAAGTATCACTCACATGTGACTTTAGTTGGTAACTGGGGTAGAAACGCACTCTCCCTCAACAGAGGAAGAGTACACAGTTCTCTGCATGGATGCCTCCAGTCCCTGCCTGTCTTTTCCCCATGTAATCCTTAATGTCCCTATAGTAAACCTTAGCGGGGACTACAACTGAGTCATTTGAGTCCTGCTAGTGAAACTATAGCCATGGGGGGCCTAGCAGAGAAGGCTGAGTGAGAACAGAAGGAGAGGGGTCTTGTTGAAAATCCCACAGGTGAGTATTTAGTGATGCTTACACATCATGATAGTGGGAGAATTTCTGGGCATTAGTGACCAGTGGGAAGTGGAGGTGGGAGTTAGTGGGAAGAAAGAGTTAATGATGCTCAAATTTGGAGCCCAGAGGATACAGTTGCCTAGGGGGGGAGAATGAAGGAGAAGCTGTGTGGAAGATTGTGGGGATGGTGCTAGCAAAAGATTTGCTACCCTTGGCTAGATTTCAACTAGCACAATGGTTGTCAAGAGGGGTATTTCAAAAAATACTTACTTGGATGGATGGATGGATGGATGGATGATAGATGGATGAGTAGACAAATGGATGTATGTATGGATGGATGAGTGGGTGGATAGATGGACAGATGGGTGGATGGATGGGTGGGTGGATGGATGGGTGGATGGATAGTTGGATGTTGGAGATAGATCAGATAGGTTTGAGGAATAAAACAAAAAACTAGTAGCACTTACTGGGTTCTTGTTATGTACCAGGCATTATCTAATAAATACCCATAAGAACCATAGGTGTTAAAGACCATTTTTATAGCTCTATAGACACAACAGAGCTGAGACCTTAGCTAAGGTCTTAGAGCTGACAAATGATGGGGATGAGGTCTGAAGTCAACCTTTGGTCTGACTGCAGAGCCCACGTTTTTGGATGTGATGTTCTGTTTTGCTCCGGAGAACACATTCTTACCTGAGATTATACAGAGTCTGGCACAGAGCTTGGACCTCGAGGTGATGATTCAATTCTCATTAATTGCCAGGGAGATTCAGGGCCAGGCAGAGCCTCACCTCTGACTCAGCCCCACTTTCCTGCCATGACTGGATCTAGCCTGTGGACCTCTGAGACCAGAGCTGCCCTGCAGAACCCCCAAGTCCCCAGTTTTCCCGGCAGATGCTGTGTGCTGTGGGCTCAGTTCCTCAGTGTTTACCTTCTCAAACTCGCCGATGGGAGCAGGGCAGCTGGTGGGGTCCTGACACACGCACATGGGGGTATTGCTCTCATCTAGCTCGCACACCTTGCCATGTTTGCAGTGGTGGTTCTGGCAGGGGTCTGGAAGGCACAAGGGTATAGAGTCAGCCCACCCAGGCTACACATCCACCTCAGACCATCAGAGCTTTCAGCATAGTTCTTGGCTTTGGCCCCCAATCTGAGCTTTGGGCATCCACAAGTCCTACCTGCTCTTGTATTGAGCCTAGAATCTGAATTTAGGGGCACAGTTGGCTCAGACTGGGGATTAGAGGTATAGTCCAAAGTTAGGACCAGGCACCTTGGGAGCCCAGAGGCTCAGTCTGGGACTCAGAAACACAAGATACATATGGCTGCCCTGACAACTGAAGCAATGACTGTGTTCTCAGCTTTCAGTCAAACAGTTCCAATGAGGCATTTCTCAATTCTAGAACAGACTTCTAGAAGGGCTGGGAAAGTCAGCTGTTGTCAATTGTTGGAGCCAAGAAACTCCAACAAAACATACTTAAGTGTCTGTAAGGGAAAAGGGAAAGCAGGGGAGGGCCAGGCTGAACAATGGGGCCCAGCTGTGTCTGTAAACACTGGAGGAGGTGGGCACAGAGGAAGGAAGGAACATGACTCAGCAGACGCCCCTCTGCTCCAACAAAAAACTCTTTGCCCAGCTCTGTCCAACTCCTTAGTTGTCCCCTTGGGACAAGCTTACTCCATCCATTTTCTCCTGACACTTATTATTGGATATTTTCACCATCTTGATTTGGATTCCTCGTCTGCAGGTACTGAGCCAAGTCCTCTCATACTTTGTGTCACGGCTCTCCCAGTACTCTGGAGCAAGGGCCGGCCATCTTCACCACTCCCATATTAAGAAGAGAAAGGCCAGGCCGAGCAAACTGTTGTGGAGAAGCTGAGATGCAAACCTTGGTTGGTTGACTCCCAAAGTCAATGCTCTGGACTCCTTGGGTACCAATACCTCTGCCTGTGGGCTCACCCCAGAGGTCCTAGGCCATGTCTTTCCCTCTGGTACTATCTCCATGGGGGGCATTATGAGTTTTGGCAGTTCCATTGGGTGAAAATCAAATAGTCCAGTGAGTGTGGAAGTTCTTGACCTCTATTCTCAGATCTGCTCTTGTGTGGAGCTTGATCTGATACAGAAACCATGGGGGATCTTAGTGACCAAATGTGACCGGTGACCTCAGTGGCATGTGAAACCCAACTGTGGAATCAGGGCAAAGAGCTGTGAGGGGAGAAGGCCATTTCCGGCTAGGGAACTTTCCTTCCTGACAGTCACAGCATGAATGGCCTCACTATAAATAGATCTTTCCCGGAGTCCAGCTTCCAGGGGTTGTATGCCAGAATGTTCCCAGCCATCTCTCCATAGTCACAGAGGGTCCCACCCTGCATGTCCTGGGGCAAAAACCACATGTGGGCTGTTCTTAGGCCCAGTCCCAGGCAATCAAGGGCAGATTGGATGTACCAAGTCACAGGGGAGGGACCTACTTTCAGCCACCACCTCCTCTACAGTTTCCTCGGCACCATCCTCAAATTCTCCCACTTCCACCTGGACAGGGTTGGCTCCCACAGGCACCTGGGATGGAAGGGAAAGAATGAGTCAAATGGTCCCCACCCCTGCCCCAGGTCTGGAAGACAGAGAGGGAAATGCCTAGAGCTTCAGCTACTCACAGGGGATGGTGAGGGACAAGCTGGGAAGGTGAACTGAATCCAAGTCACACCACAAATGCCAGGGTGGAGAATTTAGATTTAATCTTTTATGTATTATAATTATAAGACATTTTATGAAATGTCTTATAATGCCCTGGAATTCTGTTGAGATTGGGAGGCCACCAAGGGCGTTAGGGCAAGAAGGAATACCAAGCCCCCTCCACACGCCAGGCACACCCGAGCAACTCCACCTGATTGTGCAAGGGAAGCCTATGGGTGATTTGGAAAAAAAAAAAAAAAGAAGGATGAAAACTTTCAAAGTCATGGTTCCCGACTTCAGGAGCTATAGAAGGCATGGGAAGCATTCGGGAGTATTTGGGTGATACTCAGGATTTCCATCTGTGCTGTGTGTGCACACAGGAAGGGAATGAATGCCCCATTCCAGCATGGAGGTCCACTGCACCTGTCTGTATTGCCCAGGGAAGGGACTGGCCAGAGAGGGACTGCGGCCCTAGGTTACCATGGCCTGTATCACGTACCTCGGCCACCTCAGCCACGGTTTCCTCCACGACCTCTGTCTCGTCAGGCAGAGCTTCCTGCTGCTGTTAAAAAGAGAAAGTGGGTTCAGAGAGGTCAAGGCCAGCTTCACCTCCAAAGTGGCTCTAGTGGAACACAAGCTGGGGGAGCTCAGAGCACAGCCCACTGGAGAGTCCTGGCTGTGCCTCAGGGACCACCGCATGGAGGCAGGACAAAGAAGCCACAGGTACAGGGGCAGCCCCCCGCCCCTTTTATATCATTTATATCCAAGGCTATCCAAGATTTAACTTGCAGAAGCATTTCTGTAGCTTGCAACTATAACGTGTGACAAGCATGGATTCAGACAACTCTCCTCATTTCATGACACCCAGCAGGGATGCACACTGGGAGTTATAATGGATATTAAATTGAATCTTTTAAATCTTCCCCACTGTGTGACCTTATTCTTACTGCTATTAGGCAATTGTTTGGTTTTTTGGATTCTCAGAGCTGTTTAATCATGGTTTTCAGTACTTGAAGGGTGACAATGACTCTTTTCAAGTAAATTCACCAGGCACCCTTCTTCCCTGCTCCAATGTGAATAGCCTGAGCTTCCGACAACAAAAAAATGCTTTTGATTTCCAGGGAAGCCCATTCCTGGGCTGACAACAGGATTTCAGTTAGAACGAGGATGAGGAAAAGGACTAGGCAAGGGAGCCAGGCTGACGTTTAAATTCTTCCCAGTGCAAATTGCAACTAGACATGTAGGTACCCCTCCTAAAGGAAACACCCAGATCCAGCCACTCCCACTCGAGACTGCACGGCCCCCCCGCAGGGAGACTGAAGGCCAAAGTTCATTTCATAACACTCCTCCTGTAGTGCACCCACAAATCTCGAAGTCTGAGCAGTTGTGGCCCTTGCATGACAACAGCAGCCTTCCTCTGCGGGCCCTCAGCTGCTGCTGTCTGCCTGGACATAAAGGAGCAGCCAGTTCGTGTGTGGCTGTGGGGTGTGCGAGGGGCCAGAATAAGCAGCAAAGTGAATCAGATGTGTGTTCTGGGGCTGAGATGCCATGTGCAGGACCACTCGCAGCCCTGTCGGCCACAGGGCCCTATGTCCTCCACCAATTCTTCTCCGTGTGGTTTCTGTTCAGGACAGCTTTAGGGGCAAATTACAGCTTGTCCTTAAGGCTCACCACTTGGGTATGGTCCTTGCCTAGCAGCTCATCCAGCTTGCAATCCTCCTGGCGCTGTAAGATGAGTTTTTCCTCCTCCACACGCTGGGGAGACTTTCCCCTGATGAACCATTCCAGGTGGTAACCCACAGCCCCGACCACGAAGGCCACAGGAAATGTGACATAGGGAGCATAGGTATGCACCATGGTCCAAAACACAGGCCACATGACATCTGTGGCCCAGCTGGCCCTCCTCTGCCTGGGCCTGCTCTTCACCCACTAGCCAGGGAGCATAGACAACACAGTTCCCAGCGGCCCATGGGGCAGCACCTCATGACCACTATTAGACAATTCTTTCTTGCCATATCAACTCAGAGTAGGAAGGAGTGAGGTAACTTTGAGGACCTGGCTGGCTGGAGCTGCTTCTAAAATTAATGCCAACCTTGCCAAATCTTTTGCCAAAATCTACCAGCCTGATCAATCTGGCCATTGTCTACCATTGCTCCCTCTTCCTAGAGAAGGCAGGAGGGAATACCAGATTGAAAGAAACTGCTCCTGTTGCCTGCCCCACAGTTCCTTCTCCCTGTTCTGGTGCTGGCTCCCAGATTAGTTTAGGTTAGCCATCTTGGCCCTCTGTAGCTACTGTCTGTCAGTCAAGGATTCCCACTCTCCCTTGGCCCAGAAGCAGGCCCAAGACCTGGGGCTGCCCTGTTCAAGTCCTCCCCAAGGCCTTTGATGTTAGTCTATGCCTGCGTCTCCCTCCACCAGTTTATTTGGATTGGAGTCTTTGCTTGCAACCAAATAACCTCAGAAACTAACCCATCCCTCTCTCTTGTTGCTTGATTCTCTTCTAACAAACATCATCCTCACTATATGAATTCTTCATATGAAAAAGGCCAATTCCTTCTACAGCAATTCTGCAGCCAGAAGCTCTGAGTGCTAAAAAGTTGGTCTTCAAGTTACCTAGAGGGCCAGGCACCGGTGACTTACACCTGTAATCCTAGCTACTGGGAAGGCTGAGATCAGGAGGATTGCAGTTCCAGGCTAGCTTAGGCAAATAGTTCTCAAGACCCCCATCTCCAAAATAACCAGAGCAAAATGGATTGAAGGTGTGGCTCAAGTGGTAGAATGTCTACTTTGCAAGTGTGGAGTCCTGAGTTCAAACCCCAGTCACATCAAAAAAAGAAAAAAAAAAAGAAAAGAAAAGAAAAAAAAGTTAATAGAGTTCTGTCTTCTCTGGAACCTAGTGGTTCTTATCCCAATTTTTCTCTTGAGCTTAAGAAAAAAGTATGTTTAAAAAAACGATCCTCTGCCTCCTCCTCCCCTGAGCTGCCAGATTCAGAAGCCTTGGTTTGGGTGGTAGGAGGTAATACCAAGAAGATCGGATTTTTTTTTTTTTTTTGGCACCACCAGGGTTTGAACTCTGGACTTCACGATTTGCTAGACAAGTGCTCTACCACTCAAACCAAGCACCCAGCCCTTTTTTTGCTTTAGCTATTTTTCAGATCAAATCTTGCCATTTTTTGCCTAGGGTTGGCCTCAGACTGGGATTCTTCTATGTACACCTCTCATGGAGTTGGGATTATAGGAATAGCCACCAAGCCCAGCCAATGATGGGATGTTTAGATACTTACAGAGGCTGCTAAGGCCCTCCCGGCCAGGCAGAGGAGAAAGAAGATCCAGGCCCTCATAGTGCTGGGGACTCTGCAGGAAGAAGAGAATAAGAGTAGTGAGGAAGTCAACATGTGAGCTCCTGAGATAGGCAAGGTGATTTAGATGGTGTGTTTTAAACAGTGATGAAAGATGGGGGAGCAAGGTATTTCCATTCAATACCCTCTTGATCCTGATTACATGAGGAGAAAGTTCCAGTTGAGTGCTAAGATGCCTCTAACATCACCAGCATTCAAGACCAGCCTCTGGCTCAGAGCCTCCACAGGAAACGATATGCAGCTGGAACGGAATGAAGTTGTTTTCTTTGTTCATTTTTACAGTTTCCTTCTGTTGATGACGAAGGTACCCAGAGTTCTCCATTTATGGTAATGACATGAAGTCTCCTTCCTAAATACGTTTATGTAAGTTTTTTTAAAAAACTCAGTTTAGTTTGGGCAATGATAGTCCTAGGGGTCCTTTGATCTAGAATATTCTAAGATTATTTTTCTTCCTACTCCTGGGTCTCTTCTCCTCTTCTTTCTCCTTCTCCTTTTGTTCCTCTCCCTCCTCCTCCTTACTCTCTCTGCAATGGGAGAAGTTAATGGGCAGCTGGCCTCTTGCCAGTTGGAGACAATGAGAACTGCATTTTAAAACAAAGAACAATAGAATTGAAGTGTGACCCATGGAAACCTGAAGGTGGCCACATTTTTCTGCATTCTACCCGGAAGGGACTTTACTTCTCTGGATCCTCCAGGGAAAGTACCCAGATGCTTCCATATGATGGCAAGATGTCAGCTGACACCTAGAAAGTTCCCCTGCCTTCTCTGGTCACTGCTCACAGCCAAGATCTAGACTCTAATACTCAGTACCAAAATGTCATCCCTAACAGGCCATCCAGCATGGGGACATTTTACCTCATATGCTAACTAAATGGACTTCCATTTCCAAATCGCTTTAGAAAGTTCCTCCTTATTCTGACCTAAATCTGCCTCCCTCAAACTTCTCCTAGTCTATACTGACTTTCTCTGCAGCCACACAGAACAGACTGCTTGCTCTGCCCCCAAACAATCTTGTAATTAAGGACAGGAGTGGCCTTGTCTTCTCTCTTTTGTTCCCCAAAACTTCCATATCAGGCTCATCATCCTTAGTCCCTTGCAAGACTTCTCCACTGACCAAGCATGGTGCTAGAGAGTACCCAGGCATTACGGGGGAAAAAACCCACTGGACTTGAAATTCAATACCAGGAGTTCTCATTCAACCTCAAAACTGCCCTGATGTATTGGTTAAGTCCAATGTCCTGTCTAGACCTTGATTCCCCCATCCATTAATTGAGAGGGTTAAGTAAGTGAATTTTGAGGGTGAAGATTGGGTCCTTAAAATGTTCTTACAATCACGGGTGATGCTGGGGGTATAGCTCAGTGGTAGTGTGTGCTTAGCACGTGCAAGACCCTGGGTTTGATCTCCAGCACTGAAAAAGAAAAAGATCACAAGCAGCACACGCTGATTTTGACATACCCCTCCTCTGGTATCACCCATTTTCCTTTGGATTTGAGTAGCAGGAACAGGCAGAGGGAGAGCAGGCTTAGAACAATCCTTTACTGTGCTAAACAAGACAAAAACCTAACCTCCCAGTTTCATGGAGTGTGCGTGAAATAAAACTAACAACAATTTAAAGGAAATGGGAGCTTCACAATGGTCCCAACACCAGAAGAGTCCAGTCTTCCCTTTGCTGGCAGTTTCTAGAATGTTCCCGCCTCTCACACACTTGTTTCCCCAGGCTTATATGGAAAAAAGCTCCCTTCTTGCTTACCCATCTGGAAGATACAAGTGGCTTTGGACAAATGGAACAGAAGAGAAAACACCAAGGAAGGACTTTTGGAGATTGTTGGAGGTTGAAGAGTCAAAGTGAGAGTGGCAACTAGAACAAAAGAAGTCACTCTGTCCCTCAGTCCAGGCTATAATGACAGAGAAGTCATGTCACTGGGGAAAGCCCAGCTAGGAGTGGGCATGAAATAAGCTTCAGGTTAGAGGGTCAGGAACACCGAAGCTTCCCAAGTCTGTCTCTCATCCGGGCAGAGGAAGCCATTCCTCTTGGCGCGTGAGGGCTGGCTCTCTGGCTGTCCTGCCCCCCAACTTCCTGGGCCTTTCCCAGCTGCACAGCACCCTCTGCCACCCATCCCTGGGCCTAAGTCTTGGAGCTTTGTAACTTCTAAAGCCCTTTCACGTGCACATTGTCCCTGGGAGCTTTGTGACCAACACCAGGAAGCATGGAGGGTTCTGAGTGTTACTTTCCCATGATGTATGTGAACCTGAGACAGAGGAAGCACTGGCATGGTCACACAGCACCCAGGCCCTTTCTAGAGATAGGTTTTGCCCAGTTGGGGCCAGGCCCAGAGGCTGGGGTGGGGACAGGGAGAAGTACAGACAGACTGTTCAGAACAGAGCACAAATCTTGGAGAAGGAATTCTTTAACATGGTTGAGTTTTGCCCAGTTCTACATCTCCAGTCCCTGGCCCTTTTCCTCCAGATGATGGGGACAGAGGGCAGGGGCAGCTGAACAGTCTGAATGCCTACCCACGCTCCCTACATGTGCATGAGACACCTCTGAGGTTCTCTAGCACACCACAGGCCCAAGAGGCCAGGGTCTATGCTGCCAAGCTTGTGAGGTGCAACAGTCACCCCATTCAAGTCCAGCATTTAGGACTGATCAGCTGTGATCTTCTCCAGTCACAGCTAGGCCTAGCATGCCCAGTGACCATGTAAACCAGTGATATGAAAATGTCCTCTTGCTATCTTTTCAGTGTATGATGGTGTATATTTATCCTTTTCAGAGTGTTCCCATAATCCAGCATTCCACGGATGGCTCTAGTAGGTCTTTCTGCCCCATAGTACAGATGAGAAGACTGAGACCTAGAAAGAGGAAGAAATCTGCTGAGATAGCCAATAGGGCATGAGTAGCAGCGCTAGGATAAGGACACAGGCCACACTGATGTGTTCTCTCCCTGGGCATGTTGTTTCCCTTGGCGGTCACTCCTTCTCAGGTAGTCACCTGAGTGGGGCCCAGTGGACTGAACTGGCCTGAGGTGCAGGAAAGAATAAAGAACGCAGACACCCCTTTTCCCACCCTGCCGCTACCCCCTCCTGTTCCGTACACCAAGTCCCTTCCTTTTGCCTTTATTTGCTCTGGAGAGGGCTGAAAACCCAGCCTTGGCTGCCAGCAGGACCTGAAGCTAAGGTCAGTTCTCTCTTTTTGGAAAGACTCTGGAGATGGAAAAGTACAGCCAGCCCCCCAAGCTCGCCTCCCTCCAAACATAAAGGGCCTCCTTCAGGCTCCCCCTTGACATCGGGAAATCACTGATTGTCACAAACGGGGGGAAATCTCAGAATTATAGAATCGTAGACTGTGTGACTTGGAATCCATAGACCTTAGAAGTGAACTGCAGAATCCGAGTTCAGTCATTTCTTCTCATTTAAGTGGAAAGAGTTTACGGAGGAGCACAACCCAAAGAAACTTCCTGAAACAACAAAAGTCTTCAAGACTGGCCTTGTCTGGTATGGCAGCTACTAGCTACGTGCTTACTGAACACTTGAAATGCAGCCGGTGTGAATGAGCAGCAGAACTTTTAATTAATTTTATCTCTTTTTAACTTAGATTACCATATGTGGCAATTGGCTGCCATAGTAGACTGAGTGGTTATGGACAGTAAGGCATAAAGGTAAGCTCATGGGCTCTGGAGCCTAAATGTACAGGTTCAAGTCCTGACTTTGCCACTTAACATCTGTGTGACTTTCAGAAACTGACTGCCTCTCTGGTCCTGAATCAGTTCCCCATCTGTAAAATGGAAATCACAACATACCTACCTTGAAATGGTTAGGGGTGATCTACATGACAGAACACAAGTGAAGAGGTAAACCATGCCATTTGGAAGAGCATCTTAGCATCCAAGGATCCCAGAATCTCCATCCCTCTCAAGAATCTAGTACTAAAGGGCTGGAGGTATGGCTGAAGTGGTAGTGTCTGCCTAGCAAGAGCAAGGCCCTGAGTTCAAACCCCAGTACTGCCAAAAGGAGGAAGAGGAGGAGGAGGAGGAAGAGGAGAGGGAGAAGAAAGAATCCAGTGCTTTTAGTCTGCAGGTCTAGAGGAAAGGAATGTTGGAGAGGAGCAAGGGAGACACTGCCCCTGTCGGTTTGGGAGATACCAGCTCAGCCTCTAGAGGACAGCGTGATGAAGACCAGATCCCAGGATGGCCTGTTAGTGAGAGGGTTGCTGACCCAAGCCAAGCACCTCATTCCCACAGTTGGACTTGGAAACAAGGGCTTCAAAAATCACACAAGCCCAAAGGGAGGAAAACAAGTCTGGAGGCTAACAGAGAAAGTCATGTGCCAGGCTCTCCCAGAGCCAGGACTCAGAGGCAGGGAGGAGGGCTCTGCCAGCTAAGCCAGAGAAGTGGCACTGTGGCTGATGTGTCTACACTGGTGTTCCCACTTATGCCCTGGGTCAGACACTGTCACTTTAGAGGAGGCCTCACGATGTGGAAGTCAGGGGTCCTGAGACTTGCTCCCAGCTCACTGTGCAAACAGGAAAGTCTTCTGCTCTCTAGACTTAAGCTACCCTGACCTTCTATACAGTAAGAAGGCTGTTTTAGATCAGTGGTGTTCAATTTTGTAAGGCAGAAAATCCTCTCTGTCAAAGAAGTTTTCTGCAGAAGTTTGGTGTCTTAAACAGCTGAAAACTCCTGAGTTTGTTGGAACATATGAATGTGTCTATTCAGTAAACGAGTCCAGATTTAAAAAAAATAAGGGCAGGTAAAACTAGATTGGAGTTGGGGACAAGGAGTTCTACACACTCTTACAGCTCCTGAGACACCTTGGAGCATCCGAGGTTCTCCTAGAAATAGCTAAAAGCCTTGGGCAAGGTGGTCCCTAAAATTCCTTTCAACTCTGACTTCCTGAATCAACTTGAGCAGAAGCTTTTTGGACTACCACCTCTCCATACTTGCCCCTTGACTCCCTGCTTCCACTTCTAGTATTTCTTGCTGGAAAGGAGGAAGCTAAGGGAAGCTGTGAAGACATAAGGGGTTTTAAAACCTAGGATGGGTGAGGTTCTGGAGCCATTCAGAGGCTCCAGAGTTTAAGGCTGGACTTCACCCAACAGAGATTGCACAAAGGTTCCTAAGATGCCACGTTTTGCTGTGGCTAGCCCAGACTCAGGGTGGAGTTTCAACATCCTCCTTGGCACCCTCTAGGGGACTGTTGCTGCATAGGCGTGACCACAAATGCAGGGAATAAGAAATAACCTCAAAATGCCCAGGCTGTCGCGTCCGCGAGGCCTAAGAGATCCCAAAGACAGCATGTGCGCCGCGTGGCAGTATGCCTCCACTACCGCTTCTGTGCATGTGGCAGACGTTACTGACCAATCATACTACCTTTTTGCCCAGTCAAAAGTGGCATCACATCCTGAACACAGCTCTTCTGGCAGCCACTACCAGGGGATTGCTGTTGTCTGGCCATGTGGAAGTTCTTTGCTGTGCCTCTAATTTTAGAGATAGAGAACTTGAGGCTCAGGGAGGAAAAATAACTCATTCAAGGTCACATAGCAAGTTGCTGTTCTGAGCCACACTTCCAAATGTTCAGAAATGTCTAGATGTTTACCGTGCTTTGTTTGCTTTGGATTTTTTTTTTTTTTTTGAATTGTACTACGGTTTGAATTCAGGCCCTCGTGCTTACTAGGCAGGCACTCTACCACTCCTTTTTTGTGTTGAGTATTTTTGAGATAGAGTCTTGAAAACTATTTACCCAAGGTTGGCTTTGAACCATGATCTGCCTGATCTCTACCCTCCCGAGTAGCTAGGATTATAGGCGTGAGCCAGTGGCAATCAACTTGCTTTTGTTTTCTTTAACCCATCTAAGTCTGAAATCCTAAAGGCATGACTAGCATTTAGGAATCCCTAAATGACGGGTTAACACCAAGTTTCTGGAGAGACCCGGCACTGGTTTGGATTGGTGCCTGTTCATTTCCTCCATGGCTGGAGGGGTGAGAGCAGAGCTGACCCACTGGCTAAGACATCCCCCGGCTAAGGAGGAGGCTGTTTTCTGAGTGATTCTGTTGGGTCTTTACCTGCTGGTTCTGACCGTGCATGGCCCCGGGGTTTGCTTCTGAGTGTGGAAGGGAGGGAAAGAGGGGAGGATCCAAGTTCTGCATTATAGAGGAAAGGTGGTTTCATTAGTCCCCAAGGTTGGCTGGAAGTTCATTGCCAGCCTTCCCATCTCTCATTTTAAGAGAGAGGTTGGGAAGGAAGCCAGACAGAAGCAAATGAGCAACCACTTGCTAGCCACACTTGATGGGCATTGAGCCTAATGACAAAGTCATGTGGTCTGGAATAAGGTCGGGGTGTGTGTGTGTGTGTGTGTGTGTGTGTGTGTGTGTTACCTGTCTCCTTGTTATGATTGGTTTTGTTTGACTGTGTGTGTTTGCACCTGATGGTGCGTTTGTATAGGTGACATATGGCCTGACTTGGGCATCCATCTGTTTTAACCTGCAGCAGCAGGTTAAAGTCAAGGCTTTTGTACCCATCAGATGTACGTGGGGAATTTGTGTGTGCGTGCAAGCCAGGCTTCTCTCAGGGAGAGGCACGTGAGGACTGACTGTGTGTCTCTAGGCACTTATTTTTAGCTGGCTGTGGGTGCCTGTTGGTAAAAATCAATGTTTATATGTTCATACTCTGCGTTTCCATAGGCTTGCAGACTTATCTACCAACCTAAATAACCTCAACAGATAATGTTCAACTGTTTGCTTCAGTTCTTCCCTTTCTTCCACTTTCCTTTGCTCCTTACAGCTTATTTTCAGCAGAGAAAGCTACTGTTGTGAAAAGTAGGTCCCAACGATGCTGGTTATGGAGTCTTTACAGATGAATAAGGGTTTTACAGAAGATTGTACCACCCCAAGACCCTGGCCTTCCTCTCTTGTTTCCTTTGTGAAGGGGAGGAGAGGCAGAGGGCTGTAAAAACTGCAGGCCAGCCATTCCTTTTCAGGAAACAGCACTTAGGATTCAGGTTCACAGGAGATCAGGGTTGGGAGGGTGCTTTGGAGCCCGCTAGCTCAGATTACTCCCTTTAGCAGATTGGGAAACTGAGGCCCGGAGATGGGTAGTATCCTTCCCAACACTGCACCCTGAATTACAATCCATGTATTTCTACACCCTTGGCCAATGCTCTTTTTACAGTGGAAGGAGTGACGTTCTTGGGAAATATACAACGTCCCCAAATCCAAATGAATTTAGAAAATATGATTGTTTTAAAAGTATGCCTGTTGGCACTTTCAGTAAAGAGAAGTTCTATACAAACCCCAAGTAATGGCGCTACCAGAGGGAAAAAGAGGGGGATGATTTCAGGTGCTCTTGGGATGCATAAATCCATCTGTTCTAAAAATCCCATCGCCGCGGTCTATAAAGTGTGTTAGCCATTCCATCTGCAGCATCCTCTCATTCCTCCTGGGAGGAAGCAAGCTCAGGAGAAGACCCATTAGTTCAAGATCGAACAGCACCTTCTGAGCACAGCTAGAACAAAAACCTGGGTCTTCCAGCAGCCAGTTCTGGGAGCTTATCACAGCCCTGGCTTCCCTGGGACACTGGGAGATCAGGACAGGGCCTGGAGTTTGCTGTTGCCCCTGTATTTGGGGGCAGGGTGGAGTGGGGCACATTCAGAGGAAGCCTAATGTCTCCAGTGTACCCACCCAGCCAGCAGGCTGAGTCCCTGAAAAAAAAAAAAAGGGTTACCGTGGCAACTCACATTCCTCAGAGAGTGAGTCAGCGCAGAGAGGAGCCTTTTGGTGGGTGGGACTTGGGGAAAGTTTTAAAAGTTGATTCCTTCTCTGGACAGCCCCCTCCCATCTTCCCTCCCCCTCCACTCCAGGCTTTGTCGATGTGGCAGCTAATGACCATGAGTTAACTCTCTCTTTCCCCAACCACTGCCATTGCAATGTTTCAACCTCCTGCAAATATGTGTTTGTTTCCTTCTCCCGACATCCTGCACTTGGCCATTCAGGGGATCAGGCATGGATTTGAGAATACCTTAAGCTTGAAAGACAACATCTGTTGTCTCTGCAACACACACACACACACACACACACACACGCCACTGTACACCTGATATTAAATGACTTGCAGACAGCTTGATACTGATTCAAAGGCCAATTTGTGGACTAATAAGACCTTCCTTGGAAAGTTCCAGTAGACCTCCAGCATCCCAAAGACCAGTTCTCTTACTTTACAGATTGCGAGGCTAAAGTGAAGGAAGTCTCACTTGTGTCTCCCATAAACTGTGCACCTGAAGCCTGCTGTGCTACTTGGGGTTTGCTTCTCGCCAGACCACCAGCATTCAGCACTGGGAGTTTACAGAAAACCCTGCAGAACTGCTGATGGAAACATTGTCTCTAATGCAAACATGCTGTCCTTCCCTGAGGAAAATGCATGTCTCCCTGTGCCCCTTTTGGAGAGACTCATCCCAGGGTCCCTTCCTTCAGGACACAGGAAATTCACTGGAGTTGCCATTTGAAGATGACCTAACACCCGACAGGCTATATTATTCCTTGTGCTTCTCTACACTGCGAGGTGCAGAAGGGTGCCTGGAACCCTCTCAGCCTTCCCTCTCCCTTCCCTCTTTCCAGTGCCTCCCCTCTGTCCCTGGCCCCCACTACACCCTGGGCCTGGTTGGTATCTCATATGGTGAAGGTGACTTCTGGTGAGTTCCTGTGTTGACCATCTTAGGGGCCCAGGATGGGAACAATGGCCACCTCAAGACTGGCCTGTGAGTCATTTCAGGCTGAATGGTGTGTGTGTGTGTGTGTGTGTGTGTGTGTGTGTGTGTGTGAATTAGAGGGAAAGGCACCTTCCCAAAGGTGCTGGTTAAAGGTGAAGCCTCTCCTTTGCTGTTCAGAGATCAATTTATGATTGCGCAAAGTCCCTTTGGAAACAATGTGCCTGACTCTGAAACAAATCTAAGAGATTTGTTCTGGAATAGAGAGCAAGACCAACTTAGCTGTCGGCCCTGTGGTGGCTGTGACTGGATCAGATTCCCAGTACAGGAGGCAGCTGCCACACTCATAAAGGGCAAAGGCAGACAGCCTCTGACAGCAGACAGATACAGAGGGAAACAGAGAAAAAACATTGCCCCAAAGATCTGGCATGATCATTTTCTGCAGAACTAAAAGCTAAACGCCATTAGGCTTGGGGTCGCCTTCTGAACAACAGGCAGTGGATGGGGACCACGCACTTCAGAGGGCAGCCCTGGTGGAGCTAATGGGGTGTGCATCCCAGCACAGCTCTCCTCTCTGCTGGAGATGTGGACTGGGGTTGTTGGGCAGATGCAGCTGCAGAAGGGCAAGGCCAGGAAGGGGTTTACGTACCTCAGTGGTAGGCAGGCAGCAGGCAGAGCGCTCCGGACAGTCTGAAGGTTTGCAGGAATGTGGAGGGGTTTAGAGACAGGCAACAGGAAGCCACTCAGAGCTCTGGGCTGGGTCTGACTCGCCCTCCACCCATGATCCCTCCTCCTTTTCTGTCTCCTCCTTCCCCCGGCCTGCCTCCCCCTTCTCCCCAGAGCCAAAGCTATCTCTGTCTTTTATTTCTTTCTTCCTCTCCTTGTGGAGGGCCGTCCTGACCAGACACCCTGACCTGCCTGCCTCATCTGTTCTGGGGCTGCTGCCTAAACAGACTCAAGAGTGCCAGGGCTGGATGGATCACAGGAAACACCTAGAACAGCCTTGTCCTTGTTCAGCGGGGACTGAGGCCTGCAGAGTGTGAGGAATTACCCAAGAGCCCCCTGGGATTAGAGCCAGGCCCAATGTCCTGACTTTAGGGACAGCCAGCCTTGTAAGATTCTTCTCTTACATTAGGCAATGCCAAGAAAGGCAAAGCAATTGAAGGCCAAGACTTTTCCTCAGTACAGATGAAGCAAGCTGCCACTGATGGCATCATTCTTCATGACGTGTGTGTTCTAAGAGTCCACGCTAAACACTAGCTGCGGCACAGATAAACTTCCAGCTGGGCGCCCTGTCATCAGTTAGAGCAAATGTGATGGTTAATAATACTGATAATTGTAACAATCATAACAACAGCCAGGGTTTAGGGGGACTCTAATCTTCACAACAACCCCTTGACTTAGGGATTGTTCTTATGCCATTTTAATAATGAGGACACACATACTCACAGAGACTAAGTTGTTTGCCTAAGATCACCTGGCCATAAGCACTTTAAGCCAGCTGATCCTACATTTCGATTTGGTTCATTCTCAGGGTACATAAATTGCTTCATGCAACAGGTCTTGGTTGAATATTTGTTGCATGCCTAGCCCTTTGGGAGGCACAAGCATTAATACCTGGTACTCATCCTCAAGAAGTTTTAGGGCTTACTGGATGAATGTGCCTTAGGCATACAACCACTTACTCAGTGATGTGGACTCTACAGACTATCTGGGGCTTCAGCTCAGTGAGGCTCCTTGGAAGAGGTGGACATTGTGACATAAATGGAGCTCCAATAACACAGAGAGGGAGAAGGCAGAGAACATTCTCGTGATCAACTTGTACAAGACATGGATTCCATTTCACCTGCAATCCCGTCTCTTACCATTTTCCTCCTCACCTATTCATCCCCAGCCAGACCAGCTGCCCCTCAGTTCCTCAACTGCTCCAAAGCTGTTCCCACCCCAGGCTCTTTGCACATGCTATGCCTTTGCCATAGATTCATTTCCATGTGATTTTCCTGTGCCTGGACCTATCTCATTCTTCCTCCCTCTTCTTCATGTCTGTGTTCTAATGTCACCTCCTCAGATAGGCCCTCCTTGACCACCAAACTTAAATATCTTCTTGCCGCTCTCACAGGCACAGTGCATCCCCTTGAATTGTCTTAGTTCCTTTCCACACTTGCCACCATCACAGTCATCTGTCATAAGCTCCAGGAACAAGAGTTCATGTATCTCGCTCATTGCAGTGTATGAACTGTGCCCCCACAAAAACTTGGCTTTCTGTCAGTGTTTTTTCTTTTCTTTATTATTGTACTGGGGGTACACTTTGACATTTCCAAAAGTGATTACCATATATCATAGTTGAACTCACCCCCTCTATCATCCTTTATCTCCCTCCCCCCATTCCTAGAATAGTTTTGACAGCTCTTTTCCTTTTAACAGATGAATGGACTTCCAATGCCCCATCTGGAAAAAGAGGGTTCCAGCTTAGAGCAGTGTCCAACACGGGCTCTCAAGAGACCCCCAGATCGCCCTACAATTGACTAAGTGCTTGGGCATCTGTGCTCTTCTTCAGAGAAGGTTTGTGTTCTTCCTTAAGAAGAAACTTGCCTCCAGAGGCCCCAAGGCCTCTTCCTGGCCCAACAGCCAGGAGCTCCTGACTGTTGAACACAGGGTGCCAGTAGACGTCTCAGATATCTATTGTGTCACTGGGACAGATGTGTATTTTTATAGGATTTGTTGCTATAGCTCTCAGGCAGTGTGGGAAGTAAAACTGTCTGTAGCCTTGCATTTTTCTTCATGAACTAAGATGATGAATCTATTGTACCTGAGCATAGGGAACTATTCCAACTTCTAGCTGGGGGTCCCAGGTGTCCTTTGGTTCAGGAATTGGAAACCTGACTGAGGCTAGGCTGAAGCTCTGGGACAGACACTCAGGGCCCCTGTGGGGTACCCTGAGCCAAACCCCTGAGAGAAGGAAAACTTTTGGTAGGCTTTGTGTCTAAGACAGGAGTATGCTGGGGCAGCAGGAATCTAGGAAGCAGATGACACGGACCTAGACCAGGCACCACTAGGACTAAGACTGGTCCTCCTGCCATCACCCACAGCTTTACAGGACAGGAGAAGCATAACCCAGCTAGATGCGCTAGACCTGGGTGCGAGTCCCTCCCCACCATTGAGCCATTGGGTAACTTTGGGCTCAACCCTGCCCCTGTCTGAGCTATACCTTTTTTGTTTTTGAATAGAATGGATTGGATAACTGAATAGTAACTAGAAGAGCCAGCATTTCTTAAACACGTGCTTTGTGCCCAGTACTGAGCCAAGCCCTTTGCATAGATTTTTCTGATTAGTCCTTGTGAAGCAGGAACTATTATTCTCCCATTATGCACATGTGGAAAATGATGTGCCCAAGACTGTGGCAAATCAGGGATGCAAACCAAGGCTTGCCGCCCTAGCCCACACACTTGACCCCATACCCTGCCTTTCCCAGTTCTCCTCCACCTCTGGCATTCATGGACTCCAGGCCACACAGCCTTTTTACTTCCACAGTCCACACATATCTTACTTGATCAAGAGCTTTCTTATTGGACGGAGACGGTTTCATGTGGTTGATCTCAACTTTGTTCACACTACCTTCCGGGAGTGCTTAAGATGGTCAGTTGCTGTTGTGAATAGTTTGTTTTCTTGCAGGATTTAGGTGGGATGCTTCCATACAAAATCTTATTCTTTTTAAATTTTTTTGGAGGTACTGGGGTTTGAACTCAGGGCCTATTGCTTGTTACACAGGCATTCTACCAATGGAACCACACCCCCAGCCCTTGTTTGCTTTAGTTATTTTTTTCAGATAAGGTATCTCATTTCTGTCCTTGGCCTGGCCTCAGATTGTGATACTCCTTCTTCTGCCTCTCGTGTATCTGAAATAACAGGTACATAACACCATGCCTGGCTTGTTGGTTGAGATGGGGTCTCATTGACTTTTTCCCTATTCTGGTCTGGAATCTCAGTCCGCCAGATCTCTGCCTCCCAAAGATCCCAGGTTACAGGTGTAAGCCACTGTGCCTGGCACAAATATTACTCTTAATTCCTTCTTTGGCCATTCTTTTCTGGATTTCTTGCTTTGCATAATTACACCCAAAATGGAAACAGTATCCTAATGTCACCAAGATAAATCCTCCTATTCCTTCATCCCATGATCATTCAGTTCTACCAAATGACAAAAGAACATCCAAGTTCAGCCACAACAGATCCTAATGAAACATATGATATAAAATCCCAAGCACAGGGAATGTTTTCAAGCCTTAAAATTCCTAGGAACTTAAAGGGCTCCCCCTTCCCAGGCTCACTGAGCTCCAGTGCAGTGGTCATGGGATGAGTGACCACCCACCTTGAGTCCAGGCTGCCTTTGAACTGCGATCCTCCTGATCTCTGCCTCCTCAGTAGCTAGGATTACAAGTGTGAGCCACCAGTGGTAGGCCCATTCCCATTTTAAAGATGAGGAAACAAAAGATCAAAGAACTGAATAACCTGCCCAAGGACTCACAGTGATAAAGCCAGGAAGCCAGGCAAATAGCTCAGCTCTAGACCCTACTCTCCATGGCTTCCCTACACATCTCTGCCTCTTGTTCTCTCCTGGCTGAGGCTGCTTCCCTCCCCCAATTTGCTCCAAACCCACCCATCCTTGGAGCTCATGCCAAAGTCTCCTGTTCTTTTAGAGCTTAGGCTGATGGGCCCTGAGCCCTATCCAATCCCACACTCTCCTTGGATGTTTCACAGAGCCTGATGTTGCAGTGTGGTCAGCTAGGCTTGGAGGCCTTCATCTCCCCATTCCAGACCCAAGCTCATGCTAGCTTGGCCTGATCCAGCTCTCTAGAGTCAGGACCAAGGATTATGTATCACAACCCTCAATGCTTTGTGTGTCTGGCTCACAGTCAAGGCTGCCGGGGAGCCTGGTCCATTGGAAACTGACTCAGCCGTTGCCTCCTTAACTGTATCTTTCCACCGGCAGGCCCTCCCATTGGCTGCAGGACACAAAGACCCCATTGTCATCTGGTCCCTGGGCAGACGGTGACCAGGGCAAGGCCAAGAGGAGGATGGGATGAAATTGAACTTCAGCTCCCACCAAGCCGCTGAGACTTCCTCCCTCAGCTCTCTGCAGTTCACAAAACACTCTTCTCCTGCTAATCTTGTTGAGTGGCACATTTATTTAGCCTACGAGGTAGAAGAGCCAGGATTTGCTAAGCACATCTTGGGCTTGGCAGATAGAGGGACCTGCCCAAGGTCATGCAGCTGGCCCATGGAGGAGCTAAAGGGACAATCTCAAATTCTTCCCACTAGACCAACCACTTCCAGCCAGGGCCCTGGTGAGTTGCTGGCCCCCTCATCTGAGGGGTGAGTGCTTAACACATGAGGCTGCACTTTCTGTCCCAAAGCTGCCCAAGGAAAAGTGTTCCCTGAGTTCTCCCCGATGGACCTGTGACCTGGGCACTGCCTACGGTCTGTTCCTGACAGCTCTCCTTTCCTCCCCCTCCCAGCTTTCCTTTCCCTGCAAAGTGAGCATAGCTATAACCCCTGACCTACTGCGTGCAGTCAGTGCAGGAGTCAAGGGAACACAGGGCTTGGAGAGTCAAGCAACGCAAGAGTGGTTAAGGAACCCAGCTTTGGAGTCAAATCCCTGAGCTTGAGCTCTGGACCATGTTATTTAACCCTAGCAAACGCGAAGCTCCAGTGTAAAGTGTACTCCGCACACATTTTCTGAGGTTCTTGTGAGGAAAAAATGAGGTAACATATGTAATGTATTTGGCTCAGTGTTTTGTGCCCCAAGCTCTCCATAAATGTTAACAGCCTTAAGATGAGCTCATCTAATTCAACATTCCCCAGATGTTAGTCCTATAGTATATTCCAGAAGGAAAGATGAACCCTGGAGTCAAATAAATTTGGGAAAGGGAGCCTTTATCAAATTCCTCATGGATATTCCTGAGCACATTAAAACATTAAAGGCTCTGAAAAAGTCTGCAGAAAAAGAAAACTTTTAATTCTGCTTAACCCATCTCAGAGATCTCTTTTTCATGAATTTCTAGATGCTTCTCACAGAGCTTGTGACAAACTCTTTGGGAAATCTTTATTTGATCTGATGCCCTTATTTGAAAACAAAAACTGAGGTTCAGGAAGGTACAGTGTGACCTGTCCTAGGTCACCCAGCCAGTAAATAACAGAGCTAAGACTTGACTCAAGCTAACTAATTCTTTGGCCTATTGCTCTATTAAACCACACTAAGAAAATGCCTTAGAGGCTCATGTCTATAATACCAGTTACTGGGGAGATTAAGAGGGCAGACTGTAATTCGAAGCTAGCTCCTGCAAAAAAAAAAAAAAAAAAAAACTTAGCAAGACCCTATCTCAAAAAACAAGCTGGGCATAGTGTTTCGTGCTTATAATTCCAGTTATATAATAGGTGAAGGTAGAAGGATCACCATCTCAGACAAGCCTCAGGCAAAAGCAAGACCCTATTTGAAAAATAACTAAATAAAAAGGGCTTGGGGTGTAGCTCAAGTGGTAGAGCATTTGCTTAGCATGTGTGAGGCTCTGAGTTTAATCCCTAGTACCATCGATGATAGTAATAATAGTAACAATAATAAATAAAATAAGGGTTACAGATTCACACTGGTGGTTCCACAGCCCTTCACCCTTTCCCCAGGGCCGTGCCTCCATGAGTGTGATGGTCCAGGACTCCCTCTGGCCTGACTCCTGCTGCCCTAGGCTGTGTTGGAGAAGCTCGGCAGTGGATTGGTTCTGCCTCTCCCAATCCCTGTCTGTAATATCCCAGATGCTGGTCCAGGTCCAGGGAACACTCACACGCAGGCAGCAATTTTCTTCTGAAAACCCACAGGCCTGGAAATCTTTTCTGAAGGAAGGAGGAGAGACCAACAACCCAACCCTGACAACGTGGCAGTGCTCACATGGCCCCTGACGTGGCCTGCAAACCAAACCTCTGCTCAGCCTCAGCAGCAGAAGCCAGGGACGTGGTAACCCCAGCCAGTGACTCAGCCAGCTGACCTCCCCAAGGCATGGCCTGGAGGCTCCCTGTGTCTTCTGGAGTCTCTGGCAGGGATGGATGTAGATGAGAAGGGAGATTGGATTAAGCAGCTGGGCCCCTCCCTTTCCCTGCCCTGTCCCTTTTCCTCCTCCACTTCCCCAGACCAGGCTAGCCTCGCTGTCCCATCCTGTCATCTCTCCCACCCATGGCTCTTCAGGCGGGAGCATCCTGTAGTGGTCCCTGTGTCGTGGAAGTTGCGTGCAGGAGCCTCACAGAGCTAAAGGAGACCAGGGGGTGGTCTCCAGGCCTCTAGCCCATTCTGGCTTCAACCTCAGAATGGCTTTGACCTGTTGGACATCAAGTTTTTGCCCAAGATTTCACATCTAAAAGTGACTTCACTACTTATTTTTAAAAAGTTTGTAACTCACTGGTTTATTTTTGAGCCCACTGGCTCTGTAGGTGTGCACAAGGTGGGGAGAGTTCCAAGAAGAAGCCATGGAAGACAGATGTGGACCCGCTTCCTTCCTCCTCTCAGGGCAGGAAGATAAGCTATACCCACAAGTTGGTCACCATTCCCTGGAGAAGAAACCAGGGGTACAGGAGACAGATAAAGTGTTTTCCACACAGGCAGGTAACAGGTGAGCAGCCCTCCCCAATCACACACCAGAAGTGGGGGCTTTACAACCCAGAGAGCAGTGCCCATCCAGAGCCCACTTTGAGTCCTTTCCCTTCCCTTTGAAAGGTTTTCTCTTCCAAACAAAGCCCATTTGCAGGAGAAATTTCCTCTTGGGCCACCCTTTGGGACCTGCACTGATTGTGGCTGGATTTTCCCTTTTTAAAGGGAACTCAGTAATCCTCTCTCATACATTTCAGTCAACTGTGACCTCCAGGCTTTGAAAACTCTACAGTGATCCAGCCTCGTGCTCCCTTCTCCCTCCAAATCTGTTCATCTCCTTCATCTCTCTTCTCTTCCTCTTCTGTTCTTCTGAACCTTTTTAAAAAGAGCACTGGACAAGAAGTCACCCTGAGCCAGTGGGTGACATCTCTCTCTTTCTCTCAGAGCCTTAATTTGCTCTTGTGTAAAATAAGGACATTAGGTTTGGTCAGAGTTTTCAAACAGTGGGAAACAAGGGCCATGGTGATGGACTTAGGTCGCCCCACTCTTTGTAACTCTGGAGGTAGCTGTCATTTTGCTATATTAATTGTAAGCAAGAGTTCTACAGCTAATAAATGCTTGAAAATGACCAGGTCCTATACCATAAAGGCCTCACACCTTTGAATTCAGTGTCTGCCTCCTCTCTTTCTCTTCAGCCTCCTCTCTCCTTCCCGGGGTTCCTCACTTGGTGCAGTGCTGGGATGGAGGCGATGCTCAGATGCTTGGGTTTGCTGGCAGAGCCTCAGGATTCCTCACACTGCACTCCAGGCCTATCTCACTATCTTTCTAGGATCCGGCCTCTGCCCTTTCACCTGCCACGTGGGAAAAGAGTTGTGTCTTTCCTGAGGTCCCAGAAAAATGGGCAAGACCCAAGGGCATGACAAATCCTAGCCAGCCACTCTATCTGTCCCAATACTGAGGTCTCCAGCTCCTCCCTACCCCCACTGAATTAACAGTCCTAACCCCATCCCAAGCTGGGTTATTCTCCTGATTCAGACATTTTTGTGGTGTGAAATCATCTCCGCCCCAGCCAGCTGAAGCCGGGCTCTCGCCCCAGCCCACTGCAGCCCAGGGCCCTCCCTTTCTTGCCACGTCCCACGGCAAACTTTCCACTTGATTTACTTCCAGTTCTGCAAAGAAGTGCAGACAGAGTGGCCAGGGCAAGTCACATTCTGCTCTATCCTTTCCCCAAAGCTCCTGGAGCAGTCTTGCTCAGGGTCAACCCCCAGGGAAAGTTGATTAAAGGAATTTGTTAAATCAAGACAGAGAAAGGGACAGTCCAAGGAAGAAAGTCAGATCCAACAAAAAAAGGAGAGAGACACAGAAATGCTGTCATGACTAAGAGAGAGAGAGATGAAGACATAGAGAAAGGAAGAGACAGAAGACAAACGTGAAGAAAACTTACTGAGACAGCAGTATGACAAAAGAATGACCCTGTGTCCTCTCATTTTTGGACTGGATCATGGTCCCCAAACCCACCCAAGGATTGTCTTCTCTGGGGTATTATCTCTGCTCAGGAGCTCACTGTTTACTATTGATAAGAGTCCCGACTGAAGTTAAGCATTAACCCTTAGATTTCTGCCCAGTGACACAAAAGACCCCCAGAACTTACAGTTGCATTGCCTGATAGGACACGAACCACTCACTATTGTCTATGGCATAGTAGCCTTTCTCCAGCATTCTTTCACTATCTACATAATCTCCCTTTGAGGGACATTTATTAGCCTGCTTATTCATTGACATGGCATTTTTTTGTTTGTGTGAGTCATGGTTTGAACTACCAAAAACTATATATTTTTTTAGCTAGGCACTGCTGGCTTATGCCTGTAATACTGGCTACTTAGGAGGCAGAGATCAAGATTGTGGTTCCAGGCCAGTCTGGGCAACAAAAAAAAAAAAAAAAAAAAGAGAGAGAGAGACCCTATCTTAAAAATACACAACACAGAAAGGGGCTGGTGGAGTGGCTCAAGTGGTGGAGTGTGAGGCCCTGAGTTCAATCCCCAGTACTGCCAACAAAAACCCTTAAACTATATGTTGGGAAAAGAAGAAGAATTAGAAAGAGAAGGAGGTGAATAAAGAAAGTAAGATGCAGAGGACAGAGGGATAAAGAGAAAGAGACAAAGACACTGAGAGAAGTCAGAGACACGGAGAAATCAAAGGAGATAAAGTTCGAGGGATGAAGATCCAGTCAACCCCATATACAAATGGAGGGAGGGAAGAAGGGAGAGAAAAAGAGAGAGAGAGAGAGAGAGAGAGAGAGAGAGAGAGACCAGCCATGCACACACACAGGAACCCCTAGATACTGGCAGCCTCTAGGGAGAGGTAGATTAGAGTGGAAGGCGGAGATGAGGGGACTTATATTTACTTCTTTACACATCTATATTGAGTTTCTTATGCGCATATAATCCTGTGTTATCCACTTATTAGTTGCTAGACACATGGGCTGATTCACAGTGTGGCTATTTCGAGCTGTGTCACCATAAACATGGTGTGCAGGTGTCTTTCTTGTGTGCAGATTTACATTCCTTCATGCCTGCAGAGATATGCCAAGGAATGGTATTCAGCTCTAACTCTTCCCTGTGCCTTCACTAACTACCTAATCTCAAAAGAGTTGCAACCAACCCCAAGCCTTCTCACTTGCTGTCCTAGCCCTGGGCTATTGTCCTTATAGTGCTGGTCACAATAAAACTTATCTCTTGTGTTTATTTAAGGATTGCTCTACGCTTGTGTCTCACTAATGCATGCATCTGTATGACAGCAACGATTGTACCCTTATCAAGAATTTACCATGGGGATTGTATTTGCTTTTCCACAAAGAAAAAAAAAAGCAAAAGAACTCCATATTCCAGGCAGAAGCAGCAGCAATAAGGCCTGAAGACAACATGCTATGTGCCCTGGGTGACTTCCAGAATTTTTCTTGGGAAACAAGACGTCACACTAAGTGAAAAAGCTGTCATGAAGGACCACATGTGCACGACACATGTCCCCCAAGCTCATGTGCTGGAAACCTGATCCTCAAATTCATGTGTGGGTGATATTTGACGGCCAGGCTTTTGAGAGGTCTGCCCCCATGAATTTATTAATCCATTAACTCGAGGACTGATAGAATAGCTGATTGTTGAGGGAGTGGCTTTGTTATAAAAGTGGGCTCTTGTAAGTGGAGCAATGACAGAGATGATTCCATTTGGGATGAGGGAGGACTTTAGAAGCAGACAGGTAAAAGAACAACGTGCTTCTCAGAGAAGTAACAAGCCTCTCACCAAAGTAACAAGATGCAGCTGCACAAAGTGGGGAGTGGGCCCCAAGGCCAGGAGTTGAGCAAACTTCCAAGACTGAGCTGACCAGACCCTCCAGGAATGTCCAGTTGGATAAGGATTGGGGGTGGGGGCAGCCAGATGGCTGGGTTTGGCCAGAAGTTAATTAGACAGCCAACTATAGCTACAAAGTGTGTGTGTGTGAGGGGGGCGCCTAAAGTCAGTCCCTATTTAGTCTCATGAATTTCAGCCATCCTTTGGCTTAGCTCAAGTCCCCCCCCTTAGGGTGCTTTGTTATCCTTTCAATAAACTTTGTGCTTGCTTTAACTTTTAACTCCTGGAATGGCACCTTCAATGATCAACACGAACCCAGGGAACAACGATCCAGTATCTATCACTCTCTGGCAACTTGCTCTGTGTTGCCATGGGAGGCCTTCTGCATGTGACAGATCTGGCCCTGCCAAATCTGAGCAGATGTCAGCGCCATGCTCCTGGACTTCCCAGCCTCCAGGATCCTGAGCCAAGTAAACTCTATTCTTTATAAACTACCTGGTGTAAGTTATTTTGTTATAGCAACAGGAAAGGGACAAAGACATCATTTATCTGAAATTTCCAGAATAGGCAAACTTACAGAGACATAAAGTAGGTTAATGCTTGGGTAGAGCTGGGAAGAGGGATGTAGGAGGAATGAGAAATTAGTGCTAATGGGTGTGAGGTTTCTTTTTGGAGTGATAAACATATTCTGCTTAAGAGATGAGGTTCACTATAGTCCACTTTGGCTTCAAACTCCTGGCTCAAGTAATCTTCCTGGCTCAGCCTCCTGAGTAACTGGGACTATAGACACAGGACATGGCTCTTGGTAGATAAGCATAATCTAAAGCTGATTATGGCGATGGTTGCACAACTTGGAATATATTAAAACTATGGATTGCATACTTTTTTTTTGCTAGGCTAACCTCAAACTCCTGGATTCAAACAACCCTTCTAACCTCAGTTTCTGGAGTAGTTGGGATTACAGGTGTGCACCACCATGCCCAGTGAGGATTGTATACTTTAATTGCAGAGTGTATTCCTTTTTTGGGGCTGAAAAACAATGTAGCCCAGACTGGGAGGCTTAAATAACTGAAATTTATGTTTTCACAGTTCTGGATATTGGAAGTCTCCTTGGCTTGTAGATGGCCGTTTTTTCTCTGTGTTTTCCCACAGTCTTCCTCTATGTATGTCTGTGTACAGACTTCCTGTTATAAGGACACCAGTCATATTGGATTGGGGCCATTCTAATAATGTCATTTGAATTCAATACCTTTTTAAAGGCTCCAAAAGATCACATTCTGAGGCACTGGGAGGTTAGGACTTGAGCATGAATTTTTGGAGGGATAAAATTTCAGCTTATAACATATGGTATGTAAACTATATCTCAATAAAGCTGTTAATTTTATTTTAAGGAGGGAAATTTTTTTTTCTAGACTCGTGGCGAGCTGCAGACACAGGAGGGAGAAACTGCTATTGCTGGGGTCTAGAGATGACAGTGAGAAAAGCAATGTGGGGACACAGTTGAGAGCTGCCTCTAGGGCAGTAGAAACAGACTTTTTAAACAGAGTGACTGTGTCACTACCCTGCCCAAACACCTCCTTCCTGCTAGGGGAACCTTCAAGTTCCCAAAGGTAGCTTGCAAGTCCCTACACATCCTGGCCCCACCTGTACCTCTAGCCTCATCTCTCAGCGCCTCCACCCCTTGCACACACACCCCACATTCACTTGCAATTGCTCTCTCAGACCAGGATTTCAGCTGCATGTGGACATGCTGCTCTCAACTTCTGAAGAACCCTTGGTGGATCTAGCGAGACAGCTCATTCCTTCTGGCCTTCAATGCTTAGCTTAAATGCCACTTTCTTTGGAAAACTTCTCTGCCCCCCTGCTAAGGTTGGAGTAGGTACAGCCCCAATAGTTCCTCCCTAGCTGCGTCATCATTATAATGGAGTGTCATGTCACAAGGACACACATATCATTTGAGTGGATGAAATTATATATAGAGATGGAAGCCAAGGAAAAAGCAGGAGGGTTGCCTCCCATTAGACCTCTTTGATCCCTCCCCCCTAGTCACATAGCTTTCAGTCACCCTGTTCCCCAGAGAGAAACCCCAGCCTCTCTGGGGTCGTCTTAACCCGGGACCATGCTGGCTTGTGAGGGCCAGGTGTGGCTAGACAGAGCCAGGCCTTGTACCTTCCAACTCTTATGACCCTTCTCAAGTTTCCAGCCTAGAGTCTCAGCCTCACAGATAGGACAGCAGTGCCCAGCCTCCCTCTGCTGCTCAGGAGGCCAAGGAGGAAGAGAGTGGGGCTGGCTGCTAGGAGGGGGAGCTGCACTGTAGAAGGCCCAGGGGAAAGGGGTCTGTTTCAGGGGCTCTCAACCCCTTCACCCAGGGAACTCTGGGGCCTCTCCTGTGCTTTACAATTAAAATATCATTTTCCTAATGTTTCTCAGAGACTCCCAAAGATCCAAGGAAAGGCAGCCTGGTGGGGCCAGGAGGGAGGGGCTACCAAAAACTTAACTACAAAGACAGTGGTCCTGAGCAGGGCTCCCAGACTTCAGTCATCCTGAACCAACTTCACCTTCTTTGTCCATCCTCATCACACCCATAGACTCATTTGCCTTATTTCATCTTCTCTTTTAAAACCTAAATATGGCACAGGGCGCCAGTGGCTCATGCCTGTAATCTTAGCTACTCAGGAGGCAGAGATTAAGAGGATCATGGTGTAAAGCCAACCCCAGGCAAATAGTTCGAGAGGTCCTATCTTGAAAAAAACCCATTGCAAAAATGGGCTGGTGGAGTCGCTCAAGGTATAAGCCCTGAGTTCAAACCCTAGTACCACAAAATAAAAAAATAAAAACCTAAATATGTGTAACTTAAAGGAAAACTTATGTCACTATATGAGTGGGGAAAAGTGTACCCTTAACATGCTGAATGTGTCCAGTGCCCTAGAGTGCAGTCTTCTCCCAGTCCCATCTGCTGCCATCTGCTCCAGGGAAACACTTATGGCCAGCATCCATGGGTTCTCATGGTCTCTACCTCTTTGGGGTTGTCCAGTGGGGAACATCACAAGGAGACTGGAAAGAAAAGAAGGAGCGAGTTGGAACATTTCCCCAGCTCCTTCCCTGGGAGGTTGATGACAGGCTGGCTGTGTTCCCCACCCAGGGTCCCAGCACCCAAGAGGCAGCCTCGTCTTTGGTTCTAGTAACCACGCTCCCTTGCTCCCCCCACTCCAGGCACCTTGCAGTAATCAGTCCTGAGGATTGCGCTAGCCCCAAGGCTCACTTACACAGGCCCATGTCCTTAGCAATAGTTCCTTGATTAAATGCTCAGATTACTCATTTTGAAAGTGTCATTTGTTTCCAGCCAGGAACCTAGCTGATATACTTGTTATAAACAGAAAGTAATTGATATTCTCATAATAAAATTATGCCTTTAAGTTCTGACTAAATGTCAAAAGGAACAAAGAAGAATGTCTATGCAATACTAGAGAGTGATTTCTAGAACAGATTAAGTGAAAAACAATTTTTGAAGGAAAAAAAACCTCAAGGTGCAGAACAAAGTTTAGAGTGAAAAGGATGGGAAAATAAAAATATGGACAGTAGCCTCCCCTTATCCACAGGGGACACATTCCAAGAATCCTAGTGAGTTCCTGACACTGCAGAGTACTGAAACTTACACATAAAATTTTTTTCCTGTGCATACACACTTTTAAATTTTAATTTATAAATTAGGCACAATAAGAGATTAACCAAAAGAATGAATGAAGAAATAGAACAATTACAGCAGAGTACTTAAACAAAATTACCAGCATTACTAATCTATTATTAAGCAAAATAGGGGTTACTTGAACACAAACACTATGATACCAAGACTACTGACCTGATACTTAAGAATGCTACAAAGTGACTAATGAGCAGGTAGCATATACAGCGTGTATACACTGGACCAAGGGATGATGCCTGTCCCAGGCAGGTTGGATTGTGATGTTGTGAGATTGCACTACACTATAAAAAACAGTGTGCAATTTAAATCTTATGAGTTGTTTATCTCCTGAATTTTCCATTTAATACTTTCAGACAGTGGTTGATCATGTGACTGAAATTGCTGAAAGCAAATCTGTGGCTAAAGAACTACTGCTGGTAGAGTGGTAGAGTGGCTGCCTAGCAAGCATGAAGCCCTGAGTTCAAACCCCAGTACCACCAAAATAAATAAATAAATAGTAATAATAATAAAATAAAGGAAGACTACTGTGCATGTGTTTGCTCATATGTCCAAAAAAGAAATGATTAAAAAATAAAACATATAATTTGTAGCAATGGTTACCTTATGGAGCAAAAGAAGAGATTGTTGATAAAGACTAGAATTCTCTGAGTATACAACTTGTTACATAGTTTTAATTTTGGAACTATTAAATGTTTCATATAATTAAACATAATAGGAACAGGGCTAGGAATGTAGCCTAGCATCTGAAAGGCCCTGGGTTCAATGCTCAGTGTCATAAATAAATAAATAAATAATAAATAATGATAATAAGATAAAGATGGAAATGAGCCTAATTGCATACACACTGGGTGGTGAGCTGCCATCTTCACATCTTGTCCTGGAGCTTGGTGTTTGTAGGGCAGGAAGCTGGTAAGGGAAGATGGATGTGGAGACCAGTAAGGGGAAACTGGGACCCTTAAAGCATTAACTGGAACCCATAAAGATATACTGAACAATTCTGAAAATGGCTACCTAGAAGGAAAAAAATGTTGATTGTGCCTACCCAAGAATACCTGTGTTTTAGAGTAACCAAATTGGCTCTTGCCTATGTGTTTGCTTTTTGTGGTGCTGAGATGAAACCTAGGACCTCCTGCATGCTAAGCACGCACTCTACCACTGAGCTCCATCCTCAGCCTGGGTAACCAAATCATTAATAGGGAGAAGTGTATTGAGAGAGAGAGAGAGAATTGTTAGAAATTGAAGACCATCATTTTACAACCCCTAGTGATAATGATCAGAACAATGATCGGGAAGGAAGGGTGACAGGGACATATATAATGGACGGGTCAGGCCAACAGTGCTTGAACCAACTCAATCTTAACTGAGAAGGGAACAGTCAGATATTAGTTATTATGTTCTTCATGTTGTGTATACCTCCATGACCTAAGAAGTATTTAGGGCAAGAGAAATTAATCTGGATCTGAATCTAGCTACCAGTTTATAGGGAATACAAAGGAATACAAAAGCACATATCTAAAAACACCAGAAGAATTAAACCAGTTATACCAAACATGGAAAATTCTGTAAAACAAATAACATCGTTTCTTCAATAAGTGGCAAGGAGTGGAGGAAGGAACTCTGACAGATTAAATGAGACATAAGAAAAAAGTACACCAGTTATGGTGGCACACTTCTGTAATCCTAGTAATTTGGGAGTCTGGGATAGGGAGGACTGCAGTTTGAAGTCAGCCTGTGCAAACAGTTTGTGGGACACCATCTCCAAAATAACTAGACCAAAATGAACTAGAGGTGTGCACAGTGCCTACCTAGTAACTGTGAACCCCTGAGTTCAAGTCCCAGTACTGAAAAAAAGAACAATACTTCTTTGCATCCTGATTTAGATCAACCAAATAGACATTTTTGAGATAGTTTGGAAAATCTGAACATAGACTGGTATGGGATAATATTAAGGAATTTATTTTAATTTTTTGAATGAGATAATGAAAAAGGTTGAAAAGAAAATGCTTATCTGTTAGGTACACATATTGAAATATTAGGGGTATCATGATATAATACAAGAGTTTTATTTTGAATTACTCCTAAAAATAGTGTGTGATGAGGGCAGGTATGTAAATACGGTTGACAAAACATGGAAAGTTTCCATGAAACATTGCTAGCAACATTAAATTAAATTAGTGCTGTTACTAGTGAAGGCATTGAGCCTAAAACCAGCTCCTTCATTATTTAAAAAAAGAAAAATTAGCAAGTACTGGAAAGCTGAGAGCAACTTATTAGCTCCAAATGGAGACTTTCTCCTTGATGGGATCAGAAAGCTTGGGAAAGACTTTAAAAAGAAGTAATGTAGCTGGTGTGGAACTCACTCCTAGCTACTCAGGAAGCAGAGATCAGGAGGATCAAGGTTTGAAGCCAGCCTGGGAAAACAGTTCGAGAGACCCTATCTCAAAAAAAAATCCTTCACAAAAATGGGCTGGCAGGGTGGCTCGAGTGGTAAGAGCCCCTGCCTAACAAGTGTGAGGCTCTGAGTTCAAACCCCAGTGCTGCCCCCCAGCAAAAGGAGGTAATTTGTTTATTTGTGGATTCTTAAAACGTTCTTCAGAACAGAAAGTGGTACTCTGAAGTGACCCTGGACCTGGGGAAGGAGATCAGGAATCTAATTCCCCCTATTTACCCTCTCCTTGGAGTCTCCCGGCCTTGGCTTCTTTCTCTGTGAAATGGGAGCAGTCAGACTAAAAGACTTCCTGGTCCCTTCGATGATCTCAAGCTTGTGAGATCAACAAGTGTTGAACTCATGTAGTTATTTCAACAATCATTTATGAAGCACCTACTGTTTACTACTGGAATGTGGCAGACATGGTGCCCCAAGTTCATAGAGCTGTAATTTATCATTTTGGAGAGAATGCTAGTTATCCTAAAAAATAGTTCATGGCCTATTTTGCAAGGAAGATAGAGCCATTTCTAGGGCTCCTTCCTGCTCAAATGTCTGAACCCTTGCTTCCTCCCCAGACCATGTGTTTTAGTTTGTCTATTTATTCATTTATTTTTTGTGGTGCTGGGGATGGATTCCAGGGCCTTACACATTCTAGGCAAGGGCTCTATCTCTGAGCTACAACTCCAGCTCCTCATCTGCATTTTTTTGGGGGGGGGTAGAACTGGGGTTTAGTTTTTTTATTTTGTTTTTGCATTTAGAGGTACTGGGGTTTGAACTCAGGACTTCACACTTGCAAAGCAGGCACTCTATTGCTTGAGCCACACCTTGGGTCCATTTCGTTCTGGTTATTTTGGAGATGGGGGTCTCATGAACTATTTGCCTGAGCTGGCCTTGAACCTTGATCCTCCCAATCTCAGCTTCCCAAGTAGTTAGGATTATAAGCCTGAGCCCTTGGTGCCCAGCTGGGTGGCACTGGGGTTTGAACTCAGGGCCTCATGCTTGCTAGGCAGGGACTCTACCAGTTGAACCAATCTGCCAGCCATCCTCTCCATCTGCATTTTTGAATAGCCTGGGAAGCAGCTGTTGCTTCCCTGGGACCAGGGAATGCAATACTCTGATTGGATAACTGCAGGGCAGTGGTAAAGTCACTGCACACAAGCACAGGTGCTGAGCACGAGAGGCGGGGCCTGCAGAGGCAAAGCAGGTGCTGCTACTGAAGAAAGGGTCTCTGAACACCGAGTGGCAAAATGCACCAGCCTATCCCTTCTTATCTCACTGCAACTACTAGAATAAACCAATCAGACCTCCTCATTGCCAGCTGGCGCTGGGGGCCCATGACTTGTAACCCTAGTGACTCAGGAGGCAGAGATCGGGAGCACTGGGGCTCGAAGTCAGCCCAAGCAAATAGTACTCGACACCCTATCTTGAAAAACCCTCCACAAAAAAAGGGGCTGGTAGAGTGGCTCAAGTGGTAAGAGTTCCTGCTAAGTAAGTTCAAACCCCAGTGCCACCTAAATAAGTAAACTTTCTCAATTCCAAATACTTTTAAAATAAATAATAATAATAATTAATAATTTAAAAATCCAATTATACTTTTCAACTCATCCCATCCATAGGAATCAGTCCAAAGAACACATTGGCTCAACCTTTATCTCAGTTTTCTCTGAAAAATGGGGACAACGGTTCCTGTTTCTATTAGGCACTGAGAGAATTCATGTAAAATGTTTAACACAGACATATTCTCTCTCTCTTTCTCGCTCTCTCTCTCTCAATAAACAGAAGTTATTTCATTACTTCTTGTCCACTCACTTCAGTTTACCAGCCAGAAGCCATTTCCTGCCCCAGAACGTGACCTAGTTGGTTATCTACAGGCCCCACTTCCATCTTCCCAACTGGGGCTCAGGTCCTTTGCTTACAGGCCATGCGTCATTCTCTGAATGGCCTGAGCAGCTTTGCTTGGAATCAGCCAAATTTTTTTTTTCTTTTTTTTGGTACTGGTGTTTGAACTCAGGGCCTTGCATTTGCTGGACATGCTCTTTATCACTTGAGGCATTTTGCCAGTCCAATAACTTTTTTTTCTGGAACTGAAGTTTGAACGTAAGGCTTTGTGCTTGCTAGACAGATGCTGTACTATTCGAACCAAATGGGCCTCCAGCCCAGAACCAACCAAATTCTTGCTTATGAATGTTCTTTGGTGTACTAATGGCTGTAATACACACACACACACACACACACACACACATGCACGCACATACACACACATGTTGGGATTCATCTGACCATCATTTTCTTGAGGACTTTCCCAAACTCCTTTGACAGACACACCCTTCTCCACATTAATACTAACCCCAGGTTGCCTTACCTGCCTTGTTTTAACCTGCTCTAGTTCTGAAATATTTTTTTGTTTGGCACTGGGATTTGAACTCAGGGCCCCATGCTTGCTAGGCAGGTGCTCTACCACCTACCTTAATCTCATCTCTAGAACAGTCTCAGAAAGAAAAAAAGAAAAAGAAAGCACTGCCTCATCACTTGGACCTGTGCATGGGTCTGTTAGGTGACCTTTTGACATCAGGAGAATGAAACTCCATCCTCAGATGAGGCTAAGGCCACTGTTTTCTGAAGATGCATCCCAAGCAGTCATGGCATTTGATTACATATGCACAGACCACCGATTCCTTCAGCATCAGCCACCTTCCTGCAGACTCAGGCCACCCTGCTTCTCTGCCCCACAAATAACCTCAGACCCTTTCCCCCAAGAGGTGGATTTGGGACTTGGCACTCCCTCCACATTCTGCCACCTTGCAAATTAACTCTTACTTTTTTTGCGAGCCTCCTCGGTTGAGTGATTGGCAGCATTTCCGTATAGTGGGCAAAATGGGCCTGGCTCTGTAACAGGAGATGGAAATTCTCATTACACGGATTTGAGCAGTACACACTGCATATGTGTATGAAAAACCACACTGGGTTGGGCACTGGTAGCTCACGCCTATAATCCTCGCTACTCAGGAGGCAGAGATCAGGAGGATCACAGTTCAAAGCCATCCTGGGGCAATAGTTTACGAGAACCTATCTTAAAAAGACCTACCATGAAAAACAGCTGGCAGACTGGCTCAAGTGGTAGAGTGCCTGTCTGAGCAAGGGTGAGACCCCGAGTTCAAATCCCAGCACCACTGGGAAAAAAAAATACACACACAGTGGAGGGGCTGGAATGTAGCTCAGGCAGAGTACCTGCCTTACATGATTTTATACGTAACATATTTTATGGGCAGGGGGATGAGACCAGTCATAGAGCACAAATGGAGCATGCGCAAGGCACTGGCGTCAATCCCCAGCACCACAATATTTATATTTATGTGTGTATGCAGATATAGCGTATGTTTCACATGTGCTTAAGATCAGCCTATGTAAAGAATAGTATAGATGATCACAAAAACTTGAAACTGAAACTGGGGATGGAGACACTTATCCAATTCACTTCACTTCAGCAGCCAATTCACTGCACAATCCTGCGAAAACACTAGCCTGCAGCTGCACAGTTATAGTCTTTGTAAACAGCGCACCTCAAAATACAGGTTATCTTGCAATTCTACAGAACAATGTCACAGTTTTATTCCAAGGTCTGCAAGAAATGACTTAACTTGACGGCACAAAGGTGACAGATTAGTTGACCCCCTCATATTTTATATTCTTTTCTCTCAAGAAGAAAATAATGCATTTTAATTGGATGCATGACAAACAAAACTTTAACACTGCATTTCCTTTGCAGTTAAGTGTAGAGATTTAACTACGCTCTGAACAAAAAAAATAAGAGCAATAGCTTTACGTGCAATTTCTGGCAAATGTCCACTGACAGATAATAATTAGGGTGGTTGGAGTTTGAGCAGTCATTTTGAATTGTGAGGCTTAAACCCCATGTTCAATGTGGCAGAGCAACAAAATAGGAAGAATGTAGGCCTCTTATGATCATGGGGTCATAATCCTAGCCCTTGATTACTTGTGAACAAATTCTGTTTATATGTAGCAAAACAAATTTCTATATTGTTCATGACATTGCTACTTTGTCTTCTGTCACTTACAGCTGCATCCAAACTCTTATCTGTTCAAAGTTATACCAATTGGTCACCATCGGAGATTTTCAAGTAAATCTAGTATCTAAAACAGAGGTTCTTGAGGACCATTTTATTTTCTTAAAAATTATTATGAACCCCAGTGAATTTTTACTTAGTGGGTTATACAGATCTATATTTACTGTATCAGAAATTAAAACTAAGGCCCTTTAAAATCCCAGGAATATACAAATATATGTTTCATTAGTTGCTAGGGCAATACTGTCACCCTATGTAGGCAAACGTCACATAACCTCTGGAAAACTCCTCCACACATTTAGGAGTGAATGAGCGTGAAAAAGACACAATCCTAGCTACTTGGGAGGCTGAGATCAGGACGATCTTGGTTGGAGGCCAGCCTGGGCAAATAGTTCATGAGACCCCCATCTCCAAAATAAGCAGAGCAAAATGGACTGGAGGTGTGACTCAAGCAGTAGAGCACCTGCTTTGCAAGCATGAAGCCCAGAGTCTAAACCCCAATCCACCAAAACCACCAAAACAAACAAACAAAAAGGCATATAACTTCTTAGTAGTATTACAAAAATAGGGTAGACCTTGAAAACTCTGTTAAGTAAAATTTACAGGAGGCCACTGATTCAGCTGGAGCTCCTGCACTAATCTTACAGATTGGGCTAAACCAGAATGGAGTAATTCCTGCCAGATGCATGAAATAAAATGAACTTTAAAATGAGCCAGTTTCTCCCTCAGACACAGGGAGTCACAGTAACCAATAACTAGGGCCTGGCCTACCTTAGTTGGCATAAATAAGGAAGTGAGGAGTAGAGTTTTGGGGCCCCAAGGCAGGCCAGGTCTCCAGTTCCTAGCAAACCCTAATCCCAGGGAAATCCCATCACCAGGAGAGCCTCTCTCTCTCTCTCTCTCTCTCTCTCTCTTTCTTTTTCTCTCTCTCCCCTTTCTCTCTCTCTTCCCCCCTCCCTCCTGCTCAGTTCTTCTGTGAACTTGAAAGTGTTCTAAAAAAAAAAAAAAAGTGTATTTGAAAAAAAGAAAGTACTGAAAGGTCCCTAGCCAAGCTTCCCTCCTACTCCTGCTCCTGCCTGCCACGTAGGTGACACCCACTGACATCCCCTCTCCATTTCCTTTTGTGTGTCCTCTGTAGTTATTTCCTTATGGTGACCATGAGGGTTCCATCCGACTTCCTAAAGTCATACCGCTAATGTTCCTGATGTGAACTTACACCACCTACATTCAATAAAACACAAAAGCACTGCTACTGTACAGCTCAAACTGTATCCCATTGTATTTACAGATGTCACAAGAGTTCTGTCTGGATGCATCATGCATCTAAAAACAGAGGAATAATTGTTTTGATATGTTAGTGTGTTAAATCACGTAGGAATAAAACACCAGTGGCTTTGCTAATTGTCCACGTGCTTAACGTGCACCACCACAGTTTGTGCTGTGACTGTCTCTCTGTCCTTTCTGCCTGTACAGGCTCCTCTGCACAGGTTCCCAACCATCTTCAGATAAGATACTCTCCATTCATGAATCTCTCATAAAAGCCAATTTGATTAAACAACTCATTTTGCCTTTTGACAACTCTTAAAAGCCCCCTACCCACTTCCCATGACCTCAGACTACACTTGAGAATGTTGATTTGTTATATAAATTTAGGTCATGGTTGTTTTCCCCCAGTGCTGTAGATGGACCTCAAGACCGTGCACCTGCTAGTCAAGCACTCCACCACTGAGCTATACCACCAACCCACTGAAAATAAAATTTTAAACAAATATTTAAGGAAGATCTTCAGCAATTTAAAACTCTCTGAGAGTGACAGTGCCAATGGTTCTGCAGCAGATATTTATTTAGTTTGGGTTTGGGCCACCGGCAACCATATGCTCTTCTTTGAGAACTGTGCCTCAATTTCCCCCTTAAAGGGCAATACCCTCTCCCGTACTTTTAGACCAGCTAGAGAAAGCATGTGTCTAGACTGCACCATCCCTTTTCTGGCCATGATAACTCTTTCAGGGGCCAAGACGGGCTGGAATTAGGACTGAAGGAAGAACCCAACTGGTTCCTCCCGGGCCTGACAAGGAGTGGGTACAAGAGCCAGAGTGGAGGGGTTTTCCTGAGACCTCAGGGGGGAGGTTGTGTGGACAGAGCCACCACCAGCAAGGAGAACAGAGCAGAGAGAGAGAGACAGACAGAGGGAGAGAGGGATAGATAGGGAGAGAGAGAGAGACTGGTCCTCACTGGCCTGGGCTTGGCGCTTGACCTGCTCACCATTCTTCCATCCTTTCTCCTCTTCTGCCTACTCAGCACCCCCGCCGGTGCTGCTCAGAGAGCTCCATGTACAGCACCAGAGCGGTGTCAACAACTTGCGAGCAGAAACCAGTGCACGGAGCTCAGGGAAACCGTGAAAAGAGGGAGGTCACCCTTTATCCCTCTCCTGCCCTCTCAGATGGCAGACACAGAAAGCCACAAGGAGTCACTGTCCCATGATGTACTTGACATCTCCTCAGCATCCAGATTGTGTCAAAGTGAGAGAACAACTGCTGAGAACAAGTTTCTGTGACACATGACAGTGCACAGTTCCTATGTGACATATAGTTTGTCACTTTCAGTAAAAAATTCAATTTTTTTGTGATACTGGCAATTGAACCCAGGGTCTCACACTTACCAGGCTACTTCTTGAGCTATCCCCCTCAAGTCCTCAGTTCCTTCCCTTCTTTCCTTTTTCCCTCTCTCCTTCCCTCCCTTCCTCTGTAACATCTGTCCTCAACTTCTACCATGACCTTTTTTATTTTCTGGTTTTGAGACAGAGTCATTCTATGTAACCCAAGCTGGCCTCAGTGCTGGGATTACAGACATGCACTACCACACACAGCTAGAAATCTGATTTCTGATTGATTCCTTGAGAAAGGGGATGTTATTCCTCATGTGAAGCAGGGGTGAAGTCACCTGTGGCTGAAGAGGAACGTCAAAGTAGGAGGCAGAAAGAGGAGGGAAGCCATGGGAGGGGACAAAGAGGAGCCTGAGTGGAGCAGAAAGTTTGTTCTGGCTTCAGAAAGAAGCCCAGGCAGGGTCTAGGGCTGCTGTCTGGGTCAGAGAAATAATTGTGATGACTCTACAGTCCAGCTATGCAGGGGAGACTCCTCCAATGTTAGCAAGCTGGATTTGGCCCTTACTCTTCTCAGGAATTTGAAAAACTGCGTAAGTTTTGGGGCTGGGCCTCTTCAGTTTTCTTCTTTCCTGGAGGGCACCAGGGCTGGGCTGGGGAAAAGGAATGAGACTTAATTTGAGCATGAGAAAACTTTGGAGTCAGTAAGATTTGAATGTCAGTCCTGATTCTGCACCAATTTCTCCAAACATAAAATGACAACAATAGTATACTCACAGGGTTGTTGCAAGGAGTAGATAAGCTATTAACATTTACTAGGAGGAGCCGGGCTTGGTGGCTCACATCTGTAATCCCCACTACTCAGAAGCAGAGATCAGAAGGATCCTGGTTAGAGGCCAGCCCAGGCAAAGAATTCTCAAGACCCTGTCTCAAACAACAAAAGCTGAGCCTGGTGATGCATCTTCATTCCTACTATGCGGGAAGTTACCAGGAGGATGGTGGTTTAGGCCGGCCCTGGCATAAATGCAAGACCCTCTTTTAAAACTAGCTAAAGCAAGAAGAGCTGGAGGCATGACTCACGTGGTAGAACACCTGCCTAGTATGCTTGAGGCCCTGAGGTCAAACCTCAGTACCACAAAAAAAAAAAAAAAAAAAAAACCTAGGAGAAAATGATGTAAGATTTAACCACTAGAGAAAACAAGGTAAGAGCCTTTGTGTTCTACAAGCTTTTCAACTTCTTGACAATCTGTAATTATTTTGAAATTAGTTTTTTTTCCTATACTGGGGTTTGAACTCAGGGCCTTCACCTTGAGCCACTCTGCCAGCCTTTTTTGTGTTAGTTATTTTTGAGATAGGGACTCGAGGATTATTTGCCCAGGCTGGATTCGAATCACAATCCTCCTGATCTCTGCCTCTTGTGTAGCTAGGATTACAGGCGTGAGCCCCCAGCACCTGGCTTGAAATTAAAATTTTTAAACAAGTTTTTTTTTTTTTAATTTAGTAAGAAGAAGGGAAGAGACATCCCTACATCCTGGTGTTTTGTGGAGTTTTCTAGCAGTTAGGCAACAGGTATGAGAGGACGAGAGAAAAGGAGACTGAAAGGAAATGGATTTTCCTATGAATTATTAATTAGATTCCTTTTATGCTCTTAGAGATATGAAAGTGAGGGCTTTTTTCTTTTCCCCCTTTATTGTTGTGCTGGGTGGGGGACATTGTGGCATTTACACAGGTTCTTACAAGGTGTCAAATATTTCATACATGAATTCACCTCCTCAACAATTCTCCTTCATCTCTCCCCCTCCTCCCCCTGTAGGAGCTTTTCAGTAATTTGTGATGGTGAGACTACTCTCTTCAACGCTGCTCTGCTGTGGGTTCTTCCAGCATCATGCTTGTGACAGAGCAGAAGGTCAGCTATACTAGCCCCTTTTTGCTGCTCCAATCTCCCTGCCCCCTCTGGACTGGCTACCCAGCACCCCCAACCCAATATTTCTCTCCAAAGGGTTGTCAGAATAAGGGCAAAGTCAGCACCCTCTGCTCCTAGATCTTTTTAAAACTTCCTTCAAGATGCAGTCTCTTCTCAGATCCATTTCCTCACTCCATCCTTCGTCCACCTCCCATGACTGCAGAAGGACAAGGAGAAGCCTGAAGGGCCACAGTGGCTCCCGCAGTGTGGCCCACCCTTACATCTTCCTACTGTCCCAGCGTCCAGGTAAATGGTTTCCTGGGCTCCTTTGCCTAGGGAATGGCAAGGGGTGGCACGTGGCAGAGTCCTCCTGCTGTGCCACATTGGATATGGCACAAAGGGCTTCCAGAAGCCTCAGGGAGACCTGAGGCTGATGCTTGGGCACAGCCCGGAGAGGACACTGTCTTTGGGGAAGTCATGGTCCCAGCTCTGCTAGGCAAGCTCCTTCACCCATCTGGTGGGATTGCGGTGCTGGAGGATTGATCCCCACACACAGGGTGAGGCAGATGGCTCCTAAACACCAGCTCACCCTGCCTACCTCACCGTGGGTGGGCTTTTGCCTTGGGGAAGTTTTAGATCTATGCCTTGGGCACTTGCCCTGTGCCAAGGGCTGAACGAGCTCTCCGGGAGTTCGCGGCAGGGCACGGAATCGGGTCATGTTCTTACCGCACAGTAACATCTGTCCTTTTCACACCACGGGAGCCAGTTGTCTACAGCACAGAGGCCCTGCAGGACCACAGTCTGTGCTCGAGTTCTGTACACTTCAAGTAATGGCCAAACAGGCTAGAGTTAGGGAAAGTTCTGGACTCTTAAAAAACATTATATATGACTTAATATGCTATGTGTATGTAGGTTGCCCACACCTGACTCAGGAAAGGCCCAGACCACCCTCACCTGGCCGGGGGCCACCTATGCCCCTCCCGCTCATTGATTATTGGATGGAATCACCTCGTTCCTCCCTTCCCATAGATTAGCCTAAGTTTTAAAAGCACCAGGGAAAGAGAAGGACGCTCTCTGCCTGCAGATTCCATCTGCGCCCACCATGCTCTCTTTTGTATTTCCCTTCCCTAACTTTTAATAAACTCCATTTACACCCACATGTCCTGCCATGGATTCTTCCTGGCGGGACACAAAGAATTTGGAAGTCTTCTGATCTCAGACTCCACCAGTGCCATTAACAATGGGAGATGACTTTGAACAACTTGCTTCTCTGGGTTGCAATTTCCTCATCTGTACAATTATAAAATAGAGGGGGGGGAAGTACCTATTTCTTTAGGTTGTTGTGAGAGTTTGATGAGATAATGCCTGTGAAATACTTAGCCCAGGGCCTGGCACACATTAAGTGTATATTAAATTCAAGCTGTGATAATTCTGTAACAGGAAGTGCCAGAGAGCTAGAGATACAGCTCAAGTGGTAGAGAGCCTGCCTAGCAAGCATGAGGCCCTGAGTTCAACAGTACTGCCAGAAAGTACAGACCCAGCCTCCTTCTAAGGTGTTGGCCACTTCCAGTAAATTTGTGCCTCTCTGAATTCATGCTTACCTCTGAAAACTGAAAGGGCTGAACCAAGAGGAGACTTCTGCTGTAACAATCTCTGAGAGTCTGGAGGGAAAGCTAACCATCCCCTGAGAAGGGGCCACTGCTGGGAAACTGAGTTTTCAATGCATCTTTAAGCTATATCTCCTTAGGGAACCTCCCAGCTCAAGGGGGAAGAACCAGCCAAATGACAGAGAGCTTTTCAAGGTACTTGGCTGGAGCTTCTTTGAGGCAAACAACGAGCCTGAAGTTAAAAGGCCTGCTGATCCCCTAAGAGAAAGCTCTCTGGAGGCTCAAGGTTGGGGGCAAGACAGCCATAGAATTCCAGAATGTCAAAGCTGGAAGTGTTCTTAGGAAGTTTCTAGTGCAGGAATTTTAAAACCACATTCAAGGAGTACTTCAACAGGGCCCCAAACTATTATAAGTCATCTCATTTTGTATGCTTGAAGCTATATTTAAAATTGTGACTGGGCTGGTGGACTGGCTGAAGTAGTAGAGTGCTTGCCTGGCAAGTGTGAGGCCCTGAATTCAAACCCCGGTGTGGCCAAAAAAAAAAAAACCTGCTTAAAATTGTGACTGAATCCAGTGTGGGGTACATGCCTGTAATCCCAGCACTCAGGAAGCTGAAGCAGTAGGGTCTTGAGTTCAAGGCCAGACTTGGCTACGTAACAAGAACTTATCTCAAAAAAAAAAAAAGTCACCCATCAAATTTTGAAACATCAGAGACCAAAATCCAGTCCTACATTGCATCAGATTTGACCGGATGTTCCCTAAATCTACACTTCCAATTTTCCTTTCTTGTAAAAGTTACCACTGGGTGGGCCCAGGGCCCCTCAGTTTAAGGACTAATCTCCAGCCTCCCTGCCCCTTTCTTACAGCTAGGTAAGGCCATGCCATTAGGTTTTGACATGTCATCCATGTCAACAGGATGTAAGTAAAGGTTGTGAATGTGACTTCTGGGGGTTTCCTTGACGTGTTGTCCCTCTTATCCCTCTTCTTGTTGGCTCTGATGGTAGACACAGTGGTGGAACTCAAATCCCCATCTTGGACTTTGAACTGGAAGTCTCACATTGAGGATGGTGGACAAAGACGGAATGAGACTTGGGTCCGTGATGGCCCTTAAGGTACCAGACTTCCTTATTCACATGAAGTGCCCTGGATTGCTCACCTCCAGACTTTGTTTACATCCAAGAGACGTTTTCTGCTTCTTGCAGCCAAACTTAACTGACACACTGCGTTTCAGTGGGTGACTTTATGATGCTTTGGTAATGTAATGCTTTTATAGCATCCTGAATAACTCTAAGGACAGCCTTGTAACTGCCACTCGGGTCAAGAAATAGAATTGCACAGACACCCAGAAGCTCTCGCGTGCCCTTCCCCAAGCACAGCTAACTCCCGTCCTGACTTGTAAACACTTCACATGGGAAGGGAATGATGGAACATTCCCTTCAAAACATTGTGATCAAAGACCACTTTCATCTGTTTTATATGGCATGCTTCCTCTGATCAAAGAGTCAGCAAATAACAAATAGTCTGGGATCTTTATTTTACAGACAAAGAAAGTGAAGCTCCAAGAGGGAAAAGGACTTTCTTTTTTTCCTTCCTTTCTTCCCTCCCTTTCTCCCTCCCCCTACCTTCCTTCCCTCCCTCTCTCTTTTCTTTCTTTCTTTTTCTTTCTTTCTTTCTTTCTTTCTTTCTTTCTTTCTTTCTTTCTTTCTTTCTTTCTTTCTTCTCTCTCTCTATCTCTATCTCTGTCTCTCTTCTTTGACAGGGTCTCTATGTAGCTCAGGCTGGTCTCAAACTCTACAGCCTCCTGCCTCAGCCTCCTGAGTGCTGGGATTATGGGCATGTGCCACTATGCCCAGTTTGAACTTTCTTTTTTAACTGACATTTAAAAATTGTATATATTTAGTTTGTATAAGATGGTGTTTGATATATTTATACATGGAGAAAGACTTTCTAAGATCAATCAACAAATTAGTGGCAGTCAACTGGGACTGAGATTCTCTCTTAGCATTTCATCTTCCAATTCATCTCAGGGGAAGGGGCCCAGATACAAGGTATCAGCCTTGTCCAATGATCCCAGGATAGGAAAGACTTACAAATACAGCCTGTAGTATAGGGCACTCCATCCTCAACCAACATGGAACCTGGCTCTTTCCATACAGATCTCAGAGGAAGGAGGTTGCCAAGGACCTTGGCAATGGTTCTTCCCAGATGGCTTTGCATTTTTACCCAAACTAAGGCTTCAGCAAGGGGATGCCAGCCGGATGAAGTGACTTTCTCAGGCCTCCCTGGAAGCCAGCATGGGAGCCTCTCCCTCATCATGCTATGTGCACTGGGCCTGACATGCAGAGGCCCCCAGAGATCAATGGGCTGAGAGTCTCCAAATCTCTGGAGATCAGAAGTATGATGCATAGGTGACCTGGAGCTGGCCCAAGCTCTCCCGCCATATTCACTGTACCGTCCTCACAAGTATGCAGTTGCTTTTGACTCAGTTTCTCGAGAATCGCTCATGCTCCTGAAAGCCAACTATTTCACATTGTCAAGGATGCCCATTGTACATTTGTGTGGGACATGGCAGAGTTAAGACCTCTTGCTGGCCAGATCCCATAGCCCTCTCTATCCTAGATCCTTGGATGTTTAAGGACAGGTCTGCTGGCTTCCGCCTTATCCTATGTGTTAAAATTAACAATCACCATGAGCAAAGATGTTATTATGTGTTCTGTGTTCCAGGGATGAAAAGCTTAGGAAATGATGCACACGTTGCCTTTTGTGAAAATTCTTAAGCACAGTATTAGCACATCGAAGGCTCTGAGAATTCTCTCAGTAAACAATTTTACTTTGTTGGACTTTGTTGGACTTGCATTTCTCAAACTTTTTTGACTCTGGGACCTTGTGTTTCGCTAACGACATTCTGCACAGAATAGCTGGCAAGTGACCCTGCACCCCTTTAAGGGATGAAGAATGTACACACAGGATAGGCAACATGGCTGGTGGAAAGTCACTTTTCTGCCCCAGGAAGCCCATCACTTTGGAAAAATACTGACTTATCCCAAACTCTGTAAAAATCCATTCCTTGTAGCTCCAAGAAACAACCCACCCAATCTGGGGTGGGTTCCCCGGGGGAGAGCTGGCTGGGCCCCACAGCCTGGCACCAGACTTATTGTACCAGAGCCCTGGCCAGCCAGCAGCCACCCAGTGTGTGTCTGGGCTTGTTTTTCCTCCCTTTCCCTGCTTCTTTCAGAGCACAGCTGAATGGCCCCAGTCTCTCTGTTCTGTCCCAGCCAACACTGCACCCCTCCAAGTCCGGCCAACTCCTCTCCCACCCACCTTGACAAACAAGCCCCTCTGCCCTGGGAACCACAGCACGAGCTGTTTTCTCCCTCATGCACCCCAGGAAGCCTCTACCCTTTGCCTGGCTCCCTTCCCAGGGCGTTGGCTGCCTTCCCATTTTAAACTCATCCCCAGCCCAATCACCTGAAGGAAAAGAAACTCACACAAGGCCCAAGATGAAAGAGCCTTTAATCCTGTGGCTTTCTGAGTTTTGTTTTTAGCAGGAAAACCTTATTTTCAAAACAAATTATTACGCAGAATTTGCCGGTTTACAGAACAGATAAATGAGTACATTTATGGCAGATTTGTTTATTATAGGAAAACATTGGAAAGAAACTAAATGTCCATTAGTAGAGACCAAGGTAAATAAAACCATAGTGAAGTTATACAATGGAATACTATTCAGCCATCCACTAGCACGAGGCATGTCCCAGCAATAACAGCAGACACCCTGGGCAGTTCCTTATTTCACACGCACAATATTTGGTTCATGGATCCATTTTAAAGCAAAAACTAAGATCATGTCTTATTTCTGTAAAACTTACCACCTTCTATTTAAAGTTGTCTAATGTTTAATTGGTATTTAAATATGGCGAACAAATATCCTGGTTTGCCCCAAACTGAAGGGTTTCCTGAGATACTAGACTTTAAGAGCAAAACAGAAAATCCCAGGCAAAGGGATAAATTGATTAGCATATACTTAACAGAAATCAACACTGTATTTCAGAAAAAACAAACAAATGGTTTTTAGCCCATGTTAACCCAATATATTTGAAAGTGAAATTAAACCAGTAATTATAAATTATAATTTAAATAAAAGGGTGAAACTATAGGGACTGATGCGAAATTGTGTCAAGATATAGTCGGGGAAAGGGAAAAGGGAAAGGTCTCTCTCTCTCTCTCTCTCTCCCCCCCGCCCCCCACCTCCCACCTCAGATCAGATCAAGAGTGCAGTGGGGGATATATCCATACACAATAAAATGAAATTTGTGAATTCTTATCTATTTATGTATTTATGTACCTCATCATAAGAAAATGGATGGACTGGGCTGATTTTCATCACATTTTAAGGATAACTTTTGGGACGAGGAGGAGGAGGATGGGAAGGGGAGGGGAAGGGGAAGGGGGTGGGGGGGAGGAGGAGGTGGAGAAAAAGCTTAAAGCCAGAAGGTAAGGAACTGATGGGGACCTTTAAAGTGAGTAGATTAGGCTGACAATATCAATTTTGACATTACAAAAAGAAAGACAAAAAGAAAAAAAAAAAAAGATGAGCAGATGTTACCTGCCTCCTGATGTGATATAAGAAGAAGGGTTCTAAGCAAAGAAAAAAAAAAAAAAATCAAACATGGCTCTGCTCAAACCTAAACCAAAGGTGAGTGCCAATAAACCAAGGCAGGAGGATCTCAAATTCAAGGTCAGCTGGGCTATATATCAAGACCCAGTCTCGAAAAACCAGACAAACAAAAAAACGCCACCACCACCACAATAACAAAAACACCCTAAACCTAACCATAATTTATAGGAAATTCAGGGGACTGAGGAACATATTGCACCATGGATTTACTCAGTAAAATCTAGAATAGTGGGAGATCCTGAGCCTGGTGGCTCACGGCTAGCAGCTACTCAGGAGGCAGAGATCAGAAGGCTCTCGGTTCGAAGCCAGCCTGGGCAAATACTACTTGAGAACCTATCTCTAAAATGCCCAGCACAAAAAAGGGCTGGTGGAGTGGCTCAAGCTGTAGGCCTTAAGCTCAAACCCCAGTACTGCAAAAAAAAAAAAAAGACCTAACTTTCTGAGCAAATAGTTTGCAAGAAAAAAAATATACAGGGTTGGGGTGCTGCAGACAGACTTGAGAAACATAATAACCAAAAGCAATGGATGGATGTTACATGCTAATTTGAGCAAAACACAGGTTAAAAAATAACTACTAGGAACTAGAGGTGTGCCTAAAGCAGTGGAGTACCTGCTTTGCAAGCTAGAGACCCCAGTTCAATCAGTTCCATCATACAAAATAAATAAAATGAATAAATAATAACTAATAAAAATAATAGAGTAAATTTGAATGCTGAATGGATATTTTATGATATTAAGAAATTCACCAGCTGGCTCACACCTAGCTACTTGGGAGGCTGAGATTTCGAGGATTGTGATTGGAAGACAGCCTGGGCAAATAGTTCTCAAGATCCCCATCTCCAAAAATAACCAGAGCAAAATGGACTAGAGGTGTGGCTCAAGTGGTAGAGTGCCTGCTTTGCAAAGATGAAGTCCTGAGTTCAAACCCCCGTTCAAATTTACAATAGTTTTTAGTGTTATGATGGATAGATTTTGCATTTTTTAAACAAACTCCTTATCTTTTAGAAATATAATAGTGAAATAATATGAAGCCTGGTGTTTGTTTCAGAATAATCTAGTGGACACAAGGAAACCCACTAAAAACTGTTAAAAAGCCAGGTGCCAGTGGCTCATCCCTGTAATACTAACTACTCAAGAGGCAGAGATCAGGAGGCTCAAGGTTTGAGGCCAGCCCAGGCAAAAATCAAGACCTGCTCTCAAAAATCCCCAACACACAAAAAAGGGCTGGTGGAGTGTCTCAAGTGGCAGAGTGCCTCCCTAGCAAGCATGAGGCCTTGAGTTCAAACCCCAGTATCATTAAAAAAGGGGGGAAGGGGTTAATAGACGGTGTGAATTTGACCAAAGTACACTACATACACGTATGTAAATATCACAATGAAAACCCTTTGTACAATTAAGTTATGCTAATAAATTATTGTTTTACAAAAGAACAATCCAAGGGGGAAACAGGCAGTAGAAGACACACCAAAAGTGGGTATGAGGTATAATTACTGAAGCTGGGTGATAAACATATGGCTTTCATGATATTATTCACTTGATGTTAGTATATTTTTGGAAACTTCCATAAAAAATGTTTAAGCAAAATCCACCTAGTTGATTTTTTTGGGCAATACTGGGGTTTGAACTCAGGGCCTCACACTTGCTAGGCAGGTGCCTTACCACTTGAGCCATTCCACCAAGCCCTTTTTTGTGGTGGGTACTTTTGAGATAGGGTCTTGCTTTCATTTTACCCAGACTGGCCTAGAACTGTGGTCCTCCTGATCTTTGCCTCCTGAGACCTAGGATTATAGGCATGAGCCACCGGCACCCAGCTCCATCTGATAGTTGATTTTAATGAGTAAGAAAAGCCTTCTTGGTAGAAAGCTGTTGGGGGCTGAGAGCCCCACCATCAGCTCCCCTCTGTCCCCTGAGGTGCCTCCTGCAATCCTTAGGTCTCCTAACACAGAACACAGTTTGGTATCAATGATCTAAACATGGCCTTTTCCTGTAAGGGACAAGATAGTCAGGGTGCCATCTGCAACTCCCCAGCTCAGCCATTGTAAATAAAACACAGATGAGGATGACTGTGGTCCCATAAAACTTCGCCTCTAAAAACTGGACTTGGTCTATAAGCCATAGTTTGCCAACCCTTGACTTAGATCAACGTCTTCCTTTTCCAGATGGAGAAACTGAGACTCAGAGGGTTACTGTGACTCAAGTTTCCACAAGAAGACAGGACCTTGTGAGGGCAACTGCTGCAGATTTCAAAAGCTGGCTTCAGGCCTTTGGCACCTTTAGTGTGCTGGGCAAATGAAGGTGACTGTGGGAGGGAAATTAGGGAAGCGAAGGGTATCAGTTAGTGTTAGGCTCAGGGTGTTATGTCAGTGAGTCCGCAGTAACCAGCTGTGACAAAAAAACAAGGTCATTTCACCCTCCCATAGGAATTAAGTCTAGAGGGAGGCAGCCTAGTCCTCTGGATAGGAGCCATCATCTTCAGAGGTCCAGGCACCATCCTCTAGGTCACATCATGGTCCCATTCGGCTACTGGAGTTCCAGCGAGGCAGCAGGAAGGAGATAGAGGGGGAGGGCTTTCTATCTGCACCAACTCACTTTAAAGAGTCACCACAGAATGTCCTTGCATCTCCTTAGCATCCTTAGTCATATGTCACACTTAGAGAAAAAGGAGCCTGGGAAATGTAGTCTTTGTTTTAGGTTACAACAGGTTCAGCTATAAAATGGGTTCTTCTACTAAGGAAAAAGAGATGGAAGCCTTACTGAACAGGCAAATTAGTCTCTCACAAATTGTTTGGATGAATGTGAGTTGAGACTTTTCATCTGATAAACTTTAGGCTTGGGGCATTTAGTGACCATGAAAAAGAAGCATGGATTAATAGAAAGAACACCCAGCCAGACATGGTAGTGCACACATACAATCCCAGCACCCAGGAGGCTGAAGCAGGAGGATCAAGAGTTCAAGACCCCACCTGGGCTACATAACAAGACCCTGTCTCAAAAAACAAAGGGCCTGGGTGCTGATAGCTCGTGTCTATAATCCTAGAGGGAGGGATGGAGGAAGGGAGGAAGGAAAGAAGGAAAAGTACCTAGCTACCCCCACTTCCTGTGTGATCTCAGATAAGTTCCTTCACTCCTGTGGTGCTTCTCTTTACCCGTATGCACAATGAGTAGCCTCTTCCAATAATTTTGCTTTAGGATTTTATCCCAAATTAAAAACTGGATACCTGATACCCAGCAGTGTATGTTTTAATAAATTCTGAAAACAACCTAAACTGTTCTATCCAGCTCAGTTTAGTTGCAGGAAAAGGGCATCAGTTGAGCTCAGAAAGAAACTTCATGCAGTGCTTCCAAAAGGGTCAGAAGGGCTGGAGTAAGGGGCTGAGGCTGGACTCCCAAGAAAGAATCTCAGAGAGGTTGAGATGAACTAGCCCTAAAGGACAGCAGCCACCTCACTACTGTCAGAAAGGCAGGAGGTCACTGCTGCACTGCTATTGCTGTGATCCAAGGGCTCTGGAAGCCAAAACTGCAAACTGTCTCTTGACACCTACAAAGCTGGTCACTGGACAGGACAACATTCCTACTGAGTTTCCATGCCTGGGATGGAACAGCCAAAGCCTGAGGGAGCATGACCCTTCTCAAGCCCTACCTTTCAAATTCAGCAGGAGTGAATCTAGTTGATAAAACCTAATTTTCTTTTCTTCTTCTCCTTCTCCTCCTTCTTCTTCTTCCCCTCCTTCTTCTTCTTCCTTCTTCCTTCTTTGCAGTACTGGGGTTTGAACTCAGGGCCTACACCTTGAGCTACTCTACCAGTTCTTTTTTGTGATTTTTTTTTTCCCAAGATAGGGTCTCACTGTTTACCTATGCTGGCTTTAAACCACTATCCTCCTGATCTCTGCCTCCTAAGTAGCTAGGATTATAGGTTTGAGCCACTGGGACCCAGCAAAACCTAATTTTCAAAGAGAACCTTAGCTACAAGGAAATTAGGTGAATATGGTGTTTGGCTTTTCAGCCTTATGACCTGGAGAAGATATGGGAATGGATGTGGAGTCCTAATGAACTTTCTCTGCCTCACTCCACAGATTAAGGTATGTTCTCATGGTGGAATGTTTTCCACCCATTAAGTACTTCCATCCAAGATGATCAAAGTTAACGTTGCCAGGGACAGGTCATGTGGACAGCAGGTACTGCTGAGAAGATGTGGTAAGAAGTACGCGTCATTCCCCAAGTTGAATCTAATCACAAGAAAAACATTATCTAATCCAATTAACAAGACAATCTGTGAAAATACTTGGTCAGTATTCTTCAAAACTGAAAACTGGAGCCAGGCGCAAGTGGCTCACACCTGTAATCCTACTCAAGAGGCAGAAATTAGGAGGATTGCAGTTCAAAGCCATCTTGGGCAAATAGTTCACGAGACCCTATCTTAAAAAAAACCCATCACAAAAAGATGGCTACTGGTGGTGGAGTGGCACACGGTGTAGGTCCAGTACCAAGAAAAAAAAAAAAAACCCTGAAAACTGGGGAATGATTGATGAACTGTAAAGATCAGAGGAGATTAAGAAGTTTGATGACTAAATGCAACTTGGTATCCTGAGTTGGATCCTTGGACAGAAAGAAGACAGTGATGGTGTTGCGGGAGGTTGCTAGCTGAGACTGAGGCAGATTAGCAGGAACTAATGTTTCATTGTGCAGCACAGACCCAGCAGACTCTGTCCAAAGGCTGAGTCCCGAGAACAAAGGGGTCTCACCCTATGTACCCTTGCAAGCAGGTTACAGAGGCAATAAAATTAAAAAGCAAGGTTTAACCCATACATGCTTACATGCGATTCTATAGGCTACTTCAGCCTAGTGCTAAGTGCCCTTCTACCCCAGTGCTGTGTGACCTTCTTCACCTTTGAATTCTTTAGGTTTTGTCTCTCTTATGCCGTCCCTTCTCCCCTGCTACTTTATCAGGACTCAGTCCTAGTCTGTTTCTCTTCTGGTCCTCCTCCCTGCTACATTATTCCCCCCTTTGATGCTCGGATGCACCTAGTGTCAAAAAGCATCATCTTAATTTAGGGGTTTGTATTTTTATAGCATCATTACATGTGCAGCCAATTTTTTTTCTTTAAAAGCCTTAATAATAGTCTTGATAAACCACAGCACCAGGGGAACCAGGCAGGGCAGTATTAAGCATACTCCTAGGATTAGGCCTATTTTCCCTATCAGGGTTTTGAATCCACCTAAGGCAAAACCATCCTCCAAACAGGTCACTGGGATCCCATCCTTTCCAAGTCTGGACGGGGACATGGGCAAGTTTCTCATTCTGTCTGTGATCTCTTTTATGACCTTTTTTTTTTTTTATCATTAATCTGTAAGCAGCAGTTGTTTAGGCTAAATTTTTACAAACTTCTTCCTCAGAACCCAGCAAATAGTCTAAAACCAAGCGGTTCTGATAGCTGGCATTGCGCATCTTAGTGCTTTGTTTTACCAGCAAATTGAGAGCTCTTGCAGTTTCATTAGTTATAATTTTAACAACAGCCTACAGCCTGATGATGCGGTTGAGCATATATATAGGGTGCGATAGCCCCAGGGCTGTCTTTTGCCCAGTTGGCAGGACCATAGTAGTGGATGATTTACTTAGGAGGCCATTTGCAATCTTTTTCCCAAGCCCAATGGTCTCTCATGTTGGCCCCCCCCACAAACATAACATGAAGTAACATTCAGTGTCTGGGCTATAGACTCAGCCAATGAGGGGAACAAGTTTTTAGCTTTGGCAGAGATGGAAAATTCACTCCTCAACTCCTTATAAAAGGAGTGAAAAACTTGGTGTGAGGAACTCTCATGGGTAACTGTTACTAATTTGAGGTGTAGCAGACTCTCAGGGTCAAGACCCTGTTTATCTATGTTTACACTAATTACTTTTCCCTGTGTTTAACCGATGGCTTACAGGGTTACAGTGCCACGGGTGTAGTTAGGGGCAGCTTTCCCCTTGTGAAGAAGGGCTTCGTATTTTGGTCTTTGTTAAACCAAATCAGTAACAATAAATAGTAATTACGCATCCTGCCCAAAAGAGGTAGAAGAGAGCGAATAAAAACCTTTCACCGTGAGACCAATCAGCAGGGCAGTTTCTGCCAAGCCTATGGTGAAGACTAGGGTGAGAACTACAGCAACAGATACAGACAAGGAGTGACATGCATTACAGTGAGATAACTGGTGTGAAAAACAACCCGTTTGTCCTATTGGAGAGTTAGGAGTGACTAGAGCAGGGCTGTCGTCCCATTGTTCTTGGTCCCCTGTTGTTTCCTGGGAAGTGGAGTCCTGCTGAGGGAGGGTGCTCAGGTTCCAGAGGGTGATCTCTCATGGTGAAGCCGATCAGGGATGCATTCCCGTTCGAGAGAAGCTGGCTGATTCAACTGTGGTGGATCCAAGGAACAATCTCTGATACTTTAACTACAGTGGGAATAGTAGACAAGATAACAACAAAATAGCCCCTCCAATGGGGGTTTATTTTATTTATTTATTTTTTGGTGGTACTGGGGTTTGAACTCAGGGTCCCATGTTTGCCAGACAGGCACTCTATAGCTTGAGCCACTCCACCAGTCCTCCAATGGGGTTTTAATTGGTGGACATTTTATTTACTTATTTATTTTACCCAATGTCTTTTTTTTTTAACTGAGTAGAATTACCATGGCAACAATATATTATCAGTATATATGTCCAAGAAAATGCATTGTTTTAAAAAAAGTTAAAACCACCATCTTTAAGCATCAAAGGACATGTTTAGAGCCAGTAAAAATAGTTATTTTGTCTCTATCTAAGTAGAAAACCCTGTCTAAAAATATGAGTTTGTGTCTGGAAGGGCTTTAATGTCAGACACACATGCATAAGAACCATTTCTTTAATCCTCTTGACCTTGGTTATTTTTGAGAGGTCTGGCACCAGTGACTCCATCTGAACTTTGATGGCATTCCCCCTTGCCTCCAAACTGCTTGTCTCTGAGCAGTCTTTCTGAAGATTTGTCCAAGTACTAACCAGGCCTGAACCTGCTTAGCTTTTGAGATCAGACGAGATTGGGTGTATTCAGGGTGATATGGCTTGACTGAAGATCTTTCTTGATTGGTTGCTTTTTTCTGGATTTTGCCTGTTTGGTCCCACGTTGGGAGGGAGGGGGGAATAACAAACAGATCAGGTGGGAGTCAGTGCCAAATAGACCCTTTTGGCCAAATTTAAGCAAAAAAGAGGCTGAGAAGGAGTGGCTTTTAGCCAGCAGACTTCTAGACAAGGACAATACAAAACAAAATCTAACAAAAGCAGATGTCTAAAAAGCTAACCTGGTTGACACATAGGTAGTTATTAGTCTTTTTTTATGGACTTGATTGTAAATGCCCCAGAAGGATCATAACTATAATGACAAAAACTCAAGAGTCATGGTTAAAATTTTGATGGACAATTTAGCAACTAACAGAACAGTATATCAGTACCACTAACTTTTTGTTACCATGTTTATCTAAATTTTGTATTTTGGAAGGCTTGATATACTTGAGAAAAATATATTTAATATATCGGAATTAGCAACAGTTTACAGTAACCTCTATAACTCTATAGAGGTTATATATACATATTAGTTTAGTTATTTTTGAAGTAAAACCTTAGATTTTTATCAGTTGTAGGGGGAAAGAACAGTTTTAGTAAACTAAAATAGGCCAGTCACAGACACACATAGGGTACAACTGTATTAGAATCACCTAAGACAACAGTTGTTTAACCATGAGGTCATCTAGAACGTTTTATATAAACTGTTAGAAAATAAGAGACATGGAATAGGCAGACAGACAGCTCAAACACTGGTACAGGGTTTATTGTTTAGGCAGGAGGGAGGGAGGGAGACCCCAGCAAGAGAGCTAGAGACTATTGCCATACACAGGCTTGGGCTAGATATAGGGGGCTAGTGGAAAAGTTCCAGGAAGTTACTAAGGTGATAACTCACTGTGTCTCCGCAATCCCAGATAATGAGCCCCCAAGAAATGTTGCAGGAGTTGAGATATGCGATTCTGAGGCAGTTTAGCAGGAAGCAATGTTTTATTGTGCAGCACAGACCCAGCGGACTCGTGTCCAAAGGCTGAGTCCCGAGAACAAAGGGGTCTCACCTTATGTACTCTTGCAAGCAGGTTACAGAGGCAATAAAATTAAAAAACAAGGTTTAACCTATACATGCTTGCATGCGATTCTATAGGCTACTTCAGCCTAGTGCTAAGTGACCTTCTACCCCAGTGCTGAGTGACCTTCTCCACCTTTGAATTCTTTAGGTTTTGTCTCTCCTATGCCGTCCCTTCCCCCCGCTACTTTATCAGGACTCAGGCCTAGTTTGTTTTCTTCTGATCCTCCTCCCTTCTATAATGGGAAAACTGGTGAACTTGCTTGAGGCACCTGCCATCTTGGAAGGTGTGGGCTGCAGGAGAGGCTGAGGCCGAGGTGGTTGTGGGAGGGTCTCAGTCCTGGGAGAGAATGCAGAGCTTTACAGGCTCAGACTACTGGTCCAGCTTCAGCCTCCAATCTGTCCCTCCAGTCCTCCATGGCTTTTCTGGCCTCTGCAATTACTGGGAAGTTACAGGGAACCACAGCTTCTGTTCTGTTTAGGTAAAACCATGTACCCACAAACAACAGCCTCCATGAGAACTGTTTCCAAACTGGTCCCTGACTGAGAGAGGAGGTGCAGGCCTGTGTTGGGAGAAGCTTGGTCCAGCCAGCTCAGTTAGAAAGATTTGGGGGATATGTCCTCAAAAGTGTAAAATCTAGATGCCACCCTTGACTGAGCGCTCATCACACTGGGTGCTGCTTGCTATAACCTGTGTGATAGATGCCACCAGAGTCACATTGCCAGGTGAGGACAGATTGAGTGAACTTGAGCTCTCATATCGCAGTGCAGCTCTCTCCCTACTCTATGGGAACCCGGGAAGCTGGTTTAGGTGAGGACCCAGAACCACTTGGCCTCTCCCATGTTTTCTTAGCTTCCATTATCAAAAATACATCCATGGGGGAAGGGAGGATAGGGTGGAGGAAGGGGGCAGGGTGGAGAAATGACCCAAACAATATATGCATATATGAATAAATTAATTAAAAAAAATACAACCATGCTGGGCACTGATGGCTCATGCCTGTAATCCTAGCTACTCAGGTGGCAGAGATCAGGCAAATTGAGGTTTGAGGGCAGCCCAGGAAAATAGTTTGTGAGATCCTAACTTCAAAATACCCAACACATAAAAAGACTGGCAAAGTGGTAGAGCACTTGCCTAGTAAGTGTGAGGTCCTGACTTCAAACCCCAGTATCACCATCAAAAAAGAACATTCAAAGTATACTAGTGACACAGTGCTCTTGTCAACTCAAAACTCTCTACTTTGGAATATTCTGTGTGAGGTAGAGAAGGAGGGGGATGGGCAGGGATAAGAAAAGAGCCTTTGCCTCTGAGGGACCACAATGGGGGAAGGGCTAGACTGATGTCCCCATGTCAGGGCAAACCAGTCCCCAGTGTGAGAAAGGCTGGGGAGATAAAGGTGGGCTCAACACAGAACTCCCCTGGCAGAACTGTGCAAAGCAGGGCAAACTGCTCATAGCACTGCTTCTTAGGGGCAGTGTGCAGGCTGAGTCTTGGGGACCAGCCACCAGAGGCAGGGCCAGGTCAGCAGCCAGATCTTCTCCAATCCTGAACTCCTACAGTGACAATTGCAATAGCCAAATGGAGGGCTCATATCACTCTAAGGAGGATTTGTTGGGGTTGAGGATGTAGCTAAACCATAGGGTATATGCTCAGGACACGTGAGGCCCTGGTTCAATCTCCAGCACCAAAAAGAGGGGGAAAAGGTATTTTTTTTATTCCCACTTTGCAGATGAGAAAACTGAGGTGATGCTGGACAGTTTAGCAATGTGCTCAAGTTCACACAGCTGATAAACAATCACTTTGCTATGCCTGTTTTTATCTAAGCCTGCTTTTACGCTTCTGGGGATCTATAGTTCTGGCTAGGAGGCCCATGGGAAGGGGAGCCTATTCCTAGAGGATCTGATATTTTATTCTAGGGCTGCAGTCAGTAGTCATGAGATTTGTACAGGGATACACAGAGCTTGCCCTCTTAAAAAGCAGATTAGGAAACTTGTCTTTGTACACTTAAACTCACCGGCCACAGCCCCTGAAAAACTTCCCTAAAGGAAGTCTAAAAACAGCTCTGATGGACACTCCCAAGAAATTACAGACTGAGGGGTTTTTTAAGAGACTGGCACTAATTAAAGGAGAATGACACAGAGAGGTGGTGACCTGAGCAACCGTTCCCTTCCCACATGGCACAATCCTCCAGGTTCCATTTTAATAATCACCCAAGGTGAAGGTTTTTCAGCCTTCAAATGGCCTAACCATTTTCCTTCTATTCAAATGGTGGAATCACCATTATGAAAACTTAGGCACACGATGATCTTACTTCATTCAGTAGTCATGGTAGCTACTATTAAGATCTCATTTACAGATGAGAAAACTGAGTTTTACAAAAGAAATGGTGCCTTTCCTAAGGTCACAGCTATCAAGTAGCAGGGCAGTGATTTGAATCTAGGTTTGCTGAAGTTCAGAACTTGGCTGTGGGTAGAAGCCCAGTTTATAAAACTGAATCGAAGCTGAGTGTGGTGGTGGACACCTACCCTCCCAGCAGTAGAGAGGCTAACTCAGGATTGGAAGTTAAAGGCCAGCCTCAGCTACATACCAAGACCCTGTCTCAAAAACCACATGCACACATACACACACACAAACACACATGAAAAAAAAAACCAACTAGACAAAAATGAGTACATAGTCTGATTGCATTTATACAAAAGTTTTGAAAATGCTAAGTAATCACTAGTGACAGAAAGCAGGCCAGTGGTTGCTGGGAACTGGGCGGGCAACTGTCAGGAGACAAAAGAAAGCTTTTTGTGGTGATAAATAGATCATTACTGTATATTGATTGTTGTGATGGGTTCTTGAGTGCATGTTTAAAATACACATTATGGAGGCAGAGGGAGGGGAAGAGAAAAAAGATATACATTATGTCTTAAAAATTATACATTTTAGCTGGGGCCAGTGGCTCACGCCTGTAATCCTAGCTACTCAGGAGGCAGAGATCAGGAGGATTACGGTTCAAAGCCAGCCGGGGCAAATAGTTTGAGAGATCCTATCTCGAAAATACCCATCAGAAAAAAGGGCTGGTGGAGTGGCTCAAGGTGAAGGCTTTGAGTTCAAGCCCCAGTACTTCAAAAAAAAAAAATACAATTTAAATATGTGCAGTGTTTTGAAAGAAGTTATATCTCAAAAAAAGCTGTTAGAGAAATAAGAGAGAGCCAGGTGCCAGTGGCCTATAATTCCAGCTACTTGGGAGCAGAGATCAGGAGGATCATGGTTGAAGGCCAGCCTAGGCAAATATGTCATGAGACCCCCCCTATCTCCAAAATAACCAGAGCAAAATGGATTGGAGGTGTGGCTCAAGAGGAAGAGCACCTGCTTTGCAAGTGTGAAGCCCTGAGTTCAAATCCCAGGTCTGCCAAAAATAAAAAAATTAAACCCCTTAAAACTCAAAGACTTGCTTGAGCTTACTCTGCATGATGGAGAGCTGGGCCAGGCCAGACTCCCTCAGGACGCCATACCACTGTGAGAAGTACAGCATCCCTGGAGTCCAGCCCCTAAAGAGCAGGGCAGGGTGGGGGCAGCTTCACTACAGTCTGCTGACTCTGGTACTGGACAAGGCTTTGGTCCCAGGGTACATGGGTAGGCAAACAAAGGCCAAGCTGTGGGGGTGCTTTGTTCACCAGGCCCAGAAAACATGGACCGTTACTGGGAACTACTCAGGCTACTGAACTCACAAGCAGGGATCTGACAGAAATATAAACTGCTGGGGATATAGCTCAGTGGTACAGCGCTTGCCTATAATGTGCAAGGCCCTGGGTTTGACTTCTAGCATGGAGGTGGGGATGAAAACATGAACCTATGAAAAAGGTTAAACCAGTATCTTCTCTGGAAGACTAACTCAGTAAACACTTATTGATCCCTACCATGTGTCAGGAGCTGTCACAGTCCACTATCTCACGGAGACCAAGTAAGGCTGGAGTGAGAGGTTCAATGGCAGAATGTACTAAACAGGCTCCCCGAGGGGCAGGTGTTACTCATCCATCAACTGTTCCCTAAGCGCTTGTACACACTGGCCTGCTCCTTGAGGACGGGAAAGACACTGGACGGAAAGCTTTGCCACAACACTAAAACATGTGGGATAAAGTTGAAGACCAAGAGCAGAAATGAATGCCTTGCAGATGCGGACAGGGTTTCTGGAGGCTGTGGTATGCCAGGGAGGAAGGAATTTGTGGATGGAGGTGAGGAGGTGGTAGGAGGCTGGAGAGATCATTTCATTGACAGGCGGCAGAATAGCAAAAGCAAGACATCTGGGAATGCACTGGGGAGTGTCTGGCTGCAAGGAGAAGTGGGGAAGCCTGGAGCAGTGGCCAGGCCAGGGGCTGGGCGACATGAATAATGTCCTGGCACACTGCTCCCACCCTATCAGCACTCTGCTGTGTGATCTCATTTGCCCCATGGATATCCATGGAGCTCCTGACAGAAGTGAAGTCTTCCCAGCCCTTTTGGGGCTTTGCAGAAGAGAACTGAGCCTTCAGTTGGGCACTCAGATTCCAGCCTGGGCAGGAATTGGGCTGATATGAGGCAAAGGAAATGAACAACCCCCACTCCACCGAGGACCACTCCCTTTAAAAGGCATCCACGTCTCAAGACTTGGGCTTCCCAATGGACCAGCCAGCCTGAACCACGTCTCTTGGGAAAACTGAAAATGGAAAAAAAAATCTTCAAGTTTGACCTCAGAACCCACAGAAACTTCTCTGTGGATAGCCAAAATCAAACCACACTGCCATCTAGTGGCCAATAAACCCATATACCACAAGGAAGAAGTCCCTGTGCCCCCAAGGGACCACAAAGGCAAAAGTGGATCTGAGACTTGTTTAGTAGTTTCAAAACAAGACCAAAATTATGCCAGAACACCAGTTTAGAGTGAAAATAATGTCTTATTCTACCTACCAAGTTCCCTGAGGTGCAGGTATTATGCATTGTGTGATGAAGAGACAGCCTCCGGGAGAGATCAGGTGACTAGTCCAAGGTCACAGCTGGCCAAATGCAGAGCTGGGTCTTATCCCAGGTCCATCAGCATTGGGTCTCCAGTAGTAGTTAGAACAGTCATTTTCATTGTATGGTTCCCAAAACCCTTCTAGAAGGTACACCAGATAAAAACTATTTCTGTAAGATACTTTCCTCTTTCTCATAATAGTTGCACGGTAAAGCTGTCCAGTGTCTAAACAACATGCAGTGACCTAGACATCATCTAGTCCTGATATGTGCCTGGATTTTCATGTGTTTTAAAAGTTCCTGTTTCAATGTCTAATATGGTATAAGCCACATAACCAAACGCTGTTTGAGACTCTCAATAATTTTTGAGAGTATAGAAGATGCAAAAGTTTGAGAGGTGCCGGTTCAAATACTTAAAAAAAAGAAAGCTACACAAACTAAAACACTCCCTTTATTTTGACATGCTGAAACAACTCTGTAAGGCACTAATTCTTAGGTTGACTGGAAGTCTAACTGCCATTTAATCTTTGATCAACAAAATATACAAAAAGAAGTGAACAGAGAATGTGTGCTGGGTGATTCTAACTGGCTGGCACTACTCCAAGTGACTCACACGTACCACTTCATTTAATCCCCACAACCACCATGGCACAAATGCTATTATCACATCTTCTGTCTGTGGACACTGAGACATTAAGTGGCCAAGCTGAGAGGTATTGGAGCCTGCACACTAGCTCATCCCATTGTTCTAAGTGCCCTAACCTTTGATATCTTTCCAATGCAATTCACTTGATAAACTTGTTTTTTGAATTGTGGAGTCTAAGAAAGTAGTAAAAAGGGAAGTCATTCACTTGGCCCAATGCCTTCCCTTTATAGATGAGAAAAAATAAAGTCTAGAGAGGGGAAGTGCTAAAGATTCAGAATCTGCAAGGTAAGCAGGTGCTGGTGACTCACACCTGTAATCCTAACTACTCAGAAGGCAGAGATCAGGAGGATCACAGTTCAAAGCCAGCCCTGAGCAAATAAGTTGCAAGACCCTACCTCAAAAAAACCCATCACAAAAAAAAAAAAAAAAAGGATTGGTGGAGGGGCTCAAGCATTAAGAGCGCCTGCCTAGCACGCACAAGGCCTCCAGTGCCACCAAAAAAAAGAAAAAAATCTACGGGGTGCCGCATAGCAACATTCAGCAGTGAGCAACACCAAGACCAGGCAAGACACGGCTTCTCCATCAAAAGCAGCTCGACTTTATTGCAGGAAAGCTAGGAGGGCACGGGCAATGAGGGTCTCTGCAGGAGCTCCATTGCTGAGCAGCACTGTCAGGTCCCAGGTTTGTCTGGAAGCCACATCAGCATCCTAGAAGAGATGAAAAGTTAAGTGAAACACTGGCGCCACCTACTGTGGACATGGAAACATTGCAGGCACAGTAAAGGCTGCACAGGAGGCAGTGGAGGGGTGAAGTGGGAAACCAGGAGGAAAGAGCAGGATGACTGAGGCCCTCTTCTGGGGCACTCCATGGCTGCCTGGAGGATGTCCGGCCCATAGCCTCCATCATGTATCAGTTTATGATGGAAAGGCAATGAGCAAACTACAAGCAAATAATGTGCCAAGATGCACAAGGAGGGGGTGAATTCAAGAATGATATAGTTGATACACTGTAAGAACCTTTGTAAATGCCACAGTGTACCCCCACAACAATAAAGTAAAAACAAAAGATGAACAAGGTGACTTTATAACCAATAAAAGCTACCCTGTGATTTGGTCACTGGGGAGCCTCTTAAAACACAATATGAAATGGGCTAGGAGTATGGCTCAAGTGGTAGAGCACCTGCCTAGCAAGCACAAGGCCCTGAGTTCAAACCCCAGTACTGAGAAAAAAAAAAAAAGTTAAAGACAGGTGTCACCTGAGTGCTTGTTGGGTGACTATAATTGAGTCTGTGCATTGGAATCTCCTGAAGCACTACACATGGTTACTGAACTATGTACAGATAAAATTATGTGATAGGCTGGGCACCAGTGGTTCACGCCTGTAATCTTAGCTAAGTCAAGAGGCAGCAATCAGAAGGATTGTAGTAGAAAGCCAGCCTGAGCAAATAGTTTGAGAGACTCTATCTCAAAAATACCCAACACAAGAAAGGGCTGATGAGCAGAGTGCTGGTGGCTCACACTTGTAATCCTTAGCTACTCAAGAGGCAGAGATCAGGAAGATCACAGTTCAAAACCAGCCCAGGCAAATAGTTTGCAAGACCCTATCTTGAAAAACCCTACCACAAAAAATTGGGCTACTGGAGTGGCTCAGGGTGAAGGCCCTAAGTTCAAGCATCAGTATCGCCAAAAAAAAAAATTGTGTGATGGGTAGAATTCGCTTCAAAATAACTGAATGGGGAAGGGCACAGATAAAACAGTGATGGCAGAGATCTAATAACTACTGGATTTGTTGAGGGATACCGGGGATTCATTATTGCACTACTTAGAGATGTCTGAAACCTCCTCTAAGAAAAAGGTAATGTAAATAAAAACCACCAGGAGACTTGCTCAGCCATAGAAGCAATGAAGAACAGACAGAAGCTACAACTTGGCTGAACCTTGCAAACATTTTGCTGAGTGAAAGGTGGGCACAAGGTCACACATTGCATAATGCCTTTTATGTGAAATGTCCAGAATAGGCAAATTCCGAGTGGCTGCCAGAGGGCCGTGGGGAGTCAGTACTTCATGGGCATGGGGTGTGTTTCTAGAATGATGATAAGTTTTAAAACCAGACCTTGGTGGTGGCTGTACAATATTGTGTGCACAAAATGCCATTGGTGTATTTCGAAATGGTAAGATGCATGTCCTGTCCTTTTCACCTCCCTAAAAAAGCTGCTATGAGAAAACGACACAGGAAGCTATCCACGGTTTACAGATAGCCAGCACTACATTTCTAGTTTAAAAAGTTCACATACCCAGCCAGGTGCCGGTGGCTCATGTCTGAATCCTAGCTACTCAGAGGGCAGAGATCAGGAGGATTGTGGTTGCAAGCCAGCCTGGGGAAATAGTTCGCGGCAAATAGACCTGTCTCAAAAAAACCCATCACAAAAAAGGGCTGGCGGAGTGGCTCAAGGCATAGGTCCTGAGTTCAAACCTCAGTACAAAAAAAAGTTCACACCTCCAGGCCACATTTCCAGACCAAGATGTCTGCACTAGAGCTCCCCCGAGTAAACAGCTCAGCTCAGGAAGAGGATTTTTCCTCTTCCCTCCTATTCATTCCTGACAGAACGCGGTTGTCCTTTTTTTTTTTTTTTTTGGTGGTACTGAGGATGGATCTCAGTGCCTCGTGCATGCTAGACAAACACACAACCACTGAGCTATATCCCTAGCTCCTCATGGAGGCTCAACATGAAACAGGGCTGTTTGGGAGAGATGGAGGCTGAGCTCCTCCTGCTCACCCTCCTCACAAAACCCCAAGGATGGGGAACACTGTTCCTCAATGTGGTGGAAACTGCTGGCATCTGATTCCCACAGGAATCCCCATAGTGAGGGGATTGCAAGGCAGGGAAGCAGAGTAGAGCTTGAGCCCATTTCACAGATGGGAGGACCAAATCCCAGGCATGCTGAACTTGCCAAAGTCACAGTGTGAAATGGGAGCATAGCTGAAATCTGAAACTCAGACTCCTCACTATCCATGCTGGCTCGTTCCTGAATGTGGGTTGTGCCCACAGATGGAAAGGGCACAAAGAAAACAATGTTCCTGATGTTTTTGGACTTGATACACAGAATGTGTGACTCGGGCTCCAAATGCTCACCTGTAGGAAGTAAGAAAGCTGCATTCACAAGGGGGTCTCAGGACCCCCAGTGATCACAGCTGGTCTCTTAGCCTAAGGAACTATCCGTGGGCCCACTGAAGCTCCAATTCAGGATGCCTGACTTTCTTCCTGCTTCTGCGCTTAACTGTGTGAGGCTCTGCTCAAGTTACTTCCCTTCTCCAGGCCTCACTTTTCTCCATTACAGGGAGAGCACCGGACCAAATCAGGGAAGTGACTGATTGTAATTTGCCAATCAAATGAATGACAGGGGCAGTGGTGGCAAGCACTACCCTACTGAGACATGCTGAGTGGCACAATAACACTTCCTGACCCTTTGGGTTATGTAAAATCGAAGATCTGGCTTAGGTGTGCTATTGTTTTTGCGCTAATCTGTGCAGAGGGCACAGTCAGGAGGGTGACAGCAGTCCCATGTGGGGAGAAAGGCAGAGTCTGAATTAACTTGAGCATAGGAGTGTGAGGTCCAGGGTGCAGGTATGAACTCTGATTGGCTGACTGCTCAGGGTCATGCACTTTAAACTTAAACCCCATGTAATGCACCCCTCAAGTCTAAAGGGAATTCTGCGAATATAACATCCTGTCTGCTCAAAGGGGGCTGTAAAGGTTGCTTGCCCTTGTGATTTTCATTAGATAATAATGAAGCACTCCAAAGAAGGTAGACAGGGTGAGAAATAAATCAGGGTGCTCCCCTCTCCCACTCAAGCTCTAAAGGCTGACTAAAAATCCAAACTCCGGGATGCTCCAAAACAGCAGACCTTTTGAGTGATGACACAATGGTCAAAAAGGTTTGGCTTTTGGATTTTTGTATTACAGGTGCTCAACTGGTAAAGCCTATGCAAATATTCTGAAACCTGGGAAATTAAAATCTGAAGTGCGTCTGGTCCCTGGGATTTTAGATAAGGGATACTCAGCCTGTGCTGCCCTGGAAAGAACTATGAGCAGTAGGATTGCTCAAGTGCTGGAGCCTCACCCACCTGCCCTCTGCACTCCGTCCTGCAGGCCAGGGTCCAGGCCCATGCTACTTGGGACCAAGGTAGGAAACGGTCTTTCCTGTTTTGTTCAGGGTTGCCAGCAGGGTGTCCATGCTGTGCTCAGACTTGATGCAAACTTTCTTGTTGGGCAGGTCGATGTTAAACTCAACTCCTGCAGGAAGAGGAAATGGGGCGTGAGGCAGGAAGCAGAGACCCTCCCATATACAGCAAGAAAGACATCAGGCTCCTAAATTATTCATAATCACCCTGCCCCTTCCTCAAGGCCAGGATCAGCAAACTTGTTTTGTATAGGGAGAGTTTTAGGCATTGTGAGCCACACACAGAATCTGCTCCACATTGTATGCACGTTGCTAAGGATAGGACTCAGGGCCTTGTGCATGCTAGGCAGGCACTCTATCACTGAGCTATGTCCTCAACCCTCTGTGTATTTTTGTTGCTTTTTCTTCTTAAGACAGGGTCTCACTATAGTTTGGGTTTTGTTTTGTTTTGTCTTATTGTGGTGCTGGCGCTCTAACTCAGGGCCTTGTGCTTGCTAGACAGGCACTCAACCACTTAAGCCACACCTCCCTCAGAGTCTCACCATGTAACCCAGGCTGGCTTCAAACTCACGATTCTCTTGCTTCTGCCTTCTGTATATGATTAATGACAATCTTTTAAAAATGTAATAAACCATTCTTAGCTGTTTAGAAAAAAAAGGGAAAAAAGGTGTTGGGCTGGATTTGGCCCACAAGCTGAAGTTTGCTAATTCCTATTCTAGCTAAGGCTTCTTTTGGCTTGAACTCAGGGCCTACACCTTGAGTCATATCTTTAGCCCTTGTTTGTGTGTGTGTGGTTGTTTTATTTTGGTGAGGCTGGGGTTTGAACTCAGGGCTTTAAGCTTGCAAAGCAGGCACTCTCCTGCTTGAGCCACACCTCAAATCCATTTTGCTCTGGTTATTTTGGAGATAGGGTCTTGCAAACTATTTGCCCAGGCTGGCCTTGATCTTCCCGATCTTAGCCACTCAACTAGCTAGGATTACAGGAGTGAGTCACTGGAGCCTGGCTTGTGCTGGTTATTTTTGATAGGGTCTTGCTTTAAGCCTGGGATGGCCTGGACCACAGTCTCCTATCTCCTATCGCATAGCTAAGATGACAGGCACATGCCCAGTCATTGGTTGAGATGGGGTCTTGCTAACTTTTGCCTAGGTTGGTCTCAAACCTCAAGCCTCCTGATCTCTGCCTCCCATGTAGATAGGACTACAGGCTTGAGCCACTGTGTCTAACCTTCTTATCTAAATTTTAAAAATTCAGTGTTGTAGGTCAAACCCAGGATCTCACACACATGGGTTCTACCCGAGTTTTACCTCCCAAATTCTACAGACTTCCGTGGTGTGGATGCACCAAACAGCTACTTCATTACTCAATCCTCTGTTGGAGGACATTAGGTTGCTTCTTTTTCACTGCTATCACAATGATGCTACAGTAAACATACTTGAACCTTCTTAGCAAACTTGTGCAAATATTTCCATAGCATGAGTTCACAGAATGGAAACTGTTGGGCAACAGATCGGCATATATTGAATGTTAACAGATTTCACAAAACTGCCCTCCTTTACTCTCTAGCCCTACCAAAAACCACCCCAACAACAACAAAACCAGTGCCCTACCGTAAAGCTATGCTGTTTCAAAGCTCCAGCAGCACATGGGAGGACCTAGAAAGTCTTATTGACAAAAGAATGCAGAGGGAAAAGTCCTTTGGGGACTAGGCCAGCTTCACTACTGACTTGGTAGGTGACTATGGTCAGGTCCTGCCTATTACAGGCCTCAGATCCCTCATCTTTACATGAAGGGGCTGGGGTTGGTCAGCCTCAATGGTTTTTCTGGCCCAAGTATACCTTTCATCTGATTCCTCAGGCCCAGCATTGCTTTTCTAGGGCCCTAAGCAACTCAGAAAACCTTCTGACCTTTCTCAACAGACCAGCCAAGTAAGGACAATAGAGAGATGGGGAAAAACCACCAAAGGTAAAGTCAGATCCTCAAGCACCAGTCAAGGGGCCGTAAGCACAATACAGGGGTGTAGTCACCACCCCTGAATCTGTATGTAATGGACACCAAGGGAGGAAAAGTGCTATGTGGCCCTTGCTACACTTTAGGTTTTTGTATCTTCATTCAGAAAATTTTGTCTGTGGTGTTGGGGATCAAACCCAGGGCCTTGTGCATGCTAGGCAAGTGCTCTACCACTGAGCTACACCCCCCCAGTCTGGATAAATAAATATTTTCTTAGAAATAAATATTTCAGTAGCATCAAGAGCTGGAAGAAACTCTGGGATCACTGAATACAGTGGATTTCAAACTGTGTTTCTTGACACCTAGGCTGGAGGGGTGGGAGTCCAATAATGTCCTTGAGCTATCAAGAAGGAAAAGTAGACCCACCCCCAGCTTGTTCCATAGCATGTGACTGTGTATATGAGTGTACAGTTTCCTTTTTTCTTTTGCTTTTTTGTGTAGGTGGGGATGAAACCCAGCTTCATGCATGTTAGGCAAGTGCTCTACTACTGAGCTACACCTCCAGTTTCGGAGTTTCTTTCTTTTTTTTTTTTTTGCAGTACTGGGGTTTGAACTCAGGGTCTACACCTTGAGCCATTCCACCAGCCTTTTTTTGTGATGGGTTTTTTTGAGATAGGGTCTCTGGAACTATTTGCTCAGACTGGCCTTGAATCATGATCTTCCTGATCTCTGCCTCCTGAGTAGCTAGGATTACAGGCGTGAGCCACCGGCACCTGGTTCAGAATTTCATTTTTAAGTATCCACACCAAAAGGTGACTGACATTGTCATACTACTCACAGGGAAACCCAAGTTCTAGGAGGAAGGACCATGGTCATGTGGCAAGTCAGCAGTCAGGTTCTTTCCAGGGTTTCCGATTCTTTCAACTTGAGATTCTAGTTTGCAGGACTCCAAGCCAGCCACTGACTCACTGTGAGACTCTAGACAAGTCACTTCCTCTCCCGGGCACTAGCATCAACATCCCCATTCCATAAATGTAAAATTCCACTCTGAGGATGACTGATGTGGGAGCCATCTGAAAACTGGGTGTTTTCATTATTCCATTTTAAAAAAAGAAAATGTTACAAGACTGAGCCCTGGCAAAGCAGAACTCTGATCACAACTAGGTTATCACCTCATTGAGCCATAAGGTTGGACCCTAGCCTTCTCTGGGCTCTGTTTCTCCAGCTGTGACATGGGGACTGGGTGAGAATGATTTTCTGAGTATGTCCAAAAAAGGGGCTTTGAGAGGTTTGCATACAACTGATTCCAAATTAATTTTCTAAACAGTTACCATTTTAGGGCCAGGGGTGTAGCTCAGTGGTAGACCACTTGCCTAGTATTCAGGAGATCTATCCCCAACAGTACAAAAACAAACAAACAAAAACCCACAAATTATTATTATTTAAAAAAAGTCTTAGTGGAAAATGACATACATGTTATACAGCCAGGTTGTCACACTGGAGATCACAAACATATTAACTAACACTACCAGGGCTCCAGAGCTAGACTGTGTGCCAAATACCAGCTCTGCTTCTTACTGGCTCCACAGTTCAGGCCAAGTGACTGAACCCCTCTGCATTTGAGTTCCCTCCTGTTTAAAATGAAGATAGTCAAACAAGCTACCTGAAATTGCCATAGTAAGGATTCAGTGATGTGATCCACTTCTACCACTAGGCAGAGTTCTCAGTGCACATTAAGTGTTCAATACATTTCAGTTTTACTGTCCCTATCACGCTAAACTGAAGCTTCCCCTGCTCTGCTGCAGGCATTTAGACATGACATCAGTATACCTGCCTCTCCATCCCACCCCCAACTGAGGGCCACACTCACCTCCCAGCTTGTTGAGGACTCGAGAGACAGCTTCGGCACAGCCTTCACAGGTCATCTCCACGGAGAACTCGTGCTTCTGAAAGAGAAGGATGTAAGCCAAGCCCTGCAGTGACCCACATGCTGTGCCAGGGGCCACACAGAGGGCAGAGACTTGGGGGCCTGTTTCTGAGCTCCAGTCTTTTCTACTGTAAAGTGACAGAACTAAAGGTTTCCATATCTCAAAAGTGGCACTAAATAAGATAATCCTCAAAGCAGAATCTGGCATGCAATGAATAGGTTCATTTAGCTAGTTTCAAAGGTTTTTCCCAGTCATACCTTCAAATTATGGGGGCTCTGTCTCAGGACCACCAAGAACTCTAGCAGATATGGGGCCCCAAACTCAGGCCCATTCATTCATTAATTTTCTTTTCTCTCTCTCTCTCTTTTTTTTTTGGTTGGTACTAGGGTTTGAACTCAGGGCCTATACCCTGAGCCACCTCACCAGCCCTTTTTTGTGATGGGTTTTCAAACTATTCGCCTGGGCTTGCTTTGAACCACTATCCTCCTGATCTCAGCCTTCTGAATAGCTAGGATTACAGGCATGAGCCACTGGCACCCAGCTCATAATTTTGTTCTTTTTTTTGTGTGTGTGGTACTGGGGCTTGCACTCAGGGCCTTCACTTTGAGCCACTCAAGCCCTATTTTTGTGAAGGGTTTTTCAAGATAGGGTCTCACAGAACCATTTGCTAGGGCTGGCTTCGAACCTCAATCCTCCTGATCTCTGCCTCCTGAGATCACGATTACGGGCATGAGCCACCAGTGCCTGGCCATAATTTTGTTCTTAATGGCTGACTAAAATGCTACTGTGAATACATACCACATTTTCTTTATCCATTCATTGGTTGATGGGCAGGCACCTAGGCTGATTCCATAATTGGGTGTTGTGAATAGTGCCCCAATAAAAGCATGGGTGTGCAGGTATCTCTACTGTATGCTGACCTTGATTCCTTCAGGTACATAACTAGAAGTGGTATAGCAGGATCACACTATTTTTAGTTTCCTGAGGAACCTCTATACTGATTTCCACAGTGCCTAAATGGCAAGACTAACTTACCATCAATAGTGCATAAGAGCTCCTTTTTTAGCCAGGCCTGGTGACTCACATCTGTAATCTCAGCACTTAGAAGGTAGAGGCAGGAGGATCCTTGAGTGGGAGGCCAGACTGGGCTGTATAGTGCACAGCAAAAACCTATCTCCAAAAAAAGGAAAAGAAACATTTTCTGCATTAGAATCACTTGGAAGTTTACAAAGACTACAAGTTCTCATCTTGTAGCATCTACTACTATGTCTGGTGGCATCCCAGGTGATTCTGATATGTGGTGACTACTGTTCTCATCCAACCACCTCATTTTCAAAGGCAGCACTTGAGTCCAGGGCAGGAAACGGATTTGCCAGGCAGAGTGAGTTGGAGGTTGGGCAGGAAGAGACCCCGGGCTCCTGGACATCCTACAATCTCCAGGATATCTAACAAATCAAGGGTCTGCAGGCAAGTTCTCACAAGATGGTTTCCTGCTGCAATCCTAAAACCGCAACAGTGCCTGGCACAGTAGCTACCTGTATATCTTATGAGTGAATGGATGATTGGCACAGCTGGTTGACAACTTCTGGGTCCTTTTCTTTGTTTACAGATAAGGATTACGTATACTAACACTTCTTACCTTTAAAAATCTCTGGAAATGAGAATATATGGGGTCAGATGGATCTGGCTTCAGATATGAACTCTGGCACTTACTAACTATACCACCATAACTAACTTAATGACTTTGTGCTTGGTATCCATGTCTGCAAATCACAGTCCCTTCTCCAGGATGGTGAATGAGATAGACACAGGATTTTAAGCATGGCAGGAAGCATTCATGATGGCCTCAATCATCTCTGCCTCCTGGTATTTATGCTCTTAAGCAGTTCCATTGCACAATGTCCCAGGGTTGATCTATATGTCCAATAGAAAAATTCAGCTGAGGAAATATGACTTCTGAGCCTATCACAATGTCCTAAGAGACACAGTAGCTTCTGCCTTCCTTTCTTTATAGGATCACTCATGCTACAGGAAGGCAGCTACCATGTTATATGATCACTAAAGAAACTATTTGGAAAGGTCCACATGGTGACAAACTGGATCCTCCATGTAACAGCCATGTTAAGCCTTCAGAGGACTGTAGCCTCAGACAACAACCTCACTGCAATGCCAAGAGTCCCTGAGCCTGAACCACCCAGCTAAGCTGCTCCTAGTCTTGACTCTCAGAAACTTGATGAGTAATGTTTGTTGTTTAAAACTGCTATGTTGTAAGATAATTACCAAAGAGCAACAGGTAACTAATACATTAAAGACATTAGAGCCTAGTGCTAGGTTCTTCTGGATAAAAAGTTCACTATTGGATTATTTTGATTACCTTCATCCATTTCACTCTTTTCTTTCCCTTCAAAAACAAACAAACAACATCTAGGGCTGGAGATGTGGCTCGAGCAGTAGACTGCATACCTCACAAGCATGAAGCCCCAAGTTCAAACTCCAGTACCACCAAAACAAAACTAAACAAAACAAAACTTTGGGTTTTGGAGCATTGCAGATTTCAAATTTTCAGATTAGGGATACATAACTTGTAACTCAGTTGGAATTCTGGACTTATCAATGTATCTTGATGAAAGACCTCAGGTAGAAAACCTACCAACAGACCCCAATTACCTTATGGATACCAAAAGGTTTTAGTCAACCCAATTTTCCCAACAGTGTAAGAATCATGAAAGTGAAGGTTTCCAGAGACCTGCCTCTGCCAGCTCTGTGGAAATGGAGGGGCCTTAGCCTCTCCATTTTTTTTTCTTTTATTATTCATATGTGCATACAAGGCTTGGGTCATTTCTCCCCCCCTACCCCCACCCCCTCCCTTACCACCCACTCCGGCCACTCCCTCTCCCCTCCACTCCCTCAATACCCAGCAGAAACTATTTTGCCCTTATTTCTAATTTTGTTGTAGAGAGAGTATAAGCAATAATAGGAAGGAACAAGGGTTTTTGCTGGTTGAGATAAGAATAGCTATAAAGTGAGTTGACTCACATTAATTTCCTGTGTGTGTGTGTTACGTTCTAGGTTAATTCTTTTTGATCTCACCTTTTCTCTAGTTCCTGGTCCCCTTTTCCTAGTGGCTTCAGTTGCTTTTAAGGTATCTGCTTTGGTTTCTCCGCATTAAGGGCAACAAATGCTAGTTAATTTTTTAGGTGTCTTACCTATCCTCACCCCTCCCTTGTGTGCTCTCGCTTTTATCATGTACTCAAAGTCCAATCCCCTTGTTGTGTTTGCCCTTGATCTAATGTCCACATATGAGGGAGAACATACGACTTTTGTAGACTCTCCATTTTTAACCTTGTGGGGACAGATAGGAGCAAAACTATACACCTGAGAAAAATGGGTCCCAGTGGCTTCTGGAACACTTCCCAAGTCTCTAGACACCTTTCAGTATAGATTATCATGCTCTACAGAGGAAACTGATACCAACTAAGATTTCAGCTTGGTTTTCTAGTGCTGGACTATTTAACTTTTATGACTAGGAGACTACTACTTTTATTGAGGCAAAATTTGTAAAACCTGCCTTAAAGTCAGGTGTGGTTGTACATTTCTATAATACCAGCACTCAGGAGGCTGAGATAGGAGGATCATTAGTGAATTCAAGGCCAACCTGGACTATTGAGACCTTGTTTGAAAAAACAAACAAGGGGACTGGAGGTATGGCACAAGTGGTAGAATGCCTGCTTTGTAAGTGCAAAGCCCTGAGTTCAAACCCCAATACCACCAAAAAAGAAAAGTTGAAAAAACCAAATGAGGGCTGGCAAATAGCTCAAGTGGTAGAGCCTTGTAAGCATAAGGACCTGAGTGCAAACCCAAGTTCTGCCCCCCAAAAAAGAAAACACCAAACAAAAGCAAATAAATTCTGGAAGGAAAGATTGGTAGTGGGTATCCCAAAATCTTGTGTTCAAAGCTGGTCTTGGGACTGGGGCATAGCTCAAAGGCATGAGGCCAAGCTCTAGTATTGCCGTAAATAAATAAATAAATAAAGTGTTGTCCTAAGCATCAACATCACCTAACACCGTGAAGAATTTAGAATTGCAGATCCTCATGTCTACCCCAGACTTTTTTTGGAAGGGGCCAGGCTTCATGCTTACTAGGCAGGCACTCTACCTCTTGAGTCACTTTGCTAGCCCTTTTTGTGTTGGGTATTTTCAAGATAGGATCTCAAGGACTACTTACCCAGACTGGTTTTGAATGTTGATCCTCCTGATCTCTGCCTCAGTAACTAGGATTACAGGCATAAGACACCAGTGCCCAGCTCACCCCAGACTTCTTGAATTGGTCTTTATTTTAACAAGATACCCTAGTTGATCTTGCTAACATTACAGTTTGAGATGATGCTCTACAACATAACCTGCCTGCAACCTGGTTTTACAAATAAAGTTCTGTTGGCTCATAGCCAAGCTTGTTTCATCACCTTTGCACTAGACAGACCATATCGTTTGTGAAACCTCAAGTATATACTATCTCGTCCTTTAGAAAATTTGCCGAGTCTTGCCCTAGAAAAACCAGCAATCAAGATTCATCAATGATTTGCAACTGTATGTTGAACAAGCTTTGAAGCTTTTACATAAGAGCTAAACCTACTGCATGGCTACTGTGTATCAAATTCTCTTTATAAAGTATCATTCCAGCCTGAAAAGGGAGCTATTCATTTTATTTTACTCAGGAGGAAAGCTAAGTTCCCAAGGGTTCACTAAGGTCCTGACAGTCACAAGTGAGGAAGCACTGAGGAGGGGATGTCAACTCAGGCTTTCTTCATGCCAGGGAAATCTTGCTGGTATAACCCTGACCTTTCAGAGGAAGCTCTGAAAAGAGGAACACCTTTAGTAAAGAGCACAAGTTTTTGCTGTTCAAAGATCTAAAGTCAACAGATACTAGGCCCGACGCCGGTGGCTCACAGCTATAATCCTAGCTACTCAGAAGGCAGATATCAGGAGGATCGAAGTTCAAAGCCAGCTCCAGGCAAATAGTTTGCAAGACTCTATCTCGAAAATACCTAACATAAAAAAGAGCTGGTGGCGTGGCTCAAGTGGTAGAGTGCCTGCCTAGCAAGTGTGAGGCCCTGAGTTCAAGTCCCAGTACCGCCAATAAATGAATAAGGTCAATAGATACTGCTGACTACTCCTTTCACCATCCACTGTACAAAGGTCAGAAGTAGAAAGCAGCTTATGAAAGCAGGCCAATATTACAATTCCATGCTGGCCTTGGAGTGGCCTAATGGGCACGCTCATCCATTCCTAACAGGAGAATCTCAAGACCCTCTCTCCCACCAGATGCTTGACTTTGGGCAGTCCCAGCCCTTCTTGACAAAGAGCCTCTGCTTTGTCACATATCATATAGGTCCTTTAAAACAGATTTAGAAAACTGTACAATTCTTGCTTGGGCTGTGGCTCAAGTGGCAGAGCACTGGCCTGGCAAGCACAAGGGCCTGAATTCAAACCCCAGTATCACCAAAAAAGAAAAAGGAAAAAAAAAAATAGCTAGAACAAATATGAAAGTTGTATAGTTTTTAAAAAGAACTGTGTAGTTTTTAAAAAGAAGGGTGAGATGGAAGAGGGTCACTTTGTCCAGTCCCCTCTAAAGAAGGAATTCTTTTTCAGATATCCAGGATATTGGATCCTAGAACATCTAGCACCAATCCATGAGTACCTACTTTGTGTCAAGTGTTATCCTAAACACTTTATGTGCAGTATCTGATCTAATTTTCATACCGATCCCATAAGGTTGGTATTATTATCCTTTCTTGACAATGAGGAAGCTGAGATTTCAGGGTTAGATCACTCACTCAGGGTGATACAACTCATAAGTAGCAGGGCCTGGGCTGGACACAGTCACCTGCACCTCAATGTTTAACCACTGAGGTCCTTGTTAAGATGGGGCTGAAACCTGGCTACCTATAGTTGTATCCCATTTCTCCTTTCATTGGATCCCTAGGGGAATGGGGCACTACCATTCTTGGGGATTAGATAGGTTAGGTTGGTGGCTATGCTATATTTCACTGGCATTTTCCCAGTTAATACTAACGACAGTCCTGGGAGGTCAGTTTTTAGCCCTATTTTACACACAAATAAATGAAGGCACAGATTGGTGAAACACCTGGCCTGAGGCCACCCAGCTGGCAAGCCAGAACAGATTTTCAGAGGTTTCTGGGATTCCAAACCCTGTCCTGTTAAGCTTTTGTCTGAAACTCCTCTCAGGTAACCCACTCTTCCCCATCCAGCTTTGAATTACTCTCCTCCCTTCAACTCTGCCAACTGCATTCTCCATTCTCAATCTGCTCAATGTCCCCAGAAGTGGACATAGCATAGAGTGGTCCTCAAGCTGCCTTTCCCTCACTGCTACCCCCCCACAAAAACCCTGCTGGGGTTTACTCTTCTAGTCTCAGGGTGATTAATATTCTCCTTTAACACCAACACAGGAGGGATTGCTCAACTGGTAGGGCTGATTCTATCAGGTTCTTTGTCTACACTTAGTATTAGCTGAGGATTTGTCTCAAAACAACAGGCAAAACCCAAAAGAGATGACACCTGATATGTTTAAGGATCTGCCTGCCCAGAGAGCCTCAGACTCACCTGTCAGATCCCAAAAGACAGGCTGCTAAGACACAGGGCAGCTGCGGGATTGAGTACCCACTTGGAGCAGAGCCATGAACTAAGCACCCTGGAGAAAAATTAACACTTCATGACTCCAACCAGTATCTAAAGAATGCAAATGGGATCAGAGCTCCCTCCCAAGCCAGTAGGACTGGTTTTGTCCAGCACTTCCCATGTGGCTGGGCCAAGAGAGACTGGGAGCCTGAAAATAAAGGGCTTAATCCTGGTTCTACCCAACTCCCAGCAACAAAGCTCTCTCAAGAAATTACTATACCTTTTGTCTTTTTAAAATTATTATTAAAAAGTTGTCAAAAGTCAGATGTGGTAGTGAATGTCTGTAATCCCAGCACTTGGGAGGCTGAGGCAGTATGCTTGTGAATTCCAGGCCAACCTGGAATGGGCTACATTGCAAGACCCTGTCTCAAAAAAAAAAAGAAAGAAAAGAAAAACAACAAAACCCACAAAGTCTGTCCAAGGTTTTAATTTCTTATCTAAGAAATGAGGTTATAAGCATAAGCAGCCATGTCATATGACTGAATGGGTTGCAAAGGCGAGACAAGCCCTACACATTCCCCCCAAACTCTGCTCTGAGCACCTCCCAACTTCGGACAGGTTTCTGAGCCTCTCTGGAACTCAGGGCTTCAGGTTGTGAAAGTGACTGGTTGGGAAGGTGAAAACAATCGTGTCCATTCAGTGTTGCCCAGCGCTGACCTGGAAGTAGGCCACAGTGAGCAAAGGAAGTGAAAAAAAAAAAAAAAGAAAAAGAAAAAAAAGTGAATCTCTGAAAGCCTGCCCTATCCGTGAGGCAATGGCCACTGGCTGGGCGCCACACTACCGCTGTCTCTCAGGCCAGCTCCGCGGGCAGGGGCATCCACGTGGAAGGTGGAGGGACTGGCGTCCCTAAGTTGGCTCTCTGCCCTCCCTCTGGAGCTCAGCCTTCCCATATATGCAGGGAAGGCTTGGGCTTGCAATCGCTGGAGACCCTGCAGCTCGAGTTCAGAAGCCTGGCTTTTGCATTAAACTGCTTTCGGATTCGATTTTCTGGACGATCGCACAAGCTGAAGGGTGGATGGGGATGGGAAAGCAGAGGGACAATAGTAGCTCGGGCAGCGGCCTGAGGTCCTCCTACAGGAACATCTGGCCAAGCAGCGGCCACTGAGGTGCAAGCCGGGGACCGCAGGTTTGCGCGGGCGGGGCGGCGTGGCTACTTACCGGCATGACTGAGACGCGGTGCTGGAGGCGGCGGTGGCTGCGGCGACAACAGCGACGCCTCTTCGGGACCGGAGGGCGGACCGGGTTGCGCACCCAGCAGTGCGCGCCGGAAAGCTCCGCCCTTTGGTGGGGAGAAACCCTGCAGTATGTTAGGCCCCGCCCCTCTGGGCTGGCCTCTGGTTAGTCCCCGCCCTTTCCGGACCCGGCCGCCGATTAGGCTCCGCCCCTCCGGCCGGGTCTCTGGTTAGGCCACGCCCCCTTCAGGCTCGGCTGTAGGTCAGGCCCCGCCTCTCTGGACTGGTCTCTGACCGGGCCACGCCCCCTCCGTGCCCGCTGGTCAGCGAGAGGCCTGGACTCACAGTCCGTCAAGCCGCCTCCTTCCGGCTGGCAAGGCCCGAGGTCTACCAGCCACGTCAGAGAGGGGAGGTGGAGCAGTTGCTAAGCTAGCCTCCATCGACTGTTGGCCATTTTTTAAGACGCCTGCCTCGCGTATTCTTGCATTAGCGTGTACAAGATTCAGACACCGCGGAAGGACAGAGTCCGGCCTTCTCTAACTGGACCAGTCTCACTTGTGTATTCGCTTAGTCAGTACGTATGCCTGCCAGCCCTGGGCCCGGGGTGTGCTGGGCATCCAGAATGCACTGTTGGGAAAAACCTAGCTAGCAGTGCGCGCAGGAAGCAGTCGATGACAATGCCAGGTTAGTGTCCTGAAGACACGGAAAGAGCCCCTGATTCATACTAGAGGCGTTGTGGGACAGTTCTTGAATAAGGGAAGCTTGCAGAGCAGGTAGAAGTCTGAGTTAACAGGGAGAAGTTTGTGCTATGAATGAATGGGAGTGGGGCAGAGAATAATGTTTTAGGCGCAGGGAACAGCATGTGCAAAAGTAGGAAGACAAGAGTAGGCTTGGGGAGGCAGAGATATTCATTCATCTTGACGCAGGCGCACTCAGGAAGATGCGAAACGGAATGATAAGATAATGAGGCCCACTGCTGGAGTGGAGACAGATAGAGGAGGCTTGCTCTAGGACACTTACACACCGGCAGGTGAAGACTTGGAGCTTCCACACAGCACCAAGGTGGTTCTGTCCTTGTATACTCCCGGCCAGGACTCTGCCAGAGGGCTCAGTCTAAGTTAGTGGCTTTAAAGAGCTCTTATCTATAGAAGTAACTGCTTGGAGAGCTTAATGAAGATTCAGTTAAGGCTCCGGGGAAGGTGGCATATCCCTAACCCCAGCACTGGGGAGGATCATGAGTTCAAGGCTAAGGCTAGTGAGACCCTGTATCAAAAGCAACAAACAAAATTCCTTGGAGCTGATGATCAAGTATCAGTCAAAAAAAAAAAAAATTAGGGCTGGTGGAGTGGCTCAAGTGGTAGAGCACCTGCCTAAGAAGCCTGAGGCCCTAAGTTCAAGCCCCTGTACAGCCAAAAATAAAAAAGGATTTTGGGAGACATGATTCGGTCCATAGATGTGTCATATAGAACAGAACTGGATTTTGGTTTTGCTTTCTTGTCGGTACTGGGGTTTGAACTCATGGCCTTCACACTCCAGCAGACTTTTTTGTGAAGAGTTTTTTTCGAGATAGGGTCTTAAGAACTATTTGCTTAGGCTGGCTTTGAACCATGATCCTCCCGATCTCTGCCTCCTGAGTAGCTAGGATTATATAGGCATGAGCCACCAGTGCCCAGCTGTTTTTGTTTTTTGTTTGGTTTGGTTTTGGTTTTTTGAGATATCTAGCCCAGGCTGATCTCTGTGCCTCAGACCTCCTGAGTGCTGGGATTACAGGCATGTACCACCACACCCAGCTCAAAACCAGTTTTATCAACTACATTCTCATATCCCCAGGTAAATAAATATTCGCCCTCACCCATTCCAATACTGTCGGTATGGTGCTGCCATTTGAGGACACAGTACTTAGAGCACCATCTCAGAAGCAGAGAACCGGCCTTCACTAGTCACCAAACCTGCCAGTGCCTTGATCTCAAACTTCCCAGTCTCCAGAACTGTGAGAAATGAATTTGTATTATTTATAAATTCCCTACTTTGCGGTATTTTGTTATGGCAGCAGGCATGAGCTCTAAGACATGGACTTGGTTGGGGTGGGGGAGGCCTTATCAAATCAATTACCAGGTCCTAAAAATTTCTGTTTAGAAGGACCTGTAATACTTCTCACATTTTTCTGGCCAAGGTAGGGCACAGAGTCAGTCCTATTTTTAAAGGAGGCAGGAAAGTGTGATAATCCTGCTGAGTACCCAGAAGAAGGAGAAACAGCTCTTTCAAGGGGTAGCACTAGCAACTGCCACAGGACTCTTCAGACAAGCCATGTCCCCAACACTGCTTAGTGGACCCCCAATATCTCAGCCAAGGATCAGAGCACATTTGTCACACTGCACTGTTGTTCCTTTATTCCCTGTCAGGGTACTCTAGGCTCCAGGGTTCAAAAGTATGTTTAATGAGACAACTCAGACAAACCCAAATTCAGTTCTTGGCTGTTTCATATAGCTCACTTCCCTGAACCTATTTTTCCCCTATAAAATAAAGACACTCATAAAATAAAAATACTCATAAAATATTTGGCTCAGTGACTGGTGTACACTAAGCACCCAGAAACTACTCTTAGGTTTATGACAACTTACTTTTAAAATCACTTAAGATGGCCAGGTGCCAGTGGCTCATGCTTGTAATCCTAGCTACTTGGGAAGCTGAGATTGGGAGGATAGAGGTTCGAGGCCAGTTAGGGCAAAGAGTTCTTGAGACCCTGTCTCCAAAAATTACCAGAGCAAAATGGGCTGGAGGTGTGGCTCAAGTGGTAGAGCACCTGCTTTGTAATCATGAAGTCCCGAGTTCAAACCCCAGTCCCAACAAAAAAAAATTGTATAGTATGTGAAACATTTCTTAATATAAAAACTTTTAAAACAATACTCATAATGTGAAAATTCCTTTAGACCCTTGCATCACTTACATCTCCCACAGAAGTAGCAACTGCCATCAGATTGCCTTGCATCCATCCTACTGTAATTTTACTACTGCCAAAGGACAAACTTACAGCTGGGTGCTGGTGAATCACGCCTATAATCCTAGCTACTCAGGAGGATTGCAGTTTGAGGCCAGCCCGGGCAAATAGTTCGAGAGCTATCTTGAAAAAACCCATCACAAAAAAAGGGCTGGTGGAGTTGCTCACGGTGTAAGCCCTGAATTCAAACCGCAGTATTGCAAAATAAATAAGTAAATAAATAAATAAAAGACCAAATTTACAATTTAGTTTAATGATCTAACTCTAGAATTGGTTGACACTTTGTTCCAAAATAGGTAAGTGTTCACATGAGCAGACAACAGGACAGGTTGGTTTTATAGACAGAAAAGAGCTGAAGAGCCAGGCATGATGGCCTATGCCTGTAGTTCCAGCTACTTGGGAGACTGAGATAGGAAGATCCTTTGATCCTGGGGTTTAGACCAGCCTGGGCAATGTAGTAAAATGTTGTCTCAAACAACAACAAGGAGGCCTGAAGAAGGCACAAACAAAAGACAGGTAGCAGATTGGCCATTTCAAAGTCACTTTCTTTGTAAGTGGAGACAGGGGGAAAGAACAATAGAAAAAATCTGGTTAACTTCAGGTTCAATCCTTCTGCCTCAGGCTGCAGAGTGCTGGAACTACAGGTGCGTGCCACCATGGTTAGTGAAGATGTTCTTTTTGGTGGTGATATGTTCTGGAGATTTATGTTTTATATTAATGTTATTGCTTATTTTCTCAAATATATAAACACACACACACACATATATATATATATATATAAACTAGCTCAATTTTTTTCACTGCTGCATAGAATACTAATATAGTAAATTTAGCATTTCTTTACCGACAGATATTATTTTAAAATATACACAATGCTAAACTGAACATCTTTGTTCGCTGCATGTGGGAATTCCTTTATAGTGGACACCACCTAAGAGTAGAATTGCTCTGCCAGGTGTAGTGGTGCACACCTGAAATCCTAGCACTCAGGAGGATGAGGCAGGAGGATTGCAAGGTGAAGGCCAGCCTGGGCTACAGAGTGAGATTTTGTCCCAGTTAAACAAAGGCTGGAGATGTAGCTCGGTGGCAAAGCACTTGCCTAGCAAACATAATGAGAAAAAGTGGAATTGCTACATTATATAGTATGTGGATTTAAATTTTTAAGAGGCCTGAGAGTGTAGCTTAGTGGGTAGAGTGTGAGCTTAGCAAACTCGAGTCTTGGGTTCTATCCCCAGCACCACAAGACAACAACAAAACTTAACAGATGTTTTCAAATTACCCTTGGAAAGGCTATGCTAATTTATACTGTATACTAGAGATATGAGAATAACTATTTTCCTACAACTTTGCCCATATTTGATATTAGCAAAGTATCATTTTTCACTTTTTTTTTTGCAGTGGTGATGATCGAAATTAGGACCTTGCACTTGCTAAGCAATTGCTCCACCATTGAGCTACATCCTTAGTTCTTGTTTTTGTTTTGTTTTTAAAACAGGATCTTTATGCATCTCAGGCTGGCCTTGAACTTGCTGTGTCACCAGATTGGCCTCAAACTTGAGATCCTCAGCCTTCTGTGTACTGGGATTACAGACCTGTAGTACCATGCTTGTCTCATTTTTCATAATTTGATGAGAAAACAACCAATTAGTTAACTTTTTTTTTTTTTTGGTGGTACTGGGGTTTGAACTCAGGGCTTCATGCTCCCTAGGAAGGCACTCTACCACTTGAATCACTGTGCCCTGTTTGTGTTGGATTTTTTTCGGGATAGGGTCTCGAGAACTATTTGCCCCAACAGACTTCAAACCACGATCCTCCTGTTCTCTGCCTCCTGAGTAGCTAGGATTACAGGCATGAGGCACTGGCTCCTGGCCTATTTAATTTCTTTTTGCCTTGGTTTCTCCATCTGTTGAAATGAGTAGTTTGGGGTCTAGATGAGCTATTATATATTTTTTATTCTTATTTTTTTCTTTCATATTGGACTTTGGGCTTATTGTGTTATAAACCTGATGCTGAATACTTTCTCTCTCTCTCTCTCTCTCTCTCTCTCTCTCTCTCTCTCTCTCTCTTTCTCTCCCCCTACCCCCACCTTCCTCCATTCCTTCCTTTTCTTTTCTGGTGCTGGGGATGGAACCCAGGGTGTTGTGCGTGCTAGGCAAGCGCTCTACCACCGAGCTGCACCCCAGCTCCCCAGCTGTACAGCTTTCAAGCTATGTGATTTTGGACCAGTCACTTAATCTTTGTGAGCCAGAGTTTCTACATCTGTAAAATGGAGTTAATACTTTCTACAGTTTTTGTGAGGATGAATAGAAAAACTGCTTAGCACTGTGCCTGAAATATGGTAGGTGTTGATACGTGGTATGTCATTTGTACTTGAAGTTCTGCTCCTATTTGAGTGAGATGGCTAGTTCATATGTAGTAACAGAATGTGTTGCAAAGAGCATTGGCCACAGGTGACAGTGATTTTCCACGGATCCCAGAACTCTCAAGCCATGTAGAAATCTGACTCTGCAACATTATCTGAGGTCATGCCTGAAAGAATGAAGGAAAAATATCCTTGGCTTTGGGCTTTCTGAGGAGACGCTGCCCTTTTTCTGTACTCAGGGTGTCATCTTCCTTCCTTGGACAGTGTTGGCAAGTGTGTAAAAGATAGGGGACTTGGAAAGTCCTAGTTTTGAGGCCTAGCTGTACAACCTCAGGTATATTACTTACTTAGCCTCTCTGAGCCTGTTTCTGTATTTGAGGAATGGGAAATAGGTTGTCTTGAACATTAAATGAGATTTTCTTTATAAAAAAAAAATACAAGCATGGCAAGGCACTGGTGGATTACTCCTGTAATCCTAGCTTCTCCAGAAGCTGAGATCAGGAAGATTGTTGTTTGAGGCCAACCTGGGCAAATAGTTCGTGTGACCTTATCCCCAAAATTCCCAAATCAAAAAAGGGCTGGCGAATGGCTCAAGTGGGAGAGTACCTGCATAGCAAGCATGAAGCCCTCTTCAAACCCTCATACCAAAAAAAAAAAAAAAAATACAAGCATGGTACCTGGTTCATGGACAGTGCCCCAGGGGCTTTGAGGAGATGATGTGTTTGTGAGCAGTCAATGCCCAGGAAGGGTGGAATTCAATTATGTGTGTATGTGTGTATTCTAAGCCAGGAAAGTTGTTATTATTATTACTATTTTGCCGTACTGGGGCTGGAACTCAAGGCCTACACCTCAACTCACTCCACCAGCCCTTTTTGTGATGGGTTTTTTCAAGATAGGGCCTCATAAAGTATTTGCCTAAGCTGACTTTGAACCATGATCCTCCTGATTTCTGCCTCCTAAGTAGCTAGAATTGCAGGCGTGAGCCAGCAACTGGCTTTGTTTTTGAGACAGGGTTTTCACTATGTAGCCTAGGCTGCCTGAATTCAGTCTTCCTGCCTGCACCTCCTGAGCATGGTGATTATAGGCACGGTCACCATAAAGTTCTCTTTGATAGCACATTGTTTAAAAAAAAATTAAGAGATGGAGGGCTAGAAGTAACTCTGTGGTAGAGTGCAAGATGTAGAGCAAGATGTCCTGGATTCGATCTTCACTACTGCAAAAAAATAAAATAAAAATAAAAGGGTCTCCCTATGTTGCCCAGGCTGGCTCAGGTGATCCTCCTACCTCAGCCTTTTGAGCAGCTGGCCTACAGGAGTTAACCACCACACCTAGCTTAAAGTTCCTATTGGATCTTTGTATGGTAAGGGGCAAAAGAAAAAGTCTGAGGCAGTGGATTAAAACTTTGATGGCACCTGGCACTGGTGGCTCATGCCTGTAATCATAGCTATTCAGGAGGCAAAGATCGAAGTCAGCCTGGGCAAATAGTTCTTGAGACCCTATCTCAACAAAACCCAATCTAAAAAAGAGCTGGCATAGGCCCTGAGTTCAAACCCCAGTACTGGAAGAAAAAGAACTATGATGGCTTCTTTTCTTCTCCTTCTTCTTTTTTGCAGTGCTGGAGATTGAACCCAGGGCTTTGCACATGCTGAGCTATATATTCCCCCAAATTTCTATATTTTAGTTCCTCATGTCACTCTTAAAATTTATAATTAACATTAATGTTTTTGAAAAATAACACAGGATTATTAAAAATAAATCCTACAGTAGCAAAGAGCACAAAGTGAAAGCTAAGCCCTTCTTCCATCCTGGCTGAAGGTCACCTCCTTATTGGCAATCATTAATCCTTTCTTCTGACCCCTTCTGGGCATAACCTGCACATGTACAGCAAAAACATACAGAAAAAAAGGGCACACACAACTATAACAGCAAGGTTTAATAGCTAAAGAGACATACATATTTCTCTCTTTTTAAAAAAATACAGATTTTGTTTTTGTTTTTTATTGGTACTGGGGTTTAAACTCAGGGTCTCACACTTGTCAGCAGGTGCTCTACCACTTCAGTCACACCCCTAGCCCTTTTTTTTTACACAATGTTTTCTTTTTTCTTTATTTTATTTTATTCATATATGCATACAATGTTTGGGTCATTTCTCCCCCCTTCCCCCCCCACCCCCTTCTTTACCCCCTCCTTACCCCCTCAACCCCTCACTACCAGACAAACTATTTTGCCCTTATCTCTAGTTTTGTTGAAGAGCAAGTATAAGCAATAATAGGAAGGACCAAGGGTTTTTGCTAGTTGAGATAAGGATAGCTATACAGGGAGTTGACTCACATTGGTTTCCTGTACATGTGTGTTACCTTCTAAGTTAATTCTTCTCGAACTAACCTTTTCTCTAGTTCCTGGTTCCCTTCTCCTATTGGCCTCTGTCACTTTAAACTCTCTGCATTAGTTTCTCTGCATTGAGGGCAACAAAGGATATCTAGTTTTTTGGGTGTCTTACCTATCCTCATACCTCCCTTGTGTGCTCTCGCTTTATCATGTGATCAAAGTCCAATCCCCTTGTTGTGTTTGCCCTTGATCTAATTGGCCGCATATGAGGGAGAACATACGATTTTTGGTCTTTTGGGCCAGGCTAACCTCACTCAGAGTCATGTTCTCCAGTTCCATCCATTTACTTGCGAATGAATACATTTCGTTCTTCTTCATGGCTGCATAAAATTCCATTGTGTATAAATACCAAGTTTTCTTAATCCATTCATCAGTAGTGGGGTATCTTGGCTGTTTCCATAACTTGGCTATTCTGAATAGTGCTGCATCCCTAAGAGTGGTATTGCTGGATCATATGGTAGATCTATGTTTAGATTTTTAAGAAGCCTCCAAATTTTTTTCCAGAGTGGTTGTACTAGTTTACATTCCCATCAGTGGTGTAAGAGGGTTCCTTTTCCCCGGAATCCTCGCCAACACCTGTTGTTAGTGGTGTTGCTAATGATGGCTATTCTAACAGGGGTGAGGTGGAATCTTAGTGTGGTTTTAATCTGCATTTCCTTTACTGCTACCCCTAGCCCTTTTTGCTTTATTTTTCAGGTAAGGTCTTGCATTTTTTTACCGAGGGAGGGTTTGGACCTCCTTACAATTCCCACATTACTGGGATTGTAGACATGTACCACCATGCCCAGCATTTTTCTTTTTTGGTGGTAGCAACATTTGAACTCAGGGCCTTGTCCTTGCTAGACAAGAACTCTATCACTTGAGCCACAGCCCCAGCTCTCATATCCAGCTTTATTGTTGAGATGGAGGGAGGACAGTTCTTGCTAACCTTTTGCTTGAGCTGAACTTGAATAGAAACCCTCTCAATCTCTACCTTCTGTCTTCCAAGTAGCTGGGATTACAGGAGCAAGCCACCATGCTGGACCCTAAAAATACAAATTTTTAATGACCCTCTGTTATTCTATAGATCCTAAATGTCCCCAAAACCTCGTATGTAGAAGGCTTGGTTCCCATTTGATGGTGCTATATTATGAGGTTGTGGAACCTTTAGGAAGTAGGGTGTACTTAGAGGCATGCTTTTGTAGGGTATATTGGGACCCTGCTCGTCCTCGTCTCATTTTGTTCTACCATGTGCTCCCTGCTATTATGTTCTGCCTCAACACAGGCCCAAAAGCAACAGTCAACTGACCAAGAGAGTTCTAACTATAGTTCTACCTCACTCTTAAAACTGCTGCATTGCATGTCTATTACCATTAAAAAGTTTGTGTGCATATTGTATATGTCATATATATATGTGTCATACATACATATATGTATATATATATATATATATATATATATATATATTCACAAATATCTTTTTTTTTTTTTTTACAGTGCTGGGGATTGAACTCAGGGCTTTGCCCATGACAGGTAAACATACTTTATGGCTGAGTTACATCCCCAGCCCCAAAGTTTGTCAAGTGATGAGCATGAAGTACATGCCTTTGTAACCAAATATGGCTGTCAACCAAGAAGTATTATTGCTTTGGGAGATATTCACAATTTTAATAGACATTGCCAATTTGCCTTGCAAAATGAGCTGTTATCCGTTAAAATTCACTCCAAATGTGATTAAGAGTAGTCCTGTCCCCCATCACAGGCCACCTGGGTTAAAATGACCAATCTCTAAATTAAAATTTTTGCCATTCTGCTGTCAATAGTGTTACAGTTTGGAGAGTCATCTTGGAAAATGCAAGTCTGCACCGTTCAGACGCAGTGCTGAGGGGAGATGTGCCAGGATGGGTAGTTCTTCTGTCTTTCTGTCAACCCAGACTCAGCTATGGGAAAAATGAGTGGAGAAGTAAAACCAAGTTCTTCCTGTCCGGGTGAGTCTTTGGTTGCCCAGAAGCCCAGTGACAAGCAAGTTCAACCAGAAGCTCCACCAATTGAAAGTCAGGATATGACACATGGTCAACAGAGAGGTGGCTAGGGAGCACCTGAGGTTCAAGGGTCTGATCTGAAAGCTGATCTCCAGAAACTGGCTCAGACAAAAAGCGCAGGCAAACGTGGCCCTGATTCTATCACTCCGAAGTCTCTCAAGATGCCAGAAGCAGCGAAGTACAGCCATAGGTTTAAGGGAGGGTAAGCATGCAGTCTGTATGCTGGAAATTTGACTATTAAAGTTCTCTGAATAAAGTTTTCCATCTTTCTGCCAAAACAAATTGCAAATCTCTTGGCCCATCCTTACAATAAAATAAAATTAAAAAAAAAATTTCCCAGGGGCACCCCCACCGCCTTCAGATTCAAGTCCAAGTTCTTTCGCACGGCTGACTGGTCTTTGGAGGCTCCTCGACTCCGGGACACTTTCCGCAGCTTCGCATCTCGAGCATGCCAGGTCTTCCCAAGGTGGGAGCTCCTGGCTCTTTCAGCGCCCCTGTCTACTGAGGGGGGTGACAGCAGGTACAGCGCCTTGATCGTCCCCGATTCCCGCCCTTGGGGCTCAGTCAAGGCCAAGTGTGCGGGGCTGAGGCGGGAATGGGGACTTGGTGGGTCAGCGGGGCCTTTTCACACGGCTCCTGGGCTCCCCGCGGGAGGTCCAGCCCCTGGCCAGGCCCGGCAGGGACGCGCTGCCCGGGTCGCATCAGGCTGCTTCCGGCGCCCCCTTCTTCCAGTTCGTCCTCAGTGTTTCACAGCAGGAACGCTCCACGTGCTTCTTTTCCAAAAACCGCAACGAAATTTAACAGGCTACTCTCCCGCAGGGCCACTCGCCTGCAATGAGAAAAGACTGGGGCGTGTCTCTTCCTGTTTCCATATAAAATGCTCGTAGTGTCCAACAGAGGGCCCACGAAACACTGAGTCCTGGACAGAAGCAGGCTGGGGTGCCAGTTGGCCCCTAAAGCATTTCGAAGGAAATCTTGGGGACTTGGCTAAGTTACCTTTTCAAGGCGTAACGACACGAAGCCCCCACACCCACAGCGATTAGAAAAAGGAGCGACAATGGTGGTGACGCACAGGATGTTGCACGGAGCCCAAACTTGGCCGGAGGATGTACTGTTCCTCAGTAACCAGGAAAAGGGGAATTCACGAAAACATCCAAGAGCCAGCCATCGGGCCAACCTGCAGCAGCACCGCCAGGACGCCGATGCGTGTTTGCAAATGCGACAGGAGTTCCCCCGTGTGACCTTTCTAAGGACTTTGCGCACACAGCTCGAGCTACTTTCTTCCTTGGCTTTCCTTTAACAGTCGCCCAACATTAGTGCTGACTAATGGTAAGATCCAGCAAGTGCTCTTAGGCAGCGAGTGGAAATAAAAAGTTGTAATAAAAAGGAAAAAAAAAACCCGGGAAACTTTGCCAACTGCTTCCCGGGTACCAAACTGAGCGGAGAAAGTGGAGAAGGGGCCTCTGGGACCCGGATTAACGAAGGAAAGAAAGGCAACCGGACAGAAACCGCAGCCAAGACAGCTTCCAAAACACCCCAGAGGGCACGGCGGCCCTGAGGCTGTGTCTTTGGAGCAGTCCAACCCCCCGTGTCAATCAGCTCCTTCCGACGTTGCGATTGGCCAGACGCTTTCTTGGCCTTCACGACGCCCACCTCCAAGTTGCTTGGGGTTTACTTCCCCAAAGTACACGGGCCCCACCTTGTGGAGCAACCGCTCCTGCCTGGAAAACGAATCTCCGCCCGGGAGAAGAGAATTTAACCAATGAGAGCAACGTCTCACAGTTATTGGCTACCATGAGTATCGGTCAAAAAAGTTCCCACCCTTCTTTCCAGTGTCCCTTCCAGTTATTGGTTTTTCTTAGTGCCAATCCGCTACTAGGAAGCGAGATTCTCACAGTCTCATAGGCATGAGTCGAAGCCAATCAAGAGCCACGCCTTTATCCTGAGTTAGTACCCAATTGCTGTTCGAAGAGCTCAAAGGACGTAGTCGGGATTGGTCATTTGCTTGCTCGACCTGGTCGCAGCAAGTTAGGCTGAGGTGCGGCTATATAGACCGGCGGCGGAGCACGCGTGTGTGCGGACGCAGTTGCGTGAGGGATTCTTGCTGCCCTCTGTGCTGTGGAGCAAAGCTTGTTCCTCTCCCGGTCAGCCGCGCAGGTACGCCGGGGTGTGGGCGGGGCAGGGCAGCCCCAGAACTAGGCCTAGCTGGGGAGAAGCTGAGAACAGAAGTCCGAGGAAAACCACGCGAGCCGAGTCCCCCCAACCCCCACCCCAACGGCCGCCGGCGCGCGCGGCGGGCGCGCGGCGCCTCCCCCACCCCGCCGCCCGGAGCGCGTGGCCGTGCCCGCCGCGTGCGCGAGCCGCGTCCAACGGCCACGCGGGGCGGGAGCGAGCCTTGGCCGCCGCCCGGGCCCCAAAGCGATCTCGGGGACCTGGGGGCCTCGCGCAGCCTGCTGGCCAGCGTTTCCCGCCCGCCCTCTACGTCACGCGCCGGGCTGTCTTTCCTATCTCCCCCGGCCCTGGAGCTGCACCTTGGTCCCGACCTGGAGGAGGCTTTTATCTGGGATGGGGGCTGCATCGAAGTGCGAGGAGTCTTTAAAGCCCACCAACCAGAAGTGCAGGGAGTAAGCAAGGAGGGAGCAGCGTGTGCATGGAGAATTGGTGACAGTAACAGCTAACATTCTTCCTAAGCCATCGTTGCGTGCCAGCCGCTGTGCTGAGCTACTTGGCGGCTTCACTTAGGTCGCACAACGACCCGATGAGGTAGGTACGATCATTCTCTGCTCCCGGCGGACTAAGGCGCACAGACAGACGGTAGAGGCAGGTTGTTTGGATCAGAGCTCCTTTGCCCCCCGAGTACTTGTCCCTGGGGGGCAGCGCTAGCCCGAAAGGCCACCGCCGACAAGACGGCGGTGGCATTTGTGCAGAGGCTGGTAAGGACTTCCAGGGACACAGGCTTGGAGGTGGGATTATGACAAAGGGAAAGGGCTTGGGCTTCCTTCCTACCCGAATTTCCACAGAGTTGATAGATGTGCTTCCAAACCAGCTTCTGGAAAAAGTAGAGAAGAAAATGAGCGAGTGCAAATGAAGTAGCAGGTTTGGAACTCAGCGTGATGATGGTGAATTCCCGCCAGCAGGAAGTTAGGCTGAAAGAAGAATTCGAATTCCCCCCCACCCCGCCTCCTTTTTTTTTTTTTTCTTTTTTAAATCGGGACAGACTTTTGGAGAAAGACCTTTGAGAAGATTAATTATAGTAAAAGAAAACGAAGTACAGACTGATGTTTCATATTTCAGAGTCTGGGTTAAAATTTGAAATGGGAATAGAAAGGATGGCGCCCAGTTCCTGTATTAGATTTGATCAAGCTTTATTGGTTGAGATTTGCTGGAAAGCACATTGAATAGCAGTAGCTCTTCAGTGGAGAAGTCTGCCCATATTCACTTAATTTTTTTTTTAGCATCTACACTGTTAGACTTATGTGTATATACAAAGATGTCTTCCTTACCTTCAAGATTTTGAATTATCTAGTGTATTCACATATTGTAAATTTTAAAACCCAATACACTTCTTAGCTTTATAAAATAAGTGGTGTTTGTAGATTCAAATCATTACATCATACGTGTTTCTGCTTGACATAAGACTACAAGAAATATTTTGGAACTAGGTCTTCTGAATTGTTTAAAGAATGTTTTCATCCCTGGTTTTGGTTTTTTGAGACAGTCCCCTCTATGTAGCCCAGGCTGGGATTACAGACATGTACCATAGACTCTGGCCTGGTTTTGTTCATTTCAGGATCAATCTGTTTTTTGTAGTCAGTGAATGCAGTGTACACTTTTATAAAAAATTAAAAACTGAGGAAGTTTGTTTCTTTTTACCAAGTACTTTCCCCTTGTTTATTACCAGAATGTAGCAATAGAAGTAGAAATAGATAAAGGATCAAAATATCATAAGGACAAGTTCTTACCTTTGTTGATGTTACCATAAACAATAGATTGCTTTAGGATATAACCTATTGTTCTTGGAACTTGCCTTGTGTTCCAGTTAACCTGCATTTAGAGATAGATTGCTGGCTAGTGTTTTCACTTAAGATGAGTAATTTATCAACTGTTAAAACATTATAATGACCTACACTTAAATTGTTGAGTCCAGCTAGTTTTATTACTGCTTGAGGTAAAATATATTAGAATGAAATTGCCCTTTAATTGGGGGAAATTTTTGTTAATTTCACCTTCAAACACTTAAAAGTACTTTGGTGTTTTTGGCTTTAGGCAGATGTTATCAGTAAGGCAGGAATATTAATGTGAATATCTCATAAATTGGTTTCTGGTCACTTGTGTGTTCATTTGTCAGAAACAAGTGAATTGAAGCACTTAACTTGGGGGGTAATAGAAGTCTCAGCCTTCCCTACTTTCTAGCCAAGTCCTAGATTACTTTTTGCTGGAGCCCAGTGCTTTCAACCTTAGCTTCAAACAGGTAGAAAAGTAGGCAGTCTTTTGTCCTTTAACTCCCACCATTTGCTGTTCTCAGTTGACAGCCCACAACAGGAATATAAGGAGATTTTCCTAAGGTGTGTTCTTGACCTACTTTAAAGTAGGGCTTTTTGTTGTTATTTACATTATGAATTTTTGTGCAATTTTTGGTACTTTTCATAGAAAGTAAAGGGCACAGGTTAGTTTTATAGGTTTATAATTGTATATGGTTCTTAGAATGAATGAGGCCAACATTTAAAGGGACGAAATTTAATGTAAAGCATGAGTTTGAGACTAAAACCAACTTAATAAAAATGACTACTTGGTCACAGAATTCAAATGGGCATTTTATGTATGCTCTTTATTCAATTAGATTGTGCTTTTCCACTGCCTGGAAAACAGGACAATTGTCAAAAAAAGGCCCTTCTCCCATTAGTTTGTAAAGTTAGTAGGAAAAACCTATACTGCTGTTCAGTGCTCTGGATTTTAATTTAAATTCAGCAGCTGTAATCCCACTTACAGTTTGCCATCACACTGGCACCAAACTAGGTTATTTTCATATCTCAGAAATGTTGTTTTCTATTATTTATTGGCAGTTCTGAGGTTTGAACTTGGAACCTATTGCTTGAGTCATTCCTGCAGCCCAGCTTTTTAAGAATTTTATTTATTTATTTTTGCAGTACTGGGGATTGAATTCAGGACCAGGGGCTTAAAACCACTCTGCCACTTGAGCCATGCCCTCAGCCCTGTTTTAAAAAAAAAAAAGATGTTTGGATACCTTGTCCAGCCTTACTTGAAGACTGAATTCCAAGCCAGTTCATAGGGTTTGAGAGCTATGAATGAAGAGTTTATATTACAAAGCAGAGACCAATATAAATCCCTTTCATAGGCTATGGCCTAGTAGATGAAGTCTTTAATTTTATATATGTGTGTGTGTGTGTATTTTTTTTAGACTTTTTTTTTTTTCTTTTGGTGCTAGGAATTGAACCCAGGGCCTAAGCACATGCTCTACTACTGAGCCATAATCCCAGCCACTTTGCATATTTTAAAATGCTTTCACAAATCTTGGGTATTCTTGCATTTTTACTAAAAAGAATGCTGAACCTGTGAAGCCCAAACAGTTGTCTATAAAGTATTTTGTAAAAACTTGTAATACTGATTAGAGTACCACAACTAGCTATTTCCTTATTAGAAATACTTAAGAAGGATCCAGAATCTGGAAGACTTGAATGTGGCACCTGCCTGCCCTTCTAATCTTCTCCCATCATTTGTTTATGCAAGCTTAGAATGGATTTTCTAACCTTACCCATAGAATTTTCTAGAGTGTGGCCATTTGTATCTTACTTGATCTAAAGGATAGGAAATTACCTTTATTTTTTAAATTTTTTTTATTTAAGGGATTTCATAGGTAGACAGTATAAACTAGTAACATCCTTTTTTTTTTTTTTTTAAATGGTATTGGAGATTGAACTCAGGGCCTCTAGCATGTTAGGCAGAAGTCCCATCATTTGAGCCACAACCCCCGCCCTGGTCTTTTCATCTTCATAAGAAAAAAACAGATTTTGTCCCACCTGAATTCTGAACCTAACTAGTTTTTGTTTCCATCAGTGCTGGGGTCAAAAAGCACTCTTCACTGAGCTACATACCAGTCTTGGGTTTTTGAGACAGAGTTTGGTATGTAGCTCAGAGGTCCTGCTTCCACCTTGCCTCCCAAGTGCTGAGATCACAGGCCTGTGTGCCACCATTCCGGTTTAACTGACTAGTTTTTTAACTTGGGAATGGAGAAAAGATACTCAAGAAAAACAAGTGAATTGTTAAATTTGCTGATAACTTGCATTTTTCAAGAAAACCTAATATTTTGAGATAATTTCAGATTTATAGAAGAGTTGTAATACATACATGTCCTTTTTCCATTATAGGATCTATTCCAACATGTTACCTTGCATTTAGTTCTCTTATTTCCTTAGTCTTTGATCTGTGAGTTTCCTTCCATTGTCTGTCATGATCTTGACACTATTCTCATTTGGATTTGTCCTATGATTAAGTTTATGGCTTTTAGGGAAGAAAACCATAGAGATGATATATGCTTCTTACCTGATTTCCATTGTGAGGTACATAGTTATCATTGGTCCAGTCTAACCTTGTTCACATGGTTGAGGTAACATCTGTCAGGTTAGATGTTTCCCTTTCCAATACTATTTATTAGAAGGTATCCATTAAGTCCTGCTCCCACTAGGGTAGGGAGGAGTAAGACTTCTATAGGGAAGAGAATCTCAATTTGTGGACAAATATTAAAGCTATCAATAATTTAAGGAGTTAATTTTATCTTTAGAGTTTTTCTCTGTTAGCATTTATTTTTGTTTTCTTTGTTCTTTTGAGATAGGGTCTTCCTGTGTACTGAGGCTGACCTCCAACTCAAGATCCTGTGCCTCAGCCTCCCCAGTGTAGATATACTCTACTATGCTTAGCTTAGTTTTAGCATTTATTAGTACATCTTGTCAAAAGTTATTGTGGTAATTTCTTTTTCTTTTTTTTTGTGGCACTGGAGTTTGAACTCAGGGCCTCAGGCTTTCTAGGCTCTACCACTTAAGCCACCCCACTGGTCTTTCTTGTTTTTTCGATATAGGGTCTCAGGAACTATTTGCCCAATGCTGAATTTGAACCGCGGTTCTCCTGAGTAGCTCAGATTACAGTTGTGAGCCACTGGAGCCCAGCTGACTCTTCATATTTTAATTTAGTGATTTAGTTATGTCGACATGGAATCATGGATATTAATTTTTATTCTTTTGATTGCACCCAATATTATCCTGATTCTGCTTACTCATGCATTGCTTCTGGCTCCTGTTTCCTTTTAAGTGCCTTCCTTTATTTTTTATTTTGTTTTTTGGTGGCACTGGGATCTCTTTAAAGCATTTATTTCTTGCATTAATTATTGGCATTTCAGGTTTATCTTGTATTTTGCCTGTCCTGGGCCTAGAATCAACCATTTTCCTGGGAGCCATTAGGAGAGTTTTGAAGGATGGGTGACAGGTGTGGAGTTCCGGGAGTTGATTGACACCAAGCCTGGTGTGGGTGCTTCTACTTTTGTCCTGAGCACAAATTTTGGCTCCTGTATTAAAGTTTCTCTGGCCTGGAGAAACATTGTTTCTTTTACAGTTTAAAGAAACAAATTTTAAATATTTGAATACATGCCATACCTTGAAACAATTTATGACAATATTGTTTCATTGTTACTACACTTGGCATATATTTTTTTCTAAGTTTTTGATACACATTTTTAGAACAGTAAAAAGACCATTTATATATCATTGTACTGAGAATTGATAGGTAACCTTTTGCATTGCTTTTTGAAATTTAAGAGTTCTTTTTTACCTATACAGGTTCCTACTCCTTTCTTCCAGTGAGGCATTTATTGTATCTTTCCAGGCTATTTTATTGGTGGGGTAAAATTGCACAGTAAGGTGCTCATGTTTAAAGTGTGTCATCTGCTAATTTTTGGCATATCTACCCATGAAACAATAATCAAGAGAGTGATAATAATCAAGATATGAGCACTAAAGTAGTCTCAGGCCCCCCCCCTTTTTTTTTTTTTTTTTTGCTTTTTTGCATTCTCTGTTTACTACCTGCTCTCCTCCCCTCTGTCAGGAAATCCAGGGTATTTCTGCCAGTGTTAGTTTAGTTTGCATTTTCTAGTCTATTTTTTTTTTTAAGGGACTGGGGTTATTTCTTTAGGTGGTACTAGAGTTTGAAATCAGCATTTTGTGCTTGCTAGATAGGCACTGTACCACTTGAGCCATGCCTCCAACCCTAGAATTTTTCTGTGAAGAATCATACAGGGTATGTGCACATGCCTTTATTGCTGAGTGTTGGTCCACTGTGCAGATACACCACAATTTGTCTATTCAAAAAGTGCCTTTCCCAGCTCTTTTTTTGGGGTGGGGTATTATAAATAAAGCTGTGTGCACAGGTCTTTGCGAGGAGTTGGCTTTTTATGTGGTGCTGGGGATTGAACCTAGGGCCTCTATCTAGCAAGAAAGTATTCTAGTACTGAGGTACACTCCCAGCCCTGCGCTTTTTTTTATGTAATTATTGATGATTATCATTTAACATTGAAAGTTATGGGTCAAGTGTCTTTAAATCTTTTGTTCATATTTTATGTGGTTAGTTGTTACTCAGTTTTGAGAGTTCTCAGTATGTTCTAGATACAGTCTTTTACTTTAAATTAGATAAGTGTTTTGTAAATATTTACTCCCAGTTTTTGGCTTATCTTTTTATTTTAACTGTCTTTTTTCAGAGTAGGCTTTAATTTTAATAGTCTGTGTTATGAATTTGTTCTCTGATAGATGCGGGGTTTTTTTGGTGGTACTGGGGCTTGAATTCAGGGCCTACACCATGACCCACTCCACCAGCCCTTTTTTGTGAAGGTTTTTTTTTTGAGACAGGGTCTCATGGAACTATTTGTCAGGACTAGCTTCAAACCATGATCCTCCTGATCACTGCCTCCTGAGTAGCTAGGATTACAGGTGTGAGCCACCAGCGCCCTGCTCTGATAAATGTTTTTATGACAAGGTCTCCTACATAGTCAAGTTTGACTTCCACCCCATACTCCTGTTTCACCTTCCCTAGTGACGGGATTACAGGACTGCTACCACCTTTGATGGATACTACTTTTGGTGTATCTAAAATTTTTTTTTTCCTTTGGCCGTACTGTGGTTTGAACTCAGAGCCTCCTGCTTGTTAAGCAGATGCTCTACCACCTTTAGGGGGTTGCTTTTTTACTTTTATTTGGTGGAACCTGGTCTTGAACCACAGTCCTCTTGATCTCTCCCTCCCTCCCCTCAGTGGCTAGAATTACAGGCATGTAGCCTAAAATTCTTACTTAACCTAGGTCAGGCAGATTTTCTTTTCTTTCTCTCTTCCTTTTTTTTTTTTTTTTGGTGGTACTGGGTTTTGAACTCATGGCTTACACTTTAAGCCACTCCACCAGCCTTTTTTGTGATGGATTTTTTTCGAGATACAGTCTCACAAACTATTTGCCCAGGCTGCCTTCTGATCCTCCTGATCTCTGCCTCCTAAGTAGGTAGGATTACAGGCATGAGCCACTGGCACCTGTCCAGATTTTGGATTTGAACCATTGTAGCCCATGCTGACCTTGAGCTTTTCATCTTCCTCCCTCCCTCTCCTGAATAATAGATAGTATTATAGGTATGCACCACAATGCCTGGCTCTTAAGTTATACTTTAACTTTAATTATAAGTTAAACTTTATAATATGAAGAATGAGTTGAGGTGTTTTTTTGTGGAGGGGGGGAGGGTAGAGGTACTGAGGTTTTGAACTCAGGGCTTCATGCTGGTAAAGCAGATCCTCTACAGCTTAAGCCATACCTCCAATCCACTTTGCTCTGGGAATTTTGGAGGTGGGTCTCTCAAACTATTTGCCCACATCATCCTCAAATTGTAACCTTCCCCATGTCAGTTTCCCAAGTAGCTAGGGACTTGAGTATCCTTTTACTGTGAATAATGTTTCTACTTTGGTTGGAAATAAGTTGTATATATATGAGTGCATTGCTGAACTGTTCCTAAGAAGTTCTATGGATTCATTTGTCTATTTTGTTGTTCATCCTATTCAAAATATATTTACATATGTAAATGGAAAACATCTGGTACTGCTTTGCATGTATTACATTTATAGGTGTATTTCAGGGTATCATATGGTACGTATTTGGCAATTACCGTTTTATTTTAACATTGTTTGTGGATCTATTCCATGCAGACCTTCTGATAGCTATAAACAGGGTGACTATCTTGATTTGCCAGGAACAGTCCTAATCCACTGTTTGCCTGATATAATTATTACTAGATATCATAGATATAGAAGTTTTCATGTGTGAGTAAATCAGAGCTTGTCCGTTCTCATTTGGAGGACAAGACCTAGAAGAGAATTAGCTGTGTGACCTTAAACCAGGTGACTTCTGAGCCTCAGGTTTCTTCATCTGTGAAGTGGGGACACTATGGGATTTTGAGATCTCAGTTCGAAAGTGAAAGAACGAAGTTGAAGTTTACACTCCTGAGTTCCATTATTCATCAATGGTTTAACTGCACATTTGCTCTCTGGTGTGGTGGTACTAGTATACAGTACACTTTGTGTTATGGGTCTTGCAGCCACTCTGTCTTCTTTGATGTTTGGTATTGACTGAGGTGTTAGCATTTGAATGTGTCACCTGAGAAGTGGTAGGTGTTAATCTGCATTTTACTGGTAATTTAAGTCTGTGCTTTCTTTATCCATTTAGTACTGAATTACCAGCTTTCTTTGCACTGTGTCCCGTCCACTGAACTGCACCTCAGCTCTTGGTTGGTTAGTGTAGTGGTTCGTATGATTTTCTCTTTTTTTTTTTTTTTTTTGTGCTGGGGAACAGACCTACAACCTGTCCATGCTGGGCATGCTCTTCACTACTGAGTTACAACTCCACTTCTGTATGCAGTTTTTTAGGGAGGGACGTGGGACCGAGGCTTGAACTCAGGGCTTCACATATGCAAAGCAGGCACTCTGCCTCTTGAACCACACCTCCAGTCCATTTTGTTTCTGGTTTTTTCTTTTTGGAAGTGAGGTCTCAAGAACTATTTGTCGGGGTCTGGTCTCAAACTACAATCTTCCTGATCTCAGCCTTACAAATAGGATCAAAGTGTGAGCCATAGTGCTCAGCTAAGTAAGCTTAATTTTTAATTCAGGTGGAATGTGGTTGGCCTTCATGCTTCTCTGCCTACTGGTCTCATAAAAATTGAAACAAATGCTTATAGTTCTTTAGACTTAGTTAAAGAAAGCACACTTCACTGTTCAGTAAAATTACTGGGGGAGAATCTTTAAAGGTACTATACGATGGCCTCAGTTTCTTCTTGGTGCAGAAAATATTCTATGTCTGGAGCTTTCTCCCATCTTTCAGAGATAAGCCTCTACCCCAAGTTCCTTATTTTAAAACAAGATATTGGGGGAGTGGTTCAAGTGGTAAAGTCCTGCCTAGCAAGCGTGAGGGCCAAACCCCAGTTTTTTAAATGAATAATGAATGAAATGAATAAATCAAGACTCATTACTCTGCTTATTTTGTTTTCCTTTTCGATTTTTCAAACAGAGTCTCCAGTGGGTTAGTTTTATACTGCTCTACCCAGTCTAGACTGTTGGACTTCCATGTTCAGAAACTTTCATACATAACAGAGTGTAACCATATCTAAGGCTGTTGCTTCATCTGTTATAAGAGTTAAGACATTAAGATGTGCACTTAATGAGTTGGTTTTATGGTGTGGGCATTTTGGAATCTGGGCACATGAACAGGTCTTCCATGTAGTATTTGTGTGCTACATTGTCAGTCTTCAATGTTCTACATGAAGTGTTTGTCTACTGTAGCCCAAGGTACTCTCTCTGCAAATAATTCTCACAGGAAATGATCCTTCATTTGTTTTTCACTGGAAAAATAATTAAAGAAATATTCTTAGTGATAGGAAAGGGTGGGATATGGAAATGCTTTCCTTCATATAGTACATGGGGTTTTTGTTTTGTTTTTTTTTTTTTCTCAGTACTGGGATTTGAACTAAGGGCTTTACTTACCCCTTGAGCCACTCAACCAGCCCTTTTTTTGTCATGGTTTTTTTTTAAATAGGGTCTCACAAACTATTTGTCTGTGGCTGGCTTTGAATCATGATCCTCCTGATCTCTGCCTCCTGAATAGCTAGGACTACAAGTGTGAGCCACTGGTGCTGGGCTAGTAAATGTTTTAATACTAAGAAGTAACATCCCTGACATTTACTGTGCTATCAGACACTAACTTAAGTCTTGCAATCAGTAGTAGTATTTTTTGGCTCTGGGAATGAACTCAGGGCAGGGCCTTGCTCATACTAATCACATGCTCTACACAATTAGCCCTACAATTAGGACAGTCCTACAGATGAAAAGTGCAGTGCAGAGAGATTAGGTTAATAGCCCAAGGTCATAGCTAATGAAGGATGTTTCAGAATTTTCCCTAAGGAGAATTGGTTGAAGAAACTTTTGAAGGTTTTCTTTTGTTGACTCTCAGATGTTCATTTTTAAACTAGAGCACTCAGTTTCAGGGTTCATTTGTCATATTTTACTGTTTTGGGGAGCGGTAGTGGGGTTTGAACTTGGCCTCACTCTTGTTAGTAGGCACTCTACTATTTTAGCCACTCTTTCCAGCCTTTTTTTGTATTGGGTATTTCAAGGCTGGGTCTCTTGAACTATTTGCCTGGGCTAGCCTCAAACTGTTATCCTCCTGAAGTGCCCGTTGAATAGCTAGGATTAGAAGCATGAGCCACTGGTACCTAGCATAATTTTTAAAGGCACCTGCCAGTGGTATCTGTAATGCCAGGTACTTAGGAGGCTGAGATCAGGAGTATTGTGGTTTGAGGGCAGCCCAGACAAATAGTTCTTGAGACTCCATCTCCCAGATCAAAATGGACAAATGGACTGGAGGTGTGCTCAAGCTGTAGAGTGCCTGTTTTGCAAACCAAAGGCCTGAGTTCAAATCCTAGTGTCATGTCCTTCCCTGCCCCCCCCCCAAAATCAGTTTTTCCTGTCCCTTTTGTAGAGTACAATTTTGAGATAATAATAGCATTCACAAATACTGGGAATATTGTAAATGTGGTTAGAAAGTTATTTGAAAGTAACTTTATTCCCCCTTATTTTTCCTTAATTCTTTTCTTTTCTGATTTTTCTAGAACAGTTCAGTGCATAGCATTCTTTGGAATATTATTTTGGCATGACTTATAAAAACTTATCCCAAAGCTTATGTTTTTTTACGTTTTTCTTTTTTGGAAAGTAGTGTAAATAAGGTAGAAGTGATATCCAAATTAGAATTTTTGGGGCGCTTTGTCAATGTGGTCAGGTTGGGGAAAGTCGTCCTATCATTAAGAATTCCTCAGGCCATCACATGAGCGTGAGGGAGAGTTGGTGTTTACAGTTGAAATAAGAAACCCAGCTTGTGGCTGGTGGAGTGGCTCAAGTGGTAGAGTGCCTGTCTAAGCAAGTGTGAGGCCTTGAGTTCAAATCCCAGTACCACCAAATAAAAACAACTCACATGATTAAAAAATGGCAATTCATATTGCATGTGTGAGTTACAGCTCAGTAAAGTGATTCCTTAAAAAAACAGGTTATTTCCCAGTCCTTACTGTGGTACATGCTTAATATTCTACCCAGCAATGTGTCCATTGATGTAGTTGTTATGTTTGGAATGGCCAGAGTGTGTTCATACTTGAAGACCTTTCTTAGCTCTTCAGAAAGGACACAGTATACTTTGGAGTGTTTGATAAGTGAGGGAGAGTTTTGGAACTTTTTAGCATGTTTTCATCAGATGCTTCTCCCTGTGTTTTCTTCTAGTAGTTTCATAGTTTTGGGTGGATAGATTTTCTTTGATATGTACAGCATCTGTAAAAACAATTGTCATAGTGGGTAAGTAGCTGGCAGAGCATCTTCCAGTGATTAAATTCGTTTGAATTTGCTAGCTTTCATTATTTTCGATTTACTAGAATTGGCAGGTGATAGCTGGGCATGATGTGCATACCTGTATTCTCAGCACTTGGGAAGCTAAGAGAGGAGCATCATGAATTCCAGGCCAGGCTCCATAGTGAGATCCTGTCTCAAGAGAAAAAATTGTGTGTGTGTTTCTGTTTATAAATTGAGAGTTGATGAATTCAGAGTGAGATTAAAGATTTCTTAGAAGTTATTTAGTAGCCACACATTTCATGTTTGAGCCAGAAAAGAGGGTAAAAATTCTAGAGAGGCGATTTATGTAGCATTCTGTGGTTTTGTTGGTACTGGGGTTTGAGCTCAGAGGTTCCCCTTTACTTCTTGAGTCCTTTTGCCTTTTTTTTTTTTTTTTTTTTGTAGGTCTACGGTTTGAACTCAGGGCTTTGCGCTCACAAAGCAGGCATTCTACTGTTTAAGCCCACTCCATTCTGCTTTGGTTGTTTTGAAGATGGGGTCTCAAGAACTTTTTACCCAGGCTGGCCTTCAACCACAATCCTCCTTGTCTCAGCCTCCCAAGTAGCTAGGATTACAGGTGTGAACCACCAGCACCAGGTTTTCCTTTTGCTTTTAGTTTGTTTTTTCCCATACAGTCTTGTGTTTTTGCTGGGACCAGCCAGCAATCCTCCTGTTCTGCCTCCTAAGTAGCTGGGACTGCAAGTGTGCACCATATACCACATTTTTCTAATTAGAATAAGAGACTATTTGTGTAGACTGAAGTCTTTTGAGGTTATACTGCCAAATTTTGTGCATTTTCATTTTTCATTGAGAATGATCAAATAGACTTATTTTTCTAAAACTGAGAATGTTCAAGTTATTCACAAAACTTTTAGTATATGATCTTAGATCACTGAAGAGTTTCCTAAAACACTGTGCAGTCATTGGTGCTATAGGGTAGCTTAACATTTTTAATTCTGTTGATTAGAGTGCCAAGGCTGAGTTCATGAGCCAGCACCAAACTCCTCCCCCTGCAAAAAAAAACCAAACAAACCTTAATTGTTTAAGCTTTTGTTATGATATCTTCAGGATTTTTTGAATGTAGAACATTTTTAGAGTTTTTTAGGCATAATTATATTTAGCAAAATACAGAATTTGAGAGTTCAATTTAAAAAATTTTAAATTACATATTCAGGTAACCATTGCCAAATACAAAAATTCCTTAACTAGCCAGCCATCAGTTCCCTGTCATTTCATTTTTGATTTCTATCACCTTAGGCTAGTTTTCTCTTTTGTTCCTATTCCATAATGTGAACACTGGAAAATCTGACAATCTCTCTCTTTTTTTGGGTGGGGGGCAGTATCTGGGTTTGAACTCAGGGCCTTGTACTTGCTAGGCAAGTGCTGTACCACGTGAGCCATACCTCCAGTGCTGATGATCCAGTTTTGATATTACATGGTCAGGGATCACTTTGCTTGTTAGGAAATTCTAACTTGATTTTATGTGAGAGAATGAAGTAAAACTTTTTGGGAGTCTGTGTCACATTAAATTTTGGGGGCTAAAAATAAGATGTAGTCTCTGCTGTTGAAAAAATTAACTGTTTAAGGAAAGAGCTTGCTTTTAAAATTTTATTTATCTTTTTGGTGGCAGTGGAGTTTGAACCTCATGCTTGCTAGGCAGGCGCTCTACCACTTGAGCCATTCCACCATTCCTGTTTTGTGTTGGGTATTTTTTAGATAGGGTCTCTGGAGCTGTTTGTTCATGGTTGGCTTTGAACTGTGATCCTCCTCATCTCTGTCTCCTGAGTAGCTAGGATTACAGGTGTGAGCCACTGGCACTAGGCAGGCATTTGAATGCATTAGGGTTTGTTTTTGGCCTAGGGCCTTCAGTGTGGTCCACCACTTAATTACACCCCTTAGCCCCTAACCTGCCCCTCTCCTTGCCCTTTTGTGGTAGTGGGTTGAACCCAGGGCCTTGGGTGTGCTGGGCAAGTGCTTTACCTCTTTTTTGGTGTTACCTTGGGGTGGAACTCGGGGCCTTACACTTGCTAAGGCAGGCAGGCACTCTGCCTCTTGAGCCTCAATCCCCCAGTTCCTCAAATCTTTTTTTAAGAAAGGAAAATTTGTTTGTGAATTCTAATATCTAATCTGTCTAACATCTATATATGTGAGATTGCTGTGGTTTAATTGAACTAATGGGAAGTCTCAAAACTTAGAAATCAGCAGGCACTTGTGGCTCACGCCTGTAATCGTAGCTACTCAGGAGGCAGGGATCTGGAGGATTGAGGTTTGAAGTCAGCCTGGGCAAATAGTTCACAAGACCCTGTCTCAAAAAAAATCCTTCAGAAAAAGGGGCTGGTGGAGTGGCTCAAGGTGTTGGGCCCTGAGTTCAAACCCCAGTACCACAAAAAACAAAACTGCTACGAATCTCCAGTGTCCACTTACTAACCTTTAATTTCTCAAGAATCTGAGACCAGTAAGAAAATCTGCAGTTATCTTCTTTTAGACCAAGGGCTGGGTGGGAGATATCTAACTCTCATTCTGCTTCAGGTTAGTCTACTTTTTGTACATTTGTTTAGGAATTAGGATCTAGTCTTTTGGTACGGTGTCTTCATAATCATGCCTAAAGGCAAACAATTCTCCTAACATGACTGGGGAGCTACTCCATATTGATCTAGGAACTGTAATTGGGAAAATGAACAGACCTTGAGCTGATTTAGGTTTCTGTGGAACAGTTAGTAAGTGGGCAGATATTCAAGAATACTGGAAGAACCAGACATGGTCGTGTGTGCCTACAATCCCAGCTACTTGTGAAACTGAGGAAAAAGGAGTGTTTTGGTCCAGGAGTTTGAGGACAGCCTGAGCAACATAGGGAGACCTCGCCTCAAAAGGAAAAAACTCTGAAATCTCTCCTTTTATGCTTCAAGTAGATTTCTTATTTTCATTTTAGTTATTTTTTGTGATGGGTTTTTTTGAGATAGGGTTTGTGAACATTTTGCCTGGGCTGGCTCCAACTGCGATCCTCCTGCTCTCTGCCTCCTGAGTAGCTACAATTATAGGTGTGAACCACTGTCACCCAGCTGTAATTACATTTTTATATAAATGTCTTCTTGTATGTTTAACTTAAGGATGGTTTTCTCTCTTTTCAGTAAAAAGGCACTAGCTCTTTAAGCATTCAAAAGTATTAACTATATAAATCTTCATAATTTTAGTTAGTAGGGGTTATTTTGCTAAGTAAAATCATTTTATGAATCATTATTATGTGGGTCAACCTTATCTCTAACTCACAGTTCTCCTGCCTCATGAATGCAGCCATTTTAGTTTTTTGTTGTTTGTTTTTTAAAAATATACCAAAACTTTATCTGATTTAGAGGAACTGGGAAATATGGTAAGTTGTACATGGATGTCAAAACTATGTAGTTTTAAGATTATTGCCCTTGGATCTAATATGGCCACAAATAAGAATATGTTTAAAATTTTACAATTGGAAATGTGTAAAGAAAATGATGATAGGACTTTTTTTTTTTTTTTGGTGATTCTGGGAGTTTGAACTCGGGTTTGCACTTGCTAGACAGGCACTCTACAGGCTGCCAGCCAGGACACATGTTGGAAATACATACATGCCTATGAGGTTCTTACAGCTATTTTAAGAAAATTGAACTTTTGAGATGATGATAAAAAGATCTGTTTTCCTTATATATTTATCTGGTGTGTTCAGAATCTCACCTGATCTGTGTGGTTTTAGTTTGTTCCTAAAATGTTTATCCCATTCTAAAACTGAGAGTCTCTTGGGCTGGGATGTAGCTCGGTGGTACAGCGCTTGCCTAGCATGCCTGAGGCCCTGGGTTCGATCCCAGCACCAAAAAAAAAAAGAAAAGACAAAAAAAAAAAAAAAAACTCTCCCCTAAAACTAAGAGTCTCTTAAGTTGGATTTGGCCTTTTTTCCTTTCATGGTTATTTCAGATTGACATGCTTTTTTTTAAATTTTATTTTTGCTTGTTTTCCTAGGTTGAATTGACCAAAGCAATGGTTATGGAGAAGCCTAGTCCCCTGCTGGTCGGGCGGGAATTTGTGAGACAGTATTACACACTGCTGAACCAGGCCCCTGACATGCTCCATAGGTACGTGGGTGCTTATTCTGGAGATCTTTCCCATTTGTCGTATTCCTTGAAAGCTTGTTGCATAGTAGTGCTTTGCACATGAGACCCTGTAGATAATCACTATTAATGAGAGAAGGATTTTTTTGTTTGTTTTGTTTCTGTTTTGTTTTGAGACAGGATCTTGCTTTGTAACCCAGACTGGCCTCAAATTCAGTATTCTTTTGCCTTAGTTTCCCAAGTACTGGGTTAGCAGTGTGTGCCACCATGCCTGGCTAAGAATTTTTGAAATACACGGGTATTATAAACAAAGAGTGTGTTATCTAAACTTCTATATTATCAGAAAGTAAAATCTGAACATAAAAATACAGTTACAAATTATTTTGTTAAAATGTATTGAGATCTAAGGATTCTGTTATAACATAATTTTATATTGTACTGATGTGCTTTAAAAAATTTAAAAGTATTTTTTTCAGTAGAAATGTATGCTTGTTGTAAGTTAAATAGTATAAAACAAATTATGAAGGACTGGGACTGTAGCTTAGTTGTAGAGTGCTTGACTAGTATCCAAGAACTCTGGGTTTGATCCTCAGCATTGTAAAAGAATAAAAATTGTGGAAAAATGTGGTAATAACACACGAAAAATTTTTTCTATGTACATGTTTTAACCTATCTTCTTTCATATCTTTTTTACTTGATAATCTGAGGTTATCTTTCAAAATAGTACATGTATCATCTTAATTTTAGTGGCAACAGTTTACTTTATAGAGATTATTTAGTTCCCTAATGATGTAAGTTCCTTCCAGTATTTCCTTTTACAAATAATGTTGCATGAAATAAAACTATGTGGACTTCTTAGAATTTTGTGCAAGTTCTAAAATGTGTATTTGCCGGACCATAACTTTTTTCTTTACACTTTAACCAGTTGGCACTTTGGATATTATATGATTCTGAGGTATAGAAGAAAACTTACAAGTTTGTTTGTAGTACAGGGTTTGCCTTTACTCTGCAAGTAGGAATACCTTGTGTGTGGAGGTGAGGGTGGGGGTGGGGATGTGTAGACTTTATAATTTCCAAAACATGTAATCTGTTTATCATCCCTATAAAAACCTTTTGGTAAAGCATTGTAAGAGTTAACATCATTTTGTAGATTTAGAAGCTCAGAGGGCTTAAAAATTTACCCCAAACATTTTAAATCTTTGTTGTTGTTTTTTCTTTTTTATGTCAAGGTTTTATTGTCTGTTCTTAAAAGTTGAATTTGGAGTGTAAAAAACCTGCTCATGAAAAGATGAGCATCAGTATTGTGATGTATTCTAAGATCCCTCCACACATTTGTTTTTTGAGGTGGATAGGTGCATCTTACTTAGATGAAATGAAGCGGCTTAGCTGGTAGTGAATGGATTCTTTAGGTGATGTGTATCCTCTGAACAGCTTTAAAAGCAGCAAACCCAGATCTGCCCCTTTTAGCGGGGTAAGAGAAGATAGAATGAAGATATAAAACAACACCAGGCAGTAGTGGTCATACTTATAATCCTACCTACTTGGGAGGCTGAGATTAGGAGGGTCGTGGTTTGAGGCCAGCCCATACAAATAGTTGGTGAGACCCCCCCATCTCCAAAATAATGAACAAAATGGAATGGAGGTATGGCTCAAGTGGTAGAGTGCCTGCTTTGCAAATTCAAAGCCCTGAGTTCAAACCCCAGTACTGCCTCCCCATCTCCCCCTCCAAAAAAAGAAGATACAATAATATGTATGGGCTCATTTACTTTACAGAATGCTTATCTGGAAGACAGATATAAGAAATGCTTGTAGTAATTATCCTTAGTTTGGGGTGTTTTGGAGTGTGGGTATGTTGTGTGTCTATTGGGATATTGTTTAAACAAAATGGAATATTTTAGGATTTAGATGGGTGAAAGGTATAAGGAATTAATGTCTGAAGTTGATTCTGTATCAGCAAGAAATAGTTTAAAACTACTCCTAATGCTAACTGCATGAGTTAAGCATTTGATGGGAACTTCTCATATGCATTCTCAGATATAAAAGGACTCTTCTTAAAGTCTTTGGAGAGTACAGTTATCCACAGCCTGTCTGTTTTCTTCCTTGTGAAAATAAGAACTTTACTTTTATTTTTTAACATGACTGACTTTCCTGAGACAAACCTTAAGATCTGTCCCAACATGATCATCCTGATCTTGGAACTTTTGCCATATCCATTTCCATTCAGCAAGTATTGATCGAGTGACACAAGGAGAGACATTCTGCTTTCAAGAGTCTACCAGTGTGGTGATAGGTACCAAACTTGAAAAATAGATACCTGCTCTTAGGGTCTTTGAAGGTGACAAGTAAATTGTCTTCCTGTTGTACAGATTTTATGGCAAGAACTCTTCCTATGTCCATGGGGGACTGGATTCAAATGGAAAGCCAGCAGATGCAGTCTATGGACAGAAAGTAAGCATACCAAGTTTAAATTTTTTTTCTTTTGATGGTACTGGGGTTTAAATGCAGGCTTTCACACTTGTGATGCAGGTGCTGTACTGCTTGAGCCATGTCTCCAGCCCAAATTTTAATGGAAACCTTTAAAGCAATTAGAAAATAGTCTATAAAATTGAGGGAGGATACATGCTTATAGATTGGCTGATACCTGAAGATCCAGTTTATTTACTTCTTGGTTTAGGCATTAATTATTATTGGTTAATATGATAGTTTATTGAAATGCTTATGTGATGTCACATTTACTCATTTTGTGTGACATTCTGAAGATTTGTATGGTAGAAGTGAATTAATTTTAGCATGGGTATCATCTCAACTTAATTTGGGACAATTTTTAAGGACTCATGTAGTCAGTCAAAATAGAGTATGCACAGACAATAGTCTACCTATATATTGTGACTTAAACACATTCTTTTTATCTGTGTTGTGTTGGGAAATTTTAAGACATTAACTTTTTTGAGTAGTAATTGCAGTATTTTATTATGGGATTCTTTGGTTGTAAATAATAGTGTATTTGTTTTATTGCTCATTTGAGGGCCTTGCTTTGAGAAATGCAGCACAAGTGTTACTTGCCCCAGAACACACATTAGGGGGATGTGTCAGGGCACCTATTGTTGGCAGCTTGAATTTCCAGGTATGGGCTGGGAAGGAGCCAAAGGATCAGCCAGAATCTGTTGATGTTGGCAATTAAGGTACTGTGGTGAGTCCTTTTAGGCATTAACTCTTACCTTGCTTCCTTAGGAAATTCATAGGAAAGTGATGTCACAAAACTTTACCAACTGCCACACCAAGATTCGCCATGTTGATGCACACGCTACTCTGAATGATGGCGTGGTGGTCCAGGTGATGGGACTGCTCTCCAACAATAACCAGGCTCTGCGGAGATTCATGCAAACATTTGTCCTTGCTCCTGAGGTATGTGTAGGAATGTGGGTGCTGCAGTAATGGAATATATGAAAAACAAAACAGTGAAAGGTTGTGTGTGTCTTTCTGGCTTCTGGGGGTTTTGTGTGGAGTTTGAACTCAGCTTCAGGTTTACATGGCTGGCTCTCCACAGCTTGAGCCACACCTCCAGCCCAGTTGTGTCTTTTAAAAGATTTTTTGAAATTTCAAACTTACTTAACTTCTATGTACTTCTTACCTACAGACTGTCAGCACTTGGCCACATTCGTGTAGTTCTTTCTCTATTTAGGTAATATCTTTCTCCTTGTAAACCATTTGAAAAGAAGCGTCTGCTCATGCTCAGATATTTAAGTCTGCATTTCCTATGAATAAGGATTTCTGTAACCAGTATATTCAGGAAATATAGATGCACCATGACTCATTCTGTTGCCCATATTTAAATTTAAGAAAATGTGCTGCTAATGTCATTCATAGGTTTTTTTCCACGCCTGGCTTTCAATACATGATTAGACATTGCGTTTAGCCATCATTTCGCTCCAGTTTCCTTGATTTTGCAGTTCTTCAATCTTTTGTTTTACATAGCATTGACATTTTTTGAAGAGCATAGTCACATTTTGTACACACTTCACATGGTAGTTGTCTTTGAGTAGTAGTACTTCAATTAAGGACACACATGATGCTGTGTGTCCTTAACTTTGATTACCTTAGTTAAGGTAATGTTTACTAGGTTTTGCCACTGTAAAGTTAGATGTTTTTCCTTTTCTGATATGTCAATAGTGGAAGATTCTTAGAACATCTTCTGTTCTGCGTTCATTGATGATTTTTGGCTGAAGTCAGTTTACTAATTCAGATAATAACAAATGCAGATTATTTAATCTTAACATTCTCCTACAAACTTATTAGTTGCATTCTCCTACAAAGAGTTTTCCTTTCTGTCTTATCATTTATGGATTTTTAAAGTTTGTTTAAAGAATTTTAGCTGGGTATGGTGGCTCAAACCTGTAATCCTAGCTACATGGGAGAAGGAGATCAGGAAGATTGTAGTTCAGTGCAGCCTGGGAAATAGTTCCTAAGATTCCCTCTCACCCAATAAAAGCTGGGCACAGTGGCATGTGCCTGTCATCCCCGCTATGAGGGAGACATAAATAGGAAGACTGTGGTCCAGGCCAGCCTAGGCATAAAGTGAGACCCTGTCTTAAAAAGAACCAAAACAAAAACAGGCTAGGGGTATGTCTCAAGTGTAGAGCACCCCCTGAGTTCAACCCCTAGTAGTACCACCAGAAAAAAAAATATTATTTTAATCCATTACTAATTTTATGTTTGAAGCATTCCAGATTGAGTAGTGTGAACCCCTTCCAGAATTCTTTTGTATCTTTACAGTGGGGGGTGGGGAATGACACTTTTGTGACATAGTGATGTTCCAAGCTCAGCTTGTGCTGGCCTTGCTCTATCCCCAGTTTTGGAAGTAGCTGTTTCTTGAAGGAGATTTAGTTCTTTGTAGTTAGGTTTACCATGAAAGGACCACAGGTGTATGCATTTGTGCCTTCTGCCAGACAGGTCCAGGCAGAATAGGATCAAGAAACCTGACTGCTTAAGTGGCTCATTAAAAACTTGCTGAAGAAGTATTTCTCTAGCATTAATTTTTTTTTCTTTTCTCTCAGTACTGGGGTTTGAACCTCATGGCTTTGCACTTGGTAGGCAAATGCTGTACTGCTTGAGCCATGCCTCCAGCCTTCTTTAGGATTAGTCTTAAAATATAATTTTTTATTGGATCGTAAACCTAATAACCCTAGTTTTTACTGTTTGAGTATAAAATAGTTTGTCTGTTTGAAGAGTTACGTGAAATTACTGTAGTCATCTTATTCATTCATTTATTAAAGTGTGAAGACTTGGAGAGCATGGTGGTATACACCTGTAATTACAGCATTTGTGGGGCTTAGACAGGAAATGATCTCAGTATACAAAGCATGGAGGTATATGTTAATGTCTCTCTTTACACATGAGGAAACAGCCTTAGAAATCAAATAAATGGAAATAGCTGGGCTTGGACTTGGGTATGTCCCTTTTTTGGGATGGGGGGCAGTTGTGGGTTTGAACTAGGGGCCTCATGCTTGATGGTAGGCATTCTTAGTGCTTGAGCCACTTTGTCAGCCCTACTGTGAGCAAGATTTTTCAGCTGCCTCAGTCTTGGGAGCTTGGATCCATATTCTTGGACATGGACAGTTAGGGACTTTTAAGTGTCTGCTGAGGTTGGGAATATATTGCTTGCCTCTTAACAATTTGAGGTGTTGGCTTTGGCATCTTAACGTACTTCAGAGTTTTACGGGTTTGGGAACCTATCTGGTGGTAAGCACAAATATTTTGAACAAACATTTCAGTGTCAGTGTAGTTTCTTTACAGTGATAGTGACATTGTGGGCTGAGTAATTCCTTGGTTTTTTTGGGTGGGGGAGGTAATTCACATGCATTGTAGGATATTTAGCAGCACCCTTGCTTTCTACTCAGTAGTTGTTGTTTGCTACTCCAGACATTGCCAAGGGTCTGCTGGGGGCACAATCTCCCACAGTTGAGAACCAGTGCTTGTAGAGTTATTTGGGTTTTTAAGTCTGCTGAATAAAAACTTCTTGTTGGCATTGCAGGGCTCTGTTGCAAATAAATTCTATGTTCATAATGATATCTTCAGATACCAAGATGAGGTCTTTGGTGGCTTTGTTACTGAGCCTCAGGAAGGTAAGTATTGAAACACTATGGTACTTACCTGTCTCAATTTTTTAAATGACATCTGACTTGTTTAAAAGAATGAGTTTGTGAATTCAGTAAGCACAAATAATTTTAAATGTCTTTTCCTCTAAAGAGTCTGAGGAAGAAGTAGAAGAACCTGAAGAGAGACAGCAGACGCCTGAAGTGGTACCTGATGATTCTGGAACTTTCTATGATCAGAATGTCAGGTGAGAAAAAATTTTGCTCACATATACAGGGCTGTAGTAAAAGCCTGCATTGTCTGGTCTTTCCCTTCTTTAGAGAACAGACTTCTGAGAATTAATCTTCAAAGGTAATGATAATTTTCCAGAAAAAGGTTTTGCTTTTGGTATCTGTCAGTTGCTTTTTGGTTTTGTGGTGTTCTTGGTAGATGAAAAAAAAAAAAACACTTGAGGGCATGGCTCAAGTGGTAGAGCACCTGCTTCGCAAATGCAAGGCTCTAAAATCAAAGCCCCGTACCACAAAAATAAACAAAAACCCCACAAGGTGTCACTATGTAGACTAAGCTGGCCTTGAATGAACTCTTTGATGCTTCTGTCTCTTACCTTGGATTACAGGTGTGTATGTACCACCATGCCTGGCTAAAGTGTTTGTTAGAGATCAGACATAAAAATTAATAGCTGTGTGTAGTGGTGTATGCATGTAATCCCAGCCCTGGGGAGGCCAGCAGGAAGATAATTGAGTAAAAGGCCAGCCTGGGGCTACTTAGCAAGATCTTGCCTCACACAATGAGTGTGGCATTGCATCTTTTTTAGTGAAAATGATAGTAAAGTTTATTAGGAAAGGAATATACTTTCAGTAACCTGAAAATGAGTCATCTCTACAGTGAGAATGACTTGTATTTTAGGTTTTTTAATTGCCTTGCACTGAGATATGGTCCAATATGTAAGACATTTCCTTGAACTACCAGTTATGAAATACATCTAGAAAAGTGAACCAAGCAATTATAAAAGAGAAAGGAGATTTAAAAAGAAAAGAAACTAGAGGAGCTTAGTGGTAGGATGCTTGCCAAGCATGTGCAAGGCCTTGGGTTTCTATCCCAGCTACTTGAGAGGCCTGAAAACTAACCTAGAGCAAAAAGGCTGGAAGTATGGCTTAGGTGGTTTAGAATACCTGCCTGACACGCAAATCCCTGAGTTCAAACCCCATTACTGGCTCCCTGCCTGCTTCTCCTCCCCTCACCCCCCCAAAAAAAGATAGGAAAAGAAATGCTTGTTGTTATTACCATATGACACCCTAAGTGTTAACACTCAGTATTAAGAGGTATTTTCAAGTGTTTGACAAGGTGTAGTGATGGTTTAAACACATTACTCACCCGAGTTGCTAGTTGAAAATAAACATTGGAGGTCTAACTACAAACCTAGTGAATTAGAATTGAGGAGGGAAAAGCATCTGCAGTTTTAACAGCATTCCTGGTGATTCATGTGGAAGTTTAACAACTGTTCTCAATCATAATGTCTTTATTCTCTCCTGTGTTTTTATGAGAGCTGTATTTTAGTTAAAATCCACATAAAACTTGCTGTCTTAACCATTCTAACTCTGTAGTTCAGTAGTGTTATCCATATATTATGATACATCTATGCACAACCAATTTCTAGAACTTTTTATCCATCTTACAAAACACACCGTACTTAATGAAAAGAGCTATTTCCTCTTTCTAGTTTCCCCAGCGTCTGAGGAAAGACAGTTTTTGTGATGTTGTAGGATAAGTAAATTATAATAGTTTTGGAATTCTGACTTAATGAAAAAAAGTCACTGATTCATTTTGATCTGACTCATTAGCTTATCAGAGTTTAGTAAATAAATATATTCCTGTTAAGATTTGCTTATTGGGTGCTTTTTCTTAAATCACATCTTTTAAACCTGTACATAATTTTTAGCTCCTTTTTTGGTAAGAAGGAAATACTTTTTGTGTGCGGGGGGAGGTTCTGGGGATCCAACCCAGGGCCTTGGACATGCTAAGGTAAACCAGTTAGTTAATAAACGATTGAGAATTTCTTGCTAAATTCATGGAGACAGAATGATATTTCTCAAATTTCCCTGTTAAAGCAATGACTTGGAAGAACATATAGAGGAGCCTGTTGCTGAGCCAGAGCCTGATCCTGAACCAGAACCAGAGCAGGAACCTGTATCTGAAATCCAAGAGGAAAAGTCTGAGCCGGTATTAGAAGAAACTGCTCCTGAGGATGCTCAGAAGAGTTCCTCTCCAGCACCTACAGACATCGCTCAGACTGTGCAGGAAGATTTGAGGGTATGGAACATGTCTTCATTTTTGCTCTCTGTAGTTTATTTATTGCAGTGCTGGGGATTGATCCCAAGGCCTTGCACATGCTAGGCAAGCATGCTTATATCACTTAGCCTTTCTAGTTTTGTTTTTTAAATCTCCTTTCTCTTTATAATTGCTTAGTTCACATTTCCAGATGTATTGTATGATCGATAGTTCAGGGAAATTTCTTATATATTGGACCATATTTCAGGTCCTAAGAGGTATGATGCATATTGCTTTGTAACATCAAAAGTAATAACCTGTGACCCCTTTCCCTTCAAAGGTAACTTGGGTACTTCTTAGATCTGAAATTACAAATCTCGTTATTGCTATATCTTCAGTCTCTAGTCTGTTGATCCCTTAACTTCTAAGTTATTATCTGCTGGTTCTAACACAGTATAAATTTTGCATAACATACCCCCTTTAGAAAAATAGCATGGTGAAATCTCACTGAGGGTATCTTTACAGTAGAAGTAGAAACGAACTACTCAATATAACTACATTTAAAAGTAGAATATCGGGCTGGCGGAGTGCCTCAGGTGGTAGAGGGCCTGCCTAGCAGCATGAGGCCCTGAGTTCAAACCCCAGCACTGCCCAAAAAAAAAGTAGAATATCTATTTTCAAAAGTTTGAAGCTTTTCGGTTACTTTTAAGACTCATCAAGGGTATTGTTAGCTGTAGGCAGAGAACATTTTTCATTCAATGCTCTGGGGAAGATTTTTTTTAGTGTTATGTCAGGGATTTTACAATTTTTTTTTTTATTTGTGGTGTTGGGGCTTGAACTCAGGACCTATACCTTGAGCTACTCTACCAGCCCTTTTTTATGATGTTTTCTTTCTTTTTTTGTCTTTGAGATAGGGTCTCTTGAACTATTTGCCTGGGCTGGCTTTGAACCACAATCCTCCTGAGTAGTTAGTATTACAGGCATGAGCCACTATCATACCATGTTTTGCTATGTAGTCCAGGCTGCCATTGAATACTAACCCTCCTTGCCATAACCTCCTGAGTTGCCAGGTTACAAGTGTGTGCTACCATGCCCAACTAGTCCCAAAGAATTTTAGTAGTATATCTGTGAGTAGGTGAAATAAAGGAATCTCAAGATATTTATAAATGTGTCCTGTCTATGAGTGATGCAGGTAGTATGAGCAGGAAATCAAGAGTTAACAGCTTTTTGCCAGGTGCTAGTGGCTCATGCCTATAATTCCAGTTACTTAGGAGGCAGAGGTTCAAGGCCAGCCCCATCAATAAAAGTGAGACACTATCTCAATGCAGAAAGAAAGGGCTGGTGGAGTGGCTCGAATGAGTTCAAACAAGTACCACCAAATTTATCAGCTTTTATTTTGTTTTGATTGTATAATATCATCGTGTAATGTTTTCCTGTAGACATTTTCTTGGGCATCTGTGACCAGTAAGAATCTTCCTCCAAGTGGAGCCGTTCCAGTTACTGGGATACCACCTCACGTTGTTAAAGTGCCAGCTTCACAGGTAAGGTTCTGATGAGTTTAGTGCTTTAGGCATAGAGATTTAACAGGGGTTTAGAAAATGAGAACTGGTGTATAAAGGCAGAGGAAAGGGTACCGAATGTTATTTTTGGTTATTTTTATGGTACAGGGGTTTGAACTCAGGGCCTGTACCTTGAGCCACTCTACCAGCCCTTTTTTTGTGATGGGTATTTTAGAGATAGGATCTTTTGAACTATTTGCCCAGGCTGGCTTCAAACTGATCCTCCTGATCTCTGCCTCCTACTAGCTAGGATTACAGGTGTGAGCCACCGGTGCCTGGCCTGGATGCTTTTTAAATGTATTTTTTTGTAATATAGTTGCCATTTTCTAGTTTAAAACTTAATTATTAAGAAATTTCCCAAGAAAAAAAAATTTAGTTTGTTTTTACACAAAAGTTAATTTGTAAATTTTTTTAGCCCCGTACAGAGTCTAAACCTGAATCTCAGACTCCACCACAGAGGCCTCAGAGAGACCAAAGAGTTCGAGAACAACGAATAAATATTCCTCCACAGAGAGGACCCAGGCCAAGTAAGAGGTCACAAGGGTGACTTTCCTAATTTGGATGATTTTGAGTTGAGTTTTGGGGAGTGGGGAGAGGGGAGGGGATTGATGATTTTATACTTAAACTGTAGGGTTAGTGGAATTCTCTGATTTAGGGCACAGGGCAATCTTGCATATGAATAGTCCTCTGAAGACCTTCTGTAGTCTTTCATCAGTATTTTTGCCTCTTTTTTTTTTTTTTAAAGTCCGTGAGGCTGGTGAGCAAGGTGATGTTGAACCGCGAAGAATTGTGAGATACCCTGACAGTCACCAACTCTTCATTGGCAACTTGCCTCATGAGGTGGACAAATCAGAACTTAAGGATTTCTTCCAAAGTAGGTCATTGAATTTTAAACACTAAATACATCAGCATTGTCCGTAGAAATAGAAGACAAACTACTGTGATTTAAGTTTTCTAGTAGTCATGTTGAAAAAGTAAATGGAGAATTTAATTTTTAATATTTTAAACAGCCCACTGTAGGTAAAACCTTTCAGCATATCAAACTATTATGATAAGGTTGAACATCCATAGTCCAAACAACTGAATGCTCCAAATTGTGAAACTTTGAGTGTCAGCAGTACCACACGTGGAAAATTCTATATCTGATCTTACTGTCTGAGTGAACACAGACATACTGTAAATGCAGTCTTGTATAAAGAAAAAAAATCCCTGTATTTTTTTACGTGTATAAGGGGTATGTATGAGGCATAAATGAAGTGTTTAGACTTGGGTCTCTTCCCTAAGGTGTCTACATACATGGACCAGTGTTACAAAATATGTCCTGAAATACTTTGACAAGAAACATTCAACCTGTGCTTTCCTTTTTTTAAAAAACAAAGTTTCTGAGGTACTTGGCAACATCTCAGGTGCTGTCTCCACATGTGTGGAGGTCATTGTGTTGGCAGCGCACATCTGTCATTGAAAAGTTGGCTGAGTTACCTGAGACTGCTTGGCTTGCAGGTTACGGGAATGTGGTGGAGCTGCGCATCAACAGCGGCGGGAAGTTACCCAATTTCGGCTTTGTTGTGTTTGATGATTCTGAGCCTGTTCAGAAGGTCCTCAGCAACAGGGTGAGTGCTTGAACTGATTAAGAGTCTTGTCTAGCATTCTAGAGAGTCTGAGTTTTATCCCCAGCACTCGAGAGGGAAGGTTTTTAGAATGTATTCATCCTTACAGCTGTCATCTTTATGTAAAATTTATTCCAGTATGTTTAACCATTATTACTAGAAGATGGACCTGCCTGGGAGTTCTACTTTCAGATCAGTCCTTTTGTACTCTTGTGTCCTTCAAACGTACCTTGCCTTTCCTTCATTTCATTTTACTGATGGAAGTGTATATATACTGTATTCCTTTCAGTAGTTTTTGTGAGGATGGAAGTAGCTTGCATAGACTGACCACCATGGTGTATGATATGTTGTGTAGCGTAGTGCTTCTGAGCTTACTCTTCACTTGCAAACCCTGGTTTACATTGCTCTCCCTCACTCACTGGTATTGTGATACTTTTGTCTTATTTGCTAGTTTGTAGAAGTTTTATTTAGGTCAGTTCAACGACATTTTTATTTGAGATGTATGTCTACTGTACTTTTTTTTTCAGTACTGAGTATTGAACTTAGCCTTACAATTGCTAGGCAGTTGCTCTACCACTTGAGCTATTCTACCACTCCTTTTTTTGTGTTGGGTATTTTTAAGATAGCGTCTCATACTTATTTGACAGAGCTGGCTTTGAACCTCAATCCACCACTGCCTCTTAAATAGCTAGAATTGCAGGTGTGAGTCATGGGTGCCCAGCTGATTGTGACTTTTTTGATCCAGCATACATACCTAACCATATTTCCAGGTATTAATTAATGGGAAAATAAGTTTTCTGAGTTCAAAACAAAAGTAGACTGAGAACTTAGCCGATTTGAAAGTTACTGTTTATGACAACTTTGTCTTAAGAAAAGCATTGAGTAAGTCTGATCATCTTCTTACAGCCTATCATGTTCAGAGGTGAAGTTCGTCTAAATGTGGAAGAGAAGAAGACTCGAGCTGCCAGGGAAGGAGACCGCCGAGATAACCGCCTGCGGGGACCTGGAGGCCCTCGAGGTGGGCTGAGTGGTGGAATGAGAGGCCCTCCCCGCGGAGGCATGGTGCAGAAACCAGGATTTGGAGTGGGAAGGGGGATTGCTCCAAGGCAGTGAATTGCTTATCACTGATCTTCACGTAGCATATAAACCCCAGCTCCTGCAGAATGGTGAATTTCTTCAACCAGCCTTTGCTATCTTGGAGTATGATGATTCTAGTCAATTATAAACTGCTTAAGTTTGTACAATTTTATTTCTTTTTGTGTTACTGGTGTCTGCCCCTTCCCTCTCCTGGCCTTTTAGTCCTTCACTTCCAATTTTGTGGAATGATATTTTAGGAGTAATGGATTTTTAAAGAAGAAAAAAGACTGAATTTCCTTGCTTACTTTGCATATACAGACTGGATTTTTTTTTTTAAATAGCCATTTCCCCAAAGGAATATGTCTTGTTTATTACTGACATTTGGTATGTTCATTCATTGGAATATTTCTTATTTTCTATATGTTTCAAAATCCTGTGACAAATACAGGCTTTGATACACATTTTGGAGGCAGGAATAATCCAAATTGTTTCTTGAGTCATGACTACCTTCTGATGTGGAAAAAAATGCCATTTGGAACATTTAACAAGTTTGATTCTCACTGGTGTTAGTTATCCGAATAAAAGGTGTTAATAGTACTTTTTTCTTTTGATATGTGATCACAAAATGATTCTAAAACCTACTGTTTTTACCACTGAAATTTAAATTGTGAGATAGGTTTTAAATGTTTAGAATGCAACTGATAGACTTTCTTGAAATGTTAGATTTTTTTGAAGTAGTTTTTTTCATGTTTCATTTGTATTTGTAAAAAGAAAAAGAAAATAAGCAAAAAAAAAAAAAACTCCAAATCTGAATAACAAAAACCAGAGCAAACTGTTGTGCCTTCTATTTATCTTTGACTCCAGTCTTGGCAATTGTTTAAAGAAAAATAATAAAAATTCTAGATTTGTTTTATCAGGTTCAGAGTATGTGGGGAATTGTAGAATCTCTTTCATCACCTTGTATGTCTTCTGTTAACATTTGTTATGCCTTATTCTAAAATCGAGTCTCAAACTGGAATGCCTTTGAGGACAGATGCTACCATAGGGGTCTTTTGACCTAAATCGTTCAGCGTTTGTCCTAAGTTTTACTTTGGTATCCAACAGATTCCTAATCATAGCCCATGGAAGGAATGTGACTTCAACATTGGACTTCGCTGATGTGCTTGAATAGCTGCAACTTTTTTCTCTTTAAATCATAGCCATATGGTAAATTTTCTATTTTGTTAAGGTTTTCTTTTATTGACGGACATGCAGAGGGTGTTTCTTGGAATTGGCCAATTTTTATTAAAATATTTCTGGAAGAAAATTTAATCTGGCAATATAGACTAGTAATACTCATTTTATATAGTATGTTATTTGTTGAATGCTGTGTGTGAGGTGGGTGAAGATTTTGTTTACATCTGTGTAAAACAAGCTTTGTGTAGTAACTTGGGCAACCATGTTGTCAAATTTAAGGTGTTTTAGCTGTTCATTTTTAGGGATCCTTTGGGGATAGTAGGCATAGAAATGTTTTTGTTTTGCTGTTAATGAGAAAAAGTGGGTTTGCTGTGAAAGGGTTAGTGAAGACTAAAATGAAGTGTGTCGTGTTACCAATTTGATGGCCATACCTCACATATTTGAAGATCACTGAATCTCATGGTTGGTTTTGGTGTTTTTTTTTTTTTTTTTTTTTTTTTGGGTTCAGTGTAAATAATTCTTTGGTTGCCACTTCATTGGGTGTAGGCCATTGATAATTAGAAGGATTTCAACTTGTACTTTTGTAGCTTATATTAAGCTTGTCATGAAAAGAAAAGGTAGCCTGAATTACTCTTGTAAATAAATTAAGCCAAGCATGGTGGGGCACATCTGTAATTCCAGTTACTTGGGAAGCTGAGGCAGGAGAATTGAGAGTTCAAGGAGATCCTAGGCAAGATAGCAGGAGCTGTCTCAAAAAAATAACCTAGAAATTAATTTTTCACAACTAAATATAATACTTAGCTGTACAAATAAAACCAAGTTCTTAAATCAGAAGTTTAAGGGTACTAACTGGATATAGAGAGTCTTGAATTGGTGTTACCACATCCTGGAGGTCATTTTGCAGTGTGAGACTTGGAGGCATTATGGGGGGTGACACTACCTCACCTTTAAAGGACACCAAGGACACACAATGTTTCTAAAGTGAAACAGCATCATTGGGAACACTGATGGCTTCTCCTGATGGTGAGTGAAGTGGTGGGATTGGGAAGTGGCGCCTTATTTTGAAATTCTGCTTCAGAAACATAATTCGCAAATGGAAATCTTTCCTCAGAGTCAGTAATCTCTTCCCATTATTTGTGCCGGGGGCGGGGGGGGGGGGTGGTGTGTGTGTGTGTGTGTGTGTGTATGCGTGCGCATGCTTAAAATGTGGAAAGGGGTTGCAGTATATTCCAGATGCTGCTTGTAACTTATCTCAGAAAACAAGATTTCCTCAGCGCCTTCAAGCCATCAGAATTGGGGTGTTGGGCTTTGAATAGCTTTGGACCTGAAAAATAAGATTCAGAATCATGGGTCAGCACAGCTAGAAAGTGAAAAGGTAAAGTAAGTTAGGGCACAATTTTCTATGGCTGAAAAGTACAAATTCTCATGTGTAAGAATGGCCCAAGGCAGTTCTTTGATATTGAACTTAAGTTCCTTGACCCATAATGGAATATTTTAACTGAGACTGGTTTGATTCAGTGGGTCTCGGACTGTTCAAAGACCTGTTGGAAATAAGTAAATCTGTCTTGCTTTCATTGTGATCTTGTACTTCTGTGTTCCCAACTCTGAGCTGTTGCTAGAGAGCAGTGAAAAGGATAACCAAAAAATAAGTGTAGGTGCTGGTAGCTTATGCCTTTTGTAATCCTAGCTACTTGGGAGGCTGAGAGGGAGCATAGAGACTCAATTCAAGGCCAGACCTGGCAAATATTTTGTGAGATCCCCAGCTCCAAAACTAACCAGAGTAAAATGGACTGAAAGTGTGGCTGAAGTGGTAGAGCACCTGCTTTGCAAGTGTGAAGCCCTGAGTTCAAAACCCAGTCCCACAAAAAAGTCATTTGACTTTGAATGGGGTAAGTTACTACCACAGCATTTGCTCTACTGCACTTTAGTTTTAGTTTAGAAAACACACCTCTCAACCAGGTGTTGTGCACACCTATAACCCCAACACTCAGGGCTAAGGCAGGAGTGTCATGGTTTTGAGGTCAGCCTGGGCTACATAGCAAGACCCTGTCTCAGAAAAAAAAAAGAAAACTAATTCTCACATCTACCCTATAGATAATGTGATGTTATCCCCAAAATAACATGAAGAAATGGAATCAGAGCAGTAAATGAGTAGACCTTCAAATAATTCATGCAGCAAGGAGCAGCTTGACCTTCAAAACGGGTGCTTTTTCTGTAGTGCCGTGTTGCCTGGTTCCATTTGAATGACATACTGAGTAGGATATTCCTATAATGAAATTACTACTGTGTAGAGACCTGAGTCTGGAAGACACATTCAGAACGAGTTTGGTATTACTGATTTTCATTTTCTTTAGAGCAAATAAAATTGGTGAATTTTGTAGAGCTCCTTTGAATATTTGCAGATTCTACATGATAATGCAGTAGTAGTGATTGGTTCTGAAATTGCTTTCTCATCTGGTTTGGTAATACACTCAGTACAAACTTGAAGCCTGGATGTGGATGATAACAGATTTTTGCATGATTCAGGTGAGTTTATAGTTGTGTTTATACTTAAAACTTCCTTTTCTGATCCCTTCATCCCTTGTAGGATTTAGTGGTTTAGTACAGAATATTGCACTTTATAGAACGCAGTTAGAATCTATATGGGAAACTTTGTAGGAAGCTTAGATTCGTAGATCATGATTTATGTTGAGTGGCTTATTTTAAGTAAATGGGTGTATTTGTCACATCTACTGATCTAAAGATGTCTTATATTTTTGTGCTATTTAAAAGGATCTCTGTAGGACTACATACAGGTGAGATAATTGCTGGCTTTTAAGAATTTTTGACCTTGCAAAAGAAGAATCAACACTTATTTGAATATGGGGTTTTAGCTAACTGCCTAATATACCAAAAGTAAGCAGTTGAAATGAGGGTGGGTTAAAGACGTGGTACAGGACTGGTACAGGAGTGGCCATGTGGCACTAAATGATACCTAAATTAAGTCAGTTACGGTTTTAAGAAAGTCTAGTGCCTTTCAGGGTTTACATTTGTTCACAGTGATGCTAAGGTTCTGGGATCCATGAGTAGACTTGGGAACGCTTAACTAGACTGAGGAGAAAGGGCACATGTGAGAGGAGACTTGTATTTACATTCTTCTTAGTGGATATGTGTTTAGGCAGGGGAGTACTGAAATGAGCCTCTCTCATGAGTTCATGTAAGCATAGTCTGAATGAGTAAAAGTTGAAAGTCACTAAAAACCCTTAACCAGTTTTGATTTTGATTATGCTTAGAATCAAGGTGGTTCAGGTTGTGTTTATGCGGCTTGTATTGGAAACTGCACTGTCTTCTTTCTCCCCAGTTTCTGACTTGAACTTAGTAGCTTTTTTCTTTTTTAAAGGTCCCTACAAATAAGAAAATAGTACTGGGAAACAGTTCCATGGTTAACTTCCATAAACCATGTGACCTGGCCGATTACATAAACTCATAATGTGTATAGTACTGTGAAAGAACGGACAGTGTCCCAGATCTGCAAGGGGTGTGCACACAGTGTGTGTGGAGTTTTGTCTTCTTAACAATGTAAATTAAGAGTATTTAACCAAAAACTCACTATTGAAATACTTTAACAAGTATTTATTTTTTAGGGGTCCACTTGCAGGACCTTAGCCTATATTTTTAGTAGTAGTTGGAGGCGAGATTACATGCTGATTAAGCTGGATAGAGGCATTTTAACTATTGTGTAACTAGTCTCTGCTATTGATTTTTCCCCAAGCTTTGATGTTGCCTGTTTGACTTTGGATTTGTTTACATTTTAAAATTTCTGTTTTGAAGATTGTCTATATATTGATTTGGTCCTTTAAAATGAAGACATTATACCAAGAAGCTGGTATGTGGAAGTAGGATAGGAGTATTTGCTTTTTTTCTTACCTTTTTAAACATTTGGTGGTGCACATTGAACTTGTAGCAGAACACATTTTAAAATTTCATGGATAAGGGCAGATGGGCTCAAGTGGTAGAGCGCCTGTTTAGCAAGCATGAGGCCCTGAGTTCAAGCTCTAGTACCACAAAAAAAAAACAACAAAAAAACCCCATGTATATTAGAGGTTAGAATAGGAATTGTTTGTGATTTATATGGAAGAATTAAGTGAGAAAAAAATCAGTATTAAGGTTTTTCTTCCCATTCTGATTGTTAAGATGCCTAGAGTTTGTCACTCATAGATTGTTTTAGTACTGGAAAGGACTAAGTTGATCTTTATATCCCTTCATTTTACAAAAATATAGAAAGTGCAGAGTTGGTTAGTACAGAGTCTCAAATCTGCTTGTAGAGGAACTGGAGGCCCTTAGAGCACCAGCCTGCGGTACCTGTGGGATGACGAGCTGCTGTAGGTCAGGATGAGGAAGAAGAGGGCACACCATATTTTCTATGTTTAGTAGTCCCTAATGGAGTTTGGTCTTCATGTCCAGATTTTCTCTGTTTTCTCACAACTGTCTTAATTCCCAGCCGTACCAGGGCCTGTCATCCCTGTGCTCCCCTCAGGGATGGGTTTTACTACTAGCTCTAAGAAAGCTATTGGGTATCCTAATGTTTAAATAGCTGAAACTCTCCTACACCCTATCGCATTTTGTGCATTGTTGTGCTTTCCCCACTTGGTATTGTGACAGAGGGCCAGTGATTTGTCTTCGGCACCTCATGTCTGGTAGCACCATGTGTGTATCAGATCAGTCACTCTCCATTCTTCTTGGAAATGATGCTCCAGCTATATGTGGCCCCCCTAATGAGCCTGGCATTGCCAGTTCCACTGCTTCAAGTGCCTTCTCCCTGAAGACACACCTGCACCCTGCTCTGTCTCTTCTTCAAGGTCCAGTTCAAAAGCTGGTCTCCCACCACACACACACACACACACACACACACACACACAGTCCAGTTCAAAAGCTGGTCCTCCCCCCGCTCCCAGCACACACACACACCCAGGAAAGAAACTGGAATGGGGAGTTCCTTTTGGGAACTGATGGGTCTAGAATTTGAAGTGGGGAACATTATCATCCCCTCTCCCTCCATTTTGTCCCTCCTATTTAAAGTTCTGTCCCTACCTTCATTTTTTTAAGCTAGAGCATTCTATACCTTCCTTATGGTTGTAACTTACCCTTCAGCCTAGAATTAGAACTGTTTAATTACCTTGTTAGACTAAGCACCTAGAGGGCAGGCCTGGGGGATTAATCCCTGTATTCCACCAGAAGGTAGGGTGACTTTATATTAGAGTCCCTAGATGATAGTTGAGTTGAATAACTTAATGTAGCTTTCCATTTTCATTCTCAAGGTAAGCATGCTGGAAATAGTCTGGAATTCAGTAGGTTTTAGATACTGTGACATTTCAGTGGAGGAAATGGAAAGTTGGGGGTTTTAATTTTTTTCAGAAAGTTTTTTGGGGATGGGCAGTAAATGGGGAAGAAGTCACTGGGTTTTTTAAGGTTCTTTCATCCCTGGTCTGAGTAAATAGCCTTTTCTCTTTGATTGTACCAAGTATACCCCAGGCATTTTGTTTCTATGCAAAACAATTTTCTTTGCTTCACTGGTCTTGATAACATCAGCTGTGCTATACCTAGAAGGAAGTCACCTGCTTCTCATCTTGTCACTCTGCACATAACAATCTCCAGCTCAGTCCTGTCGTTCTACCTCATCCTTTTCCACGTCTCTTGCCTCTTCCCCTAGATCAGTGCCCTCTCAGCCTCACATTATCTCTTCTTGCTCCGGCTTTTTTTTTTTTTTTTTAACAGAATAGCAGATTCATCTTACACTGAGCTCTGACCATGTAGCCCATGTATGTGTTCTGTTTCTCCTACTAGACTGTAAGCTCTTTAGGGGCAGGATCTGTGTCTGAGTCATCTTTGTTATCTCCATAGCATCTACCAATAAATATTTCTTGAATGAACAAATGAATCCTCATTTCTCAGCATACAAGCGCCTCGTCTGAAGTGAAATATTTTTCCAGGTTATACATAGGTTTCTCTCTGGGGTAATCACAAGATTTCAAAAGTTCTCTCACCTACAAAGTTGGTTAATAATTATGAGTTAACCACAGAAAATTTCAGAAAACTTTAATTTTTTTCCATTGGAACCAGCATGGGTATGTGTGTATGGATGGTTCAATAAATATACTTTTATATACATGTATCACAGAAATTTTACATTCCGTCTTCACACTGCAGAAATAGATTTTTTACAAGCTGAAAAATAATTGCCGTAACTTTATGATTTCATGCACAAAAGGGAGGAGTACAGGGCCAAAGGGGATTTCTTTTTCAAGGTCGAGTGTCCAGTAAGAAGTAAAAATGTTACATTAAGGAAGCGATTGCTTAACAGGCTGCTTAAGGTGGTAGCCAAACAAATCCTTAATTGCAGCATTAAGGCCATACCAAGTTTATACATATGTACAAAGAAGTTTCCATATAAAAGACTATCACATTTTCTTCTGGGAAAGGATGAGGAACTTTTGTGAATAAATCTGACCTAATATTCCAGGCCATTAATTAAGATGCCCCCAGGCTACTACTTAGAGACCACTTCGGCTAGCTGTCTGTTGCTCTGTGGACTAGTAGGTTTTCTGTTCTCTCCCATTGTGGATGGTCAAGCACTTACAGCTGAATTCACAGTGGCCAGCCAAGCATGATTCTCACATCTCCCAGTCTCACTCATAACGACATGTCTGTAGCATTGGGACGTAGAGTTACACGATACTCCTCTGTTCGGGGTTCAAATCACTTCAGATGAATACTGTACTAACGAAAGTGTTAGCTTTCAGGAAGCATGTAGCTGTTGAGTTAAACATCTGACCACCCCCACCTCCCCTTCCATCTCCCCTTGCCATGTGACACATTGAAGTTGACAGCTAACTTTCTGGGGGAAAAGACATGTAAAATTGCTTGGAGAAAAATCACCAGGGTTTTGCTCTTGTGCCTAAATATCAAACCAGGGAACTTTTAAGACAAAGGGTAGTTTTGTGCAAATACCTACATGGATGAAATGGGGAAAACATGAAGGTAAGTCCTTTGGAGATGACTTCCAATTACATGAAAGTCATTTGCTTTGGCAAAGCTTGAGTGGGACTGAGATGGCACACAGGTTCTGTTGGCAGAAACTAGTCCATCCTAAATTACTGAGTGCATCCTGAGTCAGAATGAGAACTGAAAAGTTACCCAGTCTAAGATAAATGATGCAAATTAAATAACCCTTTCTCCAGTGACTTGAAGCATTTCTTTTATAAAATCACTACAATATTTGGAAGCACTGTAGTTTCCTTGAGCGGTCACTGCATCCTGGTCAGGCACCATTCTGCAAGTGACCAGTCTGGACAATGTGGTAACTTGGGTCAATTCTGAATGTGGTGGTTTTTGCCAACAAGGTCTATCATGATGCCCAGATACGAAAGTCTGAAGGGTTTTTTTAATCTTGTTTGCCTTGTGGTTCTTTGTGCATTTCAAGTCTAGCAGCAAAGACATGCATTTTTGTCCAGTTTTCAAACTTGACAACTGGACAAAACTGGAGGCCACTAAGGTCCCTGCAATGTTTGTTTTCTTGAAGATGGAAGCTGGGCAGTCATACTTTAAAGAAAAAAAAATCAAGAACATCACATTATCCTTTTGGTTGCCTAATATACACTAGAATCATGTGGCGTAGTCATTTTATCTATGTCCAATATATGAAGTAGCAAGAGGGGCCCCTTTGGAATTTAATACACTTTAACTTGTTAGTGCTGAAAATATAATGGCTTACGTATTGGGAGATGGAACCATCAAGATAGGAGATAGTATGAATTTAAAGTGCTTTGAAATGCCTTGTGGGAACATTTTTTTTTTTTTTTTTTTTTTTGCTTCTTTGATACCATTCAGGCTAAATTGGTATGTTAAGCATGGTACATTTTTTAATGAGGTAGAAATATATTAATGTGGAAAAACTGCTTATTTGCTATGTAAGCACCACTTTAAAAAAAGACTTGGGGACAATCTTTTATTTACTAGGGCAAGTAAGACTAACCTTTCACCCAAAATATTCTTTGCAAATTCGCCTAAGGAAAGCAGCTTACTGGGAAAGAAATGATTCCTTTTAAAACAACTCGATAAAAATCAAGTACATTTCTTTCTTTCTTTGTGTTCACATTTGGCTTTTTCTTTTTCCCCTCCTCCATACTCTTTTTGGACTAATTTGGTGCTTTGAATAGAGGTGTTCTCTAGATTGGGAGAAGTAACTTCAGATGCAAGTAAGGGTAAAGGATATGCTAGACTATACTTTTCCCATATGTCTGTGCTGTTATTTATTTCAGTTAGATTAGCAAAAGGTAGTATTTGGACCACAGGCTTCTCTCTGGAAGTACCTTCATTGTCCTAAGTATGGGCTTGCTAAGGAGTCACAACTCTAGGAACCAACTTTGATAACCAATGTAGATAATGAGCTCAGTGTAGAACCACAGCTCCTGTACCTGTCCATCCTACCTAGCCTACCTAGCACAAACTAAATCTTAGTAATTGCTGGGTTTAATTGATGTCCTCTTAAGACACACCACATATACTTGAGATAAAAGAAAGGTAAGTTCAGGCTGGAAATGTCAGCTAAGGGGCAGGAGGTAGAATGAGCTACTCTGCTCATGCAGGAGAACTCTTGGTTTGCCTTTGAGATCTGCCGCAATGAATCCTGTTAGTAGTACTTCATTTGAGTGTGTTGTGATGTACTCCAAATCCACCTTTTCAAACTTGTCTCCCATTCAGTACACTTTACCAAATGGCCATTACTCCGCCCTTTTACCTCCACATTTGTCTCCTGCTGTTTTCTGCCTGGAATGTCTGGTCCCCAACTGTCAGAATCACTCATTCTTTAAAAGTTGCTCAGCTGGTTTTGCAACATGTCTTGATTTATTTTCTGCCTTCTCCATGGCACCCTCTCTCCTGTTACATGCTTCCTGCTTTCCATGTTAGTAATTATTTTGGTGCTTGCATTATCCTCTCATATATGGAGGAAAAGGGGCTATATATTACTCCGATGCCCTGCTGTCATGGTACAACAACATAGGTTTAATAAATAGCAGGTAAAAGGAAGACAAGCTGGTGGTAGGGAGGTTAAAAGTTGATAGAAAAAAGTGGAAAATTCATGTTTATAATATTTATCTATGTTCTACTCCTGTGCCCATTTTAACTCATACCTTGAAAGGCTAAGTTACTTTCTCCAGACTGAAATATTTTGAAAAATCATTGAAAGGCAAATGCATGTCATTTGCCTGGAGACCCACTGCGGAAGACTTGGGGCCACTAAATAGAGTCCATTTTGCCCGACACCCAGGGCTGCACAGAAGGGGTGCTCTGCTGGCTTTCGGAACAGGAGCTAAGATATTCCTGACACTCCTGCTGTAGCTCATGGTCCTGTCTTACCAAAATCAAATTTCTGGATGCAGCTGAAGAGACATAGGTGAGGTCAGGTGAGTCCTAGGAAACAGTAGCAGAGGCCTTGTCCTGTAAACTGGACTGGCTAGTTTGTACCCCTCAAGTTAAGCAGGGGATAGTTAAGTCAGGAACAGAAGAGCTCAAAGACAACAGCGGCATCTACTTTTCATACTTCTGTTTCCATGGTGTCTCATCTGAAGAGAAGGTCCCTTTTTACATGAACACCTGCTTGGGGGAAGTGGCTGGGTAACTGTCCACAATGAGTTAAAATAACTCTTTACAAGGTGAGTGAGACTACAATTAAGTCCAAGTAGCAAACTGCTGCTAAGGAAAATAATCTTGTTTAGAACCGAAACTCAAATGTCCCATCCTCCAAGAAATCTTGGCTTGTCCACGTGAGACTTCTTTCCTCTGAACTCCATCCCTGCCTTCCTCCTTTTACCACATCTCCCCCTGAATTATTCATTCATACACATATCTCATCTCACTTTTCTCGATTTTAAGTTCTGTAGTTACGGATAGTGCTCATCCTTGGTTCCTGTGCACTTATCTTGAGTGACATTTAAAGGGATTCTAGGTTTGGGAAATACTCACAAAAGTCTAGTCCTCACCCTTCACTCAAGCCAAATGTAAGCCATTCAGGCACATGGCTCTCTCATGCATGACTACATGTAAGGAATGTTCTTGCTATCCTCCAAATGCCACCTGTTCCCACCTGCCACTGTTGCTTCTTTTATTCTTCTGTTCCACAATTCGTTAGCCAGAAAATGGCCCCATATCAACTCCAGGACTGGATTTGTTGATTCTTAACCTTTTGAAGTGGGCCAGTGGGTTTATATTGATATCACATTTTGAGAAGGGGAAGACCAAACATTGTCTTGTTTGGTTCTTGATCAAGATGTTTGATTTTGTCATTGGCACTTGAGATACTGCTAGGAGATTAAACTTTTGCATGTTGGAATGAATTTAGGCAAAAGGATCCACACTACATCAGCAGTTTATGACTCATTTTGTTAAATGGTTCATCTATATATTGCTTAGAGACAAAATCATCTATAACCTTCATTTCCTTGATTTTGCACTCAACAATTAGGACAGACAAGGTTGTTTTGTTTTGGTTTTTTTGACTAAGATCAGAGAGAATGAAATAACTTGTTGAAAGCTAAAAACAGATATATGGGAGAGGTAAATTGATACCACCACCGAGTTTCAAAATATGTCAACAGAATCATGCCCAAACTTTTTTGGCAAGGCTTTGACTTGGGCTAATTACCATAAGCTTTCTGAGCCTAAGTTTTTTCCTTCCTGGGAAGGAAGATCTGGACCATTGTGGGAATTAAGTGATATAAAGAGACCAACATACAACAGTTACTCAATAACACTATCGTGACATTCAAGGTTTATGCAGTCTGTTACTACCCTGCATGTGACAACACCATCTATTGCAGAGCTTATTATGGTACTTTCTACTTCACTGATACTCACATGACATCGTGGGGAAATAATATCAAGCGCCTATCTGAAGGTGCTTGATAAAAAGAATCAGGACTGGAATTTAGGTCTTGGTATGTGTGCAAGTTCTGAGATAAGCCTGGATTAATCTGCTAGTGAGGAAATATTTGGGGCAAGTCATAAAATTTCATGAACCAGCTGCTCTGTAGGGCAGGTGGATTTGGGAGGAGGCCTCCCTTCTGAAAGAGAGTTCTTTGATGAGCTCTTCTGACAGGAAGAGGTGACCATTCCAGAGAGAGATTGCCATAGTGACGAGAATACTTACTGAGGGTTTGGGGTCAACATTCATCTAGATAACAAACCTGTGACATGGCTATTATCCCCAAAGAAACCACAGGTCAGAGAGGTGGTAAGTCCTGCTTAAGGTCACATACCTAGTTGCACCTCAGCCTTCAAGTGAAAGCTGGTGCTCTTTCTACTGTTAGGAAAGTCATGAGTGGGTTTAGAGAGGGAAAGCTAAGAGCTTAAGATGGATTCCTTGGAGTCTTTGAGGAATCCTGGTTTTGTTTTGTTTTTTGTTCTTGCAACTAAAAGACAATCGGAGAAGTGGATTGGAAAAGCTTTCAAAAGCAACTAATTAAACATTACTGTTTATAAGATGGGAAAACTAGACTCTGAAAAATATGAGAGCATTTTGCTATGACTGCCTCTTATCTACTACCTAGATCATATAGTTACCATTTCTCTGTTATATCCCACACCCCTCCATCCTAGAGGTCTTTATCAGTTATTTGAATCTTTCAGGGTCAAAGAAAGAAGTAGCTATATGGGGTAGGGGACAGGGATGTGAAACAGCTGATTTCAAATACAATTTTTATTTTATTAGCTTATGAGAAATCTAGTTTTGTTTTTTCTTTTTGATGGTGCTGGGTTTGAACTCAGGGTCTCACACTTGCTCAAGTGGTAGGTGCTCTACCACTTGAGCCATGCCCCAGGCCTCATTTTTTTTTTAAGTTTATTTTAATTCATTTAAAAACATGGGACTGAGAAAAAGTTTCAGTCTGCAATATTTTCATTAATTCCAGGGTCAGATGAAGACAGTTTGTCATATGTTGCCATATAAACATCTGAAGAGGTCCACTGAGGTAAAAGCACACGTGTCCCTGTAGGAAGGACACAGTGTTTTCTCATTATGAGTAGTGTTTGTTGGAGCTACAGGACTGCAAAAGCAATTTCAGAAACATTATTCCCAGGGGGAGGTTTTTGTTGAGGGAATTGTTGGTGGAGAGAGCTGGCCCAATTCCAGCACTGCTGGCCCTAATATTTCTTCTTTGTGTTAGTGCAGCCTAGCTAATGTATGATTTATACAAACCACCAGTGATCTAGAGTGGGCCCACTTTTTATGCAATGAAAGTAACAGGATAGGTTTTGTTGTTGTTGTTGTTGTTATGGAAGTTTCTTGTTAAGATTAAATTGTGGAGGGGAAAAAAGGCAGAGAGAGGACTTGGAGTCACTACAGTTATTTCCCTAAGGACATTTCACAAGCTCTGCTCTGATGCATTTCTCTTTGATTCTTCCAGAGGCCTTGGCAAAAAAGAGTAAAACAGCTACCCTGGGAAATGGGTTACAGCCTGAACAGGAAATACATGTCAAGATTCCAGAATGAACACTTCTGATATGTGAAGGGATTCTCAGGTGAGAGGCTAATCTGAGAGGCAAGTCCACCGTACTGGGAAAAACCTTGACTTTCAAGGAAAAGTATTAAGACTGGGGTCTCTCTCTCTTCTTTTTGAAATCTCTCCCTACCTGTCTACCAGTAGGTCTGAGATGGAGTTCCAGGCTGAGCACTAAAATAGAAAAATGATGAGAACTTTTACGACACAGTGTATATGTACCCTTTTTTCTTTTCTTTAACACATCAAAATGTCCAAAGTTTGGCTTTGGAAAGTCTCTTTCAGTTCCCTCTTTACAGGACAACGAGCAGGCTAATAAAGAAACTCCTGGTATTTCCATGGTGAACATAAGGCAGTCCCTGAACAAGGTCCCATCTCTCATTAACCTCTGTTTACTAGACCTCTTCTATGTCACAGGCAGGTATATTTAGATAGGATATTGGGTTTCTGTAGTTGCATAAGAAAACAGTGGAACCTGCAGAACTGCAGGGCAAAAACAAGGCAATACAGGAAATTGTAGAGCAGCCGGAAGTGGAATGGGAGACCCACTGTGTTTGGAATCTATATGCAGCCAGAAGATATCTTTCATCCCCAGGTTAGTTAACTGGTACTGCTCTGTAATTTGTTAATGGCCTTAGGTGGAATATAACTTTTTATCACCAGGCTCTCTGAAGGATATATTTTTGGCTTGCCATTCTCTATGGTCTGACTTCTCGACCCAATGTGGCAATGAAAATTTTTCAGGCAATGAAATTTCAACATGCATAGACAAGAGAACTAAAATCGCTGCCTTAAAACAAAGGAGACAGGAGCTACTATATGCATTCTAGTCTCCCCATTGCCTCTCTCCAAAATAAATCAGCATCTGTGGCAGAGCCTGGTTTCACAAAATAAGATACTCAACCCAATGAGACAGCAAATGCTGAGGGAAATAGAGGCAGTGGGGAGCAGGGGCAGAGAGAAGCAGGGAGATGTAATGGTTGGGATGGTAGCTGGAGAAGGCTTGATGATTCTAAAAATTATTGGGCAATAATTTCTACTTTGGAACTCATTTTACTGTTCCAAACATGATAAAGCACCTTAATTATTGCTTTAAATAACTACACAGTTCCATCAAAACAGCACAGTCTAGCACCCACACGTGAGCAAACATCTCCTGCTGTTGCTATCTCTAACTATTGTAGAAATCCTTAGGAAGCAGCAGAATAAAAATTTGATAGAGGCATCATCCAGGGTAGACCCTCGAGATTCTGGCCGTGCAGATGTTGGCAGGGGTGCATGTCCATCTTGTCATTACGGGATCCTCAGATGAGACGGTCAGACCAAAGTCATCTCTTTCATTGGGCTGATGTGGAGTGTGATTTCAGGCTTTTCAAAAAGATTTTGGATTTCAGCCTATCCTAGAATGTTTTCTGTCTCCATGGGGATTTCAGGTTACTAAGAGACATATGGTTGCAAACACATACGATTTTCCTTACAAGTAGTTCTCAAGGGCAATTCTGCGCCATTAAAACAAGTTATATTTCTTTTCTCCTTCCTTTGAACAGGAACTCTTGAAAAATAGAAAGGTTCTTGATTCAAATCTCTGGCATTGGTTTCTAAAGGGAAAGGCCCAGTGGAGGAAAAGAAGCCAAATTACATTTTAAGAATATGTGCCCTTGTTCAGGAGATTTTGGTCTGGCTGATTCAGGGAATGGAGGGTCATTCAACCTTTCTCAACAGACCTTGCCATCTCCTCAGAGTGCAAGCCACCTAGCCATCCTAGAAGCAGCCCACAGAGAAAACCTAGTCTTGCCTCTTCAGAGTTGGGGTGGGGGTGGGTACAGAGTGAAGATGCTCATTGAATAGATGTGAGAGCTTCCAGCATGGTGTCTATTGTTCTTGGCCTGGGCATCCAGTTGTATTGGAAAACAGCTGCAAATATGAATCGCTTCAGGCATAATGATAACACCCTTTGGTAGTCACATTGCAATTAAGTAAGGAATCCAATTTTCACAAAAGATGATTATTAGTGTGGTACCAGCTTGGCTGAAGCACCAACCTACTCTGTAATCTAATATCATGGACCCTCACAAAACACCAGCTCTTTTTTATGATACTCATATGTGCATATGTTGAAGGAAGCAACTATATCTCATCATATTTATTTTTCTCCCAAACATGAAAAAATAGCCGATGAAAAACATTGGTGGATTTCTGAGAGGGATTCATTCCTATATATTGACAGCTTAGAAGAAGAATTTGGGTGAAAGGACTGGCCTTGCTTTGTCTTTCTAGAGTCAAACAAACAATAGAATTAAACACAAGATATGTTACACATACACACAGATACCATTTTTTTCTTTTGTTCACCTGACCTGGATTATTCCCTATGGTCTTAGCCAAGAATAGACTCTTGAATATTTGAAAGGACCAGCAGGTGGAAAAGAGAGTCATTTATTTTGGCTACTGTTGAAATAAGTGAGCTACATTGTAAACTAATATGTGAGAAGTTTCCTGGATGCTATGTAGCTGCCGGGATTGGCTGGGTTTGGGAGATGGATGAAGTCACCAGCTCCTCCATCCCATTATCTGACTTTTCCACATTACATAAATACCAGTCTATACCTGTAAAGGATTTGAAACCAGTAAACAATTCATGCACCTAAGTTAGTTTTTCACTCAACATACCACTGCACATTTATGATCTCAAGGCATGGTATCCTCTCAGCTCAAACTGAAAGAGAAAGAAAGTATTGTTCCGTTCATTTGGGTCACCTAAATTTTTTTTTTGGTCTAAATTATCTGGTTTTATTTTTTTTCATAACAAGGAAACTCATGTAATTTATTGCAAAATCCTTTCTATATTCTACACTAAAGAGGGTGTCTTCCCTTTGAGCCTGCTTGGGTTCCTAATTCATGATGGTATTTTTGACCTTATAATGATTGCTATCCTTTTACACCACTGTTTACCTTTGATAAAGTGGCACAAAAGGAAAAATGAATTTGCAAATTTTCCAAAGAAGAAAAGCAACAAGAATTGTGTGGATTCATGTACTTCTAAATCCACATGTGAAATCAAATTGTTTGATTTAATTAAATTGTTAGTTGTGTGGACTTCCTATAGACTAGTTTAAGCACAGATGCAGATAGAGCTAGGAGGGGATTTAGATGCTGTACCTCTCTTCTTGTTATGTATTCAGAGAAACTAAAGCTTAGTCATTTGCCCAATGCTGTTGGCTTATTAATGGCAGCACAAATTTCAGGCTCTTCTCCCTGCTTACCCTGCCTCTACTCTCATTGATTTTCCACAATGATACTAAGTTTGAACTAGTCTGAGAGAGGATGTCAGTGACATTCCCCCGGGATTCAAAGAGATGAGCCCTTTGCTCACTGGATACTGGCAGCTGTCATGGACCCATATATCCAGTATGGTGGCATGGTGGCAGAAGCCTGGGGCACCGGACAAATAGTCTAGTGATTTCTTGGTGTTTGTGGGATTCCAGATGCACCCTATCAGAAAGCCAGTTTGGAATCTGCAGGCGTTTTGATTTTAGTGGAGGTGGAATGTCTAAACACAGTCAGTGTTGAGGCCTCATGTCTTTGTAACCATATTCACCTAGACTTCAGATGTTCTGAGTTTAGTCCTGTAATGAGCAAAGTAGAGAGAAGGGCTTCATTAATGCTCTATTGTGAAGAATAATTCTTACCTAAATGAAGAGAATAAAGTGCTAGTGAAAGGGACAATGTTCTCTCCGATGATTCACACATCACACGCCAGTCGAGGTTCTTTCCTCTCTTAAATAAAGTGAGTGTAGTGCTCATAGCAGTCAGACTGGTGCTGTGGTCCTGAGCTGGTGGCTGTTCAAGTCCTTCTTTTTAACTTTTCCTGACTTGGATGCATTTGTGGAAGGGAAAGGATGCTCTTAAATGAGTGTCTCATGCCCATTGGGCTCCATTGTTTAGATTTCATAAAAAGAAAGGATCCCAGGCTCTATCCCGCATCATCCAAAGCTGGAATATAATTTGCATTTTTTGGTCTACACAGGCCAAAAGAGGGGAAGGCAACCACTGATTGACCTTGGACTGGGTGTTAACATCTCTGCCATTCAAACCTCAGAGCCCAATCCTTTTTTTGCCTGCATAGTGCATTTTCTTTACCCGAATCCCTGGAGATCTTTGTCTTGGCCTGCCTTTTCGTGCCTTATAGGCATTAGCTACTGTGCCATAGGAATGGGAGAGAATTCCCTAGGGAAGGTGCTTTAGGGACACTTAGGCTCTCAGGGTTTCACCTCTTCATACCACTCCTCCTTCATCCTGCCCCAAGTTGGGTGTGCTCTAAGGACACAAACAAAACCTCTAACCTCAGTACAAATTGACTGTCAGCTCTCTCTCACCATTCTACCTACAACTTTGCTTCAAAGCCAAGACAGTAAAGTGCAAAGAAAGGAATGCAACCCCAGCTTTCTGGCCATGGCCCAAAGCAGGGCAGTGAAGCAGACATTGGTGCCATCATATCAGACAACATGGGCAGAGGCCCGAGTCTCTACCTGCAGACTGCCATCCATGTCCTTCAGCAGGACTCCCTCCCCCAACTCAGTTCATCTCCTAAAGGACTCCTGTCCTGTTTCTCCAGAGTACCCTAGCTATCTTGGGACAATTCTGGCACTTCACAGTTAGAAGTTGTCTAATTTTGCCAAATATTAAAGCTAAACAAAGCACCTAAAAAAAGATTTATAAAAATATCATGGGGTCACTCCCAAACTTCCCACATTCTCTATGACAATGAAATGTCAAAATATGATGAACAGACTTTCTTAACTTTACCATTTCCCACCCTTACATCTGCAGCAATCTCAGTACTTCCCTATGAATCTTACAACTTCACCCTGTGGAATCCTGGATAATCTGTTTCATCCGACTGGCCCCACCTTCCCCAACACACACTCACTTGCAATTCCAAAGAGACTCTCCAAAAAAATATACATTTGAAAAAAGTACATCTGTTTACACTCAATCTATCTGCATATTATTTCTGGAGATTATTACTTTTTAACCATAAAAAGATTGCATATTGGCAAGATAATGAGGAAACCATGGCAGCCATTTCTGGGGAGTGGTGGAGCACAGAAGTGAGAGGGCTTACAGGGGAACAGCATGGTGCCAGCCAGCCTTGAGACACTGGGACTGGATTCTCAGTCCCTGGCCTCTGCAATGTCCCATCTCTTTAGCCAATGCCTTCTCTGCTCTCCACCTTACCCCAGCTCCACCACCCAGGCCCAGGCTGCATTACCCTCTTGAAGCAGAGGCCCAATGGCTTTTTGGCATGTGTGCACTTGGACCAGTTTGAAGCTAGGTATGGCATTTGGAGGATGTAATGTAGGACTCACCAGAGCAAGCTTATTTGTGACTGTTTCCACTCTGGGAAAAATTGTTCATCACTTCTGTGACTCTAAAAATTTAAGCAGTTACTAGGCTGATAGATTAAGAAACACATCTTTTGTTCTTGGGGGGTTTTGCATTAATGTTAAGCATGAATATATATCATATATTACATTGCTTTCCTTTTGCTCCGGGGCAGGCAGCATTCTCCTCCAAATGGGAAAATTACACAGCCTGTAGACTCCAATTTTGAAAGTTGTGATTCCCCAACTCCCCACCCCCCCGCCCTCACCCTACCCCTTCCAAGTGGCCCTCGGTTCCTATGGTAGAAAAGTCCCCCCACCCCTCCCCGCCCACCCGAGGTTAAATAGATAGCGCCACATTGGAAACCCATGCACTGCTGCATTTTGCTATTGCACATACTGCAGAGAAGGAGACTGGTGTGCGCGCCCCTCCCTCTCTTCCCCTGCTCCTCCTCAGGCTCCCTGACCCCTGTGCTCTTCCCACTCCGCCCTCTCCCAGCCTCCCCCACTCCCCAGAGGCTTCACTGGTTGTGGACATCCTCTCTGCGGACAATCTTGTAGATGATCCAGTAGAACATGTTGAAGATGAGGAAGGCCATGGGGAAGCCAATTCGAGATATTTTGTCGATCTTCTTGGCTCTTTGGATGAAGAGTTTTCGCATCTCCTCCGGGGACTTAGACGGTGCAGGAGGAGGGTTGGTGGTGGTGTTATTGGCGCCCTTGACTGAGATGCCATCCTTCGCCTGCAGACATGCTGGGCCCATCCCATAGGCGGAGAAGTTGAAGCGGCCATCTCCAGCCTCATCCTCCTGGAACAGATTCAACATGGGGCTCTACTTAAAATAAGACAGGAGCTGGGCACCCTCCCTGCAAGGCACTCCCCAGGGGGGCCAGGCCACGCCCATGCTTTCCAGGCTGCACTGTCATTGGTTGCTCAAGGCTTTCTGGCTGGCTGGCTGGGGAGATGTGCCTTATAGAGAGGGGCGCCTCTTGCTGAAACAGAAGCAAACCAGGGGATAGGAATGTGGTTTAGATTCCACAGATCTGCCCTGTCACTTTGCTGGCAATGTGACCACAGGCAAATCAGTTTCTTCTGTTAGTCTCCAAGGGCTTCTTTTTTTTTCATTTCATTTCTTCCTGCATGTGGAGAACCCACTACCCTCAAGGCTGTTTGGCCACCAGAGGTTCTCATTGAGTCACTACTCAGGGTTGTCCTGGATTTGGGTTAGACAATCAGAGGATAGTTTGTTGAGATCCCCTGCTTTGCCTCTGTTGCCTCCTTGCCCTCTTTCTCCACCCCTTTATGGCCCAGGAGGGAGCAAGAACTCTGGTCTCCATCTCTTTCACAAGCCAGGGATGCTACTGCTTCTTTCTGCCTTGTGTTCCCACAGCCCCGGAAACTGTCACCTCAGATAGACCTTTGGATTCTCATGATGTTCTCATTCAAGACCCTTCATCATCTGACTCCAACTTACCTTTTTGGAGCCCCCCCACCCCCCACATGTGCTTTGCACCCCGGCCAGCTTTGTTGGACTTTTCCTCCTGTGCAAAATGCCTGCTGCCCTTGTCCTTCTGGTCAATCCCCTCAGGTCAATGTGATGGGAACCATGCACTGCTGCCTGCTCCCTTTATGTCCTGCTTTGTCATCATTCCCTGTGTGCGCCATGGTGGCACTGGAAGTCCAGGAGTTTTATTGATTCATTGTGTGACTCTGGGGAGTTTTATCAGCTCGGATTGCCCTCCTAGATATTGAGAGTTTTTAGGTGGGAATCCTGGCTTTTGCTTGTTTCTGCCCAAGACAGTGCCAGTGGAGAATAAGAAATTCAGTAAAAGCTAGGTGCTGGTGGCTCATGCTTGTAATCCTAACTATTTGGGAGACTGAAATCAGGAGGATTGTGGTTTGAGGCCAGCCCAGGTGAACAGCTCGAGAGACCCCATCTCTAAAATAACCAGAGCAAAATGTACTAGTGATGTGGCTCGAAGCCCTGAGTTCAAATCCCAGTCCCACCAAAAAACCAAACCAAAACAAAAGAAATTCAGTACAGAATCTGATCTGCCAGTATCTCTCTTCTCTGCTGATGTCACCCTAAGACGGGCTACCATCTGGATATGTGACAACCTCTACTCTAGTCTCTCTACTGCCTCCAACCTGCCTGTCCCCCAGAAGGTGGTTAGAAAACAGATCTTACTTGTTATCTTTTGCTTGGAATTAAGGAAAAAAAATTCTTTCTGTCTTTTTTATTTTTTGATGATTTGAACTGGGGTTTGAACTTGGCTTCAAGCTTGCTAGGCAGACACTCAAGCACATGAGCCTTACCTCCAGGCCTACTTACAACTTTTTTTTTTTTATTTTTGCAGTACTGAAGTTTTGAACTCAGGGCCCCATGCTTGCTAGGTAGGCACTCTACCACTTGAGCCAATCTACCCTTTTTTTGTGATGGTTTTTTTTGAGATAGAGTCTCATGAACTTTTTACCTGGTCTGGCTTTGAACCACCATCCTCCTGATCTCTGCCTCCTGAGTAGCTAGGATTACAGGCATAAGCCACCAGCACCTGGCTTGCTTGGAACTTTTTAAAGGCCACCATTGACTTCAGGAAGATTAAAATCCTTAACATCGTAAACAAGGTCTCAGGTTCCTGGAATCTAACTTGCTTGCCTCATTTTATGCCATTTTTCTACACAGCATTCTGTGTTCCAGTTCGCTGAAGTAGTTCCATATGTTTGAAATTGTGATGCCTTTCCTCATAGGGCTGCTGTTCAAGTATCCTCTCTGCCTGAAGTATACTCCCAGCCTCGACTCCACTTTCTCTTACCTATTTCTTCCTCAAAACTCCTTCCTGAGCTCCCAAGGAGAGGCAAGCTGCCTTTGCTATGTGCTCTATAAATTCCCTCTTTTCTAAAAGCTCTGATCCAGGCTGGAACGTAGCTCAGTGGTAGAGTGCTCGCCTAGCTTGTGCGAGGCCCTGAGTTCCATCCCAGCACCAAAAAAGAAAAGACAAAATAAATAAATAAATAAATAAAACCTCTTATCCCATTGTATTGTGATTAATTCCATTTCTCCCATTAGACTCAGCTCCATGAAAACAGAGGCAAAGCCTGTCATGTTCTCTGCACTTCAAAACCAAAGGTATGAACATAGTTTCTGGCACATAGCTCAAAACTCAGTAAACATTTATATTTACCAATCCCAGCCTCCTTTATGTGTGCACTTTTGTTTGTTTGCTTGCTTGTTTTGGTGGGACTGGAGTTTGAACTCAGGCACTCTACTGCTTGAGCTGTACCTCTAGTCCATATTGCTCTGGTTATCTTAGAGATAGGAGTCTTGTGAACTATTTGTCTGGGCTGGCCTTGAACTGTGATTCTCCTGATATCAGCCTACCAAGTAGTTACGATTACAGGTGTGAACCACTAGCACGTGGCTCCTTTAGTGTGTGTGTGCGTGTGATTCTGGGGTTTGAACTCAGAGCCTTGCACTTACTAGGCAGTCACTCTATCACTTGAGCTATGCCCACCAGTCCTTTTTAAAAAAAACTTTTGTTTTGTTTTGTTTAAATGGGGTTGTATTTGTAATGCCAGGAGCATTTGAGACCTGTGATAAATGCTCAGGAGATAACTGGCAAATGAATGGGTTTGGCTCAGTACCTTCATTGAGGAAGTGGAGGAAAGAGGGTGGGCTACACACAGTACCTGGCAAATAGGTTCCCAACAAATATTTGTTTGTGAGCGAGACAACACTAGAGAGCTCAATGCCAGGGCCAAGGAGAGAAGTGGGCAGAAGCCAGCCAAATGACTGGACCCAGTACCTGCAGGGGGTTTAGATCTGACTCTGACATTTAAACATAAATTTGCCTTTACTGAGTGCTGAGATAGTTACAGGTGTTTCTTTCTGTGCTCCATTTATTCAGGACAATAACTTTCTGTGCAGTTTTGGGTGAATTATGCTCTGCCTCTCTCATCTGTTAAATACTGGAGTGGGATGAGCGGTGATTTGGACTGAAGGTCCCATCTAGCTAGAAGAAGATGGATTTCTCCTTGTATCTCTGAGAAGGAAAACTTTCCCAGGAAGCTCTGGAAAAAGGCTTACTATTCCTATCACAACCGGCAGGTGGCAGGGCACACATGCCCGTCAGCATCTGGAGCGGCTTGGGGGATGGAGAGAGGAACCTAGTCGTGCACTCCAGTTGCTAGTGCACCTGCTGAGTCCGGGGTTCATGGAGGTTTCCTGATAATGAGACCAGCCGGGGACTTGGCATACCGAATGCTTTCTTCCCAAAAAATGAGATAACATGGGAAAATGGTGAGAGTTGGGGAGCTTGGCCAACATCACAGGCTCTGAGAAATTTAGGCATGCATCTAGTTCCTCTCTGCTTGCCATCTGGGCTCCAGATCTCCTCTGCAAACTTCCTGCCATAGGAAGGTTGCTGCAGCCTGAGCTGCCACACCTCGGTGTACAAGCCACATCCAGACTGACTTACTCCAACTGAAGCTCTTCTGAATGGTGAGTCCAGTCCTATATCCTTGTTGCTTCTGACAGTTGGGCCAAATTCAGAGCCTTTATGAATGAGGTCACATTAATAGGCACTGTGTGAGTGATGAGGTGCGCTGGGGCCGAGAAGTGTCCCTGTGAGGGGATGTTGATGACCTACCTGGAGAATGCATTTTTTGTCTAAAGATACCAGCACAGGCGGGAATGCCTGGCAGTGTGAACAGCTGTTGAGAGTTTTCAAGTGAAATCAGAAGTGTGGTTCTTAAGTCCAGGCACCTTATTCCAGATTTTATTTATTTATTTATTTATTGAGACAGGGTCTTGCTATGTAGTTCAGACTGACCTCGGGCCTACTATG